>NC_040913.2:45042521-45676695 GCF_004126475.2 Phyllostomus discolor | reverse complement strand
CCCTTTCCTTGAAATGGGGTAATAATCATCCTACTATTCCAGCTTGGAAAAGACCAAATAGGGGGAAAAGAGAAGATTCTATCCAATAAAGGATGAATCACAAAGCTCGGGCCTTTCCTGAGGGTGTGGTAGGTGTCCTTATATTGGCATTAGGGGGAGGAAGAGGAAGGCCTACAGGCAGATCAAGTCTAGGGAACATGGGAGTCAGAGAAGACATATATGGGAGCACAGACCAGGTAAAACCTGTGTCAAGGGCCTTTCTTCTTCCAACCTCTTGGCAGGCGGCTGTGGGGTCTGATTGTTCGAGGTACACTGGTCTCATTTGGTGGCCTAGAACAGGATAGCCAGACAGAGCCAACATAATGACGGGACCAGTTCATAAGCATGACTTATATGCAGCCCTCAAGTGGTGGAAAATATTTTTTGCTGCCTTGGGAAGGGCAGAGGGTGTGGGAGCAGTGGGGAGCACAGTGGGGAGCATTGTGGGGGTGGGGGTGTCACTGGGGCTGCTAATTTTGGACCAGCCCTGGTACCCTCTTTTCTCAATGGTAAAGAAAAAGGCAGAAGGGGAACTTGGAAGATGGAAGAAAAGAAAGCCTTAAAGAATATCACTAAAGGGTCTGGGGTGAAAGACTGGAGTAGATCAAAAATAAGTAAATTAAAAAACTAAAATTAAAATAACAATTTCACCTTCTATTTTGAAGTGTGCCCCTTACAACAAAGCCTCTTAAGTTGTTGAGAGAGGTTGTAGCCACTTCTATTTTTAAGGCTCTCAGAATATTATAGGATAAAACATGCTAAGAATGCAAAGATGGAATTAAAAAAACTAACAAAGACCTATTAAATGTGTGAGGTGAGTATCTTTAATCCTGTCAGAGATCTCTGCAACTGTCTTTGGCTCCCTTAGGTGACATCAGTAGTCTCATTGAAAATCCTGCTCCTGTGCCTGCAAGAATACACTTTGCTTGAGAACAAGCTTTGGTTGCCTTCACTGCTTGGAAATGGGACCAGACCTCTAGCTGAGCTTTCTCAAGATTGTGATCCTCAAGAGTCTGGGTACAGAAGCCTTACCCAGGCTTGTAGCAAACATTTATTCTTAGCCCCACCTGCAGCAATTAGGAGTTGGCAGGCTGAGGTAGAACCCGAGAACCTATAGTTTGAGATGCTTCTTCCCTACGCCCAACGTGCTGAGATGCCGATGCAGGCAGACCACACCTGGAGAGGCTGTGGGGAAGACTGGCCAGGCAGAGGCGGTCTCACCCACCAGCCCTGGGCCTCACCCACAGTCCTCCCAGCTGACCACCCAGAGAGAAGCATACTCCTGCCTGTGCCATGCTCTGTATCAAGGCAGGGCTGGGCCCCAGGTTGGACAGTTTTCACAAAGAGGCCTCCGACTTCTGCTTCCTGGCAAACTCTGAGGCAGGCCACAGGGAGAGTGGTAAATTGGAACCTTAACACACATTGTAGGTGCTTTTTCTGGACTGAAGAAAAAGAACAACAACAAGAAAAAAGAGAGAGAAAGAATGAGAGAGAGAATTGTCAAATGTGTGGAAAACACAAGGTCATTAGAGCCATCGGCGGGGCTTCCTTTCAGGCAAAGACCTTGAGGTTAACCCAGCACCCTGCTGGGTAAAGCCATATCTAGATATGGCTCTAGGCCACAGATTCCCTGATTGCATCATCAAGGTCCCCACCTCTGGCTCCTAACCCTCCTGGAACTATTCTGACATTTTCTTTATTTCAGTTTTCTCACTGTAATCCACACATGATATAAGGTTGAACAAACACATTTATTTGTAAAACCAGTTCCCAGTGGAGGAGAGATTGTATCCACAGATTGCAAAGTGGTGATCATTCAGAGGGCCACATGCGTACATTCCTGAAACCAAAGGAAAAACCAAGTAGAGCACTTTGCAGACACTGGGGAGCTACCATCCTGCCAACAGAAAAGCAAAATGTCTTTTCCGCTCCAGAACACGGATGTACCAAGATGTCCTGTGAAAAGGCAATTTGGTCTGACATCCACGATGAAGTGATCAGGGAACAATTGCAGGAGCCTTTTGTTTTTTCTACTCTGTGTGGCCTGTTTGCTTCCCACAGATACCCGGCTAAGAGCTTAAGTGGTCCTCCACCCTCCAGCAGGAGGGGCAGTGTCAAATCCGGGCCTTCTCACATGCCCATCCTTATGCTCTGAATGATCTGAAAGATAGCTGAAAGAGGAAAACAAAACAGCTCAGACACCAGACAGCACACAGCTGGAAACCCAACCCCACAGGAGCCCTGCTTCAGCTGACCCTGGGCCCTTGACACATTAGCACACAACTGATTAGATATTTCCTAACATGGAGTTAAGTTAACAAAAGGTCAGTGAACTTCTCTAAAAAGGCGGCCTTGCTGTGTCTGCTGATGGATGCCTCAGGGATTTATAGATAACTCCTGCTAAGTCCACCAGGAGTAAAGGCCAGAAGTCCTCAGGGGCTGAGAGACTTGGTGCGCTTTCCTACAACATTCTGCTCCTGCTGGGGACATGGCTTTTGCCCAGGCACTGGGCTCCTTTAACAGGGCAGTGAGGCTGCCTTTTCAACATGGCTATGCCCTGGAAAACAAGCAGTCCTAGAGCTGGGCAGAGGGTGGGTGCTCATAGGGCAGATGCACGAAGCTGAGCCCCTGGCTGCCCCAACCCCGATGTAAGGGTCTCTTCTGGTCCCTTGTAACTTTCTGAAATTTGCCATCTCCCTTGGGAGCAATGCTGACTTAGTCAGGGCCCAGTCTTCACCATACCACCTCCTTTCCTGACACTGAGGGGTGGGCGGCCTGTAGGCCCCACAGAGAATTCCTGGGATCTGCACTTATTTCTGCCAGAGCTGTTTGCATAGCTCCCAAAATGGTTCTAGCTATTGGGTTTAAATGTGTCCCAGGAGAAGAAGGCCCCGATTGCTTTTGTAAGCCCTCCCCAGTGGGCAATACTGGTCAGTCTGGATGAAAACAATGATAGTAGCAACTACCATACAGTGAGGTGATTTTTATTTTTGAGGGGAGGCTAAGTATCATCTCATTTAATGTGTAAAAACAATAAACACTGAGTGCCCTGGGGTCTTGCCCCTTGTCACCTTCATAAAGTCATCCTGGAATATACCCAGGAGCACAGCTTCCGAAGTGACAGCAGTAAAACAGTTTATCCGGAACCCTCCGGGAAGAAAGGCATTCAACATTTCGTCACCTAAGTTAGTGAGTGCATGCTACCTGCCAGGCACTGTGCTTGGGGATCTGCAGGCAAATAATGCTGAGGCCCCATAATCTCAAGGCAGTGAGATCTGAAGGCTAGGTCAAACACTAATGCATTTTTTTTCTTAAAAATATAAAAAATAAAGAACCCTGGACAAATCATCACTACTTTCCTAAACTGGATACATGATATAAACCAAACATGATTTAATGTTAACTTCTCATGAATGCTCAGTGTGACCATAATGTAAAGCAGTAGTAGATCAGACTCCACTGTAATACTCTGTGGAGAGTGCACAGAATAGCTCTGGTTGGCTATACTTCTGGGTCCTCATTTCTGCTTCTTATTGTTGTTGTTTTTTGTCTCATTATTAGTATCTCTGATGTTACTACACTAATCTGCAGTGGGCTTTCTTCTATTATGTCACTGTAGACTAAGCTGAAATCAAAGATTGTTAGAATTATGTGTAAAATTAGAGCAAACCTGTTCTGTGTGACCATGGGAGGGGCTCTTCTCTAGATCCATCAAATGAGTTGATTCACCAACTTGACATTTAATTCTGGTTGCACTAGAGGTTTTCTTGGCCTAGTCTGGGGTTTGCGGAGAGTCTTGATAGAGGAAGTTGCTAGATGCATGAGAAAGTACCTTAACACAACGAATAAGCTCATAGAAATAGCTGATGTTTCTGTCCTCCCCTCCCAAAACTGACAGGAATAAAAATTAAATGAACTTTTGGTATTCAGGCTCAAGAGAAATGCTGGGAGGAAGTTGTACAGTCAGCATTAGGGACAACAATACTTATATCTACCATGCCTCAGGCTTTGTTTTTGGGATCAGGAAAACATCCCTAGTCTTGACAAAGTTACTATAGAGTGAAATGTCAGGGCCAGGTGAAACTGGGCTTGAAGTCCAGTTTTTCACTGGACAGATCATTTAATCTCATTGAACCATTTCCTCTTCTGTACAATGAGGACCATGGTGCTTGCAGGATTCTTCCAGGAATAGATGATATGACATATGGGGTCTGTCCAGAAGGTATCCAGCCATGTGATATGAAAAATAGAGACATTTATTGAAGAAGACACAAGAAACATTGAACATAGGACAATGACGCCTCAGTCCCCTTCAGGGTAGGCACCTTGGGACCTCATGCAGTTCTCTCAATGGGACACCGTCAGCTGTCCCATTGTATTTTCCTGAATCTCACTGATGGTCTGAAATATGTTCTCTTTCAAAGGTGATTTTAGTTTTCAGGTTTTGGGAAAATCAGGAGTTTCAGGGTGCCAAATTTGGGCTGTAGGGGGGCTGAGTTACCTGAGTGATTTGATGTTTCACCAAAAAACTCTGCACAAGACACGATGTATGGAGCAGGTGCATTGTCCTGATGAAGATGCCAATCACCAGTTGCCCATAGTGTGGCCTTCTGAATCATCCAAATAGCTTCCGCAGGGGAATATTCAAGCTTAACGCAAAATTTGGTTCAGATTCATTGCTCTACTTGCTCAGTCATTTTGAATGCAATGGCCACACAACACAAATGCTCACACAACAGCATCTACTTCCCCTACTGACCAATACAGTGAAGTCGTCATTATTCACGCATGCACATTCCAGTCCACTCTGCTTGGCTGCCAGGTTACATCAATGTTAGGCAAACAGTTGTTCTTATATTAACAATGGCTGGACTTTTTCTGGACAGACCTTGTATATGAAGCCTCCTTGTACATCCAGGATTTGATGATTGGGAGTTAGTGCTATTATTCCTACTATTACTATTACTTCAGCAATGACTGCCGCTTCTCCACATATGAACATGAAGACCAGAGGTCCACAGCGACCTGACACTCCCCAGAGGTGGGAACTTGGGAAAATTACTGAACAGTTTTAAGCCCTGACTTCCTTTAAAAATTATTTTATTGTTGTTCAATTACAGTTGTCTGCATTTACCCCCCACCACTCCCCTCAGCCCCAGTCATCAGTCCTGATTTCTGTATTTGAAAAATCTATAGATTGTACATACCTCAAAGGATTGCAAGGAATCAGTATAATGATATAAGTGAAACATGTACTTATAAAAGACGCTCAAAAATGTTCTCTCTCCCTTAATTTTATCTTCAGATAAGAAATCACTTCAGCAGGATATAGATCAACAAATAGAAAACAATCTGTGCCTTTAGTCCATCTTACTCCATTAGATTAACTCATGACTTTAAAAGTGCTAGGTAGTGATAAAACCACTCAATTCTTCTTAAGGAACTGCAACAAATTTCTCTAAAGAATCTTATACAAAATTTGCTTGTCTTAGAGTAGTAGAAACAAATATTCAAACAACCTATCTCTTTCTGAGTCTGCTTTAAAAATTAAAGATTATTCCTAACCTTAACTAAGTCCATGTAAAAATCTAATGGTCCTTAACATGTTTATATGTGACCCTTTAAAATTGAACCCTCTTGGTTAAATTATTTTGAATATTCTATTTTAAGTTTACCATTTGCCTCCACATCTAAGCTAATGGAGAGATGGTTGTGTTTATTATTCCTTCTTCAGTTGTGTCAATGTGTTTAAGAAGCCTTCAACATCCTATACTAATTATATTAATTGTGATTCTGTGTGCCTGCCAATAAGGACCCACAAAGTAACCCCAGCCTTCCAAGTGCTGACTTTCTGAGGCAGTGAACAGGAAGGGGGACAATATTGCTTTCAAAGTGGGAAAGGAAGTGGGGAGTCTAGACCCTGACAAGTTAATAACTTAACAGTGGGTGAACAAAACTGAGAAAATAGCTGAGCAGGCTGTAGGAAAGGGGCTGTGGGAAGACAGGACAGCAGGGAGGAGAGATGCCAAGAAAGGGAGGCACAGCAGGCATTCCAGGTCAGGGGCTCTGACCTTGGGTGGGTTGTGGAGGTACAGAGAAATTTAGGCTAGAGCAGAATCTAGCCTCTCACTTTCCCACCTATGTTTAGGATCCTATCGTCAGTTACCTGTGAAGATCACATCTTTCTTTTGTTCACCATCCCCTTTCAATGAAATCCTTAGGCTTTAACATGCAAGAATCACTCACATTCAAAAATCAAACAATCTATAAAAATCCTCCTGATTCCACATTCCTTCCCTGGTCACCATTGCCAAGCACTCCCTCCTTGAAACTCTTTCTTCCCTTGGCTTCTGTAACATTGTCTTCTAGTTTCTCATTTCCTCATTCTCTTTGGCTCTATACACTAAAGGTGTTTTATGGGTTCATTCTAACTCCACCTGACCAGTAAACAAGAATGGTATAGTTTCTCAATAAGCATTCTGGCTTTCTCCTCTTCATCACATTCTTTCTCTCTGGATGACCTCATCTTGGCCCACAATTTCAGTTGCCACTTAGCTTTTGAGGACTCACTCACCCATGTTTATTGCCAGCCCAGATGGGTCTCCTCCAAGCTCTAGAGCCACACCTTCAACCATCTTAGGTAGCTCAAAGGCACATCACACTCAACAGGACCTTCTCATGGTCTGTTCCCACTGTCAAATGGGGCATTTTTATCCTCCATCTTGCATGTAAAACAAAATACTAGTCATCCTTCACACCTCTAATTGATAACTGAGATTTATGAACGTTACCTAAGAATCTTGTGATTAGGCCCCTTCTCTCTGTTCCCGTCAGAAACCCGCCTCATCCAAAGGACCATCATCTTCCTTCAGGTGCCTGTGGTGACCTCCAAAGCTGCTCTACTCTTACAACTCTTCAGTCTTTTCAGATAGATTTATTCTTTAAGTAAAAACAGGTAAGATTGTGTCATCCCTGTGTTTAATGCACATCCAAAGCTTCCTTTTGCCCAATCCTTGATGAGGCCTCCATGACCTGTGTATCCTGGATCCTGTCATCTTGTCCAGGCTCATCTTTTATCACTCTTCTCCTCTCTTGGGTAATCCCTCCTGTTCTTGAAAGCTCTCTGCTCTTACTACAGGGCTTTTACACATGCCTTTTTTTTTCTGTGCAAAATACTTTTCCCAGCCCACCCTATTCCTTCACAATTCAAAAGTTATATCTTCAGAGAAGCCTTATTTGACCATCTGGAGCAAGGGTTTTCAAACTTGAGTGTGTCCCAATCACCTGAGGACATATGAAAACAGATATGCTAGACCCCACCCCCAGAATGTCTAATCCAATGGGTCTGGGGGTGGGGGCAATGAGAATGTGTATTTCTAACTAGTTCCCAGGTGATGCTAAGGCTGCTGGTCAGGGAACCACACTTTGGGAAACACTTACCCAGTGTATACCAGCCTTTTGGAGTATATGCTTTCACAGCCCTATATGCCTCTCCTCACACACTTCCATGTCTGAAGTTTTACATGTTTTAGCATAATTACTTGATTAGCTCACCTTGCTTCCCTACCAGACTGTAAGCTAAAGGAGAGCAGGGACCTTGGACGATTTTGCTCATGACCTTTCCCCTAGGCCTAGGTCAGCTCTGGGTACATAGTAAATATTTATTGAAGGAATGAAAGGTGAATAACTACTAAAGTTATAGAGGAAAATACATATTAAAAACATCAAATGCATAATTTGCAAGCTAAGAATCAGCATCAAGTAGATACCCTTAGATTTAAATGTCCCAAGAGCTCAGTCCCTGGAGGGGAAGCTATGTCATGACAGACCAACAACTCAAGGCCTGGGACTGTGTCATCCTAACTCACTCTTACCCTGGGGACTGACCTACCCCAGTTAACTAGGACTGCCAGAAGGGCACAGGAATCATTAGAAAGCTGGACAATAGGAAGGGCTGCCAGAAAGCTGTCCTGTCAGAAAGTAAAAAAGCTTCAGAAAGCCACTTTAATTGGAAATAAATACTTGATAGGAGAGATCCAGGAGGGTCCTGAGAAATTGATACAGACCAAAGGAATATCCTTAGGAGGATAATACAACTCTAGAAATTATACAACTTGATCATTTTTTTTTTCATTTAAAAAAAATGAAAGAAGAGCTGGTAAGAAAATTATGAACCCTGTGAGGTACAAGTAGAAATGTTAGGAGATGAGACATTGCAAAGATGGATCGTTATGCTCTCTAAAAGAATCAGTACAGAGAAAATCAAAAGCAAGGTGCCATTTTCTGGTAAGGTTTCCTGGTGGCTTCTCCAGAGATGGCAAAGAGGGAAAAGAGAGAGATGCTAGGGACAGGTAAGGGCAAGAATAACTGTTAAAAAATGGGATATTATTATCAAAGAAGGTGATGCAGACAGCAGAAACACTCTTCTGAGAAGGAGACTACACACAAACCCAAATGCTCCATGGGCACAGGGAAGATGGTGGTATATGACAAGGGAGGTCACAAGTCACCTTGTGGGAGCCAGTGGCTGATGAGCACGTCTCCAGATTGTCCACATTAGATCTCTAGGCCAGAGTTCCAGAGTAGACGTGCATCTTTGTCTTTCCTTGGTGGTGAAACAGAAGGGCTTCTCTAGGGCTGCTCTGTTCCTCAAACATCGGGGATGACTCCCTCTGCATGTCACAATTCTAGGAAAGTGCTGGTGGTCTCCAGCAAAGGCCAGTGTCTGTGTGGTTGACCTGTAAACATGGTGAATTTGAATCTGTCCCGGAGCACATGTCCATAAAAAAGTAAGGTGATGGGTGCCCGGTGGCCCAGTCAAAAAGCAGCCTTGACTTGGAGCAGACCCAGGATGGCTGCCCATCTGCTATCTCTGGACAATGCACTTTTTCTGGCAGGGAAAGTCGGAGATGTCTTAACAGAAATTCTTTTCAAGACACAGTCATATGTTAAAGGCTCAAAGTTGGTAGACCAGGGGACAGTATTTGCAGGAAAATGTAAGAGAGAGGGAACGCAGGGTAACAGAAAGCAGCTGGGTTTGGAGTTCAGGTTTGGGTACTAGTTTTCTCATTTCTTAGCATGGGATGCTGGCTGATTTCTTCTCTGAGCGTCAGTTTTGTGTGAGCAGAAGGAAAGTGTATTTGTAGGGCCTGGCATGAAGAAATGGCAGCCAAAGTAGCTGTGTGGACAGATCCTGTTCACCAGCATGGTCTAGTTTATAAAGAGTTCTTTCTAGAAATAGAGAAGAGTCTCCAACCACTTCTGCAGAAGTGATGCCACTGACCTATGGCTGACACATCCTGCCCTCTACTTGTCCAGGTATGGCTGGAGTTCATGCAGCTGCCTCGGTATTAAAGAGCTATGCCCCTCCACTCCAGGTGTTCTCATTGTCATCAAGCAATGTGACCGAAAGGTCACAATGTTATCTTTCTTTCCTTTTAAGCATTCAGAATCTTGGTCAGAACCTTGCCAAGGAAGTTAATAGCTGGGGAGATGGTATGGTGAAGGACCATTGACATAATGACAGTAACAACAAATATTTCAATACCATTAACATGACCCCACTAAACATTCATTAACCCTTAGGATTAATTTTCATGAGGATCCTAGGAGTCAGAAACCAGTACTAACCCTTTTAAGAATGGGAGAACTGAACTAAAGTGGGCATGAGTAACTTGGACAAGGCCACACAGCTAGCGGGTGGCAAAGGTGGGTTTCAAACCCGGGGAGGCTGGCCCTGGAGCTGGCACACATGTGGGTTAGTCTTTTTCTTCCTCCACATTATCCTTAACAAAAACACTGAGTCCTAGGAAGGGTGGGTGTTAGCTCTCCAGAAATGGAAAGGCCCCTAGCCCATATAGACAGGGGAACAGATGGGTGACTTGAAACATGAGGCTGAGAGAACGGGAGAAGCTGAGGCCCATCTGAGAATATCTCAGGTAATCACTTCTTCATACCTCTGTGAATACGTTGTCCTGAAAAGCACCTATCTGTGACATTATCTCTCTTCCCACCCCACCCCCACAGGTAGTGTCCCTGGAGGATATAGGAAAAGAGTACAGTGTGTGAATCAATGGACAAAGGAATGTCCGTGCCCAGAAACAGTGCAGCTGCTCATAGCTGATGGTGCCAAATAAACCTGGCCAGCTCCTGAAGGGTGTGAACTGCATTAGTGGGGGCCAGCTCGGGGCCACACAATTTCCTATTTGACGGGCAAAGAGGGTCCAGCTGGATATTCCCTTCTGTGGATAAAAACATCAGAATATCCAGCAACACACGGTGTACCCCATACACACAGACACAAACGAACACACAACACACACACACATACACACTACACACACTCACACACAGATCGCACTTCAAACAGAACAGCAGCTCTTTCATTTGTTTCTCTCTAGGATTTGAACAAAGAATTTTGCTGTTTGTTTTTTTTTTAAAGGCTACAAACCACTAGGCTTGATGTTTTCTTCTTAAATTACATTTAATTTCTTTTTAGTATGAAAGTGACTATGCTCATTGATGAAACTGGAAAATATAGAAAATTATGAAAAAAGTAACAGTTGCTGGTTAATTCGGATACCCTGGAGGTTTCCCTTTGATGGAAGATATAAGCCTCTCAGTTTCAGGAACACCCAGGTTTAGTAACCACTGAAATTCTCATAACCACTAATTAGGAAATGAAGATCAAGATTGGTTAGAGAGAGAAAAAAATAAAATTGAAATCAGGAATACATGAGGGAGAAGCAGTCCGAGGGAGGGCACTGGGGTGTGCCTGGTACAGAAGAGCTCCCATCAGGATCAGAGGATGGTGACCCGTTATCCCTGGCTGAGACCTCAGTGAGAGAACGGAGAAGGATACAACCACGCTGCAAAGAGCCGTACCTAAGATTGCTACTTCCTGTCATCGCACAGTATCACACTAGGACTTGGCAAAGGTAAATAATACTACAGGGTCACAAGAAGCATGATACGCTGACTAAATGACCAAACTGTCAGAACAACTGGCATGGTAAGGAAAAGACCTAATTTTGTCGAGTTCAGGAGGCATTGTAGTCAAAGAGGTAAGTTGAAAATGCAGAAGACGGTTATCCTGTGAACATTGTGGCACTTACACTGTATAAGGTTAGACCAGGGGCCGCAAAGATGAGCATGGGACCCTGCTGTTAATACCACAGTCATGACAGACATGAGTAATCAATTGCAGCACATTTTCGCATTAAATTTTGGTGTGGCCTCAGAATCTTTCTCACTAAGGCTTTTAGTAAAAGGCACATAAAAGATTTAAATGATCTTCTCACTAGGGCTGTTAAAAGAGCTGAGGATAAGAGGGAAGAAAAGCCAGGGCTCTGAGCACAAACAGCGGTGACTAGCATCATTAGTAGTCTGGGGAAGGGCATCACGACTGCTAGTGTCTTGTGAAGATAGCAGTCTTCACTGTCTCAAGCAGACATTCCAGGTCACACTTGTCTCTAAGTCTCGAGATGACAACAAGAACTCTTCAGAAGCTATTAAACAGTTCTCCCAAAGAGGTAGGTTTTGAAACCAAGGACTAAGAGAGCTGCAATGAGCTGCTTATCTGGGGAGAGGCTGCATTACTAGCAGAAATGAAAGATAATGTTTTTATAAAAATGGGGGTGTTTAGATCCTTTGGGCTTCAACGTGGATCTGGGGTCCTAGGAGATCAAATGCAGGTAAATGTAACCAGCTAAAAAGGTTCCAGCAACACAAAGACCCAGGAAAAGACTTGAACAAGACAATTTTCTGGCCTATTTGGAATAATCACCTGAGGGGGACCCCTAACAGGTATTTGAGAAGTAGGTCTTAGATTCTGACAGAAGGTATATACTATTAATAACAATAAAGCTGGTTACCAATTGAGCAAGACAAAGGACAAGATGGCCCTGAAATGCCCTGTCTGGATAACATTGTGTCTCAAAAGAACACATGGTCCCAAAGCTTTTCTATTTCACAAAGAAGACTTTTATAACAAAATAGTGGTTATGAAGGTTGCATTAAGGAAATGAAACATACATTTCACTTCTGATATTCAACTTAAAGTATGAACCCCTATTCATTGATTTTAGTCAGCATGTGGGTGCTTCCTTTTTCTTGCATGGGGAGGTCTAAAAGATTTCAATGCTTTATCTTGGGAAAATAGTCTCATGTACCCAGAGTGTCACCACTTAAAATTGTTCACACTCACACTTATCCTTGGAGTGAAGAGGCAAGGGACTACTGCTTTCTGAAAGATCCAGAAAAATGTGATGGCTGAGCCTGCCAATTAAAGGCTCAGCATGGGAGGATGAGAGGCACCTGCCCCATGGCCCACCATCCATCCCTGGAGCCACTCTTTTCTGTGAGGGCTACAGGGGCAGAGGTGGTGAAGGCTGAAGCTCCAGGTTTCAAGCATGTTGCAGGCCAGCACTTACATCCCTGAAAACATTCAATACCAGGACCACCTATGGAGGTGCTCCTGCGTCCATACTTGATTGGTAAGAGAATCAATACAGAGAGAGTAAATAAAGTGTCCAAGGTTATTCAGCTGATAAATAGCAAATCTAGGCCTTGAACCCACATCTGGCAGATTCCAAAATTCTCCCCTCCTCTGAGGCCTCTTAACCTATGACTGCCAACTGGTCAGGTTTCAAAGAAGTGTTTTGCCTAAGAGACCTTTTGCAATAGTGGAATGTGGAAATTTACTTACTTCCGGAGAGGGGTCTATTTAGGTAAAACTTCTTCAACTGCCTCTTAACAGGGCAGGGTATTAGAAATCACCACCATGTACTTGGACTTGGATCTTGGGGTCCTTGGCACATTCCCAGTGTTCTTATCCAATTTCTTGGTGAGGTGGTGGGTATTCCCTTGGTACATGTTGGGCCAGGGGTCTCTGGGTGCCTTGCCCCTGTACCTTCACTATTCTCCAAGTTTCTCTTCCTTCCCTTTCATTATCTTGCTCTTATCAGCACTGTAGATATGAAAGGCAAGAAAGAATACAGGAAAGAGACTGAGAAGCAAAGGGTCAAAGTTTGCTGGGACACATCACTCCCCATAATAAAGGGATCCTGCAGCCTCTTCCAGGTTTGTTAACTCGTTTTTCCACATAAAATGGAGTAAGGGTAACCAGTAAGTGAGCATGTACTTAAATGCCAGTATTTAACCAGCTTTAATTCTTTCCTGGGATATAGCTAGGAAAACAGATAAGATGTGCATTTCTTATTCCTTGCCTGACCTGATTATTTATTTACCCTAGGTACACCAATACTACTTTTAAAAAGTGCTGTGTTTTAAAAAGAACACTTTGCCCAACCAATCATCAGTTAGAAATATGGGTTAGTAGAGTAAGGTAATGAAAGCAAGGGGGTATTTTAAGAGAATGAGATCCACATCTTCACTAATATCAGAAGACCTCATATTTTTCCTGTCTGTATAAAATATACAAAATGGGAATAACTAATGACATGATATCCAAGAGGACAAATGGTCTCAAAGGTATCACTGGGACTTGGTGAAGTAGAACTTTACCCTGGCACATGGGTATATTTTGTTCAAAGGAAAGAGACCAGAGGGACACAAAGGGGTATGTGTCTGTAGAGGTATGGAAACTCCACCAGAAACTACAGTGATTTTGTGTGAGTGTCACAGAAAGAGCAGAAGTGAGGGTGTGCAGGACACAGGAGGATGATTGCATGTGAGGTGTAGATGGTCTCTCCTACTTTGGGTCACAGAACTGGAATAGAGGTGAGAAAGAACAGTACTAAGGGGCTTCAATCATCCTCCAACCAACAAGGCTTACTACATAAAACAGAGGAACTGGTAAAGGCAATGGTTAGACTTGAGGAAATCATATTCCTTTAAATGTAGAGAAAAGATAGGTGGGAACCTGTGGTCTGTGACCCTAAGAAGGGAGAAACTCAAGAGGGATAGTGGGCTCTGCAAAATGAACTGAACTGTGGCTAATCCCAGGAAGTGGGCAATGGGGACACATCTCAAGGTGCTGTTGTGTTTTTCATGATGTTTGGTTTAGAAAAGAACATATACAAAGATAAAAGAAAGGGCACAGTACCAGGGGCGAATGGAGAAGAGTGACACATTTCTGTGAGAGTAGTGCCCAGCTTGAGCTGAGGCTTGAAAAAAAATTGCTAAAGTTGTAAACAAAACAAAACAAAACAAAACATGGTGGTAGTAGATTATTCTTAGTTATGATTAAAAGAGGGATGAGGCCCAGGACTTAGGGATCGTGGCAGCATGTAAATGGGGCAGAGAAAGTAAGATGACCCAACTCCCATGTTATGTCTTGCCTCTCCATAAAAGCACAATGGTCTGAAATAGGAAGATGTAAAGAAGTGGCACTAAGGGAGTACGGGACACGAAGGTAGGGGGATGTGACATGCCAACGACTGCTGTATTTTCTCAGTCACATTAAGTCCAAATCTCCTGGCCCTGTGGTCCCCCATCCAGGCCCCTGGACAATCCTACAGAACGAGTAACAGAGCCAATGTGCTTGATCCTTGAAAAAACTCCTGCAGACTGGGAGGGTTCCAAAAGAGTGTCCCAATTTAGCCAAGGGAGAAAGATATAGTTTCTACTATATGTAAAAATATAATTTAGAGAGGATTTTTAAAGCCCTTTCAAAAGGATGACAATTGAGAACTAGCACAGGTTTGAGAAAAACAAGCCAGACCAAGTAACTGCATTGGCTTCCCTCCCCTCCCACGCAAGGGCACAGGCTGGGGAGGGCTGTGTGATGACTGGGCTTTGGCCACTCCTGAGCCTGGGGCACTATCTCAAGCCTCTGTGCCTTTGTTACATAGTGTTCCTTCAACTGGAATAACCTTCCCTTTGTCTGGCTGTTTGTTCTTCAAAACTCAGCTCAAACTGCACCTCCTCTGGGAAACTTTCTCTTCGGCCCAGTATGATCTGGAAGTCCCTTCTATAGCCTGATTGATTGTGTTCTCCCAAATTCATATGTTGAAATTTCCAATGTGATGGGTAGAAGGTTGGGCTTTTGGGAGGTGATAAGGTCCTGAGAGTAGAGGCCTCAGCAATGGAATTAATGCTTTTAAAAAAGAGTCCCCAGAGAGTTCCCTATCCCCTTCTGTAATACATAAAGGTACCATATGAAGATACAAAGAAAAATCTGTTACCAGAAAGAGGGCTCTCACCTGACCATGCTGGCACCTAAATCTGACTTCCAACCTCCAGAACTGTGAGCAATACATTTCTGCTGCTTATAAGCCCCCCAGACTGTAGTATTTTGTTACAGCAGCCTGATCAGACTAAGACAATCCCTTATCCGTGGTCTCTAAGCACTCTAGGCACTCTACTATCACAGCACTCTCTCCCTGAATTACAACGACAGCTTCTTTATCTGCCTCCACCAGTGTCTGTAGGTCCTGAAGGAGGTTGTAGTTTCAAAGCCTGGCACAGGGCCAGGTACACAAGGGACCCTCAAGACATGGTGATTGTTGGCAGGAGTTCTGTTGAGAGGTTCAAAGTCAACCTGAAGGGAGTTGTCTCTAACTGTGTTCCAGGGACTTCTCCAGGTTCAGACTTTTACCAGTGACTTGGAGAAATAATGTACTTTCAGAGGCCATAAAGCTGGGAAAGAAAGATAATTAGATAAAAGTCTCAAGGTTCAAGATCTAACAATATACAGTCTGGCCATAAAACTTGAAAACATAGACAAGTTTTTTTATATTGATTGATTTTTTAATTTTTCTGTGGCATGTTAAGGCACAGGTGTTTTTGTCTTGTTTTGGGATAAAAACCAGAGAAACATCATCTGAGACAAATCATCACAAATATGCAGACACTGAGGAAAATGTTGCATCAATGCACCCAAGTCACTGAACTACGCTCTGAACTATACATTACTAAAGAAAGACAATACGTTGAATATATTGTGTATTGTCACTGACCACATTGCACATTATAATGTAATATTGGTAAGCCATTTATTTGCATGTTCTTCTGTGTTTCCAGAGTTTATGGCTACTCTGTAGAAAGACAACTGAAACTAACAATAAAATTTTAATATAAATATTCATGAAGCTTTATGTTAGGTCTCAAAAAAGTTAATTGGATATCTACAGTATGCAGAATATCTGGCTTTATTCATTCGTCCATTGATCCATCCATCCAGCCAGCCATACTGAGCACTCACAATATGTAAAATACTGTAGTAGGATCTACAAATTTAGTGAAAAATAAACATTTCTTTTCTTGATCTTATATTCTAGTAGAGAGAAATGGATAATAAGTAAGCAAACAAAATAATTTCAAATGTTGATGAGAGCTATGAATAAAATAAAACAATGTATGATGGGGTTAGGTAGCTGCATCTCTAGAGCGTGCAGGAAGTTTATGTAAAGAAGATCTTGGTGGGGTCTGGCTGGCACCCTGATGTGATTCTAGAATGTGTTGTGACTGTTCAAAATAAACTGCAAGCTGGGTCATAGTAATAGAAGCAGAGCACTGAGGTTAAGGGCAGTGACAATCTTACTGCCTCTGTAGCATCTACAGCGTGTCTAGACCAACTTCTGCAGTAGCAAATATTATTCTTTAGAAGAGTCATGGCATGTATCTAGAAAACACATCTTATGAGGCCAGATTGAGAGAACTATGGGGATTTAGCTAGCAGAAGGAACCACTAGGTAGTCATCTTTAAAACATCCAAAGATTCAAGATGTTCAGAAGAGAACAAGTCCCTGCTATGTGACGCCAGGAGTCTACACCTGAGTTACTGAGGAAACAGTACAGTGTAGTTCAAAAGAGTGGGGACACTTCTACTAGAATTAGACCCATACAGAAATGAGAGAGGCTTTTGAAGAAGTATTCCAGCAGAGGATGGGTAAACTCTTTTAAAGATGAGGGATCCCATATTGGGCAAAGGATTCCCTTTGTGGACATAGCTTTGGGAAAGAAGCACAGTTTTATTTCTTTGAGTGGAAGATCTTTTCATCTTGGAATGCCAAATCATCTTTAAAATATTTGAGCCTCAACAACAATCACACCAAATCTTTTGGATCTTTCCTTCCTCCTAAGAGCTTTTGTTTCCTTGGAAGAGTGGTTTCTTGAAGAACAGAGACATTGATCTGCCCCTAGTCATGGGTGTCTCTTGACATTGGAGCAGAATGATGTCTTTGTGGGAGGCCTGGTTCCTTGCAGGAAGATGTGGACTCTTGTCCTTCCTTGCCTCAGCAACAGTGAGGTGGTAAAGAGGGGACCCTCTGACTGCCTACCTTATGGTTAATATTAAGAAGTAACCTCCACTCGCCAATACTTCAGAGACCCAACACCTGGGGACCAGAAATTATGTCAAGACTCCCAACTAGAATTCAACTAGAAACGACTGCATGATCCTTTTTCTCAAGTCTCCTCATTGTATGTGTATTTGCATGTCAGTGTAAGTGAAGCTCTCTGAACTTGTCACCTTCCAGTATGAGCTGACTGTACCTTGAGGCTCAGGTAAAAGGCTCAGTTCTATGTAGAAGCATGATCAAGCTTCCTCTTACGCAGAAGACCTTCCCTTTCTCTGGAGTGTGGATTTATCTCAGTCAGAGAGGTGCTCCACTTTCTGTTTTAAATGCTGTTAGACTGTGTTTTCACAAAAAGGTTCAACTGAACTCTAAAGCGTATACAGAGCCGGCTTAATTGCTCTGCGTAATCATTTTATGATTATAACTTGATAGTATATCAATTCTATCTCTACTCATATTTGGTTTGCTATAATAGAAACTAAGTCAAAGCCATTTAGATCAAGGCCTCAGGCAGAAATTAACTTGAATCTCAGACTAACATATGTTTTGTCTATTTACCTTGTGAATAAAACATGTGTTTTGAAGGAGAGAGGAGAATATGGGACACAAGGTTAGTAAAAAACCCATACCTGAGCCACAGACAACAAAAACAAACAGTGCCAACAGCCATGGTCCCACAGGGTATTTTTCTTCTTGCGGTCTCTAAAAGAGAATGGGAGAAAGTAGGATTAGGGTCATTAATTTAGGGAACATTGAGTACTGCTAGTTACTGTACTAGGAACTGGGGCTTCCACTATAGATAAGACAGACTGAGTGTCAATGCCCAATGAGCAGATAGAGATGAATAAAGTCAGTTGTAAAGGATCAAGGTTTAAAAATATTCATCAATAACCTTACTTACATTCCTGTAATTCAATGAACTTGGTGGTCTTAAATAGTCTGGGAACAGGATATAAATACATAAAACCAATACAGTGATTTGGGAACCAAAAATGATATTACTAATAATTACTTCCATTTGTTGAAAGTACATTCTATGTCAGATGCTTACTCAGAAGTCTACATCCACTATTTCCAGCACTCACAACTCCATGCAACTCCATTCTACACTTGAGAAGTGAGGCTCAAATTTGTTAGCTTGAGCAAGAGCTGGGATTCAAATTTAGGTCTGCCTCATTACAGAGCCTGGGTGTTTTCCACTGATAACCTTCATTAAAATTTTTAAAAATTTATTAATTTGAGAAAGAGAGAAATATCACTTTGTTGTTCCACTTTTTAACCCATTCATGGGTTGCTTTGCATTTGTGCCCCAACCAAATACTGAACCTGCAACCTTGGTGCATCTGGATGACACTCCCACCAACTAAGCTAGCCAGCCAGGGCCAACATATTCATTTTTAACTCTTGCATCTGGAATTCCAAGTAGGGTCACAGAGCACAGCCATGTTCTCAAAATCTATGTTCTAAAAAATTTGAGAAGGCAGTGCAGTGGAAATCCTTGGAATCACAGAAGTACCACAGCAACTGTGAATGGATGTGAGGGAAGCAGCATTTTTAATAAAATTCCTAATATTTGTGAAGCTTACACTTTGGAGAAATTTCTGCATTCCCTGGAATGCAGAGGGGTGCTGTTGGACCCATGCCAATCCAGCCCTCCATACCTCCTGCTCTTCTCAAACTCAAAGCACAGACGTGATAAGAACATCCCTCTACAGCCCCTCTAGGTCTACTGCAGGTAGGGCTTGGTCCTTAAAAATCAAATCAAATGATAGAAGAACAAAATTTTTTGACAGCCTTCTGAAAACACAGTGAATTTCTCAAATAAAAAGGGAGAAGGTAGAGTGAAAAAAGTCGTACTCACTATTTGCTCATTAGTGTGAGCCCAAAATAGGCCATAGACAATACAAATTAAAGAACTAATTTTTATTATAGATAAGATAACAGTTCTTTGGCTCACAGCTTACTGGTTAACTTTCTTAGAGAGTCTTCTCTCTTTTACCTCAATTGGTTCACTTTTCATTTACGTTGCCACGTACTTTTTCTTGATATTTATCACAGTTTGTATCTCTATTTATTTTTGTGATAATGTGTTTAATGTCTGGCTCACCACTAGGCTGCAGGCCCCACAAGGGCAGTCACTTTCTCTTTCACGTATCACTGTATAGCAATGCCTAATATAGAACTTAAACATAGTAGATGTTTAATAAGTGTTAATTAAAGAAGGAATAAGCATACAAGGTTCATTAAACATGATTTCTTAGGTCAGGTAAAGACAGAGTCTAGGAAGGATATTGTCTTTTTTAATATACTTCCTAATTGGTGATATGGTTATCCTTGCTTTTTTTTTTTTTTTTTTTTTTTTTTCTAGAGAAGTATGGATTCAAGTGGCAGTGGCAGGGAGACTCTAAGGATTGAAACCACTCCCTTCTCTGTCCTTGACAGGCTCATATCTACCACAGCTCTTGTATGAGGGCAAATCACACTGCAAGGAAAGACGTGGTTGCTCTTGACTAGACAAGGACAAAATCAGCTTTATATAATTGCATAAGATAACATTAACTAGCATTTTTATTGTGTCATGCTTTAGGACTAAAGACCAAGTCAAAGTGAGGTCAAGTAAATAGTAGACATATTAAATAAAATTACCTGAACAATGTGTGACATTTATCCCTTCCCATCCTCTTTCACTAACTTCCTAACAATTTGTCATGATTGACCAGAAACCAACTCTGTTACTGTCATCCTTCTAAAGTTATATAAAAATTCATTTTGCCCCATCTCCAGCAAAGCCAACAAATGAATTCAGAAGCTTGAAAATGAATTATTGGTCTAGTCATGTACCAAATGAAGTCCTTTATTTTTTTCTTTGCAGAAAAACACAAATTATTAACATGCAGAGCTTGGAGCAAAAAACATTTTTGATGACATTTCCCAGTGAAGCAATATTATTTGGGAACTTTCAGAGCTCAAGAACACCCTGGTGATCATAATACCAATATATCCTTTTTGAGAGTCTATGTTACTTTTGGGGGGGAAGTGGTGCCCAGCACAGTCCCATTGGGACAATTCACCTAACCCTGAATCTATTGCCAGGAAAGGTAAGAAAAGCAGTAGAATCTCACAAATTACATGGTTCATTTCAAATAGGAGTTGCTACTTCCTGAGGCTCCAAAATGTCAGGGGATGGCTTTCCCTGTGATAACAGCAGGGTAACTCAGAACTCTGAAATTTAAATTCCCTCTTCATTTTGAAGAAGTCACTACTGTATAATCATGAAATGATTATTCAATTTCTCTGTTTCTTGGCTTTATCTGTTATCTGGGGGAATAATGTTGATTCACTCCATAGCTATTGGCTAGTAATAAAATACTAAAGTATCTGCATACAATTAAAGGGCTTTGCTTCTGAATGATTAGTCCAAATTTTCCATTAGAATCTGTTTATCTGTCTCCATTTATTGAATTGCATCTAAACAAGTTATCCCTTGCAAGTTAATTCTTTCAAGGTCTAATCATTTTGGCCTATAATTAGGAAAATAAAATTTAAGATTTAAAGTGTTGCTTTTTAAAAGACAATTTCATTTTTTGCTTTTGGATGCTGATCCATTTATAATAAGGCTAACCCAAAGCTCTCCTAACCAAAGGAAAATAAACATACATTGTGGCTTGGTTTGGAAACCTTTCATTACAAAATTAGTAGGGCCATTTAAAAATACTCACAGGTGCTAGGCACTTTTGAAGGGTCTATTCCATGGTATGTCAGAACTTATTAAAATGCACTCATACCACAGATTAAATATCATTTGAAAGTTCTGAAAGTTGTGTTAACTTGAACGGCAGGTGAATACATTTTCTAGATAAATAGGTTTTCTCCAATTTTTTTCTATTTTCTTTTATATTAGAGCCAATAATTTTCATTTCAGGTCCCAAACAAAAATTACATGGTCCTGAAAAGCTAGAAGTGGCAGATACTGAGTTTACAAAGCCTAATGGATAAAACAGCTCTGCAAATTAGTTCCTGTTTTGTTACTACTTTTACAGTCAGATAAGTTATCAACCAAGTTCAGTTAACAACTGAATGCTGGTTCTTTAGTTCATTAAAAAGAATCACACAACTAGAGATTTTCAGTATTATCAGTTAGTGTATACAATATCCTAGGAAGAGTTGATATCCTAAGGATATAAAATCTTGAATAGTTAACATCAGTTAGAAATTGACAATGTTAATGAACAGCAAGTGTTTTTGTAAATAAAAATAAATAGGGAAAACAGACTTATGTGATAGATGGTTCCAATTCAAAGGCACATTGACATTTTGCTGGCCACTCATAACTAAATGATCTAACTTTCAAGTGAGAAAATTTCAAGCATGACTTAAACCTGGAGCTGTGCACAAAGGCCTGAGTACAGCTGAGTTTGATCCTAAGGTTTCCCTGCCATAGCATTGCTTAGTTTTGCAAGAATTCTAGTCTAATGATTGTGGATTCAGCTTTTTGCTCAGTTAATCAAAGCGGCATCATTTCTTTGGCTAAAAGGACTTGTCTCATCAAATCTGCATGCTTTTGCAGCCAAACCCCCAGCTTCAGTTGGAGTTTCATTTAAGTGCCTTTGCTCATGGTCTTGGAGACTCACATTGCTCAACAATTCATCCAAGGCACGCTTCTGAATGTCCAAAATCATAGGCCTAGCATTTTCTGTTGAAGATAATTTGCATTGCTAAAAGAAACCCCAGTGCACACAAGGCACAATTTTACTTAAAACTTGCTGTAAAGTTTTAATCTACAGTTTTGAGGGCACAGAATGCCTGGCAATAAACTAGTCTCTAAAGTTCTGGATCATACCATCAGAATGGGCCTGAATTCACAGGGTGAACAAGAGGAAAGTTGCATTTAAACTTAAGCCCAGACTTAAAAGCCCTCACTAGAGAAAAGGCAAAATAGGAGAATGGAGGGAAATATGGGCAAGAATCTCATGCCGCTTTTCCAACTTACACAGAGAAAACATGATAAAGGGACTGGAAAGAAAAACCCTGGTGTGTGTTGGTTGGGTATGTGCAAGGGGTGAAGCCTGGGAGCGGGTGATGATAAATAGCATTTATTAATTCATTCACTCACTCACTAATACACACATTCATCACTTATTTAACAAACGTTCTAGCACCTAACAAGTTCAGGACCCTGTGTCAAGCAGTTGCCTTAACAGTTCCTGTAACAGCGATTGCCCTCTTCCCTAGAGACAAAGGCTGAATTCTCGCTCCCGTGGTAGCCCCATCAGCCACCCCAAAAGGGTCATGACCAACCAGGGTCCTCTCCGTTCACGCCCAAGACAGCACCGAGGAGTCCCGCGCCGCCCAGAGCCTAGCTCTCCGAACCTACTCGGCCAGTTTGTCAAGAGGGGCGGGCCGGGCGCGGAGGAGCTGGGAAAACTGGCCTTAAGCCTGCAGCCGCCCCGCCAGGCCCCGCCCCGCCCCGCCCCGCCCCGCCCCACTCCTCTCCGGGCGCAGCCCGCTCTGCAGGCTCTGCACCGCCTCCACCTTACCAGGGTTTTGGCTACGTTCCCCCTCTGGGTGATGTTTTTGCTGTGCTTCTCATTAGCCATCCGGATCCGCTGTTTGGCCACCATGGCTTGGGCTCTTGGAAGTGCTCTCAACTCCCACCTGCAAAGATGCCCCGCGTGAGCCCCGTACCGGGCCGAGAGCGTCCGGTGGGCCCCGGGCGCTGCAGGTGGCAAGGCGCGGTCCTCGAGCCTCGCGTAGCCCGCTCCCCAACCCCCAACGAGCCAGCTCCAGAGAGAGGCCGGAGCTCGGACGGAAGTAATCTTTCATCTCAGGAAACCCTCTCCTACTTCCTCGCCATCCTTCCGGTCCCCCCAACTACCTAACCAGCGCGGCCGTAGGCTGTGCCGCTGCGTGTACTCCCGCACCCAGTGGCCAGAGAGCAGCGCGCGGACCCACTCGGGCCCTGGCGGTGTCGCTGTCTCGCGGGGGAGCGCGGTGGGTCCGAGGGTTCAGCGGCTGCGGGCTTTGTGTGCGCATAAGGGATGCGGTTTCAGCCGCCTATGGGTTCCTCGGCCAGGGATCCGCCAAGTCCTGAGGAAAGGATTGGGATGTGGATGCATCTGCACCGCTGTCCCCCTGGCCTAGGGCTGGACCAAAGCCTAAGGTCGAGTCGGGGGCGGGGGCATCCTCAAAAGACAAGTAGGACCAGTACAGGGCTGAGCTCCATGCTGTTGTGGAACAGTCCAAAGGAACCTCCCCTTTAAGTGTCTGGGGAAGGCCCCTGTGCTAGGGAAGCCCACTGCGGGATCTTTCTCAAATGCTGCAGAAAGGGTCAGAACTCCCCAGGGATGAGAATAAGGGGGAGTGAGGATGGAGGTTGGGCAGGTCTTGCTTTGATAGGTATGAGTGTTACATGGAAGACAGGCCTGCAACACATCTAAGTGAAACTTGGAGAAAGGATGAGGAGGTCATGGGCCTGTAGCCCAAATCAGATTGCGTGGTCACTGCCCAAATGTGGGTAGCTTTGACTAGCTTTGGCTCCCTACCTGCCGCAAGCAGCCAGGATTTCCTCCCGCCACTCCCAAGGGAAGTGAACTGGGAAATTCCCTGCAGTACAGCGATACATCTCAAAGATCTATGTGACTCACAGACATTCCTATTAGGGCCTTACAGATTGCCTGGTTGGGTGGGGATGAGGGGAAGTTCCGTCCTTTACTTTTCTACATGCTCTGCAAATCAGAGTTATCTCTTAGAAGCTTAGAAGAATTGAGAAGAGGTGAAACTTCAGCCTGGAAGATTTGGGGCAGTGGGACGTGGTAGGGAAGAAGAGCTGTGGCTTTAGACCATATGTGGGTAGTGTGCCCTCGCCCTTCCCTTGCAGGCATTTGAGCCTGCGGTTCTATAGGATTTGTATGGGTAAAATTCCTCTGTGTCAGTGGGAAGTTAAGGAGAGCATTTTTTATTTCAGGGCCTTTTACTAAGCTCATCCCCATTTCTCTTGCCACTTCTTATCATTCAAGCTTTAATACAAACTGTTCTGGGCTGCTTTTGGTAATTTAGAAGACAGAATTTCTCTCAGATTATTAGTCAAGTCTGGTCATTCTTTTTTCTACTCTAGAATTCAGATAAGTTTCCAGACTGGCTTCTATCAGCTTCTTAATCATTACCACCAACATTACCACCATTATTATAGGACTACAAACAAAGTAGGCCCAACTCGAGTTCCACGATTTTAATAACAATTGACTTTGGGAGGGGTGGGTAGAGGGATGGAGGGGGCACCACTATGTCAGCGGCTCTTGCTGAGCTTAGCTGTGTGTGAGGGCCAGCAAAAGGCCTGGGCAGGAGGCATAAGATAGGTCCCCACACCTGGGTGGAGTACAGACCTGGCTCTGAGGTGTTCCTGACATTAAAGAAAAGATACAGAGATGGTTTTCCCTTTGGGCCTGCAAGAGGCTTTCTTAAATGAGACACATGCCTTCCCACAGGCTCAGGTGAGCTGCCTTATTTGGGAAAAATATTTATCTTAACTCCTGATTCCTGCTTGTTAATGACCAATTTTACTCCTTTGCCTGCTATACTTCACTTGATAATGCTTTCAGTTAGTTAGTTACAAATGCACCACAGGTGACGAACACAAAGCCTGTGGGCCGGATCTCCACCTTGTTTTATCCACCTTGTTTTATCCGGCCTGGCACCTTGTTTCTACCCAGCAGCAGCACGGAGCTCTTGCTTCACTGTTAAGGAGTAGTTACATTTATACAGTCCTAAAATTACATTCCGCCCTTTGAAGGCAACCGCAAAGCTGATGTGGGCCCCCAATGAAAATGAATTGATATCCCTGAAATACACTGTATTCCCACAGTAAACATTCAAACAGAAAAATGATATGAAGTGAAAAGTAAAGATCTCCTCTTCCCTGCCCCCAGCCACGAATTCCAAAGGTCTATAAGCTCCCCTTCCAGTATTTTTATTCATATACAAGCCTTCCTACAGTCCTTTATTAAAAAAATCATACTATACAGTTTTGCCACTTGACTTTCTCAATTTATTGACAATATTATCACATCTCATGTCACCCTTTTTTAAAATATAGCTGCATAGGACCTCATAATATGATTCTACAGTAAACATGTTCAACTAACTTTGGATGGTTATTTCCAGGTTTTTTTATTTATTTTTTAATCATTGTTCAAATGCAGTTTTCTCCTTTTTACTCCCAATCCAGTCCCCACTCCCACCCCTCCCCACTTCCCTCCCATTACCACCCTCCCCTTAGTTTATGACCATGTGTCCTTTAAGTTTGTTCCTGTGAACCCTTCCCACTATCCCCTTAAATTCCTTCTACTCTCCCCTGTGGTCACTGTCAGTCTGTCCTCTATTTCAGTGTCTTTGGTTACATTTTGTTTGTTTGTTTTGTTATTTAGGTTCCTGTTAAAGGTGAGATCATATGGTATTTGTCTTTCACTGCCTGGCTTGTTTCACTTAGCATAATATTCTCCAGCTCCATCCATTCTGTTGCATAGGATAGGAACTCCTTTCTTTCTGCTGCATAGAATTCCATTGTGTAAATGTACCATAGTTTTTTCATCCATTCATTTACTGATGGGCATCTTGGTTGCTTCCAGCATCTAGCTATTGTAAACTGTGCTGCTATGAACATTGGGATGCATAGGTTGTTTTGGATTGGTGTTTTAGTATTCTTAGGATAGAGTCCCAGCAGTGGAATTGCAGGGTCAAAAGGCAGATCCATTTTTAGTTTTCTGAGGAAGTTCCATACTGTTTTCCATAGTGGTTGTACCAGCCTGCAGTCCCACCAACAGTGCCCTAGGGATCCCTTTTCTCCACAACCTCTCCAACACTTGTTGTTTGTTGCTTTGTTTATGATGGTCATTCTGTCTGGTGTGAAGTGGTATCTCATTGTGGTTTTAATTTGCATCTCTCTGATAGCTAGC
Source organism: Phyllostomus discolor (assembly GCF_004126475.2). Lineage (NCBI taxonomy): Eukaryota > Metazoa > Chordata > Mammalia > Chiroptera > Phyllostomidae > Phyllostomus > Phyllostomus discolor. The sequence continues at coordinate 45,650,444 of NC_040913.2, read as the reverse complement.
GATATTGAACATCGTTTCATGTGTCTTTGTATTTTCTGTATGTCCTCCTTGGAGAAGTGTCTGTTCAAGTCCTTTGCCCACTTTTTAATTGGATTCATTGTCTTCTTAGAGTACAGTCTTGTAAGTTCTTTATATAGTTTGGAGATCAAACCCTTGTCTGAGGTATCATTGGCAAATATGTTTTCCCATACAGTTGGTTCTCTTTTAATTTTGATACTGTTTTCTTTAGCTGTGCAGAAGCTTTTAATTTTGATGAGGTCCCATTTATTTATTCTTTCCTTTATGTCCCTGGCTCTAGGGGACACGTCAGTAAAAAAGTTTCTTCGTGAAATACCTGAGATTTTCCTACCTACGTTCTCCTCTAGGACTTTAATGGTGTCACAGTTTATATTTAAGTCTTTTATCCACCTTGAATTTATTTTTGTATATGGTGTAAGTTGGTGCTCAAGTTTCATTTTTTTGCATGTGGCTGTCCAGTTCTCCCAACACCATTTGTTGAAGAGGCTATTTTTACTCCATTTTATGTTGCTGCCTCCTTTGTCAAATATTAATTGACCATAGAGACTTGGGTTTATTTCTGGGGTCTCTGTTCTGTTCCATTGGTCTATGTGCCTGTTTTTATGCCAGTACCAGGCTGTTTTGATTACAGTGGCCTTGTAGTATAGTTTAGTGTCAGGTATTGTGATCCCTCCTACTTTACTCTTCTTTCTCAAAATTGCAGCAGCTATTCGGGGTCGTTTATAATTCCATATAAATTTTTGAAGTGTTTGTTCTATGTCTGTGAAATAAGCCATTGGTACTTTAATGGGAATTGCATTGAGTGTGTAAATTGCTTTGGGTACTATGGACATTTTGATGGTATTAATTCTTCCAATCCATGAACACGGTGTATGTTTCCATTTGTTTGTGTCTTCCTGGATTTCTTTCCGGAGTGTTATATAGTTTTCTGAATACAGGTCTTTTACCTCCTTGGTTAGGTTTATTCCTAGATATTTTATTTTTCTTTTTGCAATTTCAAATGGGATTTTTTCCTTGATCTCTGCTTCTGCTGTTTTATTGTTGGTGTACAGAAATGCCTTTGATTTCTGGATATTGACTTTGTATCCCGCTGTTTTGCCAAATTCATTTATTAGGTCAAGCAGTTTTTTGGTAGAGTCTATAGGATTTTCTATGTATACTATCATGTCATCTGCAAACAGTGACAGTTTTGTTTCCTCCTTTCCGATTTGGATGCCTTTTATTTCTTTTTCTTGTCTGATCGCTGTGGCTAAAACTTCCAGTACTATATTGAATAGAAGTGGTGAAAGTGGACATCCTTGTCTTGTTCCTGATCTTAGTGGAAAAGATTTTACTTTTTGCCCATTGAGTATGATGTTGGCTGAAGGTCTCTCATATATGGCCTTTATTATGTTGAGGAATGTTCCCTCTATTCCCACTTTGCCGAGTGTTTTTATCATGAATGGGTGCTGTACCTTGTCAAATGCTTTTTCTGCACAATTGATATAATCATGTGGTTTTTGTCTTTGCTTTTGTTTATGTGATGTATTGCATTTATTGACTTGCGAATATTGAACCATCCTTGCATCCCTGGAATGAATCCCACTTGGTCATGGTGTATGATCTTTTTAATGTATTGTTGGATGTGGTTTGCCAGTATTTTGTTGAAGATTTTAGAGTCAATGTTCATCAGTGATATTAGCCGGAAGTTTTCTTTCTTTGTTGTGTCTTTATCTGGTTTTGGAATTAGGATGATGTTGGCCTCATAAAAAGAGTTTGGGAGACTCCCATCTTTTTGGATTTTTTGGAATAGTCTGTGAAGGATAGGGTTTAGCTCTTCCTTAAACGTTTTGTAGAATTGTCCTGTGAAACCATGTGGCCCAGGGCTTTTGTGTGTTGGGAGTTTTTTGATTACTGCTTCTATTTCTTTTGTTGTTATTGGTCTGTTCAGGGTTTCTGCTTCTTTTTCATTGAGTTTTGGAAGATTATATTTTTCTAGAAAGTTGTCCATTTCACCTAGGTTTTCAAATTTCTTGGCATACAGCTCTTTGTAGTAATTTCTTACAATCCTTTGTATTTCTGTGGTATCTGTTGTAATCTCTCCTCTTTCATTTCTGATTGTGTTTATTTGGGTCTTCTCTCTTTTTTTCTTGATGAGTCTGCTTAAAGGCTTGTCGATTTTGTTTATCTTTTCAAAGAACCAGCTCTTGGATTCATTGATCCTTAGATTGTGCTTTTAGTCTCTATGTCATTTAATTCTGCTCTGATCTTGGTTATTTCCTTCCTTCTGCTTGCTCTGGGCTGCCTTTGGTGTTGTTCCTCGCGTTCTTGTAGCTGTAGGGTTAGGTTGTTTGTTTGGAATGTTTCTAACCTTTTTAGGTGGGCCTGTATCGCTATGAATTTCCCTCTCAAGACTGCCCTGGCTGTGTCCCATAAGTTTTGGGTTGTTGTGAGTTCATTTTCATTTGTTTCCAGAAACCTTTTGATTTCTTCCCTAATATCATTCTTGACCCATTCATTGTTTAATAGCATGCTATTCAATCTCCATGATTTTGAGTGTTTTTGGTTTTTTTCCTTAGGGTTGGTTTCTAGCTTCAGTCCCTTGTGGTCTGAGAAAATGCTTGGTATGATTTCAATTTTCTTGAAATTCTTGAGGCTTGTTTTGTGTTCTGTCGTGTGGTCTGTCTTTGAGAATGTCCCGTGTACATTTGAAAATAATGTATATTTAGCTTCTTTTGGATGGATGGCTCTGTATATATCAGTAAAGTCCATTTCCTCAAGAGTATTATTCAATGCCACAATATCTTGGTTGATATTTTGTTTAGAAGATCTGTCCATTTTTGATAGTGGGGTGTTAAAATCTCCCACTATAATTGTGTTGCTGTCCATATCTTTCTTGAAGTCCTCTAAGATTTTCTTTATGTATTTGGGTGCTCCTATGTTGGGTGCATATATATTTACAATATTTATGTCTTCTTGATGGATTCTTCCCTTGAGTATTATGAAGTGACCTTCTGGGTCTCTCTTTATGGACCTTTTTTGGAAGTCTATTTTGTCTGATATGAGTATTGCTACCCCGGCTTTTTTTTCCTGTCCATTTGCTTGGAAGATTTGTTTCCATCCCTTCACTTTCAGCCTGTGTAGGTCTTTTATCCTGAGGTGGGTCTCTTGTAGACAGCAGATATGTGGGTTATTTTTTCTTATCCATTCAGCTATTTTGTGTCTTTTGATTGGAGCATTTAATCCATTTACATTTAAGGTTATTATTGGTAGGTACTTATTCATTTTCTTTTATGTATGTGTGTTCCCCTCTCTCTCTCTCTCTCTCTCTCTCTCTCTCTCTCTTTTCCTTCCCTTCCATAAAGCAGTCCCTTTAGGATCTCTTGCAGAGCTGGTTTGGTCGAGGTGTATTCTTTTAGACTTCTTTTGTCTGGGAAACTTCTTATTGGCCTTCTATCTTGATCGAGAGCCTTGGTGGATATAGCAGCCTTGGTTGCAGACCTCTGGTTCTCATTACCTGGAGTATTTCTTGCCATTCTCTTCTGGCTTGAAGTGTTTCCATTGAGAAGTCAGCTGTTAGCCTTATTGGGGCTCCCTTGTATGTTACTTCCTTTTTCTCCCTTGCTGCCTTTAAGATTCTCTCTTTGTCTTGAAATTTTGCCATTTTAATTATGATATGTCTCGAGGTGGGCCTCTTTGGGTTCCTCTTGATTGGGACTCTGTGTTTCCTGGATTTGTGTGACTTTTTCTCTCATCAAATTAGGGAAGTTCTCCTTCATTACTTGTTCTACTAGGTTTTCTATCCCTTGCCCTTCTTCTTCTCCTTCTGGTATCCCTATTATATAGATATTATTACGTTTCATATTGTCTTGCATTTCTCTTAATCCCTCTTCATTCTTTCTGAGCTCTTTCCTTTTCCTTTTCTTGCTCTTTCTGGATGTTTTTTTCTAGTTTGTCCTCCAGCTCGCTAATCCGATCTTCTGCTTCATCGATCCTGCTTTTCATTCCTTCTACTGTGTTCTTCAGTTCAGAAATTGTATTCTTCATTTCCTCTTGACCTTTGTTGAGAGTTTCTATTTCCTTTTTCATGTTTATATAGTTTTCTGTGAGATTGATGTAGTTTCCCTCTAATTTCTGAAAACTCAATGTGAGTTCATTGAACTTCCTGGTAATCATTGTTTTGAACTCACTGTCTGACAGTTGAGTTACCTCTATTTCATTTAGCATTTTTCCTGAGGCTTCATCATTTCCCTTCAGTTGGGGGTGGTTTCTTTGTTTTCTCATTGTTCATGTGTTTCTTCTTTTTCCTTCTTGTTTGTTAATTTGATCTGTTCTGATTCCCTGTAATTATGGTGTGAACTTCTGTGGTAGAATATTTGTGAGATTCAGTGGTGCAATCTCCTTCGTGTATCCTGGTGCTCACAGCTTCCCCCTATTCTTTTTTGTTATCAGTTGGAGAAATAAGGCAAAAATGGTTTAAGACAGCAAGACAGTATACTATGATATTTACATTAGCAGCCAGTAGAGAAGAGATGGGTTATCCTTTGGCTCCTTATAGTGTTAACCATGATCCTCCACCCCACTATCCATGTTTTACAAAGAGTGGAAAGAAGGTAAGACTCTGACTGAGGACTAGAGGATTGTTAGTTGGATCTACAAAGCTGTGAGGCTGTGGAATCTGACAAGGTCAGATTCTAAGGTAGGGCTGGATTAAAGATTAGTATATAGGAGTAGTGTGTAAAAGAATAAAGACAACCCTCACAATAGTATAGTTCAGAAAATTGCAAAGTGGGCTGAGATCAGGTAGGGGAATTGAGAAGTATTTACAATTGTATAGACTAGGTCTTACTAACAGTAATAGTAAAGTGACAGTTCTGTGGCAGAATCGATGAGGTCTAGATAACAAGAATAAAGAGTATAGAACCTTGAGAGGTGTATTAATGGAACACAGATGAAGGATAGTAACTTATCAACATCTTGTGACTGAGATACCAGGGGGAATCTATCAAATGACAGTATAGTCAGCCAAGCAAAGAAGATTATACAGAAAGAAAAAGAATACCAAAATATTATTAAAATAAAAAATGTCAGAAAAGTGAGAAAAAGATAATACAAATTTACAGTAACTTGCAGGATAAAAAAAAGAAAAAGGAAAGAAAAGCAGAAGATGTAGTGCAGGAGAGATAAATTTGGAGTGGAAAGAATGATATTAGGATGAATGGAAGAGAAACATAAGAAATTGTGAGATAAAAATAATAAGAATTGAAAAATAAAATGTCACATAAAACAGAAGATAAAATCAATCAACTAACAACAGCCACAAAAACCAAACCAAACCAAACCACAAAAAAAAGGAGAGAAAAAAAGAAAAGAAAAAAAAAAGAAAAAAAAACCCCTCTTGTTGGTTTCTAACTGGCCAGACCAGTTTTTCTGATCTTGCTGGCTTCAGCTGGCTGAGGGACCTTTGAAATGCTTCTCTGTCTTTCAGCCCGAATCTCAGCAAGTCTGTCAGAATACACACGTGCTGTACCCTGGGCGCTCCCGAGCACACTGGCTCTCTGGATCTCACTTCCACGTTCTTCCGGACTCCGGGGTCCTGCAGGATTCCAGCTCTATGATTTCAGGAGGTACCCATGACGTTTTGGGATTCACTGCGCCCTCCCTGCAGGAATTTCAAACTTTTGAGATTCGGGGTCTAGGATCGCTCTTAGCGCCTCGTTGCACCCGTTCAGGGTTCACAGCGAGTGTGAAACAGTCTTCCCAATGGTTCGCAAGCCCAGCCCTTTCCAGCTCCGTGGTCACCGCCAAACCGCACTCCGACCGGGTGTTGGCGCCTTTCCTGGCTTTCCTGGTCAGGCTGGCTGGAAATTTCTGAGCCACTACTACAGGAATGCACCAAGCGCCACGTCCCTCCCGGGATCCCGGTGCACGATTCAGGCCTCCCTATGGGGCGCGAGCCGAGCGTGTCCCGAGCGCATCCGACTCTGTGCTCTCCACAGAACTGCACTTCCACCGGGCTAGGGGTGCAGGCGCACTTCCAGGCTTCCTCTGGTCCTGTCGGCTAGAGTCCCTCACTTCACTTCTCCCAGGTCTGTGGGCGGGTGTTCATAGTCCCTGGGCAATTTTTTCCCAGTCCAACAGGCCAATCTGTTCCTTCTAGCAACACGTTCTCCCCTGGAGTTGCTCACCCCCCATATTTGGGGGAGGGAGCAGTGACTTCCCTCTCCTGGGAGCCCGGAGAACCGGGCTTGGGGACTGCACACCCCTAGTCCCCGTGCTGATCCCTGGGCCCCTTTTGTCCTGAAGTAGTCTCCTTACCGTCTGGTTTTTCAGTGAGTGCAATAATTTTTGATGTCCTGTTTTCAAAAGTGATTCAGTAACCTAGTCCACTTGCTGTTTCTCCACCGATCCGCAAGTTTCCCTCCTCTTCACAGAAGCCGAGAAAAATGCTGCCTAGAGTAAAGCCGCCATCTTCCCACCCCCTGTTTCCAGTTTTTTTTGTTTGTTTGTTTTTGTGGTTGCTGACAATGCCTTAGTAAATACCTTGGTACGTGTATCGTTATGCACTCATGCAAGTATATATGTGGAACAGATTGCTGGAAGTGAAATTCCTGCACCTTTGCATGTCCTTTGGTAGTTACTGCTGCTGGTTTTGGATGGGGCAGCCTCTTGCTGTGGCCTCCACTTTACCCACCCATCCCCACCTTTTGTCCTCTGCAGCCAGGCCTGCTCCTCTGAAGGTCATGGTTTTTGTTTGTTGCCTTGAGGATCACCATTCTTGATGGAGAAAAGTTTTCCTTCCAAGCATGAATACTGTCCCTTCCTCTGCACAGCCAGATATTGAGCTGCTCATCCCAGAGGCCCTTCTGCTGGGGAGCTGAGGCCAAGGTCTGAAGCAGTGTCACTGGAGTTCCAGAGGAAACATGATTAAGAGTGAGGAAGGCCTGGGGTCACCTTGCTTTTCTGAGGTGGGGTGGACTTCTGGCTGAATAGGAGGGGAGTGGAAACTTGATCAAGAGTTAAACTTCCTTTGTGGTAGCAGTATTTTATGACAAAACAAGTAGCCTGCAGTGCTCATCTGCAACTTCTAAAATTGCTTGAGTAAAGTAGCAGAAACTGCTAACTGAAAAAATTAAAATTTAAAATTTAAATTAAATTAAATTAAAATTTAATTTTGATTGGTGATTTTTTCAATCTTTAGAGCGAAAGTTCCTAACAAGCCTGTGTACATTAATCATGAGTCTGCCCCAGTTAGGGCACTGGGCCTATGACTGTAGAGACTGAATTTTACCCACCTTTATAAACTATGTATCATCAAAGCAAACAGATGCTACTGAGCTGTGATATAGTGGGCACTTGTCATTTTCTTGTGGCTAACCAGGCTAAAAACTTCCTTTCTATTTGGGTTGCCACCCTGTGTGACAATTAGGATCTTCTTTCCCACTATGGGAGTCCAATGGGGACTCAGTTTGGCCAAACAGATGCTCCTGTTTGGAACTTTGAATCTTGAGCAGGCAGTGCAAAGATAAAAGGGCAACATTTCACCATGGTGGTGGGGTCTCTAAGAGGCAGCTGGTATTTAGCAGTTGGGTTGGTGGAGCTGGTGGCAGTGGAACCAGTTTGTGTATCCTGCTTATTCTGTGGTACCTAAAATCCTTAAAATAAATTCCCTCCTGCTTCTATTGGCCAGAGTTTGTTTGTGTTGTTTACACCCAAGAATCCTGGCTAATGTACATGAAAATAAAGAGACCAGAATGTCATTCTTGGTCATTTCTCCTTCCAGATCTAGAATGACTTCCATGTCACTTGAAACTTTCAGATATTGTTGGCTAGTGGCCTCTCCAGCTTATCTCACCAAGGGGAACTTAGTACAGAGGCCTTGGTGACAGGTGCTGTGGGGAGCCACTTCTCCATAATGGATGAGAGTGATTGACAGGTACAGCCTGCATAACTAAAACCAGATCACTTACCCTTCAAATTAATACTTTCCTTTTCTTCCTCATCCAAACCATTTTCAATACTGCTAGAGAAGAGGAAAATGTGGCAGATCTCAGCATCATCTCCTTTTGTACATATTATTTATATTTCAGTGGAAATGTTCATGAAGGTGTCTCAATAGTGGGCAGAGAAGAGTGCTGACAGGCAGCCAGTGCTATCTGCTGCATGTGCTGGAGTCAGCTCAGTGCACTAGATTATGATTTCATGGAACCATGCCATACTGTAGCTGGAAGGAAACTTTGGTGTTTACTGAATGTGTGCTATATGCCAGACATTCTTCAAGACATTGAGAATTCAATGATTGATACAAAAGTTTCTGCCTTTAGGGAGCTCTCAGTTGTGTGGGGAGATGAAGTAAACATTGGGAGACTGCCCTAATTTACCAAACGAGCAAAAACGTAGGAATTGAAAAGGGAGTTAATTGTAGCAGAGCTGAAAGCAGAATTTAAGCCCCTTGGCTTCCTGTTTTCTCAAAAGAAACATCAGATAAGCTTGAGTGGGAGTCCAGGTGACAGGACACCCTGGCTGAGCTTTGGAGAAAATAATGAATCACAGGTACGCACACACAAACATACATATGCGTGCTCGTTCCTGCATGCACACACAAATACTGCAGAACAAAAACTACATTCCAGACCCCTCAGGCTTGAACTAGGATCCATAAATGGTGACACGAGAAAGACTTTGACCATTTAGAAAACTCTAAGTCCTTGACTCTAGAGGGGATCGGATTAAGCTTTAAAATGTAAATTGTGATTACCCATCTCCAGTCAATACTTTTCCTGGTCACACACATCTCTTATTAATAGTGGTAAAACCAGCATATCTGGAGGGGGGAAAGAACACACCCTGCCAAAGTGCTTTCCCTAGTGACCTCTCATGGCAAACCTCTTCATGCCTGAAGAGATGGGAGGTGCCTCCACATGTTCAAGCTCAAGTTATGACTGTGTATAACTCATGACCATGTCCCTGCTAATTTCAACAGTGATTTCAGGACAAAGCCAACCTTGTTTCTGTTCAATTTGGTGCATGTTTCTAATGGCTGGAAGTTTCCTGGCAGAGAAGAAATAACAGTGGTCATAATGTCTAACATTTCCTAAGCACTTCGAGAGGGCCAGACATTGCTATATACTTCACCTGCTCTTTCTCCCTTCTTCTTACATAACCCTGTAAGTAGAAGGATTCTGGAAACTGACAAACTCTGGCACTTTCACTTATTAGTTTGGTGATACATCTTTTTTCTGACTTATAAAATGGGGATAAAGCAATAATGCTTATTAGACAGGTTTGGTTTGAGATTAAGTTAAATGATCCATGTTAAAAGCCCTGAGCACAGAGGATGGACCCATGGTCATAACTTAATGTCAGCTGCTACTATTATTATACCCATATACAAAAGTTAAGTGACTTGCTCAAGGAAGGTCATTTCTTTTTTTAAAATTATTTTTAAAATATGAAAAAAATTTAAGCATTACCATTCTAAAGGTATACAGAGAAAAGTAGGTCTTTCTGATCCCTGACCCAAAGTTTAAAGCAACCATTGTATGTCTTCCTATGTATATTCAAGCATGTATATGTAATAAGTTTTTAATATATGCACATATATATGCTTTTTATGTACACCATATTTAAATAAGCTCTTTGTAAAATACTTTTAATCTCTCTTCAATAATCTCAGATAATATTACATTATTCAATATGATCTGTACCTTATTTTTGTTTTTTTAACTTGATCATTATATCTATATCTATTTTATTCTTTTAAAATGGCTGCAGGATATTTCATTGTAGAGATAACATAATTGATTTAACAAATCCCTGTTGATGGATATTTAGATTGTTTCCATTTTTTTGTGAATCAATGAATAGCCTAGTATATGTGTTTTTGCAAATTTGCATGCATGTATTTGTTGGAGAACTTCCTAGAAATAGAATTGCTGGACTAAAATTTATATGCATGAGTGTCAGGGATATTGCCAAATTATCCTCCAGAGAGGGTGTATCAATTTATACGCCCTCCACAATGTATATGATTATGTTCAGACTATTTTTTTAGTTGTATGGCATTGGACAAGCAATCCTGGGTAAGTAATATTACTCCTTTATGTTTCTTTATAATATTTACTAATTAAATTGAGTGCTATGGTAATGAATTTGTTCACTAATAGAGAGTTTGCTTTGCAGTCTACTTAATTAAGGCTAGTTCTTTCCATGGTCTGTGAATCACAATAAGGACCAGAGGAAAAACGGAAAGGTAGGCAATAGTTCTGAGCATTTCTGAGTTTACTTGAAGATTCTGCCTTTCTAATAATATTGAATTATCAAAAGATTTATATATTTTTCAAAATGGCGATAATAATATTGCTCTGTTTTTAAAGCTTCATTATTGCAGGGAGACATATTTATATCTATTATAGAGCTCTGAACAATTTAGAGAGAGAGGACTTATATTTATGAACAATCCTTATTGTACAGAAATTGCCTTTGATAGACTGCTAGCTCCTTCAAGGTACAGACCATACATGATCATCACAGTATTTTCAGAGGCTGTTTGATGACATATATCAGGCATTAAGTGAATATTGAATGAACAAAAAGTGGAAAACTGAAAGGATGTCAGGGATTTAGTTATTAATTACAGCAAATATCTATTTAGTACTTTATATAATTTGAATTTCATTCATTCAGATGACATGTCAACTTGTGTTAGGTACACAAAGCAGGTTCATACTCTAAGTTGTCACTCAGGCATTTGAAACAAATAACAATTTAAACCCTCATTTAATTGCCTGTGTTATTTTCCTCTGATATACATTAAAAGTTAAATTACCATTTTAAATCATGTAATGTTCATGTTTTACTAATCCAATTCACTTATTTCTCATTACTGTTATTATTTTTATCTCTATCATGTCAAATTTAAAGATAAATCCAGTCTTCTTAATGACTTTGACATGGATTGCTTGAAAGGTGTGTTGTAGAAGATCAGGAATGCTATTGGCCTTTCAGAATGTCAGCACAGTCAACCAAGGATCCAAGCTTCTGGAAACCTGTCACATCTGACACACTTTAAAAGGATTTGTAAAGAGCTTATTGGCAGTGATGTGTACGGATTGGGAAACTGCAGAAAGCTCAGACATTTGCATGGAACTGTTTTCACAGAAACCACAGCAGCTTTTTAATCACACAGCATCCCTGAGTGATACTGTGTGCAGAAAGCTCTGTGGCACTCTGGCTTCCCAGTTTCAAAATGAAATCTGAGCCAAACTTAGGAAATCGGCATGGGAATAGGAAGAGGAAGCTTGGAAGGGAGTCCTTAATTCAGGTCACTGTAGAAGCATTTAGTGCCTCCATGTCACTGGGAAATATAAGCCTGGGGCTGGAGGCATTGTGCCTCTCCCACACCTGCACGCGCCCATTTCTTGTAGGAACAGAAATCAGGAGAAGGCCAATCTGTGGGGAGAAAGGGAGTGATTCAGAGCAGCTGGCAATCATCAGCACTAAAATGATTCTCAGGAATTCCTCTGAGAATAGTATTGGGTGTGTGGTTAAAGCTGCCCTTTGACTCCAGAGCCCTTTGTCCAAGTGACAAAATACCAGCAGAGTGAGGAGTGCTGTGGCATCCACCCCATGGGTCAGGCCTAGGGGAATGGTGTGGATTCTTTCTGACAGATAGGCAGATAGTTCTTTTGTCCATTTTTCAAGAAATTTTACAGGGCTTAGTCAATCCCCACACCACTGCTGGTGGATGAGTCAATTTTATTATTATCCCAGGTTTACAGCTGAGAAACTAGCACATGGATGGTGTACAGAATTTTTATATAGGAGGACTTGAAGGTCAACAATCTTGTCAGAAGGAGGGGTGGAGTAGACAGTGGTAGGACTATATAAAGTTGAGAGAAGCTCAAACACTCCCAGCCTCTATCCCCAGCACTGTCTGGCACCACCATTGCCCGCAGTGACGAACATCACTTTGCTGGGGGTTCTCACATATATGCAGTGATGGCACCCGGTGAGTGTTCAGGTTGCCTGACGCCCCTCCTCTTTATCAGAGCTCCTTGTTTAACAATCCATCATCCTACCCTCTTCATAGATTCATGGGACTTCAGGGTTAAAAAGGATCTTGGAGGTTATCCAGTCCAACTCCCCACTTAAAGGTGATACAAAGCAAACATCCAAAGATAGGAAACTTAACCATGATGGTTGCTTGGTAACTGAGTGATAATTTTTATATGCAAAACTGTACTCAATGAATTTGAGTGTGTGTGTTAATGTGTCTGTTGGGGGGGGGCTCATTTTCTGCTGCTTTGTCATTTTGATAACATATAGGACAGGTAGTTAAATTTTTTCCTTATAACGCGACTAATTATCATTCTCTAGTAAAAGTCATAAATACTCTGTCAGTTAAAGGAACAAAGTCTAGAAGGAGGAAAATATAACTTGTTTGACTAAGGGCTGTTTGTTCCCTTGCCGTGAAGAAACAAAAATATTTCTTTCAGATTAATTGTGATTAATGTTAGTGTTACTGTTTTAATAATAAATGTTCACAATTTTACTGGCAAGCCTGGCTCTCCAGGAAGCTTCCATGATTGATTCTATCTAAATGTTGTTTTCTCTGGTCATTTAGCTCCATGGTGCTTTTGTGATTTATTCCTTTGTCACAATAGTTATGCCATGTGTGTACTCACTTGGTTGGTATCTGCATGACCTGTTTCTTCTTTTTTTCTGATCATCTTTCCTACAGTGCTTTTCACAGTGTTGTGCACAGTAGACATTTTGAAGGCACTGATGTTCAGGCATGTGGACTTCAGATTGAAGGTTTTCCTGTGTTAAATATGGCATTGCCTGAATGTACATCAAACAGTTTGACTCCATGCAATAATAGCAAAGAGCTGGATTTTATACTGCTGTCTCTCAAAAGAACAGGCTTTACTTACAATGTACCTAGCTCATTCTCAAATTCTATTAATCTGACTGAGAAAACAGGCCTTGATCAACTTTGTCTACAGAAAATGCCACAGACGGTTTTTAGGGCTCTAGGTGCCTTTGTCTTTGTTTATGGCTCTGTGAAGAGCTCATGGAAAGGTAAGGTCCATCTGGGTCTCTATCTCTCAATAGCTAAGTGTGCTAGAGGCAGAGTCTGTTCACCAGCCCATGATTCATATTTCCTCCTGCTTCTTCATCTTTCTTCCTGAGATGCTTACACCTGGAAGCCCATGGGAACCTTGCTGTGGGTGGCCATATGACTTTGTGGTCTCTGTGCTTGATTTGGTCCAATTCTTTATGTTCTGTTCCAGTGAAAATCAGGGAGAAGCTGTCAAGTCATGACTGGTGTTTTATCCTTTTTCCTCCCCTGCCCAAACCCACAGTCTAAACAGCACCCAGTGAGCTTTATTACAGACTTGGCTTTCTCAGTGACAACTTACTGAAAAGGGACCTTAACTCCCTTTCTTGTTTCTCTCTATGCATTCCCTTGACTCTGACTCCACCCATGTGAGGTCACTTCGATAAATGGTATGGTTTGCTCTCTTCCGTTCCTGGCCTGTTGAGATCTGGAAATAATTGACTCCTCTGATGCTTATTTCCATAGCTGAACATGTCTAAGTCAAACTGTGGTCTACTGCTTCTTTGGCTATTTGTTTTCTTAATTCTGAAATGTGCTTATTCCTCACAATCCCCCTCCATCCTGTGTACTTTGTTTATCCAATGTGGGATGTTCTCAATATAAAAAGAGAGAAAATGACTGGCTAGGGTTCTGAATAGTTTAGGAGGAAGGGGAGGAAGGGGACAGGAGGCCAGAGAGAGGGGGGCTGGGTCACTTGGAGAACTCCTGGTTGAATAGGACCTTCCCAGCCAAAGACTGGGGATGGACGTCTGCAGAGTAGACTGGCTAAATGCTGCCTCATGTTGATAATAGCCCTTTGTGTGAAATATAATCCCCCCTAAGTACCCCTCCACCCCAGTATCTAACAATTCTTTCTTAGTCTTTTCCCTTAGGATTCAATCTCCTGCCCTCCACCTCCCAGAAAATATCTTTATTTCATTGTTATTTCCAATGGCTGAAATAGTCTACCTTTAAAAATTTTTAAATTTTTGTATTGTGTTAAAATACATATAACATAAAATGCAATCATTTTAAGAAGTATAACTCAATGGCATTAACCATCACTGCTATTTCCAAAATTTTCCCCATCATCCTAAGCAGAATCTTTATACCTGCTAAACAATAACTCCCAATTCCTCCTCCCCACCCCTTCCCAGGAGCTTCCCAGCCTCTGGTAACCTCTATTCTATATTTGTCTCTATGAATTTGCCTATTGTAGCTACTGAAAAACAGTTTTGAAATCTTAGTTTCCAAAAGTGGATAATAATTCAAAACTCCAATGCACTTGCATTAGATTGCTGAATGACTTGTCCTGAAAGAATCCAGGAAACAACCACGGTTCACCTGAATTACTCATACTGTGACTCATAGCAAACAACTGGACTTTTCTTCATATTATTCTCTTCAAAAGCCTTATTTTCTCCCTTCCCTTCATTTATGTTATTTTTCAAATAGTTTAGTAAACACTGGTGTGTTATAAAAAGGCAGCAATTACCCTGATCAATGCCATTAAGAAGATGATTTTAATAACCAGTTTTGAAACAAATTCCCTTTACTCTTTTTTAAAAATGTGACAAAATATACAGCACATACAATTCAGCATTTTAACATTTTAAGTGTATAGTTCTGTGGCATTAAGTGCATTCACATTGTTGTGCAACCATCACCACTATTCATCGCCAGAATATTTCCATCATCCCAAACTGAAACTCTGTACTCATTAAACACTAACTTTCCAATTCCCTCTCCCCCAGCCCCTGGCAACCACCATTCTACTTTGTCTTTATGAATTTGCCTATTCTGGGTACCCTATAATTTCCTTTAATTGACTCAATATCTATAAATCCCATTCAACAGCAGAGATGGGATTCCACATCAAGAGAAAGCGGACTTGTTAAACTTCTAGACTTTATTTCAGGCATCTATATTGACATGGCTGGACTTGGAGAGATTTACAACTCCAGGTTCCTAGTTTGAGATCAGTTTTTTTTAAGATTCTTTCACTGTGCTAAGGAAACCACTTTAACAAATGTCTGTATTAAGTTAGTTTCTTCTTAGGAAAAAGGAATCACAAAGGCTATATTTTGTTTTTAAAATTTTTGAATTTTATTTTTAAATTATATTTTATTGTTTATGCTATTACAGTTGTCCCAACTTTTCCCCCCTTTGCCTGCCTCTACCCAGCCCTGCCCACCAAGCAATCTCCACACCATTGTCTGTGTCATCAGGTCATACATATATGCTTTTTGTCTACTCTCTTCATTTTCTTTCATCCAGTCCCCTCCTCTCCAACAGCTGTCAGTCCATTCCATGTATCTATGTCTCTGTTTCTATTTTGTTTGTTAGTTTATTTTGTTGATTAGATTCTACATATAAATGAGATCATAGGGTATTTTTCTTTCACTGACTGGCTTATTTCAGTTAGCATAATAGTTTACAGTTCCATCCACACTGTCTCAAAAGTTAAAGGTTCTTTCTTTCTTTCTGCTACATAGTATTCCATGTGTAAATGTACCACAGATTTTTTATCTACTCAACTACTAATCTTGGCTATTATAAATAATGCTGCTATGAACATAGGTGTGCATATATTTTTTTGAATTGGTGTTTCAGTATTCTTAGGATATATTTCTGGAAGTAGGATCGCTGGGTGAAAAGGCAGTTACATTTTTAATTTTTTGAGGAAATTCTATACTACTTTCCACAGTGACTGCACCAATTTACATTCCCACCAACAGTGAACTAGGTTGCCTTTTCTCCACATCCCTAACAGCATTTGTTGTTTGTTGATTTATTGATGGTAGCCAATCTGGCACGTGTGAGGTGATATTTCACTGTGGTTTTAATTTGCATCTCTCTGATGATTAGTGTTGTTGAGCATTTTTTTCATGGGGTATGTTTCTTTAACTATAGGCAGGGCTTGCTCATTTCTAAAAGGGAGATTACTCCCTTGAGGGACTGTCGACTTAGTTAACAGTTGGAGGGTGCACCCTTGGGTGCACTTCTAAACACCTTTGGGATGAGAATAAATAAAACTTATTTTTGTGAAATGGGAAAGACAGCTACTAGAGCTGAAATAAGCTACTCAAGTACATCATCTCAATGTTGTTTATAGAGAAGTTATCATTATTTTTTACATTTTGTAGAGTGAGAGGTAGGAGAGAGGAAAGGATTTGTTTTTTCCCATCTCAGTACTGAAAGATCAACATAAATGGGTCGATGTACTTAAAAATGAAAAGTAGCATAAGAGCATAAAATGATTCTCTTAGTAGAATACTCAGGACTTACCTGCCCTCAGAAAGTGTTTTCTGATGATCCAACCGGTAACTTTTGCCTCCTCTGAAATCTTCCTATTCTTTTCTGAGTTTTCTAATCTGACAGAGACCATATATTGTCTTGGAAAGTCCTTTTATTAAAATTATGTTTTATTGATTATGCTACTACAATTGTCCCGATTTTCCCCTCTTTGCCCTTCTCCACCCAGTACCCCCCACTCCCTCATGCAATCCACCCACCATTGTTCATGTCTGTGGGTCATGCATACAAGTTCTTTGGCTACTCCATTTCCTATACTGTACTTTACATCACCATGGCTATTCTGTCACTACCTATTTGTACTTTTTAATCCCCTCACCTCTTCACCCATTCTCCCCCACCACCCTCCCATCTGGCAACCTTCCAGTAACTTCTTTTCTCCTGGTTTTAAGAGTCTCTCTTTATCTTTAACCTTTGGCCTTTTAATAATGATGTGTCCTGGAGTGGCCTCTTTGCATCCATCATAATTGGGACTCTCTTCACTTCTTGGACTTGCATGTCTCTTTCCTTCACCAAATTGAGGAAGTTTTCTTTCACTATTTTTTGAAATCGATTTCCAATGTCTTGCTCTTTCTGTTCTCCTTCTGGCACCCCTATGAGGTGAATGTTGGACCACTTAAAGTTGTCCCAGAAGCTGTTTACACTATCCTCATTTCTTTGGATTCCTTTTTCTTCTTGTTCCGCATGGTTGTTTTTTGCTGCCTTATGTTCCAAATAATTTTATCTGATTCTCAGCTTCATCCACTCTACTGTTGTTTACCTTTAAATTGTTCTTTATTTCAATTAGTGTATCCTTTGTTACTGACTGGATCTTTGTTATGCTGCTGAGGTCCTCACTAAGTTCCTTGAGCATGCTTATAACCAGTGTTTTGAAGTCTGCATCTAATAGATTACTCATCTCAATTTCTTTTAGCTCTTATTCTGGAGTTTTGATCTGTTCTTTCATTTGGGCCATGTTTCTATATCTCCTCATTTTGTCAGCCTCCCTGTGTTTGTTTCTATGTATTAGGTAGAGCTGCTTTGACTCCATTTCTTGGTAGTGTGGCCTAATGTAGTAGGTGTCTGGTAGGGTCCAGTGGCACAGCTGCTCCTATCACCACCCTTTGTGCGGACTGAAGACACCATCCTCTTGTAGTTGAGCCTTGGTTGCTGTTGGCAGATAAATGGGAGAGATTTATCTAGGCCAGTCAGCTGCAAAGACTGACTATGACCACTGACTACCAATGTCCTCCCTCCATGGAGGGTCAGCTATGCAGGGGCAGGGTGGTGGTGCTCTGATGTCATCTGTAGCTGTGCACTGGGTGCATTAGCCCTGGAATTTCCTGGGTTGTGCAGGCCAAGGTCAGCCCCCATTTGTGTTCTGCTTGGGGCCTGCTGCCTGAGCTGTAAAGCAATATGAGATGGCTACTACTTGTGCTGGGGTTGGAGATTCTCAGGTGAAGCCAAGATGTGACTCTGTTCTGGCTTCTACTAGAGCTCACTGAAGCCAGCTATTTGTTTGATAGGATTTAGGAGCCAAGGCTAGACATTCTTATGGAAAAGTAGTTTGGGTGGGCCTGTAATTTGGGTGGGGTAGAACCTCTGTGTATCTCCAAGGTGGGTCACACAGTGTTAGCCGGATTGATGGAGTTTCAGATATGGCACTAACCTATAGGCTCTGTGTAGGGGAGGGCTCAGCAAAGGGACAATGGCCTCTGCTTGCCCCAATGGCAGACACTTCAGTCTTTTCCTGTGTACTACTGGTGCCCTTCAAGCTGCCAACCCAGTGCTAGAGCTCAGAAGGAATGAGTCTGAGTAGATGAGTCCATATGTGGGTTCCCCAAGAGGAACTTTTTAGGGCTTTAGAAGCGTACTTCACCAACTCGATCCCCACTGGTTTTCACAGCCAGAAGTTGTGGGAACTTATTTTCCTGTCATTGGAATCCATCCTGCTGTCACCAGGACCCTGGGCTGGGGGTCCTGGTGTGGGTCTGGGATTCCTCGCTCCCAAGATATCCCTCCTGAATTTCATCCACGTGGGTGTGGGGCCAGCCCATTCTGTGTCCGTGTCCCTACTACTGTTACAGTCTACAGGGGGTTCCTCCCCACCTATCTGGGTTCGTTTTGCTCGCCGCCTGAGGAAAGATGTCTCAATACCAGAGATCAATGAAAAGGAAAGGAATTTATCATTCATTTGAAATAACACAACCTAAAGTTCCCCACAAATGCACACAGTCCTCCCAGCACCTTCCACGTGGCAAAAGGGAGCACTTCTAAAGCCTTGTGGTCCTGACTCTCACCCAAGCCTCATGGTCCCAACCAAGACACCAAAGCCGAGTAGTCCTAAACAGATGCGTGGTCCCCAAAAAAGAGACCCCCAATGGCTGCTGTACCTCCGTTTAAATCCCAGCACTAATCTTCCTCTGCAGCCCCATTTCCAGTTTCTCTCACAATTGGCCACAGCTACCCGAATTCTGGGCAGGTGTGGCCCTGTGGTGTGGAGCCAATTATCTCCAAGCTCTTCTGGACCCTATTACAAATCCCTATTTGGGGCTCTCCTCTTGGCTGCACCCTGTTACACTACTAGTCTGTATGGATATGGTTTCTTCAATTCCATAGTTGTCAGACTTGCATCCAACTCAATTTCTGAAGTTCCTGAGTAATGGTTGTTCTATATTTTAGTTGTAATTTTAATGTAGTTTTGCAAAGAGGCAAGCCATGTCTGCCTAAGTTGCCATCTTGACAAGAAGCACCCCTGCCCTAAACATTCTTTATCTTTATTTAAGGTCTGACTTACTCCCCAACAAGAGTATAAGCTCATTGAGGACAAGAATCAGGTCTTCTACAAGGTATTTACCATTGCATCTGCCCTTAGGCTACCTTTTATTAAACACCAAGCCTAGCACTTTCCCCACAGAAGTTGGCCAATATTAATTTGGTGAGATTGCTACCAGAAGGGAAATTATCTGGTTTTGTCTTTCTGGGAGTTTTTGGTTTTATTTTTTCTGACTTTTTATCCTTTACCTTCACCTTCCCTTCTTATCTTCTCAACACCTGTGGAAATTCTCTTTATTTTCTCTGTGCTACATATAGCAGGAACTTATGGGCTTTCAGGGACAGCTATGATAAAGTAAAAGAGATAGGTTTGAGTTCTGGAACTCTATGACCTGGGCAGGTCTTTGTGTTCTCATCTGAGAACATAAAAATGAGCATAACACTACTTCCTCTGTTGGGTTGCTATGGGGATTGAGCAAGGAGTAGGACATTCAAGTGCATTGTAATCTATGATGCTATGAAGGGAGGCCTTCAGAGTGGTTAGGAATGTGGCCTTGGGAGCCAGCTTGTCTGTGTTTGAACTTGGCTCAGCATTATTACCTTGGCCATGTCACTTAAACTCTTTGTGTATCCTCCTTAGAACTTGTTCTGTGGCTTCAATGGTTAATATGTGTGTAGACACATAGTAAGAACCAAGGGAAATGTTAATGATTATTGTGTAATTTAAAGAGTTATTTTTACTTAATGGAGATAAATTCTAGTTGTAGTCCCAGTTTTATATTTTGTTCTTATCATTTTTTCTCTGTCTTCAGGGTGTTTCCACTTGGATATTTTACTGTCACTTAAATCTCTATGTCTAAAATCAAATATATTATAATCCAGGTGTTTCCCAAACTTTCACTGCTGTGCAACTCTACCACTGCCCGTGAAGGAAAGTGCTCAGTTCTTAGTTACCCACAATTATGTTCTCAGAGTCATCCTTGATTCTGTTCCTGCTACCATCCTCTATGTCAGAGTCATTCACAGGATGTATTATTTCAACATACTTAGGTTTAGACAAAAGAACTGGAGACAATGTTCTAGAGTTGTTCTAAGAGAATACTTTGGGACCAAGTCAGTTGAGTATATACTAGATTTAACTCAAAAGCATTGACCACCAAATGCAGTTGGAAATCCTAATTGTTATTGTTGCTGTTGTTTCCTCAGCTTTAGAAGCAACAACAAAGTGTTGTGCTTCATGGATTATAACCTTCAACATTTCCTACTCTGAAACCTCTGGGACTATGTGTTTATTTATGTAATTATTTGATTAATATTGATGTCCCCTCTGCTCTGTAAACTTCATGAGGGCTGATACCATATCTGCTATTACCATTTTATCCTTAGGACCAAGAAGAATAAAGGAAAATGGTATCAGTTGACTGAATATATGAAAACCAAAATATGCTAATATTAATAGAATTATGTTAGAGTTATTCCATATCCAGTGGAAATTCCAGATCCCCAAATCTTTAAATCCCATTTTAAAGACAAAACTTCAGGTCAAATTAAACTCTCATATCAGAGTGGTTAAGAGCATCGGCTTTAATTCAAATCCTGGCTTTCACTGATGAGCTGAGCTGCCTAAGGTAAGTTATTTAACTTTTCCAAACTTCAAGTTCATCACTTATAAAATGGTTTAATAATACTTAATCTCCTCAAGGAGTGTATAACACAGCATGCAGTAGGCATTCAGTGAAAGGTGATAACTGTTTTGGCTGGAGTTACCATAGAAGACAAATTAACCTTCTTTTATCATTCCTGCACATGAAAATGATGGTTGGTTGACCAGCAAAGGGCATAACATCAAGCTTGTTGAAGATCAAAATCACTACTTCAAGAAACTCTGGGATCTCACTCTTTTGGTGTGAAAATAAAAACAAAGAGGCTTTCTTCTTCATGTATATCCTGATGCTATCTGGACTATATTAAAGAAATCTAATACATGATAAACTGCACACATGTGTTTGACTGCATATGATTGATGTTTATTTCAATGTGTCCTCTCACAGGTTGTGTTGCTAGTGAGTTAGACAAGATAGAAAATGAGATATCAATTTGACATCTTGGATAGATGAACCTACAGATTAATGGTGCAGAGAAACGCACTCAGGGGTATGAGCTGACCAGTATTTTCACCAGAATATGCCAGGACACACAGGCAAATTGCCAGGCTGGGATGTGACAGCAGTTAATACATTGACTTCTGCTATCATGATGGATTGTCAAGTGTTTTTATGTATAAATTCATAAGATGGAAGGAAAGGAAAAGAAGAATAATTCACCTGCTGTCACTTATGAAATAGGTTGAAAGGCTAGTCAGAGAGCAAGAAATCTAATAAATTATCTGACATGTGATTTACTCATAACAGATCACAGAATAAAATCTTTGTAATTGATTTCTTCTAGGTTGCTTTTATAGTAGAGTGAAAGTTAGATTGAGAATTTAAACATCTGGGTTCTACTTCTGTGTTTACTAGTTCTACTATGTGATCTTAACAAAGCACTGATTTCCAGGCCCCTTTTGTCTCATTTGTAAAATGAGAATGATATAATAATATATATTCTATTAATTTATGATGTTATGGTGATCACATTAAATAAAATAGGTGAAAGTCTTTGAAAAATATAAATAATATGTGTTCTAATATGTTTTCCCAAGATTTACACAGTTTTTCCCACTACAGGTTTCTATGTTTCAAAAGTTGTGCAGATTTCCCCTTATCTCTCAGACATGTGTAGCAAATACTTCTATTGCTTATTAAGAAGATGAGCTTGGGGCTTGTTTACAGCTGTTTCTGTGCATTTAGAACATTCTTTAGAAACACCTGTCTCTCCTTTCGGCTGTCATTCAGGAGAACCATAAAGCATACTGAAGTTATAATGATTGATTTTAGAGATATGTTTTGTCTACAAAACAGGACAGAACCCCATTTTTTCTTCCTAAGGAGGCTGGGATGACGAATTAGAATGAAGTAAATTCTTATTAGCTATTTTCTTAGGGTTGACAATATACATTAGGTACTAGGCTAATAATGTTTGTGATTTATCTTGATTTACACATAACTATTTAAAACATCAAGAGCAGGAACTACTTCTATGGGGTACGGCAAAAGTAGGTTTACAGTTTTGGGTATGCAAAACAGAGTATATTCTTGTATTGTTATTTATTCATTGTTGTATTTTTCATAAGAACAATTGTAAACTTACTTTTGCCTAGCTCTGTATTTAATAGAGCCTAAAACACCATTTCCTATAACACATGTCTTTATGTGGTTTCCTGTGAGAAATAACAAAAAAAATACCACCAGTTATAATTTTAAGGTATTAGTGATATTAAGCAGGCCCTGATGTAAGAGATATTGAAATGGGGGAAACTGTGTGACTTGAGTTGATGAACTATGGTAATGTTTATAGTGTCTGTTGTGCCCAAGGACTGAATAGGGACATGCCTCATTTATTTATTCATTTCCCACTACTGACCCATGAAGAAAGTTTTCTTTCTCACATGTTATTGATAAGGAGAGTGAGAGGCAGATAAGTTACTCTGCCAAAGGATTCAAATGAGAGGCAATTAATGACCCTGGTACTTAGATCCAGATCTGTCTGACTCCGAAGTCTATTATGTCTTGTTTGGTTTTGTTGTATACTGATCTGTCAAGAAGTTTTATTCTTTTTCTGACTGTATTGTAGGGCTAGAAAATGATTGGCTGGCAGTGTTGTGAGTCTTTTTTAAATCATGAGTCACATTTGACTTTCACAAGATAACTGACCCCAGAATTGGACTAGAGTGTCCCATAGTGTGAATATAACACAAAATCTATTATTTCCCCTACTTTTGTCAATCAAATAGAATCTTATAGTAAATCTTCTTGTATAGCTTCTTGTGCACACAAGAGACATTTCTTTTAAGGGTAGATGTCTAGAATGGTATAGTTGGGTTGTAGGCTGCATTCATTTCCAGCATTTCCAGATGTTCTTCAATGTTTGAATTGATTTATACTTTTATAAGCTGTGTATGAGAATTCTCATTTCCTCTACATTTTTGACAATATTTGGCATTGGTCAAACTTTTCAAATTTTGCAAATCTGATGAGTGGGAAATGGTGATTGTTGTTTTAATTTACTGGTGATATTTTATTTTTGACATGTATTAAGGCTCAATGAAATGTGGACTGTGCCCAGAGCACACCAAATTTCTGTCTCTCAGGAGCTGCATCATACCATCCACCCTCTGTTCTTACCTGAGTGTCTGAAGCAGACACAGAGGGGTGGGCAGGCCAGGGGCCAGGGTGTGGGACAAATGTCATGCTCCAGGGCTGATGACTCCCTCTGTACCCACATCCTGTTAGTCTGAAAGACTGAAAAGCCATAATAGAGATTGACCCCAATAAGTGTAGGCTTCTTTCTGTTTATTGGTTGGGCACGTTTAGGAGCCACTCTTCCTAATGAGCTTGTGGAGTAGAAAACGCCTCCAGCCAAAGGTCCTTGGCAGAAAACATTCTGCTTCTGATGTCTTTTAGGAATCTATGCCAAGTAGACATGGTGACTAAGTAGACATATGCCCAAGTAGACATGTTGGCATTAATTTGTTGATTCTCCTTAGGCCTGCCTCCCTTAACTCTCCAAGTTCATTTAGGCATTAGATTTAGGATAAGGTTGAGGAAACCATAATTTGGAGTACACATAAACTGATCTCAGCCCTGCCTCTTAACAAATAGATGATCTTGGGAAAGCTATCTCTAAGCCACAGCTTTTTCATCTGCAAAATGGTGATCATAACAATATCTGCCCTGTGGGATTGTTAGGATTAGGTAGGGTAATGCAGGCACATAGTAAGAGCTCATTAAATGTTAGCAATCTTTGATAATAACTATCTGATTTATATCTGGGGATTACAGGTCAGAGTAAATGATACAAGTGCCACAGGATTTGTATTGGTCTCCAAGTTCAGCCTACTATATAATGTATTGTACCATTTGTTTGCATTTTACCTTGTATAGAGATTGCAGACTGGAGGCTAATGAGAATGTATTTTATTTGACCTGCAAAATATTATTATTTATTTAAATTCAATTGAACCTTTAAAAACTGGGAACTCTCAAATAGGTATCTTGATTTCTTGCTTCTCTTTAAAAATTGAAGCTTTGGTAACACTAGGTCAGAGACTATGTATTAAAGATAATCCCAAGAAGTCCCTCTCAGTGGGCATGCTTTCTCCTGTTTGTCATAGTCCCCACACTGGATGTATTTATTTATATCTCCCATCTGACCCTAATGGGAATCTAAATGCACAGCTCCTGCTCTTGTGATTGCCAGTCTGCACAATTCCTTCATGGTGGTTAAGCTGTCCTTCTCTGAGCAGAGCCTTGTGATTCCTGTCTATGGCTTTCAGGGACAGAGGGGAAAGAGGGACCAAACTTGTGTTTGGTGCTGGGTCAGCTCTGTGCCAGATATTTGTGCTCTGCTCTTTACACACCCTGTATTATTTAATTTTCACAATAGCCGTGAGGTAAATACTATTATCCTCAAATACAAGTTACAAAATACATATTATAAGTGGTGAAGCAAGCTTGGTAAGTTGAATGACTTGCTCCAGGTCACACTGCTACAAAAAGGCAGTGCTGGGATGTGAGGACTCCCAATCCGTTTTCTGTTCATTAGGTTGTGCTAAAGGATGGAAAATTAGCTTTTAGGGGATTTTGGTGTCCATCACTGTTAAGGCTTCACCTAAATGTTCTGGCAGTCATTACTGGGTTTTCTGCCTGCTCCTGGAAAGTGGAGGCCGGGAACCTGGAGGAGGAAGTGCGCAAATGTGAGCCTCAGGGCATTAGTTACTCTGCAGGGACTGCCGCCTCCTCCTCCTCCTTCCGCTGCCTGAAGGGCCAAAGTAAAGTGATCATCCAGTCTTCAGAAATGGCTTGTGGTTTAGCTGTGCCCCAACATGCTATGGGACAGGGGTTTTGAGCGTGGGCAGAGTCACGCCTCCTCTTTACCTGTCTGACTGAGATGTCCCAGCCCAGTTCTGGAAAGTCAGAGACAGTGTCACTCTGAGAGTCTGAGCAAGCGGAAACAGGATGTTCCATACTTAAGGTAATTACACAGCCCATGTACTAACTGGTAATGAGGTAGGAGAAGTCACACAACAGAGATGCCTCTGATTGGCTGAGGAATGTTTCTCTCACTTGAATAAATATTTTGCAGCAGTTACCTGGGTGAAAACCAGCTTCTTGTCTATGGTTGGTTAAAAAAAAGAAACAAAAACAAAGACTCTTGTGGGTTGAGTGCTCTGTACTATGTAATTATTT
Organism: Phyllostomus discolor; assembly: GCF_004126475.2. Classification (NCBI taxonomy): domain Eukaryota; kingdom Metazoa; phylum Chordata; class Mammalia; order Chiroptera; family Phyllostomidae; genus Phyllostomus; species Phyllostomus discolor. The sequence continues at coordinate 45,624,929 of NC_040913.2, read as the reverse complement.
CCCAACTAATCATGCCCACTCAATTTTATGTGAAGTCTCTAAAACAATTCTCATTGGCCAAGGAATATTCCAAAGTGTTGGAATAACTATTGCTCCATAGCTTCAAAGATGAGAATCACTTGATTCCTTGTTCTTCAAACACAACTCACAGCTATAGAAACCTCCTTAAATTTAAAAAAAAAAGTGCCATGTAATTTAACACTGATAGTTTAGTAGAAAGTTCCATGTGGCCTTAGGAGCCAGAAGACTGTATTTAGGCCCTTGGTCAGGGAACTTAGCTTCTTTAAGCTTTTGTTTTCAACTGCATAAATGAGATATGTCAATTTCTACTTGATGCTGTGAAGTTCAAATGGGATGATGTTCACTTCAGGGTACCAGCATTTACTGAGTGTTGATGATGTGCCAGACATTATATCAGATGCTAGAAACAAAAGATAAAAGAGTTCTTGGACCTCAAACATTGCCATTTTACAGAGACAGGCCCTTTAATGAGCGACCTGTAGCTTACTAAAGAATGCCATGGACACACAAGTTCATTCTGGACAACAGGAACCCAGGGAAGGCCTTGGTCCCACTCTAGGATGGTGGGCATGGCACATGTTGGGCCTTTAAGGTATATAGGGGTCCACTAGAAATACAAAGTGTATGATAAGAAGGGGAGTAACATGTGGGCATGACACAACATGGGGAGCATGGGGAGCACCTGGAAGCCCTCTAGGGCTCCTTAGAGTAAAGTGGGATGCTAGGAAGGGGTGGGGGCAAGATGCTGAGGCTAGGGAGATGAGAGTGTAGGGCTGGGCTGGGCTGGGCTGGGTGATCCTGGCTGCAGGGTGAGCATCTTGGGCTTCCTGCTGGAGGTGAGGGGCCATTATTGGAAGAAGGGATATTGGCAAATGTTAACAGCAGAAGGAGACAATGGAGTGCCATAGATAGTTTTGTCATCATCAGGTAATATGTGGCCAGTGAACAGCTACCTAGTTGATTATGTAAAGCAAATATTCTCTGTTCTTTTTTCACTCCAAAGTCTGCTCTTTTATGCAGTTGCATACCTATTTAAAGTGGTTTCTTCAGCTTTCCATCTGTCCTTCCAGTCACATATCCTTGCCTGGCCTTGGATTTGTCATCAACGAGGATTCCTGCACATGCCAGACCTCACCATGCTCATTGTCAGTGTGCCATGTGCATATTTTTCTCTACATGTTCCCAGAAGATATTGGTTTTTATGTCTGATAAAAACCACAGCGGATGCCTGCCTCTTTGAGCATCCCAGGAGCCAGCTGTCTCTGTTCCTGAGATTCTGTTGTTGCCTCCAGGTTAGACTCTCATCCTGATTTTGCCTCTTCAGCAGAACCTTAGGGGAACCCAGATTTCCCCAACAATAAACTGCACAAAGAGCCCTGGTCTTTCTTCTACTCTCTTCATGGGCAAGAGAGCATGGTGCCTACCACCTTTGCCTGACTTGGTTATTGGGACTGCATAGGCAGGCCGGCCCTGCAAGCACCAGCCCAGAGCAAGAGCTCTGCCAGAGAACCATAGCCCAAACCTCTCCGTATTGAAAACCCATCCATGGAGTTAACATACTGGTAAATAAATACATTATACTTGTCTACAATGCAAAACACCAAAACAATTTAAAAATACATATAACACTATAGTTCTTACTTGACTAATAGTTAGCAAAATATTAACGATGACAATTTAATTATCATTGTACATGTTTGGGTGATCTTTTCATGATCTGGCAATTTTTGAAAAAAATAACAGATAAATAATAATAAATTATTATATAATTATTACATATACTTTTTCTTTCCTTATTTCAGCTCAATTACTAATTATGTTATATTCAAGATTTTCAGCCCTGGCTGGCATAGCTCAGTGGATTGAGCATGGGCTGCAAACCCAAGTGTCGCAGGTTCAATTCCCAGTCAGGGTACATGCCTGGGTTGCAGGCCATGACCCCCAGCAACCGCACACTGATGTTTCTCTCTCTCTCTCTACCTCCCTCCCTTCCCTCTCTAAAAATAAATAAATAAAATCTTAAAAAAACATTTAAAAACAAAGATTTTCATGTTATTTATGCTTTATCAAGGTACACTATAATGAAGTATATATATATATTTAAAAAGCAATTTAAATGTGAAATTTTATATTTTTATATGTACATTTAAATCGTTGTTTTTCTCCTAAAATAGTCAAAATTACATTTTAAAATTAAGAGGCAAATTATAGATTATAATTAAACTTAAATTTTTTAAATTGATTCTAGAGAGAGTGGAAGGGAAGGAGAAAGAGGAAAGAAACATCAATGTGAGAGAGAAACATTGATCAATGGACTCTTTTATGAATTCCAACTGAGGACAGAACCCACAGTCCAGGCATGTGACTTGAACAGAAATCAAACCTGTGACATTTCAGTTTGTGGGACTATGCCCAACCAACTGAGCCACACCATCCAGGGCTATAATCAAGAAAATTTTAAGTCAAAGTGATGTAAGTCAGAACTCAGAACTGAGTTTTTTGAGTATTTGAATTCTATTTAATAATTTATAAAAATAAATCTATTTGCATTTCTAGTGTTAAATGTCTCTTTAGTTGCCAACATAAAGAATTGCTATCATGTTTTGTGCATGTCATGTGTATATTTATAAACACACAAATTTAAGAGTACTATGACTTGTTTAATTTTGCAAAATGTTTTTCTGTCCCTGTGTTGTGATTGCCCTGCTAATTTTTGAGTACCTCCAGAACCACACACTGGAGCACAAATTAGTCCTCTGGCACTACTGGGAACCAGTATTAAATTTTGCAAGAGTCTATATATTCCATGCTATCTGTCTGAATGGAAGGTCTTGAGAAGCTAATTTATTTGTCTTTTACTTTCATGCTTCTGTCACTAAAACATTTCTGGTCAAGATTCACCTGTGATCTTGGCAGTGGTCAGACCTACCTTCACTGCACTTAGGTGCAATTGTCTTTCATTTTAAGGACAAATGAACAAGAGGAGTGGACAAGTGATTTCCTGGGGCCTGAGTGATATTTGCTATGTAAACAGTTTAGCATTGAGAGAGAATGTTAATAGTACAGGTTATGCTGTGCTGCTAATGAACGATTGGCATAACAAATGGTAGAGGAGCCCATGTATTTCTTTACTACACTTTTTGTTTGTGTTAAGTGTGTTTATATTATGTAAAGTCCTCTAAAGCACAGGACAAATAAAATACAGGACATACAATTAAATTTAAATTTCAGATAAACAACGACTAACTTTTGGTATAAGTATGTTCCCAAAATTGCATGATATATACTCACATTAAAAATTGTTTATTATTTCTCTGAATTCAAAGTTAACTTAGTATCCTGTGTTTTTATTTGTTAAATCTGGCAATCCTAGGGGCCAACAGCCTACTCTTTCACACCCAGGACTCAAGGTAGTAGTGAACTATTAGGGCATTATATGAAACACAAAACTGAGAAAAGCAAATCAATGAATTCTGAAAGTCTTAGCCAGGACCCTTGTGGGAGAGGTGTTAAATATATTTTCTACCTATTGTCAGAAATAGGCAGAATTGGGGAGGTTAATTTCCTACCAGGAATATTTGTGGGAAATCAGGACATGAGTTCTCATCTCCCATATTTTTCTTTAATCGTGAAGCCAGGGAGCATTGTTGGTTCATTCTGTCACAAAGCTTTAATAATCACCAACTCTTCATTTATTTATTCATCTGTAAAATATTTATTCAACTTTTTTAGGTACCTGGTACATTACATTTAATAGAACACCCTACGAGGTAGATATTATCTTCATTTTACAGATACAGAAATTAAGCTCAGCAAAGTTCAATTAATTGGTTACAGAGGTAGAATCTAAACCTATGTCTGACTTCCAATTTCTAGAAGAAATGCAAACTGAGGTAAGGAAGGGAGAGGAGAGCTAATATTTCTTCAGTGCTGATTTTAGTCTAGATGTAGCATTAGACACTTTCAACTATTGACAATCTTTTTTGTTCACCTCAGATTGAATTCTAATCTCTCAAAAAGAACAAACAAACAAACATGGAAGAAATATAGAATTACTTTCATGAGATAAAAACTGTAGTGCTAAAAAGTGTTTGATCTTCTTAAAACTTATTTGGAAATGCAAAGGACTATTTAAAAAAAAAAACCTAAGTTGGAGGACTTACTCTACCTGATTTCAAAACTTGTCAGAAAGCTATGATAATCAAATACCTGTGGTATTTGCATAAGAATAGACATAAGTCAATAGCAGACAGTAGAGTCCAGAAATAAATCCACTCATTTGTGGTCATTTGGTTTTTGAAAAGGGCACAAAAGATGAAAAGGTAGTCTTGTTGACAATGGGGTTAAGAAAAGTCTTTTGATAGAAGGAAGATGGTAGCTTTGCTTTAGGGAGCGTGATCCTCTTCCTCTCTGCAGGGGAGAGAAACTCGCGGATGGGCAGAGGAACAGAGCAAGCAGCCTAGGTTACTGAAACATTTATGAAAACAGGACATCAAAAATTATAGTGGGCATTGAAAAACTAAACGGTAAGGAGACTGCTTCAGGATAACAGGGACCCAAGGGATCAGCGCAGGGACCAGGGGGTTTGCAGCCCCCAGGCCCGGTGCTCCCGGGTCTGCCTCAGAGCACCCGGGAGAGCGGAGTCCCTCCAGGGACAATGGGAGTTGAACAACACCAGGGGAGACCTTGATGCTTCAAGGCACAGAGAGGAGAGTTGGACTGGGAGACAATCTTGCAGGGGCTGTGAGCACGCATGTATAGCCCTGGGAGGGGTGAGGGCCCCCAGCCTGTGTGACCAAGGGCGGTCTGGACCTGTGCACGTGCCTCCAGCCCAGTGGGAGTGTGGTTTTGTGGAAGACCCAGACCTCACAACCCTGAACAAGGAAAGGGTGCGGGGGTTCGCAGGTTTCTGGAGCCTACGGCGGTGAACTTGGGGAAGCACACAGGCCTTTAGGATTCCGACTCTTGTGCTATGAACCCGGAAGGGACACGGCGCTTCGGAGATTCCTGGAGCCCGCAAGGGGAAATTGGGGGAAGTGCGCACCTCTTTGCCATCCCTGGAGCTTGCACTGTGAATCCAGAAAAGACACGGGTGCTTCCTGAGAACAGAGAGCCTGCCTCGATGAAATTTGGGGGAAGGGCACGTCTCCTTGCAATCCCCGGAGCTTGCATCATGAACCCAGAAAAGATGCAGGAGCTCTGCAGGGCCTTGGAGCCCAGGAGACTGGGGCTGTGAGCTCCAAAGAGTGTGCTCGGGAGTGCCCAGGGTCCTGCAGGGGAAAGTCGGATTGGCTCTGGGGAGAGTGCCCTGCTGGTCCTGGAGACAGTACCTGAGAGACTTACTGAGTTTTGGAGTTTTGACTGGGAAGAGTAATAAGCATTTCAAACCCCCCTCAGCCTGCTGAAGCCAGCAAGACCAGAAAAACTGGTCTGGCCAGTTAGATATCAACAAGAGTTTTTTTTTTTTTTTTTTTTTTGCCGTTGTTGGTTGATTGTTTGATTTTACCTTGTTTTTTTTAAGTGACTTTTTATTTTTTAATTCTTCTTATTTTTATATCTCAATCCCTTATATTTCTCTTCCTTTCATCTTAGTATTATCCCTTCCAGTCCAAATTTATCTCTCCTGCACTCCATCTTCTGCTTTTTTTCCCCTTTTTTTTGAGTTTGCAAGTTACTGCAAATTTGTATTATCTTTTTCTCACTTTTCTTACATTTTTTGTTTTAATAGTATTTTGGTATTCTTTTTCTTTCTGTATAATCTTCTTTGCTTGGCTGGTTATACTGTCATTTGATAGGTTTCCCCCGGTATCTCAGTCACAGTGTGTTGATAATTTACTATCCTTCATTTGTGTTCCATTAGTACACCTCTCAAGGTTCTATACTCCTTATTCTTGTTATCTAGATCCCATAGATTCTGCCATATGACTGTTACTTTAATATAACTGTAAATAAGACCTAGTTCATACAATTGTAAATACTACTCAACACCCCTCGCTGATCTCAGCCCACTTCGCAATTTCCTGAACTACATTATTGTGGGGATTGTCTATTCTTTTACACACCCCTCCTATATACTAATCTTTATTCCCACCCTACCTCAGAATCTGACTTCCCGCAGCCTCACAGCTTTCTAGATCCAACTAACAATCCTCTTGTCCCCAATAAGAGTCTTATCTTCTTTCCATCCTTTCTAAAACGTGGCTAGCGGGGTGGAAGATCACGGTTAACACTATAAGTAGCCAGAGAATATCCCATCTCTTCTCTACTGGCTGCTAATGTAAATATCATAGAATACTGTCTTGCCGTTAAACCATTTTGCCTTACTCCTCCAACTGATCACAAAAAAGAGTAGGGGGAAGCTGTGAGCACCAGGATACACGAAAGAGACTGCATCACTGAATCTCACAGGTATTGTACCACAGAAGTTCACAGCATAATCACAGGGCACCAGAACAGATCAAGTTAAGAAACAGAAGCTAAAAACAAGAGTCTCACGAACAACGAGAAGACAAAGAAACAATCCGCAAATGAAGGGAAAGGAGGAAGCCTCAGAAAAATGCTAAATGAAACAGAGGGAACACAACTATCAGATACTGAGTTCAAAACAATGATTATCAGGAAACTCAGTGAACTCACAATGAGCTACTTGAAACTACAGGGAAGCTACAATGATCTCACTGAAAACTACATCAACATGAAAAAGGAAATAGAAACTCTCAACAAGGGCCAAAAAGAAATGAAGAATGCAATTTCTGAACTGAAGAACACAGTAGAAGGAATGAAAAGCAGGATTGATGAAGGAGAAGACTGGATTAGCAAACTGGAGGACAAAGTAGAAAAGAACACCCAGAAAGAGCAAGAAAAGGAAAAGAGGCTCAGAAAGAATGAAGAGGGTTTAAGGAAATGCAAGACAATATGAAACGTAATAATATCCCTATAATAGGGATACCAGAAGGAGAAGAAGAAGAGCAGGGGATAGAAAACCTATTTGAAAAAGTAATGATGGAAAACTTCCCTAATTTGATGAGAGAAAAAGTCACACAAATCCAGGAAACACAGAGAGTCCCAATCAAGAGGAACCCAAAGAGGCCCACCTCAAGACACATCATAATTAAAATGGCAAAATTTCAAGACAAAGAGAAAATCTTAAAGGCAGCAAGGGAAAAACAGGAAGTAACACACAGGGGAGCCCCAATAAGGCTAACAGCTGACTTCTCAATGGAAACACTCCAAACCAGAAGAGAATGGCAAGAAATATTCCAAGTAATGAGAACCAGAGGTCTGCAATCAAAGCTACTTGATCAAGTAGCTTGATCAAGTGACCAAGTTGGATTCATTCCAGGGATGCAAGGATGGTACAATATTTGCAAATCAGTAAATGTAATACATCACATAAAAAAAGCAAAGACAAAAATCACGTGATCATATCAATTGATGCAGAAAAAGCATTTGATAGGGTACAGCACCCATTTATGATAAAAACACTGGGCAAAGTGGGAATAGAGGGAGCATTCCTCAACATAATAAAGGCCATATATGAGAGACCTACAGCCAACATTATACTCAATGGGCAAAAATTAAAATCTTTTCCACTAAGATCAGGAACAAGACAAGGTTGTCCACTTTCACCACTTCTATTCAATATAGTACTGGAAGTTTTAGCCACAGCAATCAGACAATGTTGGGAACCACCCTGATTGGTATCAGAAGCTGAAACCCCCGCCTAGGCTAAGGCTAAGGGAACGCCCTTGGAACCGTAAGCCAGCAAGGAGACAAAAGCTTATTTCCCTGGCAGGAATGCTGCTTCTGCTGCTTAACCCCAAAAAGTTTGGTCGTTTAGCCAAAGACGGCTAAGATTCCCCACGGGGGGAACAACCTAAGGCAGGCACGATCACTTTGGGAGGCCCCCCAAAAGAAGGACTTTGGGGGCTGCAGCGTAAGAGGGTGATGGACCCTCGCTCCTCGGCTTTGATGTAGCCTGAGTTCTCATCTGGGAGAAAATCTCCTTATTACCTTAGTTCCCGTGCTAAGCCTAAAACAATGACAGGGTGGTGCAGCTCTGTGCTGAAAAGGGGCGGATTCCCTGGGTGATCAGGCCTAAGAAAGAACATGTAAATTACTGTGAAACCTTCTTTGTTTAAGAATGCTCTCAGTTGAATGAGAGGGGTCCAAGGAGGAAGTTTGTTCCTCAAAGTCTTAAAGCTCTTTGACCCCGACTCAATAGACCGGCAGAATTCCTTGTTTTCTATAGTTCCTTACTTCCACCTGATGAGTACTGTACTTTACCTGAATTATTATGCAAAATGAGCCCAATAAAAGCAAGAGTGGACAGTAAATCAGGGCCCTCTCCACTAGGGGGGGGGTGGCCATTCTGTCCCTACTTCCCCAGAGAAACTAGTCTTGTCTCTGTGCATGTGTGTGTTTGTTTCTCGCGTGTTTTGCGGCGAGCCATCCACAGCATTCTGTGGTCACTGCTGGCCGGTGACCCACGTGCAACAAGACAAGAAAAAGAAATAAAAGGCATCCAAATTGGAAAGGAGGAAACAAAACTGTCACTGTTTGCAGATGACATGATAGTGTACATAGAAAATCCTACAGACTCCACCAAAAAACTGTTTGACCTAATAAATGAATTTGGCAAAACAGCGGGATACAAAGTCAATATCCAGAAATCAAAGGCATCTCTGTACACCAACAATGAAACAGCAGAAGCAAAAATCAAGAAAAAAATCCCATTTCAAATAGCAAAAAGAAAAATAAAATATCTAGGAATAAACCTAACCTGGTAAAAGACCTGGTTTTGTTTATCTATTCAGAAAATTACATAACACTGAAGAAAGAAATCAAGGAAGACAGAAACAAATAGAAACATATACCGTGTTCATAGACTGGAAGAATTAATGTCATCAAAATGTCCATACTACCTAAAGCAATTTACACATTCAATGTAATACCTATTAAAGTACCAATGGCATATTTCACAGACATAGAACAAACACTTCAAAAATTTATATGGAATCATAAATGACCCCAAATGGCTGCTGCAATTTTGAGAAAGAAGAGTAAAGTAGGAGGGATCACAATACCTGACACTAAACTATACTACAAGGCCACTGTGATCAAAACAGCCTGGTACTGGCATAAAAACAGGCACATGGACCAACGGAACAGAACAGAGACCCCAGAAATAAACCCAAGTCTCTATGGTCAATTAATATTTGACAAAGGAGGCAGCAACATAAAATGGAGTAAAACTAGTCTCTTCAACAAATGGTGTTGGGAGAACTGGACAGCTATGTGCAAAAAATGAAACTGAAGCACCAACTTACACCATATACAAAAATAAATTCAAGGTGGATAAAAGACTTAAATATAAACTGTGACACCATTAAAGTCCTAGAAGAGAACATAGGTAGGAAAATCTCAGGTATTTCACGAAGAAACTTTTTTACTGATGTGTCCCCTAGAGCAAGGGACATAAAGGAAAGACTAAACAAATGGGACCTCATCAAAATAAAAAGCTTCTGCATGGCTAAAGAAAACAGTATCAAAACAAAAAGAGAACCAACTGTATGGGAAAACATATTTGCCAATGATACCTCAGACAAGGGTTTAATCTCCAAAATATATAAAGAACTTACACGACTCTACTCTAAGAAGACAAGCAGCCCAATTAAAAAATGGGCAAAAGACTTGAACAGACACTTCTCCAAGGAGGACATAGAGAAAATCCCAAGACACATGAAACGATGTTCAATATCGCTAGCTATCAGAGAGATGCAAATTAAAACCACAATGAGATACCACATCACACCAGTGAAAATGGCCACCCTAAGCAAAGCAACAAACAACAAGTGTTGGAGAGGTTGTGGAGAAAAGGGGACCCTAGTGCACTGTTGGTGGGACTGCAGACTGGTACAACCACTATGGAAAGCAGTATGGAACTTCCTCAGAAAACTAAAAATGGATCTGCCTTTTGACCCAGCAATTCCACTGCTGGGACTATACCCTAAGAACACTATAACACCAATACAAAAGAACCTTTGCACCCCGATGTTCATAGCAGCACAATTTACAATAGCTAAGTGCTGGAAGCAACCAAGATGCCCATCAGTAAATGAATGGATCAAAAAACTATGGTACATTTACACAATGGAATTCTATGCAGCAGAAAGAAAGAAGGAGCTCCTACCCTTTGCAACAGCTTGAATGGAGCTGGAAAGCATTATGCTAAGCAAAACAAGCCAGGCAGTGAAAGACAAATACCATATGATCTCACCTTCAACAGGAACTTAAACAATAAAACAAAGAAACAAGCAAAATATAACCAAAGACACTGAAATAGAACACAGGCTGACAGTGACCAGCGGGGAGAGAAGAGGGAATTTCAGGGGAGAATGGGAAGGGTTTACAGGAACAAATATTAAAGATACATGGATAAAAACTAGGGGGAGGGTGGTAATGGGACAGAAGTGGGGAGGGTTTGGTGAGTGGCCTGCGTTGGGAGTAAAAGGGAGAAAACTGTACTTGAACAATGATTAAAATAAAAAAAAGAAAATTCTTTTAAATAATCACACTGGAAAATTAAATATTCATATGCTATTTTGCATGAGTAACATACTTAGATGCTTATGTCATGTATATATAAAACTAGGTGAGAAATCTAAGTGAAAGAACCCAAACTATAAAAATCCCAGAGAAAAATCACAGAAGAAAAATTGTGTGATGTTGAATTGGGCCCAAGCATCAAATAAGACATCAAAAGCATGATGTAGAAAGGAAAAAGTTAATACAATGGACTTGATCAGAATTAAGAACTTTTGCTCTTTGAAAGACAATGTTAGGAGAACAAAAAGATAAGCCACAGAATGGGAGAAAAGATTTGCAAATCATGTATTTTTTTTAAAGATTTATTTATTTATTTTTAGAGGGGGAAGGGAGGGAGAACGAGAGAGAGAGAGAAAAATCAATGTGTGGTTGCTGGGGTTCGTGGCCTGCAACCCAGGCATGTACCCTGGCTGGGAATCAAACCTGCCATGCTTTGGTTCGCAGCCCACACTCAATCCACTGAGCTATGCCAGCCATGGTAAATCATGTATCTTTAGATAGAAACATGTACTTAGAACAGATAAAGAACTCTTGCAACTCAACAATAAGACAAACTATCCAATAAATAAGTGGTAAAAATACTGAAATAGATACTTCACCAAAGAAGATCCAAAAAATAAAAATGAAAAGAAGAAGCTCATGAAATAGTGCTTGTCATTAATCATTAAGGAAATAGAAATAAAAATACAATTAAAAACCAATACATACCCAGTAGAAAGTCTATACTTATAAAGACAAATGACAATACTAATGTTGAAAAGAATGTGGTCAAACTAGAACTCTCATACATTTCTAGTAGCAATGTAAAATGTGATAATGTAAAGTCACTTTGGGAATGAGTTTTGCAGTTTTAAAAAACTTAAAGCATAAATACATCATTCAACCCAGCAATTCTACTTCTAGGTATCTACTCAAGAGAAATAAACATATCTACCAACATATAGACTTGATATGAATGTTCATCTCAGTACTATTCTGAATAACCCCAAAGTTCATCTATCAATTAAATGGACAAAATGTAATATGTTCATACCATGGAATTCTACTCATTAATAAAAAGAAATAATCTACTAGAACATGTAACAGCATGGATGAAACTCAAAAACATTATATCAAGTGAAAGAATTCAGGCACAAAAGACTACATATTGTATAATTCAATTTATATGAAATATCTAGGAAAGGCAAACAGTAGACTAAAGTTGAGAATGAGGCTGGGTATTGACTACAAATAAGTAAGGAAACTTTAAGATAATAGAAGTGTGCTAAACTTGAATTGAGGTGACAGAGATGTAACTGTATATGTTTATTAAAATTAATCATACTGTATACTTAAAATGGGTGACATTATGGTATCTAAGTTATATCTCAATAAATCTTTAAAACATATGTGTTGTCTTTGGCCAGTCCTTTTACTCTTCTTTCCTCCCAATACCTAACATGCTAGGGGCTTTTGACATTTTGAATTAGTAGTTCAGTAGAAATTTATCTGCAGTTGGGTTGGCCTGGTTGTTGCATATTGTCCTAAGGGGTGTTCTGAACTACTGAAGGAAAGAGTATATGCAGTATTCCACAGTTCTACAGAGGATGGTTTCTTAAAATGCCAAATTTGAATAAAAAGAGAAGAAATCACTCAAGGAATCACTAAATTTTTAAATTCTTATTTAAAAATAACCGAAAAATAATTCTATTAGGTTTAAATTTGCCAGGATTGAGTCATTGCCATTTGCACTTTCAAGGGTCTGTTGACATCAGTAAAGAAGACTGCTCTTTGCACCTCTGACTCAGGGGGTAAAGAGCTGTTTCCTACCAAATGTTACAGAAGTTTTACTAACAGGAATGCGGAGTGTCCATGGTGCAGGCAGATTCTAAAGAAACTATTAACTTCCTTAACAACAAAATAACACTCTAGTTGCTGAGGTTGTACCTCTGTTAGGGTTTTCATTGCCCTCATTCCCCCTCCCCCTTTATAGTCCTCCTCTGTAGGTAAAATAATTATCCCCATGGGAAAATTTGATCCTGACATTCCTCTGTTTAAACCTTTCAAGACACCCCATTCAATAGCCTAAAGCAGTTTCTCGAACTTCAGTCAAAATAGGATTTTTTTTGCCTTCTCCCAGTGCCAACACTGCCCTTGCTACATAAGGTGTGGTTTGGGGACCATCAGCAGAAGCATCACATGTGAGCTTGCTAGAAATACAGAATCTCAGGCTTCACCTCAGACCTCCTTAGTAAGAATCTGCATTGAAACAAGACTCCCTGGTGATTCATGTGCATGGTAAAGTTTGAGGCTCACGGGTCTATTCTTTCATAATATGTGTATTTTTAAATAGATAGTCTTCTAAAAAGGCAAATAGGTTTGTGTTTAAAGAAAACTATATCATTAATATAAATGAGAAACCAGTACCATTTCCTATAAATAGGATGTCCTCTGTAAAACTGAATGTAATAAAAAATTTAAAATGTCAGATAAAGTTGTGAAAACCTTTAAAATGGACAAAAATGTTTACTGGATGTCATGTCTATTGAACCATTGTGTGCTTTTCATTGTCTTTGAGCATTTTCCAACACTGTAAGTTGTAGAAAACTTATTTATAAAAAATGTATGTGGTACACATAATTCTTGTCAATAGAAAGGCAAATTAATTTTATCTGATGGAATAGATTTGACTATTGCTCTGTTGATATTGACCAGTTTTATATCTATGTATAAATTCACCTGGGTATTACTTTCCTGTATATGTAATTTGAGTTCTCCTGTGAACTGGTTATAACATCTTATTGGTTCTCCCATTAATTAGTTAAATAAAATCTTTGACACCTGTTTATTTTACATTTGGATGATAGTCATAATTTCATATTTAAAAAAATTATAAGTGGCACATACAATTTCCCATTTGAAGTAGATATTGATGCCTTCCAACATTTCTAATCCTGATGACAGTCCTCTGATAAAAATAGAGATAAACACATTTCAGATGGGTGTTCATTCATTCATTCATCCACCCATTCATTCATTCATCAGATAGTTTTTGAATACCTGTTGTTCATTTTTAAGAGCTGGGAATTCAGTAGTGAACAAAATGTCAAGCATCCCTGCTATTGATGAGCTTGAGTGCTAGTGTGGATAGATGTATGCTAAACAAAATAAGTTTTAAATTCACACAGTATCTGAGCCTTGGCCAGTGTGGCTCAGTAAGTTGGATAGTCATCCTGTAAACTGAAAGGTCAAGGATTCAATTCCCAGTCAAGAAATATGACTAAGTTGTGAATTCAGTCCCTAGTTGAGGTGTATATGAGAGGCAACCAAATGATGTTTCTCTCTCATATTGATGTTTTTCTCCCTCTCTCTCTCACCCTTCCCCTCTCTCTAAAATTGATAAGTGTGTCCTTGAGTAAGGATAAAAATAAGTAAATAAATTTATGTAGATGGTACCAGGAAGGGCATCACTGGTAAGATGAAACATGCACAATTACTTGAAGGAAGTGGTAGAGTGAACCACAAGGTATCTTGTGAAGAGCATTCTAGGCAATGAGAATGGAGAGTGCAAATGTCTTGGGGTTCAAGGAACATCAAAGAGGCTAGTGTGGCTCCAGCTAAGTGTATGAGATAAGAGGACTAAATGAGGTCAAGTTATAGGCATTGCTGCCCACTGGGCTGTTATTTCAAGTGAGACAAAGAGCATCACACTAAGACTTCCACCTTGATAGCATTAGAAATGTTAAGAGAAAAAATTTAAGAGAATAATGTTTTTCAGTACGTAATTAAACATTATTTCCTCTGTCAGAGAACCACTCAAAGAGCCTTGACATAAGCACATTGGTCCTAAGTCACTCTTTGAAACAGTAGTTCATAGGAATCAGTCCAAACTCCTTTCCTTGGCATCACCTTCAATGCTCTTGATCCTGAATCTCTTTAGAAATTAAAATTTCTCACACTGTATACATATATGTATACCAGCCTGCTTGCCATCCCCAGGCCCTCTCATTTAGTTCAAGTGTCACCTCCACTGCGAATGTTTCTTTCCTTTCATCAAATTCCCTCTCTACTCTCAAAGCACTTAGTAGCTATCTGTATTAGTCAGAATAGGTGGATAACAAACACTCCCCAAATCTTATAGGTCTAAAACAACAAAGATGTATTTCTTGTTGATGCAAATTTTATTGTCATTTTGAGGGGCTGACCTCATATGTTGGCTCAGTGTTGATCTTCATTTCAGCTCATACTTCCACAATCACCAGCATAGCTGAAAAGTCTGAATAGTCTCATACTGGCAGTGAAATTCTTCTGACTGTATCATTTTCTCTAACTTCCAATGATCAGAGCAACTTGTCCCTGCCTAGAAGGGGAACTGGAAATATTACTAGATGGTATTCTTGTTACTGCAGTACCCTTTCTGTAGGAGTGCTTGCCATGTTTATTGGGGTGATTTGTTTCTACTTGGGTCTCCCCCACCCCATCACACTGTGAGTGTCTCTAGAAAAGGTTACAGCTCATCATCTTCACCTATCTTGGCCTTGTTCAGCACTGTGCTTGGCACTTAGGTGCTGAATGTTTTTTTTTTTTAAACAAATAAATGTTCACCATTGAAAGCTCAAAGGTGTGGCTCAGAGAAACTGTGTTCTGTATTTTTACATTTTACTTTCTTTCTGGTAAAAAAGGAGCCCAAATCCTAGGGTTTCCATTTGTTATTCCATAAAATGATTGGCTGCATTTTCCACAACTTGGCTGGGTCAAATCACGAGGGACATTGTTACAACTTGGCTGGGTCAAATTACAAGTTTTATGATTTTTTAAAAAATACAAAAAAATTGTTAGTTTCTTACTGTTGGAATATTTGCAACAGTATAATTTTTGCTCATACATACTCTCCAGGGACCGGAGTCTAGTTACAGGCATTACCTAATGCAGTCAGGTCTGGGGAGGGGAATGGACGTATAATAACTTCCATTGTCTGGGAGGAAAACTCAGGAAGATTCAGTGGTTTGCACAAGTACACATGGGAGGCTAAAGGCCTTGATTTCCTGACTTTGGGTCATACATCTCTCCACTCCCTCTATTCTGTCTTAATGTTCAAATCCAAAAAAAAAAAAAGTATGAAACTGGCCAATTTTAATTGTTTTTTTCAAGCTGAATATTTTTCCTTTCCAGTATTTTTTTCATGATCTAAACAACTTGTGTTTAAAGTAATTAATATAATCATAAAATCCACCAAAATAGCAAACAATATTGCTCTGAAGCTAAGCTCATTTCTCAGGTTGGGTTAAATCTGCTTCTAAGATTTCATGACTCTAGACTTGAGAACATCTCCAAATGAAATGTATCCTGACTTAGACAAATATATCCAACCCACTTTCCAGCAGCTGTCTCAGGATGTTTGCACAGCATACTAATGGCCTTGGGTGGTCAGTCAGCCACTCTGGCTTTTATTCTTTTCAGAAAAAGTGGTTCAGAAAATCCCACCACACAATGTTGTATGTCATATGGCTTCCTCAAAGCCTCTTTACTTACACATTGTTGGTTCATTCATTTATTTTTAAACTCATTCTTCAAGCATTTGCTGAGTACCTGCTATGTGCTGGACACTGAACTTACTATAGGGCATGGAAAAGTACCTGGTCTCTGCCCTCTGGGATCTCACTATTCAGTGGTTGTATAGACAATTGCAATCCAAAATGGTAAGTGCAACAATATGCACAGAATATTTAACAGCACTGTCGAGAAGCACCTCATTCAGTGTTGAGGTAGCCAGTGAAGAGGTCAGGAGGGCTTCCTGTAAGAGGTGACAGCTCAAGGTCAGTGTTCATGTATGAGGTATTCATTCAGGAGAATGACAGAGTGAATGGAGGAGAATGTGGTGGGATTGCCTGGCAACACTGAGGATCCTTTTGAGATTATTAGTCATGAATTTAAACTGAGACTGAGGAGCCTGCAGAATGTTTTCTTGCAGCTACGGTCAGATGCTCAGGTATAGGTTTGGAGTTAGGTGGAGTGTTGTATTATTCTGGGGCATGGTTTTTCCATATGAATATGAAGGAGGGAAAGAGTAAGGCATGATTATATTCATGGCCAATGACATCTCAATCGGGAACAGTGTGGTGGTAAGAGAATGTGCAGCTGAAGGATTTCTGGAGCCCGGGTTCAGGACCTAAGGAAGAGAGATGGAAAGATAAAAGCTGTGGAAATTGGAGAGTGTGGTGCTTGAGAGTGAGATTACGGAAAGGTTACAGTTAGAGGCAATGACAAGGTCATGGGAATGGGGCCTGAGAGAGGAGGATACAGAATAGCATCTTTGGAGGAGAGAAACTAAAGGAAGAGAAGGAATGGAGGATATTGGATGGATTGTCTACTCTATGTAGACATCAACATCTCCAAGGCTTATGACAAGAGTTGTATCAGTTTCCTAATCTTGCTGTGACAAATTACCACAAATTAAGTGGTTTAAATAACACGATCGATCATCTTTGTATTCTGTGGAATAGACCAACCCAGGTCTCATGGGCCAAAATCAAGGTGTCAGCAGGGCTGTGTTCTTTTCTGGAAGCTCTAAGAGAGAATCAGGTTTCTTGATCTTCTCAGCTTCTAGAGGCCATGTGCATTCCTTGGCTTATGGTTCCTTCCCCCAGCTTCAAAGCTAGCAACAGTGGGTCTCATCTTTCTGTCATCATATCACTCTGACCTCTCTGTTTTTCTCTTCCACTTTTAAGGACCCTTATTATTACTTAACTGGATAATCCAGGATAATTTCTCTGTTTTAAGGTCAGTTCATTGGCAACCTTGATTTCATTTGCAATCTTTCCCTGTGACGTGTGTATTAGTCTGCTTGGGCTGTCACAACAAAATATGATGACTGGGTGGCTTAAACAACAGAAATTTATTTCTCAGTTCTGGAGGCTAAAAGTCTAAACTCAAAGTGTCAGCTCAAATTTGGTTTCTCCTGAGGTCTCTCTCCTTCCCTTACAGATGGCCACCTTCCTTCTCACTGTGTCCTTCCACGGTCTTTCTTCTGTGCGTGCACATGCCTACTGTCTCTCTGCATATCCACATTTCCACTTTCTATAAGGATACCAGTTTCCCTGGGTTAGAGCCTACCCTAATGGCCTTATTTTAACTTAATCACTCCTTTAAAATCCTGATCTCCAAATACAGTCACAGTCTGAGGTACTGGAGATTACGGCTTCAATACAAGAATTTGGAGGAGGGGACACAATTCAGCCCATATCACTATGTAATGTTCACAGGTTCCAAGGATTAGTGCATGGACAGGGGTGGGTGTGGTGGAGAACATTGTTCTATCACAGAAGGAATGTTGATGAGAGTAACAATAGACCCAGTGCTAAACCTTTGAGAAATGAAGATGGGCCCCAGATGTGTATAGGTGACACCAACAAGGAGTTCTGGTCTGAGAGTCTGTGCTTTAAAATTGCTGGCAGTTTGGGAGGAGACACTGGAAGAGGCAGTGCAGAGCCTGGCCTGGTGTGGGTAACTAGGGTGTGTGTACAAGAAGGAGTTGCTGCTTGAGAGGCTGTAGGAGAGTCTGCTTCCTTTGGGTGGAAAAAAATGTGGTGAGGGCAAGAAGGTGGAAAGGACTCTCAGAGACGAGGGTTAGGACATTTCGGTGTTTCAGATCATGAGATTAGAGAGCAAAGGGCAAGGATTTGGTGGGTTTGAAAAAGGGTGGATTGAGTGGGTGTGGAGGTATACAGAACTGTACAGGGGGTGGGGCATACTGTGGGAGACTTGAGTGTCTCCGGTGACTGATGTAAACATAGAGATGTGAGGCATCTTAACTCAACTCTAACTATCCTCCAGCCCAACTTCCTACAGAGTACTTTTCTCAAGCTCACACTGTCTCATTCCTCTCATTCTTTCTTTATGAAGTTATTATTTGGTTTTATACTTAATTTTCTTTGTCTATACAATCAGACAATTGTACGGTTTGTCTGTATAATTTGATTATAGCCTCTTCTAGGACAGGAACCATATTTTATATCTCTAATAATGCCAAGGAGAATCCTTGGCATGTAGTTCAGATGCTCAAAAAATAATGAGGTTCCCTACACATTTCTTTTTGGAAGAGATAACAGGCAGGATACTTCTACCACTTCTATGCCTCCATTTTCTTTCTTACAATCACCAACTTTCCAATGACTTGAGAATTTTGCCTAAAATGTAATGTGGTCTTGTTTCCTTACAGACACTCCCCCAAAAATGCAGACACTTTCTTTGCGTGGGTGTCAGGTTCCAACCATGGTGTCATTGAGTTTAATCCTTCCAGCAAACTGATAAGAGGGATACTTTTACCCTCCTAATTTTACAGATGAGGAAACTAATGTCTAGACAAGTTAAGCAAGTTTTTCTGCAGCCAAACAGCTGGAAGGTGGTGGAATCAGGTCTCAAATTCAGCTTCAAATGAACCCCAAATTCAACCTTTTTACATTTTGATGGGCAGCCTTCCATTTGTCAGTCTTTCTTTTCTGGTTGTGAAAGAGCAAATGATAGTGGTTATAAAAATGTTACTTGTAGAAGATGACTGCTTTTAGACTTTGTTTTGTTTTTGCTGGGCAAAATTTAAATCTCCATTATCCAGTTTCTTGCTAAGATGTCAGTATGGGCTTGCAGCCAAGGGGTTTCTGAATGTGAAGAAATGAAATCTACAGTATTCTCTGAATAGACTTGCCAGGAACTTTAGCATTCTTTCTTGTCTCCTCTATAGAACTATGTTTCCTGTGATTTGTGAAGAAGTCAATAGTTACCAATAGGTGGTTCTACTGGGAAATGAGCCTTGTGGCAAGTATCTGCTTCATGGGTCTTTCCAACTGAAAGAAGGATGATACCTTCTTTCTAAGTACCTCATTTAAAACTATATTTAGTAAACATTTTTTAAGGCAAAAAAATGTATTTGTTTGCTCTTTATGTTGGGGGTGGAGGGAGACATTATCTTGGGGGCTGAAATCCTGTCAATCCAGAGTATTTTCTGCCTTCAGTGTCTTTCTCCATATTTCCTATTCCTTCTTGTGTGTCTCTGGAGAAGTTCTATCTCAGTTGTGTAGACCTGTTTAACCCAGTGCTACATACAGGATAGAGAAAATGTTCTAGGCCATTCCAGGAAGCAGACCAATTCTCTCTGAAGGTCACAGAATTTCAAGTCACATATGTGCAACGATGTCTGTCCTTTAACTACTCCAGAGAGAGGGTCCTCTGAATTCCTACAGTCTCCATGGAAGAAAATGCCACACCAACATTTATTACAATGAACTTCAGTGTCTCACAACTTTGTGATTGTACAGTGAGTCTCATTAACTAACTGAAATCCCAGTTTTGGAGAAAGTGAGACTCAGACCTTGTTTTCCCCCTGGTGGGGCTTGGTTTGCTCTCTCTGATATTCATCTTCCCATAGAATGAGTGTTCTGGAGCACAAACGTTATCACCCGAGCCCATCTGTGTATACTACACAGATACATGAGCTGATTCTGGCCCCTAGGAACCTGTTTGCATCTGGGTCTGTGGTTGTAATTAAGCATTGGAGAAATCTCCTTAGTGCTACTTGTGAAAACTCAGGCATTAATCTGGTTTGGATTGGCATCAGCAGGTGGACACCTGAGAACTTTGGGCTTTGGTTATTCTGTAGCAAGTGGATGCAGGGCCTGGTCGTGGTTCTCCAACACTGGTGCATTAGAAAGGAATATAGATCCTTGGGCTCTTTGCAAAATGAAGTTTCCCAGGAGTGTCTGATGCATACCAGATTTGGAGAACCACTGTGGGGAGCACAACACTAATTACACATCTTCAAATTTAGTTACATGCTAGTGAGATAGATGAAAGTATGTATTTCTTGAGTGTAACCTTTTATAGAAGAGTTTCTTATTACATTTGGAAGGGAAGAAATAGAAGGTACCAAAGGTACTATCTTTTTACAAGGCAGTCAGGAGAAAACCTGAATCATTGATAAGGAGGGTTACTAAGCAACCACTTGCCCAGCTAGGATAATAAAAGCACTTCAAATGACAACTCCCTGGCCTAGGGGAAGAGAGCTTTGTGCTCCACTTAAAAAACTGTTAGTCACTTGATTTTGCTCTATTATTATTGCTGGTAAACACCTGAAGACAGTATCTTTTTTTTAAAGATTTTATTTATTTATTTTTAGAGAGGGAAGGGAGGGAGAAAGAGAGAGAGAAACATCGATGTGCGGTTGCTGGGGGTCATGGCCTGCAACCCAGGCATGTACCCTGACTGAGAATCGAACCTAGGACACTTTGGTTTGCATCCCGCACTCAATCCACTGAGCTACGCCAGGCAGGGCCGAAGACAGTATCTTTATCGAATATTTAAAGAAATTCAAAATGATATTTTGAATGAAAGCTAAGTAATTTATTTCAGAAAGTAAAAACAGAAGACAAGTAAATAATTTTTGATAAAGGGTAACTGAATAAATTAATGTGTACTTGTGTGTGACGTTTTGCCTGTTAAGATAACTGAATTTTGCACAGAGAGCTCTCTCATTGGTAGAATGCCACAGCAGCTGCTCCTTGTCCCTGCTGTGAGGCTAGGCAGTGTTCAGATCTGCCAGGATTTGAACATTTTGATCTTGGTTTCTCAGAGTGTAGAGGGGTTTCCATGCTGCTGTTTGGCTCATTGCCTCTCTCATTCCCATGATAGGACCCAACAGACTGGGTAAGGGAACTAAAAACAAACCAACCAACCAACCAACCAACCAACCAACCAACCAACCATCAAAACCAGGAGGAAAACTGGTACTAAATGTTCCAAGAGACTTACTCCTTTGTTAGAAAATTTTTTCAGGGACCCAATAACTATTGACATTCCCATAGACAGCATGTGTATTTTTAAAAGGGCCTAGATTTACAGCTTTGTGAAGAAAGTAATACCTTCAAAAGTAAGTAGTTAAAGGGGCTTCCTATTAGCTCCTGAAGGACACACTCTGAGACTCTACAAGGGTCCTTTCAGGCCCAACCATTGAGGCGAGGACTGATGGGGCCTCTGAACACAATGTACCTATGTTTATCTGGCCACATTCTCTAAGTTCAAATTTATAACTTGGGCAAATATTTGTTTGTGGGACAATGGTGCAGAATATTTGAAGTCTGGACTGCTGTTAGAAATTGCAGACATACAAATATTTCATCCAATTTCAGTGTTGGGGTTTGACCACCATGTCCTGAAACATGAGGCAAGTGTAAGGTTGTCTTAGAAGTTTTCTCCACAAACGTGTGCCACCTGGGAAGGACTCTGAAGGGCTTATTTGAAGTTATTTGTTAATGTTCAGACTAGTCCTATAAGGAAAATGAAAAGGAACCTCTTTTCTTTAAGCAGCCCTATTTCTTCCTATTGAGAAGAGAATATAATTTTTCTGTATAAAACAAAATAAATAAGTTAAAGTTCATCACCAACAAATCAGTATTACAAGAAATATTAAAGGGCCTCTTTAAGGAGCGAGAGAGAGGAAAGAGGAACATAAAGAATAAAATGACAATAAATATACCTATCAATAATCACTTTAAATGTAAATGGATTAGGTGCTCCAATCAAAAGACAAAGAGTAGCTGAATGGATAAACAAACAAACAAACAAACAAACAGATGCATACATAAACTGTGTTACAAGAGACCCACCTCAGAATGAAAGACTCGCACAGACTGAAAATAAAGGAGTGGTAAAAAGACATTTCATGTAAACGGAAATAAAAACAAATCTAGGATAGCAATACTTACATCAGACAAAGCAGACTTTAAAACAAAGTCCATAACAAGAGACAAAGACATCAATCTGACAAGAGGAAATAACCCTTGTAAACATTTATGCACCCAGGATAGGAGCATCTAAATAAATAAAGTAAATATTGATAGACACAAAGGGAAAAACTGACAGCAATACAGTCATGGTAGGAGAATTTAACATCTCTTTGACATCAGCAGATAGATCATCCAGACAGAATATCAACAATAAAACAATGACCTCAAACAACTCATTAGACCAGGTGGATTTATATATTTTCAGAACATTTTATCCTAAACCTAGAGAATATACATTCTTTTCAAGTGCATGTGGAACATGTTAGGCCATAAAACAGGTCTCAATAAATTAAAAAAGATTGAAATCATTTCAAGCATCTTCTCTGATCACAATGGTATGAAACTAGAAATAAATTACAAAATAAGCCCCCCCCCCCCGAAAAACACACAAATACATGGAAGCTAAATAACATGTTAGTAAACAAGGAGTGGGTTAACAATGAGATTAAGGAAAAAGTCAATACTTGAGAAAAATGAAAATAAAGATACAACAACCCCAAATCTATGGGACCCAGTAAAAGCAGAGGGAAATTCATAGCAATATAGGCCTACCTTAAAAAAAACAAGAAGAATCTCAAACAATCTAACCTTATGCCTAAAGGAACTATGAAAAGAACAACAAGCAAAGACCAAAGTGAGAAGAAGGAAAAAGATAATAAAGATCAGAGTGGAAATAAACAAAATAGAATCTAAAAAAAGGGAATAAAAAAAATCAACGACACCAAGAACTGTTTCTTAATCAGACTCATCAAGAAAAAAAAAAAGAGGATTCAAATAAATAAAATCAGAAATGAAAGAGGAGAAGTAACACCTGACCGCACAGAAATACAATGTACTGTAAAAACATATTAGGAACAACTATATGCCAACAAATTGGACAATCTGGAAGAAATTAATAAATTACTAGAAATATATAATCTCCTAAGATGGAATCAAAAAGAAAATCTGAAAAATACATTTACACCCAATGAAATCAAAGCAGTAATTAATAATCTTCCAACAAACAAAAGTCTTGGACCAGATGGCTTCATAGTTGAATTTTACCGAATAGTCAAAGAATTAAACCACAAACTATTTCAAAAAATTCAAGAGGGGAGAAGATACTCCAACTTATTTTATGAGTCCAGATTTATCCTAATTCCAAGCCAGATAAAGACACTGCAAAAAAAATTATAGGAGTGTATCCAATACACTCCTATAATAGGAGTGTTTTGCATCTATTAGAACATAGATGCAAAAATTCTCAACAAAGTGTTAGCAAGCCAAATTCAGCAATACATTAAAAAATCATACTATGATAAAATGGTAGTTGTTTCTGGGATGCAATGATGCAAATCAATTAATGTGATACACCACATAAACAAAATGGAAGATAAAATCATCAGATTATATCAATAGATACAGAAAAGCTTTTGACAAAATTTAATAGTGATTTATGATTACGATAAAAAGAACTCTAAGCAAAGTGGAAACAGAATAAATATACCAACATAGTAAAGGATGTATATGACATACCCAAAGCTAACATCATACTCAATGGTAAAACTAAAATCATTTCCCTTAAGATCTGGAACAAGACAAGGATGTCCACTTTCACCATTCTTATTCAACATAGTACTAGAAGTTCTAGCCACAGCAATCAGACAAGAAGAAATAAAAGGCATTCAAATTGGAAAGGGAGATGTAAAACTGTCATTGTTTGCAGATGACATGATTCTATATACAGAGAAATCTAAAGATTCCACAAACAAAACCCCCTACTAGAAGAGATAAGTGAATTCTGTAAAATAGCAGGGTACAAAATAAGTAGTCACAAATAGGTTGCATTTTTTAAATATATTCTATTGATTATGCTATTACAGTTGTCCCATTTTCCCCCTTCACTTCCCTCCACCCTACACACTCCCTCCCACTCACATTTCTACCCATTAGTTCATGTCCATGGGTCGTATATATAAGTTTTTTGGCTTCTCCATTTCCCATACTATTCTTACCCTTCTCCTGTCTATTTTCTACCTACCATCTATGCTACTTATTCTCTATACCTTTTTCCCCTCTCTTCTTCTCCCACTCCCCTGCTGATAACCCTACATGTGATCTCCATTTCTGTGATTCTGTTCTAGTTGTTTGCTTAGTTGTTTTTTTTTTCAGGTTCAGTTGTTGATAGTTGCATTTGTTGTCATTTTACTGTTCATAGTTTTGATCTTCTTTTTCTTAGATAAGTCCCTTTAACATTTCATATAATAAGGGCTAGGTGGTGATGGTGATGAACTCCTTTAACTTGACCTTATCTGAAAAGCACTTTACCTGCCCTTCCATTCTAAATGATAGCTTTGCTGGACAGAGCAATCTTGGATGTAGGCTCTTGCCTTTCATGACTTTGAATACTTCTTTACAGCCCCTTCTTTCCTATAAAGCTTCTTTTGAGAAATCAGCTGAGATTCTTATGGGAACTCCTTTGTAAGTAACTGTCTCCTTTTCTTTTGCTGCTTTTAAGATTCTCTCCTTATCTTTAATGTTGGATGATGTAATTATGATGTGCCTTGGTGTGGGCTTCCCTGCATCCAGCTTTTGGGACTCTCTGAGCTTCCTGGACTTCCTGGAAGTCTATTTCCTTTGCCAAATTGGGGAAGTTCTCCTTCATTTTTTTTTTTTCAAATAAGTTTTCAACTTCTTGCTCTTCCTCTTCTCCTTCTGGTGCCCCCATGATTTGGATGCTGCAATATTTAAGGTTGTCCCAGAGATTCCTAAGCCTCTGCTCATTTTTTTTTTTGAATTCTTGTTTCTTCATTCTGTTTTGGTTGAATGTTTATTTCTTCCTACTGCTCCAAATCATTGATTTGAGTTCTAGTTTTCTTTCTTTCACTGTTGGCTATCTGTACATTTTCCTTTATTTCACTTTGCATAGCCTTCACTTTTTATTCCATTTTGTGACCATATTCAACCAATTCTGTGAGCATCCTGATTACTAGTGTTTTGAACTGTGCATCTGGTGGGTTGGCTATCTCTTTGTTGCTTACTTATATTTTTTTCTGAAGCTTGGATCTGTTCTTTTATTTGGTCCATATTTTTTTTTTTGTCTCAGTGCACCTGTTACATAGTAAGGGTCTGAGCTTTAGGTATTCACCAGGGTGGGGCAACCCTCTTTGCTGCATTGCAGCATTGTATGTGGGGGAGAGGTCTGAGAGGTAACAATGCCACTTGTACAGCTCTTGGTCAGCTTTCAGTCACTTCCACCACTACCCAAAACAAATTGGGCCCTTCTGGTGCTGACCCTGGTGGGTGGTTTTGTGTACATTCTAGGACCCTCCAACAAATTCTCCTGTGAGGCTAGGAGTTTCTCCTGCTATCTCAACCCCCACAGATTTTTTCAATCAGAGGCTTTGAGGTTTACTTCCTTGCACTGTAACCTTGAGTTGTGTGGTCTGTCTCACCTCCCAGTCACCCCTCCTGGTTTATCTGCACACAAATGTGGGATTTCCAGCTTTGCCAGATGCCATCTTGCCTGCCCCAGTCCTCTAGCTGCAGCCTTGCCAGTTAGTCCTCTCCATCTGGCTGCCCATTTTTTACCCTCTTACCAGTCTGAATGACTGTTTCTTCTTTAACTCATTGGTTTTCAGACTTCCATAGAGTTCAATTTTCTGGCAGTTCTGGTTGTTTTTTGTTTTTAAATTTGTTGTTCTTCTTTTAGTTGTTTGAGGAGGCACAGTATATCTACCTATACCTCCATCTTGGCTGGAAGTCATACTCAAATTTTAAAAAGTTGTATTTAATGAAAAAGTCCACATTGTGTACTTGCTACACTACTTATTGCTGATGAACTGTTAAGATGGGTGCAGTAAGAAATAGGATCCAATGAAAACAATCACTCACAAAATGGTATAACTGAACTATGCTCTGGGATGATGTCCATTCTCCCACCATATATCTTCATTTGAATTGCTCTCTGTCAGCAAAGCCTTCCAACACCCTTACCCTTCAATGTTTATTAAAATCTGCTCATTCCACAGGGCCCAATTCAAATGTTTCCTCTTCTGGTCAAAAGTACACCTTCTGTCTCATACTTTCACAGCTTATTCCTCTGCTTCATTCTGCCTTGGGTTGCACTTAGCAGTTCAATGTCAGGTTTCCTCACTGGTAGAAATCACTGTGGTCCCCAATATGAATGAAGTGTTCTAGTTTTAGGGGGAAACAAAGTGAGGAACTTTCCTAGGATATGTATTTGAGCTCCACAATAAGCAGGACTCTCTCTAAATTGCTTTTTTTCTGATATAATGGCAGTCTTTCAGCACAGATTGGTTCATATAAAGCATTGAAGCTTAAACAGATTGAGGATGTGTGTAATCCAATTCATCCAATCAAAATCTCTTGCTCTATAGAAGGAAGTTGCATCTCAGAAAAATTTAATGATTTACCCAAGAAGAGGTAACACAACTAAGTATTAGCAGCATCAGTAATTAACTCTGAGCTCAGCGTGTTCTGCTATATCATTCAGCTTTCCTGCCTTCAACTCTTCATTGATCCCTGGAGAAGCCATTCACAGCAGAATGCTCTGATCTTAAAGAAGAGGCTTGATCCAATTGCTCACAGAAGTTTTAAAAATTGATTTATACCACCTGCTACTGTCCAACTTTTTATTTTCCTAACCAATTCTACCCATGTCACCAAAAAAAAAATGCAGTCTTGGGTCATACTCATAGACAGGGCTAATTAAGGACAGATTATGTGTGTCAAGAGTACAGTAGGCACCAAAAATATCTTATATGTTTGAATGAATGAATCAATATCCACATCCTAAATTTCATAATACTATAAATAAATTCACTGATAAAATGAACCAATGAGCTTGCAAACATAAACTGCAGATGGTAAGAGTACGGAGCTAGTAAGGTCTTCCATTTTAACCATTCTCACACTAGGTCAGCTTGTAAAACTGTCTCATGGGTCAAATCCAAGACTTCTTTTTATTAAAAATGTTTTATTGGAACATTGTCATGCCCATTTGTCTGCAAGTTGTCCATGGCTGTTTTTGTGCTGCTTGAGTTGAATAGTTGTAACAAAGACTATATGGCCCACAAAGCATAAAATATTTATTATCTTGTAGTTAAAAAATATCTAGGCCCTCGAAATCAATGTGTTTCTTAACCTGGAGTTTGTTACTCTAATAGGATCTCTAAGCATGCTTTTGGAATTCTACTGGAACTTTTCAGTGTTGAGCTTTTATGTCTGTGATAATCTGGAGTTAAAAATGAACATAAACAGGCTCTGTATTCTGTGAATGACTACCCTAGAATCTCATCATCACAGAGTCTTGTGTTTTAGAGTCTACATTTATGTCTGGGTTTATAGTTGTTAGAAATTTGAGAAGGTGAAAAGACCTCACAGCAGGCTAGACAAAGTCCCATTAGTGGCATTCAGGACTGTGCCTATGTCTTAGAGGTATCTGCCCATGAGTCAGGTAAACTCAGAACCAGAGAAAAATACACAGGTTTTCTATGCCCTCAAGAGAGGCCTCCTGGCATAGCCAAACTCACTTTCCTTGCTCCAGGGGAAAAGGAGAGTAGTTATTTTGCTACATGGAGGAGAACAGAAGGGTCCACATTAAACTTTGTATGTGGTGTATTTTTCTTAGTGCTTCCCCAATTAAGTGTCCCAGATTTTTATGAAGTGGTCAGTGGGCTTCCAAGGACCTGGGCTTTGGCTGGGGGAGATCAGTGTTACTCTACCTGGATGGAGTGATTGTTATCACTTAACTCCCAGACTAGAAATGAGCCTCTCACAGGAAGAACAAAGTTGGGCCTGGTCATCCATTTAAAATGATGTCTTTGAGCCATTTATGTATCCTTGGGGGTCTATATCAATCCAACTAGATCATGAAGACAGAGAGGGAGATAAAAGCAGACAGACTTTTAAAAGTTCATGGCCTGTGAAAACTAAGACTGATTGGTTCAAAGGGGAACTTTCAAAGCAAGAAATCAGAACTTATAAAGCTTGAAACCCATAGCAAGGTAATCAAAACACTGATTTCCCCAAAGTACAAAAGCTTTTGTGGTATTTCAAACCAAGTAACTGCTTCGAGGAGTCCAATTTCAGTCTTGACTAGTTCAAATAAAGTTTACAATTGCAAACTGGAACAAACCTTTAGGAAAAGATTATATAGCAGGGTGTAGAATGCATAAAGAAAATACATGGCCCTAGCTGCAATAATTCTACTAGGAATTTTTCTTCAGGAGATAATTCACAGAAACCAAAGAATATATAAACAAAAATGTTCACAGCTGCATTATTTTTACGATAAAAATAAGGAAGTATTTATGTAAAAATATCAGTGCTAAGAGAATGTTTAGTAAATTATGTTATATAAATATTATAAAAATATTAAAGTAAACAATTATAAAGAACATGTAGAAATATGGAAAATGTGCTATAGTTTAAGTGAAAATAATAGTAAGTCAAGTGGAACATTCACTATGATTGTGGTTATGTAAATATCACATGTAAGAGGTAATACTAAAGAATAAAAATAGTATAATTAGGTAGTATGACACTATGGGTGATGTTTTAAATATTTTCTTTAACAATGTTGTGTTTTTTTTCAGAAAAGAATAAGGGCAGTCTTTAATTAAAAAGCCAAAAGCTCAGATAGAGACGAACATTAAAGAAACATCATATTTTAGTTCTGAGATAGATTTGATACATCAGGAGAACATTAAATCACCTTATTCAAACAACATAAGGATTCTGAAAAGAATTTAGGTGCAAAAGTCATGTTCCTCCCTTTCTGTGAGAGCTAATGGGCACTGAGCACCTACTGTGTGAAAATGTCTTTTCATCTTCAAACATCTTTTGTGGCAAGCCCTGATATTATTCACATTTTTCAGATGAGGTAACTGGCACAGAGAGGAGAGGCAGTTTGCTCACAATCACAGAACACACAGATAACCAGTGGCAGAGTTGGGATTTAATCTAAGTCTGACTCCAGGGCCACTGGAGCTGTTGAGGTGGAAACCCTTTGAGACTTTATGCTCAGAAGGGATGCTTTTTAGGATAGAAAATTCTTAGAATGAGTGGGTGCTTAGTCATCAGACAGACCTGAATTTGCATCAGCCAGGATGCTTTTGATAAAAGGAGATAGAATCTGAATCATACTGGTATAGATACCTAGGAAATTTATTATCTTATGTAACATGGGGTCCAGAGGTTGGGCTAGCTATGGGGTTGGTGGGGTTGGCAGCTCAGTGGTGCCATCTAGGACCCTTGTTATCTTCCCACCTTGCCCCTCTGTCATCCTGAGAAAAGGATGCATTACATTCTTGCCGGAGGAAGTGAAGGGAGTTCTTCTCCTTGGAATGCTCTCTCAAAAGTGGAAGCTTTATCAGAAGACTTTCAGCAGAAATGTGCCCTAGGATTCTTCCTGACCTAGTTTCTGTCTGGTAATTGAGGTAGCTTGATTTGTTTACATTAGTTTGGAGGTGTGGACATCAGGGAGTCACTGTACTCTCTTTTCTTGGTTACCTAATGTGTTTGCATTTCCATGTCCCTACCTGGAACATGGAGGATCTGTGGATTCCATGGCATGCGGACTGGATCTGCCTGATCAGTGGGGGACAGCATTAGTGGAGTTTGTTAGTTGGGGGAGTAAAAGGGAGTGTAGTGGTTGTATAAGCTTGAATTCTGTGTGGTGCAATCCTAGTGTGCTTAATTATTTTTTCTTTGTCACCCTACCCTACAGTGGTTGTAGAGTGATAGTTTGGTGAAGAATGAGGTGCTAATATTCTTAGAATATTTTAAGTATTCTTTTCTTTCCTCTTTTTGAAGCAGTTTTATTGAGATATTATTGACATATTTTTTTTGTTTAGAGCATCCAACTTGATGTTTTGATATACATATACATTGTGAAACTATCACCACAATCCAGCTAATTAATCCATCTATCACCTCTACCTTGTTACCATTTATGTGTGTGTGGTAGGAGGATTTAATTTAAGATTTATCTTCTTAGCAAATTCCAAGTATATGATAAGGTATTGCTAGCTATTGTCATAGCTGTGCATTAGAGCTCCAGAACTTATTTATCTTATATAACTGAATTTTCTCCCTTCTTCTTGTCTTAAGCCTTCACCCCACTTCTCTACTGAATTTAAATAGTTGATTAGGAAAAAAGCATAAAACCAGAGTTTTAAGATGTTACAAAGTTCCATATTTAAAAAGTGGAGGTCCGATTTCATAGAAAATTCACAATTTTCAAGATCCAAGCTAGACAAGGTAGTTTCTACAGTTCCCAACTCCTGCACATCTTCACTAGTGCTTCTCTTAGGTTGTTCATAGTTGATCCTTGACTACTAGAATTTCTCTCTCTGCATATTATTATTAATTTGTTATTTATACTGAGTGAAAAAACAATGAGTGTTTACAAGTTGCAAAGTTCATGCACCTACGCATTCATGGATCTTCTCAACCTAGTTCCTTCCTGCAAAAGCAGAAAGCACACAGTTTCTCAATTAAATGTTCTTTAAGGACAAAGTCACTTGGATGAACATGACTCTAGTTTCTGACTATTTCACATACTGCTGTGTATGTAAGCTGAGCTCTTCTCACTTGTTTCATATATCCTTCTGTCCTATCTCTGGTGACATGCATGTGACAGATAGAGTGACCCTTGGAGGTCAACACAAGGAGCTATGAACAGCAAGAAAAAGAAAACTGGTTTGCAGTTCTTATTAGCATGAATATAATTCATTCCCTCTGTTTTTCCTTCCATTCTTCCTTTCTCCCTTTCTCCTAACATCCCCTGCATGGGGCTCCTGCATGTAATTTGTAGTTCCTGTCAAGTCAAACAGTGAGGTTTCAGGACTCATAAGCACGTTTCTTTATTTGAGTGACTGAGTGCCAGCACCATTTTGAAGCCTAAGTTCTGGTGCATTTTACCAGTGTAAATACATACAAAGATATTATTGATTTTGGCATCTTTACTCAAATGCCATAGGAAGTACAATGTCGTTAGCTCTGTAGCCAGCTCCTGCTTAATTCTGCAGTCTCTATCCACTTATTGCAACTCTAAAGCTCTACAAACACATTAAAATCTATAAAATACCAATGGGAAAAAGACAATGAAGTTCAGTCCTTAAGAATGTGGCTGTACAGGCTGTGAAAGACAAAACCATATGATCTCACCTATAAGAGGAACCTGATGAACAAAACAAACAAATGAGCAAAATAGAACCCAGGGCATGGAAACAAGGAACAGAGTGATGCCACCAGAGGTGAGAGGAGAGGGGGACAAGAGGGGGAAAGAAGAAGAAGGCTCTAATCAATGAACAGGCATAAATGACACATGGACATGGACAACAGAGTGGGGATTGACTGAGGGAGCAAGGGGGTTGGGGGTGGACAGGGTGGGGGGAAGCAACAGGGGAAAATTGGGACAACTGTAAGAGAACAACAATAAATTTTTTTAAATTAAAGAATGTGCCTGTAAAGTAATAAATCATGTGAACTTCCTTTATTATAATGCAATAACATAATGATAAATGATTTAAAAGAAAAACATTATTTTGAATTCTTTTTTTGAATTTTCACTTAATTTTATTTATTTATCTTATAATTAATATTATTTTGTATTAGTTTCAGATGTACAGCACAGTGGTTAGACAATTATGTACCTTACAAAGTGTTCCCACAATATTTCCAGTACCCACCTGACACCATGCAAAGTTATTATAATATTTTCTTTGAATTCTTTCACCCAAACACAACTATCTTTATTTTTGTGTTTCCAGGTAGCATTGGCCATAGGTTTACATTTGAAATAGTTATAACCATAATGCATATGTAATATTATACATACTACATATATAAGTACAAGATAACCATTTTGAGCCAAAAATTAAACAAGACACAACTACCAATCTTAAATAAAACAAAACATTTAAGTAGACTATTGATATTTTTGATTTGATATTCTCAATTTCAGTTATATGCCTGGGACTTCAAAGATCACAATAATTTGTAATTTTGCAGGGGTTTGAGCTTGAAATGGCTGGGTTTCAAAGCCGGTGTGCAAAAGTTAAAAGTCAGTCTGTAAATGAGCTCAGCCCACCTTTTCTGGGAGTAGCGTTTCAGTACAGCTTTTGTGTTTGCATATGCAGCTTGCTAGGGACTCTCGTGAAGTGATGAAGATGGTGTTTCTTTGCAGATTTAGGTAAATTTAAATATGTATTTTAACAATGTGATATAACAGAATGTAGAATTTATTTTCTTGGCAGAATTTATTTTATAGTTTGTAAGCAAATCTTGAGCTCATAGTTTCATTTAGAATCTTATGGGGTTACTTAACATTTTTAGTTACTGTATTTTAAAAGGGGAATTGTATTACTTTCATTTATCTGTGAATTTGCAAAGACATTAGGCTGCCCCCTCCTAAATGTCAACATGTACTCTCTTCTACCTTTCCATGTGACTGTTTACATATAAAATTTTTCCATGGTGTTACATAGTCCTCATAAAGATCATGTTAAATGACTCCACAGTATTCCAGTAGTTGTTGTATGATCATTTACCAAATCATTTTCCAATCATCCCACATGTAGGTTGTTTTCATTTTGCACTATTAAAGATACTGTTGCAATGATAAACTTTGCATCTACTTTTGAAATATTTTCTCAGGATAAATTCCTCGAGGTGGCACTAGGAGATGGGGTATTTTTATGACTCTTGATATATATATATATATATATATATATATATATATATATATTATCATATTGTTTTCCAAAAGATTTATGTACATTTACAACATAACCATTAATGTGTTAATGCCAGCTGAGTAATGCAGAATATATATTTTCTGTTAGTTAAATGGGTATAAAATGGTTCAATATTATTTTATTTTCCAATGCTTGATTTGTGCCCAGGTTAAACATTATAAGCTTATGTCGAATCTAAAGTTTCCTTTTAAGGTGTTTTTTTTTAAAGGGTCATTCTGAGCTTTGGAGTTGAGAGAGGTGGATGCAAAGAGTTTGAATCTCAACTTTGCCATTAACTAGCTGTTGACTTTGGGCAGGTGAAAAAGCCTTCTGGGTCTCTGTTTCCTCATCTGTAAAGTGGGTACAACAAAGTGTTTCTCATAGAATTATTGAAAGGATTAAATAGGCCAGAACGTGTGAAAAAGCACTGAGCGAACACCTTAAAAATGTTTTTTGAGTTTTTAGTCACATGATATGGTTTTGGAGTGTTGGCTGGTTTTTATCCCAGCCTGAACCTTCCCATTGCTCTCAAGATAAGCCTTCTCCACCCCTCAAGAGCCTGAGTGCCTCTCATCTCTGCATTCATTCTACCAATCCCTCTGTTCACAGGAAGTGTCTTGAATGTGTCTTGCTGTTTCAGAACTCCATCTGTGCTTTCTTACAAGTAGTTCCTCCCCTTCTGCCCTGCCAACTGCTTCATTTAGCAAACTCTTAATCATCCTTCAAAGCAGCATCAGGGAGTTACCCAGACCTTCCAGCACAACTTACTTCTCTTCCTCTTGTGGACCCCTATGCCTGTCTCCATTATGGCACTTATTGTGTTAGTCTATTTTGTTGATTGGCTTGTACTTTTCCCTCAGGTAGGCTCATGTGAGTAAAAACCACGTTTTATTTGATTTTATAGACACACTCATAGCAGAGTGCTTGACATGAGGAAAATGCTCCAAAAATATTTATTGGATGAATGAATCAATACCTACATTACTCATCAGGTATGGATCCAAATGTCTCAAAAAGAAAATAAAAGCACTTTCACAGGACAAATATTTGCCATCTCTGGTTGGATGTAGAGCGGCATTTTGGGAGAAAGGGTTTCATTTTTCAAGGGACTGCTCTGGATGTGTAAATTGTGTAGTTACAAAATATCTGTGTGCTCTCACTAACCACTTATGGTTCTGGACAATTCCTTAAAACCTCAAAGGGCAGAGAATTGCTGTAAGCTATTGAGTTCAATAATGCATGACATATTCTCTGAAGGCAAGCCTCAAAAAGGAATCCCCAAATTATGATGCACAGTGGCTACATTGGAGGAAGTGATTAATCTCCTATGATGAGTGCTTGGAAAGTGACATCTATTTGGATAAGTTCTAATCTAATTGTCTAAAAAATAAAAATAGGCACCTATTTTGGCACATGTCAAGTGCTAAAAATACAGATATAAGGGGTTTGGGAAGAGTATCCTTCCCAAGGGAAACCTTGGAGAAAGTAAAACTAGATCTTGAAAGAAATGGGTAAGTGGGAGTAGTAGGTTTTCTTAGCAAGAAGAACAAAAGTGAGATGTGAGGCATGGAAATAGTGAGGGGATAGTTCTGGGTGGAGCAGAGGAAGTTAGAAAGGGGGATGGAACAGGCAGTAAGTAGCTTATGGGGAGCAGGAAAGCTTCCCTGAGAATTCTTTGTTAGTGCACCAGTGCTGTTTTGGGAAGCCCTGCACCACCTCTCCTGTGTCCTCCTTCAGTATGGGAACACGGAGGCCACACCAGCGGACTTTAAAGGACAAAAGTGAGAAGGCTCAAGGTGACAGTTTCCATGGCATCTTACTATTTTGTTTGCTGTGGAGCAGTGGCCAGGCCTTACAACAGGGGTTTCTCCCCAGAGAATCCAGAAGGTGGCCTTGGAATTGCAGCACAGGACTCAGTCCCAGCAGCGGTGAGCTTCAGCTTGTTGGATGTTTGGGCTGAGGGTGGAGACCAGTGGGGGGTTGGGAAGGAGCGTTTATTCTGGCAGAAAGGCAGCATATTCTGTACATGTTCTTCTGGAAGAACATCTCGGATGGTATGTGTTTCATAACACTGTGCAACTGGATCTATCCTGGGCAGGTTGGATTCATGACTTAACGTGCGTATTTTAATCAAGAACAATCTCCTTAAAAATGTATTGGCAGAGATGGGGAACAGGTATTTTGTACAGCCTCTGTTCCTAGTGCTGAACTTTTCATAACCTGCACCATCCAAAGACCAAACATGGCACCTTTACAACTTAAAGGAAAATAAATGATCCAGTAAAAAAACAAATGGTGAATTATGACCTGTTTTTTAGACTTGGGACCTACATGCAGTTAGAGTTTTTCCTTAAGCAAAACTGTTCTCTGGCCAGAGAGATCATTAACCACAGTGACCAGGGTGTCCATTTGGGACAGGTGCTCTTTGTGGTGATGGAAATAATTAACTCCGGAAATGCTGACCAGGTTACAGTTACAGCCCTGTCTAAATGATGGTGCCAGGCTCTCCTAGACATCAGGTGCCATCACCTCCATTCTATCTTCAGTCTGGTTAAACAAACAAAAAATTAAAAATGTTTCCATTTATTGAGAATTAAGTGTTGGCACCCTGGCTGGTGTGACTCAATGGACTGAGTGCTGGCCTGCGACTGAAAGGTCGCAGGTTTGATTCCTGGTAAGGGTACATGCCTGCGTTGCAAGCCAGGTCCCCAGTTGGGGGCATTTGAGAGGCAACTGATCAACGTTTCTCTCCCTGTCATTCTCCCTCCCTCCTCTTCTCTCTAAAAATAAATAAATACAATATTTTTTAAAAAGTAAGTGTTTGCTCTAACTATATTTTTTGATTGAGGCTTGTTAATTTGTTGCCTTGGCTCCCTTGGATTCCTCTAGATGTAGGATCCTTATGAATAAAATATTCAAAGCCAAGTGCATTAGTGACAGCTTGCTGCGGATGTTGATGGAGAGTAGCCTAAAGTACAGATGAGGTCCTGGAACCCAGAAACAGCTGTGGTGCAGTGGGAAGAGTTCCCTACCTGGAATCCGAAGAAGTCCTTTAAACACTGACACTACCAAGGTCGTTGATCAGGCAATTGCTTCACTTCAGTTTCTTTGTAATATGGTGTGATGTATAGTACCAGTGTCCATAATTTTCTTGTCTCTCTTTGGTGCCAGGTGTGGCCATGTGATTTTTGGCTCCCCTCCCTCCTGTGGAAGGACTATCTATCCCTGCCCTGCTGATGTCAGGCTTGGCTAGGAGATTTGCTTTGCCTGGCAAAAGTGAGTACAGGTAATTGTGCCTCTATTGTATAGACACCTTAAGGACCATGGTGTGGTATGCTATTTCTTTCTCTCTGTTAGTGGGTCCTGAAATGAGGACAATATGGAGCAGGGCTGTAGCTGACCTGTAGCGTGTGACATGAGTAAGAAACAAAACTTTTTTGCAGTAAACATTGAAGTTTTGGGCTGTATGTTATTGCAGCATAACTTAGCTTAAGCTGATTAATACAGTTCAGAGCAATATGATCTATCTGATCTATCTAGCTTATTTTGAGAATTAAATGAAAGAATTAACTAAAAAATGCGCTATGCACTTACAAGGTGCCAGTTACTGTGTTCTAGGTAAAACAGCAACAAAGTTGCACGAGACTCAGAGCCCATCCTCCAAAGAGCTAATAGTAGAGGAGGAGAGATTTCTAAAAAATTGGTTAACAACCATGTGTGGTAGACCTATGGTGTTTGTAAGAGATTCCACCAGGGCTGTCACAAATTTCCAAATTCAGGAAAACATCTTGAAGTATGATTTGCCTCAGAATATTCACGATGAATAGTGAGTCTAGAGGAGCAAAACTGCGGCATGACATGGCTGCTGGGCAGCTTGTATGAGATCACTAGCTGAGTACCTCGTTTTTTGCACCTAACCCGTTTTAAGTAAAAGCACAGTATTCATACCCAAATCTTATGAAAATATTTTATTTCACTTGGGTATGGTTGCTTATAAGTAGTCAAATCAAAAATCAAGGGCACATAATAGTATACAAGGGGGGACCCCCCAAAACCTGGAATTATTTTCTGAAGGGTGGGCCCCTTGTAGGACAGGCTTCCCCCACCAGTGTTCTAGGAACCCATCTGTATCAGTGCACCAGCTGGCATCGTTGTGAGAAGCTATGTTCAGCTTCAGTGAATTTTTTTGGAAGACTCTTTCAGTGCATTTGCTGTTTCATGATGGGTGACTTATGAGAACACCTGCCCATACCACACTGAATATTCAGCAGTTTTTGACCAAAAATGGCTTAACCTCCATGCCTGACACTCCCTATTGATCCAATCTTGCCCCAATAATGTTTCTTTGTTTCCCTAGATGAAAAAAGTCCTCAAAGGGAAACATTTTGTCCATGGGGAAGGGGTGAAACAAAAAATAGCAGAAGCACTAAAAGGCATCAAAGTTGATAAGTTTAAAAACTGTTTTAAACAGTGGAAAAAATGTCTCGAGGGGTGTATTGCATGAAATGGAGAGTACTTTGAAGGTGACTGAAGTTTAAACATGTAAGAATAAATACACCATTTTTAATTTAAAAAATCCATGTTTTGGGGGGTTCCCCTTTATATAGTACAGTAGTCCTGGACACCCAGTGTGTTTTATCATTTGGTAAATGGCTGGTCTAAAGTTAGAGAAAGGTGCTACCTAGTAAAATCCACAATATATTTGTTCTAATCCAGGCTGGTTCAGTTGTCAGAAAGAGGAACCCACACAAATCAATTCAGCTAAGGAGAGGTATGGGAAAAGGTCATGGAGGAATCCCATGGGATCTGGAAGGTCTCCAGGTGGTACCTTCCCTATCCCTCATCTTAATTCCTCTCTGAGAATGTCCACTTTCCTTTCTTTGAGCTGCTTTTCCCTCACCTGGTCTCGCCTGGGTTCTGCTTGCCACTGAGGACCTGGGCCCTCTCTAGGTGATTTTGACCATTAATTTTATATGTCAATATCCTGATATCTGGGTGCCCAGATATCAGGTCAAATATTCTGATGTTTCTGTGAAGTTGGTTTTCGATGAGATTAACATTTAACTTGGTAGACTGAGTAAAGCATATTGTCTTCTTCCGTGTGGGTGGGACTCATCCAATCAGCCTTTGTACTGGGATGTGGGCTCTTCCTGACTCTCATGTCTGCCAGCCTTTGGCCTGGAACTCCTCCAGTGACTCTCCTGGTTCTATGGCTTGGACTTGGACTAGAACTAAACTGTTAGCTCTCCTGGGTCTCCAGCCTGACTCTGCAGGCTCACATTTAGTGACTTGCTGGTTTCCATTCCTGCAAGAGCCAATTTCTTATCACAAATCCCTTTCCCTATCTATGTACATCATTTGGTTCTTTCTGCTTCTGTGGAGAACCCTAATACAGTGGTTGTATAGCTTCAGATTCACAGACACTTTAATTGGCCTTTTTAGGTCTCAATACCAGTGCTGTGGGAGAGCAGTTCTGACTTCTTCACAGCTGGCTGATGCTTCCTGCCCCAGTTGGCACTGGGTGGGGGTTGTGTGCCCACAGGACCAGCCCATTCAGAGCAGCAACAAGGCAGGTTCTTGAAGGTATTGTGGGTGAGGAACAAATGAATAGCATTTCTCTCACAGTTTTCCTCTTCAGCTAATTCAACTAAAGGTAACCTCTATAGACCTCAGAAGAGCTTTGTAGACTATTGTGGGTTTTGTACTTTTCTGAGTTCTGCTTCCCAAAAGCCTGACACACTAAGTAGCTACCATCTTACCTTCACTTGCTTTCTAATACAAGAAAAAGAAAATTAGGTATGGTAACATTTTGAGCTTATGGTTGCAAATGTACTTTTAGTCATTTTGGGGACAGCGGTATCATCCACATGCTGTTCTAGATCACTGGACCTGGGGCCAGTAGGCTCTGCTATTTTCCAGCTATGTGACATTAAGCAAGCTAATTTCCTTATGGGGCCTCAGTTTATGATGCTGTGAAATGGGGTTAACACCCATCTCTGGAGATGTAATGAGGTGGTGCTGTGAAAACACTCCTTGACAATTTCATTATGGTATAAAATGTTATGTTAAGGCTGTTTAAGAATCCCAAGATACCATAACTAGAAGGTATTATAAAGAACACCTAGTCCAACCCCTTAATTGTGAAAATTATGAAACCAAGGCTCAAAGAGATAAATAATGATTCACACAATTCTATGGTTTGTTCTGGTCTGACTTCCCACCCTCCCCCAGGCATTTGTTTTCTTAGCTGGGAAGGTCAGGATCCCCAGGCTGCCTCCTTTCCTTCTCTTAAGGACTTTGTTCTCTCTGGGGCCACTTGTTGGAGCCCTTCTGAGGTGAGGAGTGTGATCTTCCCTCATCAGGGACTCGGTAGGCCAGCTGCTCTTCTAGGGGCAGACTTGACAACGGTGAACATCGAAATTCCTATGGCATAAAGAATCCAAAGCCACAGATCTGAGTGAGGATTAAATCACGCGGCAGAATAAACACCCAGCACACAGGCGTGCGGTCCCTGTGGCCAGGTTTTCTGGGATGTGCAGTTTGGCAGAGCCAAGCCTGGATGCCCAGCAAACAGCTTTTGATCTAACGCCATAGTGGGTTTTGAAGTCAGAGGGCAGTGCCTTTAATCATTCTTGGCTCAGATTTCCCAGGTTAATTTCCTGACATCTAAGGAGCTTTGTTTAGTGTGTGTAACTTCCTGCCTTTTATGTCAGAGCCTGTGAACTGACTGAGTAAGGGAATGAATGAAGATAAGGGGGGGTGGAGGATGAGTATTTAAGACTCCTTTCTTAGTTTTATTTTCTTTAGTCACACACTTGCCCTTAGTCACTTTTTTCCTGATATTAACACAATAGGAGGCTCTTATATAAGATGTTAAAGAGGGGGGCATGGGTGAAGTGCCAGAAGGTTTCACCCTCGGTTTGTGACTTTGTATGTCCTGGAGTTTTTGGGGAGCAGTTACCAAAGGCTGTTGTCCTAGGTTCCCTTCACAGTTCTCTCAATGCTCCTTCTCCACCATTCAAAAGCCCCTGGCAGCCGTGGACCAACAGGATAGAGCCATGACCCTTCCACCCATTGTGTGGCCTGTGCATACTCTCCTAGCCTCTCCCCACACCCACCCCATCCCATACCCTCCACCCTCTTCTCAGCCTGCATTTGTATCCCTTTGTTGGTCTGACGGCATCATTTTATCTAAGTGTGCACAGTTGTTTGTCCTTTATGTGGGTGAGCTTCAGGGTTTCCAGAAGTTTCTGGACAGCTGGGCTATGCCTCTTTGACATAGTGCATAGGGTGCTCCAGCAGACAGGAGCCTAATAAGTGTTTTTGATTGTGGCAGATATAGCATTTACCTCTCTCTAGGGCCATGGTGAGGCCCAGTTAACATTTTAGACACCCACATTGCAAGTGTGAAATAGTTAAGTCTGGGAACTGCAATGTAAGCTAAGAAAGAAAGAAAGAAAGAAACAAAACATGATTCCTTTTACTTGTAAGGGCTGAATTCATTAGCTCAGGAGATATAGGGAAGTCCTCTTGTCAGTAAGAGATTATTTAGAACATATTAAATGGGAAAGATCCTTAGAGAGCACGCCGTATAAGCCCACTGATGCTGGGTCCCTGTGGGCTGTTTGGCTCTGTTTCTGTAACCCTAGGCAGCCCTCAACATCTGGTGGGTGCTCAGTAAATGATTCTTGAATGAATGACTGCAGTTGAGATGGAATAAGGAAGAGGAAAAACCCGTGTCCTACTTCCCAAGCTAGGGCTGTTTCCACTTAGTTGACTAGTTTGTTTTGTTTGTCTGGGGACCACTGACTGCTTCAAAGGACACTCAAGTTGGCTGTGAGGGCCTTGGATGTCAGGAAGCACCTCAGAACTTCACCACTTGGTGAGAAGGAGACCCCAGGAACGTGCCAGAGGGAGATCAGCAGCCATTTTTGTGGCCATCAGGAATTCCTGTTGGGGACCTGGGGAGTCTTCTTCAGACTTGATGGGGTGCCAACAATCTGAATATCCAGTAATGTCAGCCAGATTTGACAAAAGCTCACCAAGGCAGTCCCCTAACCATAGCACCTCTCCGGGTCCTGCCCCCACCAGAGTAAGTAGTTACAGGGACTCCTCAT
The DNA here is from genome assembly GCF_004126475.2 of Phyllostomus discolor. Classification (NCBI taxonomy): domain Eukaryota; kingdom Metazoa; phylum Chordata; class Mammalia; order Chiroptera; family Phyllostomidae; genus Phyllostomus; species Phyllostomus discolor. The sequence goes on along the minus strand of NC_040913.2, from coordinate 45,583,625 downwards.
TCAGGCTGGGGTGAAACCCAGGGTTACCCATCAGAGATTTACTTTAAAAATCTACCCTCTCACCAGTTGTAAACAAACAGTAACATTCTTAGAAACAAAATGACTCAAAGGAAAATAATTTCTCTGTTCAGGAATTCCCACAGCTTCTACAACTCTACTTGTCTCTTCCCTCTGTCTCTGTCTCTTTGTCTTTCTCTGTTTCTGACACAAATGAACACAAGCACACACACACAGTGCAGTTAATTCTTTCATCCAGTTTTTACGATCAGCAATCTTGTATGCTCTGCTCTGTAGCACGGGTGAATTCTGGGTGAGTGGAGAAGATACCAGCATTAAAGTTAAACTAACTTGTATTCCAAAGGACCTATTTGGAGTGCTGAGCCCCACTGGCAAGTACTGAGAAAGACAGAGGAGCCACTTGGATCCCCAGTGGTTTACAGCAGCCATGCAGAGGGACAGCAGTGTCATTGGCACAAAGCCCAGGGAGGACGGTCATTACAGAGACAGTGATCAGGCAGGAAGGACGCCCAGTTCCTGCTCAGGGCCCATCTCCTTTCCTGTGCTGGCCTTTTGGTGAACTCTCTAATGTCTTTAGACAGGCAGGCTTGGACTGCATACTCTAGCCCTGGTCCAAGTTAGGAACTGAGGCCAAAATAGCAGGGGAACCAGGAGAATGGGAGGTTTCCGTGCCCATGGAGAAATGCCTGTGGTAGGAGTCCAGTTCTAGAACTTTCTTAAGCAAGACAATTTAAATTCCTGAAGTCAAGGTTTGCTGCACTGGGAGGAAAAAAGATTGTTTATCACACCGAGTCTAGGTAATGTCCTGATTTCTAATTTAACACTTTTTTTTCAGTCCTTACTTCCTCTATCAACTAGCTATCTCTCCAGGGTGTTCATAGGAATAATGCAAACATGTGTAATTGCTGTGAGCTCCTTAAAGGGAAAGTGCTGTATAAACACAGAGTATTTTTATGTGTGCACATAAAATAGATCTTCTCTGGCTAGAAGTTTCTTTTTCATGGTGCTAAATGAAACAGATTTATTTGGAATAATAGCAGCAATCCCAAAGGACCTGCATAGTGCAAAAGCCTTGTGTTTAGGGGAAATATCAGTTGATATCAGAACTGTTTCTAGCATTAATTTCTTCTCTCCCTCAGTGGAGTCCTTGTTCCTACCTTATTTTCTCTGTTTTAACTAATGAGGCTGCCAGAGCATACTCTTATATGGGCTTCTCTGAAGAGGTCATAAATGGTTTTAGGTAGCTGTTAAAAGAGTTTAGGTAACTCTTTTAACAATTGGATTTAGGTTGGGGTGGGTAGCCCTAATTTATAGTTTTTGCCAATTTTCACAATGTAAATACTCCTCACCATGGCCAATTTTAAGCTATTCACATGGCTGGTGTGGAGTTGGAGAGAGATGCACATCAGCACCATTACATGTTTTTCCCATCATTCAGATAAAATAGATTAATAACCTCTAGAGTACAGGTAATGATAAAGAGTGGTAAAGGTATTAGGTAGTGATGAGTTTTGAGAATTTATTACATTTTTAAGATTATTTAATTGTAAGTTTTTGTCATTCAATTTTTAATAATGGCTGCATTAAAAACTGACTGGCAAAATTTCAGAAAATGTTGACTCTTCCCAGCTGGGATGAACTGGCTCCAGCATACCGCACCGCCACGCTGAGATGCTGAGGTGTTGAGCATGGTACAGACTTGGCTCTGAAGTCCCTGAAGCCTCTTGCTGTCTTTGTCAAGCATCTGTTGTGTGTTTCCACTTGGATGTCACACTATAAAGGTAAAGAACTATGTAAATAAAATTTCCCCAACTAGTATCCCTTTCTAACTTTATCCAAGTTAAAAATCCTAAAGTCATAGTCTTTCCTCACTCTGTTAGTTTTTACATCTGTCAGCCAACTATTATCAATCCTTCCTTTGTGACAGCTCTTGTAGTAGTGGTTCTCAAACTTGGCTGCATGTTGGAATCACAGGGGAGTTTTAAACAAATACAACTGACCTTTGAACAATTTGGGGTTTGTGGGAGCACCCCAGCAGTCAAAACGCCACATAGAACTTTTGACTCTTTAAGAATTTAACTACTCACAGCCTACTTTTGACTGGAAGCCTTACCTATAACATAAACAGTCAATTAACACGTATTTTGTATGTTGTATGTGTTATGAGAAAATACACTTACAATACTGTATTTACCAATACTGCATGCTTATGTCATCTGTTTATAAGGTGAAAAAAACTTGCATATAAGTGTACCCACATAATCCAAGCCCATGTTGTGCTCAAGGGTCAACTGTACTGTTGTCTGGGTTCCACCCTTGGAGATCCTGATTTTGCTGGTCTGGGGTACTCCTGAGCATCATGAATTTCCAAAGCTCCCCACATGACTCTGATGCTCAGCTAGGGCTAAGAATCACTGTCCTTTCTATTTTTCTCTGTGCCCTCCCCTAAGACAGTATGGAAACCTGCAGACTTGGAGGTCCAGCTGACTTGGGTGTGAATCATGGCTTTGCCACTTACCGAAGCATGTTTCTTAAATCCCTGGGCTTCACTTTCACCACACTGTGAGTGGGAATAAAACCCCCAATCACATGTAGCTGTATAAAAATGCTTTAGTTTTGTGCTTGACTTAATAAAAGTCAGATTCCTACTTTGTATTTTAGTGGTCTCCTAATTGATGTTGTCTTTCATTACTTCTCAGACTACATACCTCAGACACTATTGGTAAAATAATTATTTTCAAAAGTCAAACCTCTGTTTAAAAACCCCATGGCTCCCCATTAGCTACAATAGGCTTCTTCCTCAAGGCCCTCAAAGATCTCACCCCAATGCATCTCCCCAGCTTCACTTTCCACTAGGAAGGTAGAACATCTCAGGTCTGCAAATCTACCTGGTGCTTTGTTCTCAAACCTTCCTCCTTCTGTGGCATATTCTTGGCATGCCCTGACTGCTCCTCCCTCAGCCACTCTCAGCCTTCTGGAAGCCTTTCCTTTCAGAAGACTGAAATGGATGTCTCCTTTCTCCAAGCTCCTTTAGCCCTGCCTCTCCTCACCCCTGCTTTAAACCTTTTGTTGTTTCCTCACTGAATGTGGACATCTGCATTGCATATCCTCAGACCAGGGACTCCTAGACAACAGAGAATTCCCTTTAACCACTGAACCTGGGACATGCTCAGTGAGAATGGCTGCTTATGAAGGGACATTATTGGTCTTATAGCTCAGAATTCCCATTTTCTGAAGCTGCTCAAAAGGGAAGGAGAGGGAAGCAATTAAATGATTCTGATATCCCATGCTACTCTTGTAGCACGTCTTTTCCACCTCTGGCTTTCCAATCTGCTCCTGTGCACATACTGTACCTGTTTTAGCTCATTTTCTTCTGGGCATTCAGCATGAGAGTCCTAGCACCTGAACTCCAGTTGCAGCAGCTCTCCCCAGGGCCCAGTAAGCCTTGGCACTCAAGGACAGGAATGAGGAAGATGAGGGTCCATTTGGCCCAGATCTTGGTTGTTACTGCCAGTTATCCCTGGGAGCACTGCATCAACACCCTAACCACTTGTTTTCCCAAAGAACACATGTCTAATGTGTTCTTTGAATACTCACAAAATGTATCTAAGGACATTCACAAAAAAGGAACATTGGTTTTCGAGCAGTTGATTTAAAAATTGTGTTTAAATTAAAGTTCTCTAGCTAGGCTGTTTGATATCCTATTATTGTACCATAAACATTTTTGATGAATAGGGCCTGATTTCTCAGTTTGTTGTGTTCAGTTTCCTAGTTGAGTACCACCATCATCATTGACTCAGTTGGACAAGTTGGAAATCTCAGAATTCTCTTTGATTCTTTTCCTGCTTCACCCTCCAAATCTAATTAGCCTCTAAGTGCTATTGACTCCACTCTCCAAAGGCCACATGCCTGGCTACCCTCTCCACTTTCACCATAATTAGCTTATTTCAGGCTTTCATTTTTCTCTCAGTTGGTCTATGGTAAAAGTCTCTGACTTTCCTTCTCCATGTCCCACTTTACCACTTTACCTGCTGCCTGATATGCCTTTCTAAAACATGATAAGTCATACGCATGCTTAAAATCCTCTGTTTTACCCAAATGATTAAGTCTAGACCCTTTAATTTGACTTACGTGCATTCACATCTGACTCTAACCTATCATATACACCCAGATACACCACAATTTATGGGGCTTTCATGCCTCCATGCTTTTATGTCTGCTATTCTCTCTGCCTGGAATGACTTTCTCAGCTGAACATTCTAATTCACCTAAGGTATGGTTCAGAGGTCATCCTCTATACAACCTTTCTTGACTCCCTCTGACAAAATTCCTCCTTTGTGTTCTCACAGCCCTTGGTACAAACCTTATTTGGCACTTGGCTGCATTATTTTAATTATTTGTTTCTATATCTGCCCTCATTCACCGGCAGCTTAGTTATTCTGGTATTCCCCAGTGACCCCATGTGAGGGGAGGAGTTCCACAGAAGTTTGTGGAATAAATGAGTACATTTTCTGTCTTATGTTGCACATGCTCTCTCTTGTCCTCCTCTGTGAGAGATGTGCCAACAGACCAAGTGGAGGAACCTAGAGCAGGCAATAATATAAGCTTCTTAAGAGCTCTGTTGTTTGTCCAGAATAAAACTTCCTCCCAGGTTCCACCTGGCAAAGAATACTGAAGCGAGCCTTGGCAGACAGGTGAAGAGTCTAACCTTCATCCTTAGAGAGGCTATGTTTGAAAAACCTGAGTTGATTTTAACTTGAGTGTTAATCACCCATAAAATGCTGCCAGCAAACTCTTTGGGACTGGCCCAAGTCACAGAATGTTGTGTGAATCGTTTTCTAACTTGTGCTTTGTTCCAATAGCTATTCCCGGTTTACCTCAGGTGTGGAGGTCAGGTTCATGGTTCACTGAATATTTTAGGAAAATACAAGCAAACATTCTAATCCTTCATCCCCTCTTCATGGTATGTGAGGCTTAGGTTGTTTGTTCACATGGCTCGGATTTTCAGAGAATAGATTGCTGCTAATGACCATTCTGCCTCCTGGCCCTTTCCCAAAAGAACCATATTTAAGCTGTTGGTGGAGCTGAATGTCCATAAAACATTACTCTCCAGGATGAGTCCCAGGGTGGGGTTAGAGGAACTTTGGAGTCCCTGACAGAGCCAGAGCATAGCGCCACATTAGAGACAAAGAAACACTTGTCCATTTTGTGGATGATCTGGCCAGTTTGAACAAATGAATGAATAAAAGAATCCTTCCCTCCAAATCTTGAAAAAAGAATTTGAAAATACAATTCCATATTTAATATTATTTTCCCTTCTCATCAACCTTCATCCATTCTTCCCTCCAGAGGTTCACCCACTTGCCTTTTGAGCATAAACATGGTGGAGGTTCTTCATGAATCTTAACTTTACCAGATTAACCTTCATCAGACAGTAAAAGAGACAACTAGTGACCATTGTGCAGGACTGGAGGTTGGATAGTTCTCTAAAGAATTCTGGCCAAAATAGAAGGGAAAGCACTTTTGAAACAAAAGTAGTAGAAGTTCAAGGAATGATAGCAGGGTATAAAATGTCTTCATTCCCTTTATTCAAGATAATGACATCTAGGGATCTTGTACTTCTTCTTCAGGTGGGCATGTGTGCTGGAGGTGGTGTCAAAGAATTGCACTGGGTGCTAGGGAGATGTTGATGAAGTAGCCAGGTGGCGAAAGGGAGGTGGGTTTGGTAGAGTTTTGGTTGATTCTTGTTAGAGCTCTAGCAAGGATGAAGAAAATGAATTGCCATCATGGAAAGGAGCTGCTCCAACTCCATGTCAGCAAGTAAATGGCCAAGGGAGTTTCTGTGAATGGGGGCAATACAGCCTTGTATCTTCCTGGAAAAGTATTGCTGACATCTACTTGTCTGGATCTTCAAGAATTAATTCACATTAAATCAAAATGGATGTTCTTAAAAGTGCAAATATAATTTGGTTACATAAACCAACGAACAAATATTATGTGTTATAGTGAAAAATGGAGGAATGAATAGCTGTGGTTTGAAGTATGCTACCCCATAGAGGGAGTGCAGCCACCACCTGTCAACTCAGTGAGTCACTGGAGTCAAGCTGCTTTTTACTTAAGGAGCTTGGAAGCTCATGTCATCTTGGAAAGTTTGTCAGCTGGATAGCAAGGTAGAAACTGGAGAAGTTCTCTTCACTGGCTATGCCCTGGGATGGAGGTAGAAGTCCTCAGAGGACCTAGTTTTGGTCACACAACTATATTATAGGGCCATATCAAACACCCAAATAATAGATTGCGAAGAGTTACATCCTTTACCTTACTTGATACTCACATGACATTCATTAATTTGTTTGTTCACAATTTACTAAGCAACATGTACCAAGCTTTGTGCTAGGAATTTAGAATGTAAGAAGACAGATCCTGGCTCTAAGATGCTAAGAGCCCATAAGGGACAGAGGTAAGAACATTAACTATGATGACACAGTGTGAAAACTTCAGACTAGGAGTATGTACAAGATGCTATGAGGACACATCAGAGGGGTACTGTACCCAGCCTTGGAAAAAAATTTCAGGCAGGGTTGAGTTGATTTTCAAGGATACACAGGAGTGATTCAAGTTACAAGGTGGCAGGGGGTGAGGTTTGAATTTCAGGAAGTGGGAACAACATTTGTAAGATATAGAGACTTGAAAAAATATGATGACTGGGGAGCAGCAGGTATTTCAGTGTGACTGGAGCAAAATAGTGGGATTCTAGGAGCAAATGGAGGTGGAGAAATAGGAAGAGACCTTGTGTATAATACTAATATTTCTTACTTCATTTTAAATAGTTTTTAAATCAACTTTATTGGGATATATTTAAAATACAATAAACACCATTTTAGGTGTGCAGTTTGATGAGATTTTGGCAGCCATATATACCTGTGTAACCAGCATCCCAATTAAGATATAGAACATTCCATCTCTCCCAAAAGTTTCTTGAGCCCCTTTGCAGTGAACACCCTCCTCCATTCCCAGCTCCTAGTAACCACTGATCTGTTTTCAGTCACAATGGATTAATTCTGCTTATGCTAGAATTTCATATTAATAAAGTCATATAGCATGTTCTCTTTTGCATCTGGTTTCTTTTACTCAGTATAATGTTTTTGAGATCCATCTATGTTGTTAGGTTTACCAGAAGTACATTCCTTTTTACTGATGAGCAGTATTCCATTTTGTGGGCATACCACACTTTCTTTGTCCATTCATCTGTTAGTGGATATTGGTATTTCTTCCCAGTTAGGCTATTGTGAAGTTGCTACAATTATTCATATATAAATATTTTCATAGACATGAGTTTTAAATTTTCTTGGGTAAGTACCTACACAAATGTCTAATAAACACATGAAAATATGTTCAGCATTATTGATCATCAGGAAATGTGAATTAAAACCATATTGAGCTACCAGTAAACACCCATGAGTATGCCTGAAATTAAAGACTGACAATAGCAAGCTGGTGAGGATATGGAGGAACTGAACTCTCATACACTGCTGATAGGAAAGTAATATGGTACATCCACTTTGGAAGACAGTTTGGCAGTTTCCTACATACATAAACATTAGTTCAGCAATCTCACTCTTGAATTGTTAACCATTGAATAATTTAAAGCAGGACAACAATATAAACATATTGTTTTAAAAAATATTTTAGTAGCATTGAGGATAATAAATTATGTTTAGATAGTCTTCATATATATTCTTCATATATATTAATTTTTATTATTGAAAATCATCCATCATATTTAAATACTATAGGTGGGTAATTATTTTCCTATTGTGAAGCATTAGATAACATTAAATATTTCATTATTTACTGCAATTCTGAATAAACTTCTTCATGTACATAACTGTGTTGTTTCTGCTGAACTACTTCCCTAAAATGAGCTCCTAAGATTGTGATCACTGAGCCAATGTTCTTAAACATTTTTATCCTTTTTGCTGCCAAGTAACGTTTTGAATGCTGAAGGACTGCACCAATCAACAATATATAATTATATAATAATTATGTATTATTATTTTTTATTGATCCAGGAAATATATGCTTAGATGGATTATGTGAATTAAGTAACACCAGTAGTGAAAGATACAGCAGAAATTTGAACCTGTGTCCTTTATCCTTTCTTAGGGCTTTTTTTCCCTCCTGCTTCTGTTAAGCAAATTGTTTCTCCTTCTATTCAAACTTGCACTCACTCAGAACTTTACCTGGAGGACCCCTACTCTCTGCCATAGGTGGTGTCAATGCTTTGTATACAAATATAAAAATGTACAGTTCCCTTTCCAGAGAGCTTACGGTCAAGTAACTTTCCAGATTTGGGGAAAATCTCAAGTGAACAGATGGAATTACAAGAGGAAGGAGAGAAGAAGTGTTAAAGCCATATACAGGGTTACACCTTTGGTACCAGTTTTTGACCCAGCTTTCAGTATCATGCTGCAAGTCTAGAGGGAGTTATGCCCTGTTGTTGTGCTGGGATTTGGCTGGGTCAGCCATGTGGATGGAGGTCTGAAAATAAGAAATCCATCTCCATGGGGAATGACTACAGAGATCCAGTGTCAGCTTAGGAAGGAGAGAGTATACAGAAGCACTCAGTGTGGAGAAAGACAAGTGGAAGCACTGACTGGGAGAATCTGATGGAAGCATTCTGAATTGGGTGCATTTTATTGTGAATGATTCACATTTTTTTAGTTCTTTCTTTTGGGACTGGCATTGTTCTAGGTACTGGATGAAAGGAGAAGAAAAAGACTTTGGGGGCTGGAGATCAAGATGTTCCAAAAAACGTCTGGCTCATATCAGTGCAGGTGAGACAGGAGGCAAAGTGTGGAGGTGGTGGTATTCATTTTAGTGTGTTCCTACTCTCTCCCTCAGCTTCTCACTCTGATTATCCTTTCTTTCTCTTCTCCCCCACCGCACTCCCTAGGCCTCCAAATACCAAGCTAGTACTGTGCCTCATCCCAGCCCCTTCCAGAAGCACTTTGTCCAGGCCTGTACCCTGCTTTGGTATCACAGCCAGAAATGCCTGCTGATGCCAGCCAGGTCAGCCAAGTGACTAAAGAAGGATATTGTGAGAAACCATTGGTAGGAGCTGTGGAGAATGGGCAGGTTTTTGTGTCTCTCAACAGGGCAGCTGCTATTGCTGAGTGATTAATGCTAAGGATGTTAATGATATAGAGTATTATAAGATGGTTCCAGATTCCAGAAGTGGGAAAACCAGTTTTTATTTGAAATCTCACTGTGCTTAAATATTGGACATCCAGTTTATTTAACCATTATTTTTACAGTTTGTATTGGGTAAATAAATTAAGACTTTGGGCTGAATTCCACTGGGGACCTATCATCTATGCTTCTGCCATCTGCAATGCCACTTTGCTCTTTCTTTCTCTCTCAAAGCCTGGTATCTCATTACTAGGATCTTCTCCCTTAGGGCCAAGGCAGGTGACTGGCCAGCTAATCAGTTTCCAAGGGTGATGATTGCTTAGTAGTGCCATTAATCTTTGCCTTCAAAGCCATGACCCAGAGGTATGGGACCTGTGGGAAAAATTGAGGTCCCACAAGAAGTGTAAATGATCACTGGGTGGGCTGAGTCCTTTGGCTCCAGCTATCCTCAAACCATTTGGGCAGACTGTGGGCTCAGGCCATGTCTAAGGTCAGCTCCCTCTTCAACGGTTCTGGGGACACTCAATGATTATTCATGAATGAGTTCACTTGGGCCTAGGACTTGGAATGAAGAAGGGGTGCCTTTGGGGGATGGTACCTATGGAGAGACAAGGAGTCTTCTCTGTGCAGCCCAGGTTTAGCACTAAGGCTCTATCTGTGTTTTCCAATACGGTAGCCACTGGTCACATGTGGCTATTTAAATTTAAATTAATTAAAATTAAGTAAAATAAAAAGGTTTAGGTCTTTGGCTGTACTAGCTATCTGTACTCATAACCTCATCTGGCTGGTGGCCACCATATTAAATAGTGCAGATATAGAAAATTTCTATCATCACAGAAAGTTCTATTGGACAGTGTTGCTGGACCACCAACCTCACGAGTAAACAGGAATGGGAGTCAGAACTGAATTTTGGTCCTAGTTCAGCCACTCACTGGCTCTTTGACTTTGGATAAATTAATTCCTCTGGATCTTGATTCTTCATTGGTAACATTAAAATGATAACATTTTCCACCAGATTCCCTTGAGCATTAAAGGCAATTGTAAATATATTGGTACTATAGTGATTGATAATATTGATAAGGTTCAAGCCAGAATGCTGGCCTGTGTGTGGGGAAGAGCCAGGCCTCAAATTCTGATGTAGCTTTTGCTGACCTGGACAGAGTGTTCTAGGGATGGGGTACCCAGCTCTGTTTTGGGGATTGGAAGGCATTTTGGAAGAAAGAGAAGAGAAAAAAAGGAAATCAATAATTTGTTCAACTTGATAGTTGCTCTGAGGTAGTGTCCCTCCAAATGGGATACACGAGATACTAGTTTCATGAGTAGCTCTGTAATAAAAGGAACCTGAGCCCAAAGATTTTGGGGATGTGGCATATTATATTACCCATGTGGAGGTTCACAATACAGGTCTGCATATTAAAGATTACAAGAAGCCTTACAGAAAATAACCCATCTCTTTTTGTTTAACATACTTTCTCTAAAATTTACTTGAATGTGGAATCCCAACTCTCTACCCCCCCATCACATCTCTTAAGATCCAAGGAAAACACCCGGATCTTAAGCATTGAAGGAGAATGAAGATCCAGACCAAATCTACTGGCTTAAAGAAAATGAGAGCCCTCTTTCCATTGTCTATCGCTCAAATTGGTCATGCCAAATTTTGTTTAATAAACCATCCACGTATCAGGAAGCTCACAAAACATTATGTAAAGCATGGAAAGGTGCATTCACTTTGAGCAGCAAAGAACTCACTTTATTTATTACTCACTAAATAAAGTAATATTTAGCAGAAAGAAAAAGGCTACAGGATAATTCTTTCTGAGTCCTTCTCATTTGCAGTCACTTCTTCAGAGAACTCTGACACCTTACTGGAGGTGGGCCTCCTTCAGTGGTACATTCTCATAGAACCTGCTCCTTTCCTTCAGAGCATTCATCTCCTCTGCAGCTAGGCATCCACTAGCATTTGTTTACAGCTTCCACTGGAATAAAAGCAGCAAGAGAACAGGGACTTGCACATCATTGGTATTCCATAATTTTTGGTCAAAATTAAAAAAAAAATCCATTAGAGGTTACAATAAATCCACATCTCTGGTACTCATTACAATAGACTCTTCCTCACCCAGTAGGCAAAACTTTGCACTGTTTGCTAGGGCCATCATGACAAATAACCACAAATGTGGTGGCTAAATCAACAGAAGTTTATTCTGTCACAGTTCTGAAGGCTAGAAGTCTGAAATTAAAATGTTGGCAGGGTTGGTTCATCCTACAGGCTTGAGGGAGAATTCACTCCATGCCTCCCTCCTAGCTTCTGGTGACTACTGGTGTTCCTTGTGTTGGTATTAGCATCACTTCAATCTCTGTCTCCATTCTCACATGGCCTCTTCCTCTCTGTGTGTGTAATAAGAGATGCCTTTATGAAACTTTGAAATCCCTCAAACATAACAAAAGTCTAAATAAAACCTATGGCTCTAGCACCCTGTCCTGTTTCTCCTGTCAACAATTATACAACACATTCTCCTGCCTTTACCCATAAACTTCTAGTATGTCTTAAAAACTTGGGTCTTACATATCTTACCATCATTAATTCTGTCAACAGACATTTGTTGGACATTCTTAAAGGGTGGTAAGATTTTCCCAGTTGGAGAAGATGGCTATTTCAGGTGGCAAAATCATAAAGATTAAAAGTTTGGTCCAGGTGAGGAACAGGATTTTTTCCCTTTCTCTGTGTCCCATATTCACCTTCCTTATACCAAAACCCCACAGAATTCACAAACTACCCATTTATATACCTCTTCTCAGCCACAGCAGTGCCAGGTTGGTTGGCTGGAGCTATAGGTTAAGGCACTATCAATGAAAGAGGTAGCTAGATTGTGAGCAGTAAAATGGGGCAATTAACAAAAGAACAAGGATTTCCACCTTCTCTTTGGGAAATTGCCCCTTGGAGGAAACATGTGAGGACTATGGAATCTTGAAGAGCTGCTGTCATTGGGATAAATAAGGCTGAATGAGAACTTGAGCATTGGGAGTTTTGGTTCTGAACAAGACCTACCTTCTTCCAGGGGTAAGGTGAGAGCAGAAGAGCTAATCTGGCTGATTGCTACTTCCTGTGGGACCTAAGTTCCTTGTAAGGGTACCAGATGCCCCAGTGATCCATGATCTCTAGAAAATGGAACTAGAACGGTAGCCTGCCCCTACTTCAACAAACTGTAGAGTTTCATGACTTTATGAAATAACATCTAAGGTAAACATTAATGGAGCTTGGGAGGTGTTCTATCTTTGAGTGCTAAAGCAGGGAAATATTTGGAGTCATGGTAACATGTTGGGCTAGGATTCCCCAAAAAGGCTCACCTCTTTGTGTCTCCCTTGTATACCTTCATCCTCCCCACTGAAAATCCCAAATAGACACAGTTATGGAGTAACGCCACCAGGCAGACATACTTGGTAAGTATTACTCATTCTCCCAAATGCCTTGAGAAGAGGAATTGAAGGCATAATGACTTTTCTATCAATATAGCAAAAAGAAGAACAAGAGAAGAGGCAGAATTTAGTCCTTTCCTGGTCATAAGGAAGGAGAGCAGTGATATGTCTGAAATAATCCATTTTGCTTTTCCATCTACTGCCTTAAAAAGAAAGGAAATTATGAACCCACAGATAAGGAAGAGCTTGGAGAAAATAAATGAAATGCCAAGGAATTGTCTTGATGAATGTAAAAGACATACCTCACCTGAAGAAGAAATGCTTGGAAGAATTTTGTAGGGAAAGAGGAAGAAACAATGCAGTAAGGTAAATATCCATGTCTGTGGAAGCAAGAAATACTTTTTTAAATTAAATTCTAAACAGATAGTGATGGTTTTGATACTGAGACACTTCAACAGAAAACCCTGGATAAGTTTCCAAATTTTGCTTTCTAATATTCATCTCCTTTCCTTCTAGGAAGCAAAATTTATGAACTTCATAACTAAATTCAAAGGACATAGTACTTGGTTTGCTGGGAATATTCACTAGCAATATGTCAGACTCTAATAAAGATGGGTCTGATGTATTTACATAGGAGAGTAGGCATCTTATTTATTTTTATTCTTTTAAATCAGACAAATGAAATACATTTCATTAACCTCAATGCATTAAGAGGCTATCAGCTCACATATTTTATTTAGCAAAGACACAATATGCCTTTCTTTCCTAATGTCGGCTTATTTTGAGGAATACTTTTCCCCTTCACATACACATAAGAACCACATCTCCAACACACATGAATTTCCAAACTATCTTCTCAAGTAGGTAAACTGCAAAACAGATCACTCAGTCCTTCCAGACAGAAAGAGAAACTGTCACTGGAAGATACCCTTTCCCAGGCTGGGAAATGGAGTAGATGCTGGGGGAAGGGGAGGTGAGACAAGTGATGGAAGATTTGGGAGACTTCTGCCCTGTGGTTGATGAAACACTCTCACCTGAAATAATACTCCTTTGACCAGGTGTGTCCACTGAATTCAGAGATTGCACAATGTGAATGCTAATGAAAGTCAAATCAAAGAAAGTAGTCAAGGAGGAACAAGAGAAGAGGGAGGATATTTCTAGATGAGATTTAAAATGAGTTCATGAGTTGATGAGATGAAGATGTACAGGATAGCTATTCCAAATGACAGGACTGCAGGAGGCATCAATGAGCATTTGTCCTTAGGAAGAGAGAAAAATGTAAAGGGGCAGAAGCACCAAATATTATAAGTACTACAGACAGCACAAAACATTGTTTTAAAATCTGAAAATGCTGCAATAGTGCAGATTTTATTTGAAATGGTTTTTCTGAAAATGATATTCAAAAGTAAAGGAGTAATTTTATATGGCATGGTTGTATAGTGGTTGAATTGTAACCCCCCAAAAGCTATGTTTACATCCTAACTCCCAGAACCTGTGAATGTAAACTTATCTGGAAAAAAGCATCTTTGTAGATGTAATTAAGTTAAAGATCTTTAAAGATCATTGTGGATTACCTGGGTGGGCCCTAAATCTAGTGACAAGTGTCTTTATAAGAGATGGGACACAGACCCACAGAGCAAAAAAGTCCTTGTGAAGACAGAGGAAGAGGTTGGAGTGACGTGGCCGAAAGCCAAGGAAAGCCTGGAGCTGGTAGAAACTGGAAGAGGCAGGAAGCCTTCTTTCCTGGAGATTTCAGAGGGAGCATGTCCTGCTCCCTCCTTGGTTTTGGACTTCTGGTTGCCAGAACTATAAGAAAATAAAGTTATCTTGTTGTAGTTTGTGGTAATCTGTTATAATACACTTAACAAACATATATGGGTAGATATACCAGGTAGGCCTAGTTTTGAATTGCAGTCCTTCCTCTTTCTGATCCTAGCATCTCTCAATATTAGTTTCTGCCTTATAGTTATGGGGGGCAAAGGAGTCAATGTATAAAAACAATGGGACACAGTGAATATCACATAGCAGGTGCTCAGTAATGGCAGCTGATACTATTACAGTGGTGGTTATCTTCCTCACCCCAAACCACTTGCACTGGTGCTTATACATAACCCACTGGTGCTGGTTAGGGGGCCATTCTCACCCAGCCTCAAACCCATGCAGCTGTACTCTGCTCCCTTGGGCTGGGACTGGGACTCTGTTAACTACATGTCTCCTTTGCTAATTAGTGACACTCCAAGGAGGTTGGGTGACTATGAAGAGGGGAGAAGAGACTTGTCCTTTCTGTCAACAGTGACCTTTAACCCCTAAAACAGAATCAATTCCAGTTTTTTTCAGTATTCCTGGAAGCAGCCCCATCACGTGTGCTCTGATGTACCAGTACCGGTCAGGCAGCGCTCCACCTCAGACATCTGAGTCCTAGCTCCAAGGGCCCCTTCTCCAAGCTTCTAAGGTTTGATGACTCTAGCCCTCTCCCTGTGTCTACACCCTTTGCCCCAACACCCCTGCCCTAGAGGTATCTGTTAGTTATTTCCTATAGTTACTAGCTTTTGTCACCTCAGGTTCCCTGTTTGCCTTCTCAGTCTCCCAATGCCTCTTGAACCAATTCTCCATATTAAGTTCTCTCTGTAAAAACACTAGTGAAGTTTCTGTTTTTTGACTGTACCCTGGTGGAGAAGACATTCTGTGTGGGTTTCTTGTGGGGTTTTATTTTTTTTTATTTTATGTGTGTGGAAAATGGTAGGTTCAGCTGATGAGCACTGAATTGAAACCAGAAAGACTTAGATTGTATCTTGGCTCCTTTACTTTCAAGCTGAGAAATCTTGGCTAGAATACTTGGCTTCTTTGAGAGTTCAATTTTTTTATTAGTGAAATGGGATTAATACTGTTTATTTTGTAGGGTTGTGTATAGTTGAATGAGATATGGTGTAAAAAGCTCCTGGCACCTAACACACATTCAAGAGATACTGGGTATCATTTTATGTGTGTGAAAAATATATCTTTGCATCTGTATATCTCTTACATGTTTGTCTGCTTTTTACTGTTTAGCTTGTGAGCTTCTCTGGGCAAGTCTGGACTCTCTTATTTCAACTTCCTTGGTTCATTTAGGGTTTTTGTTCTACATGAGAAGACTGCAGGTCTGTTGTGTTAACTAGCTTGACCTCAACTGACTTAAGAATGAGGAAGTGATAATTGTGAGTGTAAGGAAGTTGGCTTTAAAATGTACAATAAGTTAAAATAAAAAAACAAGAGCCCCATTGGGAAGCACCACTGGGACACTTTTGATAACCTGGTGTTCACTCGGCACTTTTTTTCACATGGATGTGCTCCTGACATTTAGAAAAACATTTAGTAAGAGGCTGAGATATCCCTGGGGATAGTGGAATGTAAATTAATAACTAAATGAATACAATCTGACTGGGACTGTTTGCCTAAGACTTAGTTAAAACTCATTTAAAGATACTCCCATGTTTAAAGACTATTTCAATGTCAAAGAATGTGGTCTGCAAGTCACCAAACATTCTGTGGGCATGTGCTGTAGGTAAGGAAACATTCTATAGAGGCTGCCAGAATTAAAGGCAAACACACACTGTGGTCTTAGCTGATGTGGGAATTCAGACTGACAGGCCCAAACACAAATATAATACTTGCATATGTGATTTGTCTAGATTCTAGAATTTTCTGGAACTCCCAGGAAGATTTCTGACTGGCAGCTACATCAACTCACAGGAGGCTCCATTCATCCACTTGGTTCCCAAATACTTGCCCTTGTTCACCATTAAAGCACATAATGCCCACCCTCTCAGGACCCTGATTTCCTTATATGAAAACATTCAGTCAGGCAGGCAAGAGATGCTGAACTCTTCAGCTAGGAAAGGGGTTATATAGTGGATTGGGAGAGAGAAGAGAAGTTTATGGGCCATTTTGGAGACAAAGAAGCAATGGGATTTAGTGATGGTTGCCTAAAGGAGAGGAGATGAAAGAGAAAGCAGGATCAATTAAGATGAGGCTTGGCTAAATGAATACATGGAAGATTAATGAACTGAGATTTGGAATACAAGAGGGAGAACAGAATTCTGAGGGAGTGAGGGAAGGTTATGAGTTCAGCTTTGGTTGCTTGCATATGAAGTGTTTGGAGTGCCTGAAAAGGGTTTGCTCAGCAGGGAGTTGGACATATAATCTGAAACTCTGGGGAAAGTAGGAGTGACTTGTGAACAAAATCAACATATGGATAGGAAATGCAGCTGTGACAGTGCTGAATCACCCATGAAGAGAAAAACAAGATGTAGAAAGGAGAATAACACATTCTTTTTTCTCTTGAAGCAACATAGAGTCTACTGGGGAGGAAGGTTTGTACACAAATAACCATAATACAAGGAACCATGTAATCCCTGTAATTACAGCAACTGTATTTTCCAGGTCAAATATGGGGTCACGTGTCTCACAAGTTCTGACCACAGACATAATTTATGAAGACCTAATAGAACTGGAGTTCTACTAGAAATCCAGTTGCCTTAGTTCTAATAGAGGTACAAATAGAAGTATTTTTAAAGCATAGAATACGAGGAAATTTATGGAGAGTTAGTTAATCCCTGAAAGTGGACTTGGAAAATTTCAACTATACGTATGTTTAATGTTTTCATTCAATATAGTGTCATCCTAAAGTGACAAAGAATAAGGTTACTCTGGTGAAAAAAAAAAAAAACTGAGTGTTCAGCAGCAATCTCAGACTGGCTGAAGTCTTTAGAGGGCACATGCTTTGGGCTCCAGATTTTCTTTGGACTTCTTCATCTTAGTAACTTGTACAGAAGACATCTTTTCCTACCCTGTGTCAACAAATGGTGACACATAAATGGATACAGTTAATGAATCCCATGATTTATAAGCATAGTGGGGTCTCAGTTAAGTTTAACTGGGAATTCTGAGTATGCTTATCTTCAGGATAAATGGGATATTGACCAGCTAGCACACTGACCTCCTACCGTGCCTATTTCATGAATTGTTTTGTGTGAGGTTTTTCTTGTTTGTTTTTAATCCTGAAGGGTAATAGAGAAGTTTTGTTCATGGACATCTTTTAGAAAAATGAGAGAAATAGGGCAGTAGGGAATGGCAACAATGTCTGTCTCTTCTGCTTGGTGTTATGAACCTCAACTTCTTTTTTTGAAAAATTTGAAATCCTCAGAAAATTTCGAGAATGGTTACCATACACCCTTCACCTAGACTCACCAATATTAATATTTTGTAACATTTGCCTCCCATCTCTAAAAATATATGTATACATGTGAGTATAGCATGTACCTGTTTTGCTTCTGTTGAATCACTTGAGAGCTAGTTGTAGGCCTAAGTTTTTATCCCAGATAGTTTATCATTTACACTAGGAGAAGAGACATTATTCTATGTGACTATAGTACAGCTTTCACACTCAAATATAATGTTTATACAATAATATTATCTAATATGCAGCTCAGATTCAAATTTCCTTGATATTCTCATGAAAGTCTATTATGGCCTTTAAAAAAAATTCCAGAACCTAATATAAGACCATTTATTGTTTTGATTTTATTTTATTTTAAATTTTTAAAGTATATTTTATTGGTTGTGCTATTACAGTTGTCCCAGTTTTCCTCCCCTATATTCCCCTCCACACTGTACCACCCCTTCCACCAGCATGCCCCACACCCGTAGTTTATTTAGTTCATGTCCATGGGTCATACATATAAGTTCTTTGGCTTCTCCATCCCCTATACTGTTCTTAACCTCCCCCTATTTTGTACGTACCATTTATGTTTCTTATTCTCTGTACCTTTCCCTCAATTCCCTCCCTTCTCCCTTCCCACTGAAAACCCTCCATCATGTGATCTCCATTTCTGGATTCTGTTCCTGTTTTAGTTGTTTGCTTAGTTTTTTTTTTTTTTTTTTAGGTTCAGTTGTTGATAGTTGTGAGTTTACTGTCATTTTACTGTTCATATTTTTGATCATCTTTTTTTCTTAGATAAGTACCTTTAACATTTCATATAATAAAGGCTTGGTGATGATGAACTCCTTGAACTTTGCTTTATCTGGGAAGCACTTTATCTGCCCTTCCAGTCTAAATGATAGCTTTGCTGGAGAGAGTAATCTTAGATAGAGGTCCTTGCTTTTCATGACTTCAAATACTTCTTTAGAGCCCCTTCTTGCCTATAAGGTTTCTTTTGAGAAATCAGCTGATAGTCTTATGGGAACTCCTTTGTAGGTAACTGTCTCCTTTCCTCTTGCTGCTTTTAAGATTCTCTCCTTATCTTTAATGTTGGGTGATGTAATTATGATGTGCCTTGGTGTGTGCCTCCTTGAGTCCAACTTTTTTGGGACTCTCTGAGCTTCCTGGGCTTCCTAAAAAGGAAGTCTATTTCCTTTGCCAAATTGGGGAAGTTCTCCTTCATTATTCTTTCAAATAAGTTTTCAGTTTCTTGTTCTTTCTCTTCTCCTCTGGAACCCCTATGATTTTGATTCTGGAATGTTTAAAGTTGTCCCAGAGGTTCCTAAACCTCTGCTCATTTTTTTTGAATTCTTGTTTTTTCATTCTGTTTTGGTTGAATGTTTATTTCTTCCTTCTTCTCCAAATTGTTGATTTGAGTCCTGGTTTCCTTCCCATCATTGTTGGTTCCCTGTACATTTTCCTTTATTTCACTTTACATAGCCTTCACTTTTTCCTCTATTCTGCAACCATACTCAGCCACATCTGTGAGCATGCTGATTACCAGTGTTTTGAATTGTGCATCTGACAGGTTGGCTATCTTTTCATTGCTTAGTTCTATTTTGGCTGTCTTTTCATTGCTTAGTTCTATTTTGGAGCTTTGATCTGTTCTTTCATTTGGGCCATATTTCTTTGTCTCGGCGCAGGTGTTATGTTATAAGGGGCAGAACTTTAGGTATTCACCAGGGAGGGGAACCCTCTTTGCTGTGTTGTGGCATTGTATGTAAGGGAGGGGTCTGAGAGGAAACAATGCCACTTGCTTGGCTCTTGACTGTCTTTCAGTCACTTTGTCTGCTATCCACAAGCAAATTGGGCCCCTCTGGTGCTTATTCCTGGGTGAGTGGGTTTTTGTACATTCTAGGACCCTGAGGGTCTCTCCAAGGAGCCCTCCTGTGAGGCTGGGAGTTTCTCCAGCTGCTGCAACCCCCACAGCTTTTTACAGCCAGAGGTTTTGAGGCTCTCTTTTCCCATGCTGAAACCCTGTGTTGTGTGATCTGTCTTGCTCCCCAATTGTTCCTCCTAGTTTATCTGCATGCAAATGTGGGACCACCAGTTGCTGCCTCACCCACCTGGTCCTCCAGCTGGTACCTTGCTGTGTGTCCTCTATAACCTGGCTGCCCATCTCCACCCCTCCTACCAGTCTGGATAAATGTTTCTTCTTTAACTACTTGGTTGTTGGACTTCTATAGAGTTCGATTTTCTGACAGTTCTGGTTGTTTTCTGTTTTTAAATTTGTTGTCCTTTATTTGGTTGTGTGAGGAGGTGAAGTATATCTACTTCCATTTACTGGCTTTAGAGTTATCATGTCCCATGACAGGTCTAGTCTGGAGAACTGCCCCATGATTTTTTTGTGGTTTTCCATGACATAGCAATGTTTGAAGGCCCTAATCCAGTTGGTTTACAAACCTTCATTTTGGATTTTTTAAATTATTCCTCATGCCTAGATTTGAGTTAAACATTTGGGTAAGACTAATTTCTGAGCTCCTGAGTGAAGGTTAGGGGCAGAACGGGAAGATCTGTATGATTAGCACCCCAACTGGGGCAGAGACTCTTCCTGACCAGGCACATCTCAGTGCACTGAGTATAAGCAGGGTCAGTGGGTGTGGTGACCAGCTCCAGAGCTATGCAGCTTGCATGTTACCGGGGTCAGTGGCACAGAGCAGACATGAAGACAGAGACATACAAGAGTGTGGCAAGGGGCTTAGAAGGGCAGTAGCACCTTTGAAGTAGACACATTTATAAACTGTGTGAGGCACCCTTGGGGTTCCAGAAATACTTGGGATTGCTGTCTTTTAGGGTGGAGGTCTCTGTGTTGTTTATATTCTTGCTAGTTAAACAGTGGGACAGAATTCTAATAGTCAGGTGAATGTTGGAGTTTACAATCTGGAGATGAGAAAGGACTGCTTAGCAAATGGGAATTAATGAGTAATTGGAAAAAATTACTAAGATTTCAATTTTTCTGAGAAAGCAGAGGCCATTGTGGTGGGAAGTGGAGAAGGGATGGTAGTGTATTATAATCCGATATCCCATGTAAACATACTTTTAGTAGAATTTTTATCATTAAAGTTTTCAGATAAAAAAGGGAATATACACACTTGTATTTCCTCCTCAAGGAGAGGTTTCCTGTTCTTGATGTTTTCACTGATCATTTTGAAAAACATGTGGGAAACAGAAAGCACCTTCTTATGTGTCCATCATTGAGACATCAGGTCATGTTTCCCACTTTCTCCTGACTCTGCCCAGTGCAGTGAGCATTCATTGCTTCCCAGATATGGAAGGAAATAAAAGTAGAAACCAAGCTGGCTTAGCAACAAAGAGGAGGAAATTCTTACTGGTTTTTTGAAGCTGGTCCTCCCTAGGAGCACTGGGGTGAGGCAGATTTAGGCTTGGTTTCTGTACTGTGAGCTTTTTGATCTTAAAGCAGAACTTTGGTCCTAGATAATAGTCAGGCCAGGGAGAATTCAGCCGGTGGTTTGTGTAATTATTTACTCATTCCTAAGACCAAATCCTACCTCATAGCCATTAAAATTATGAACAAAATGTTTCAAAGCAGGAAGTATTTTTGTTAAATCTATACATTTTTTTAAATAAAGCAATGATACATTCCACTTGTAAAACATTTTTACCAATTACAAAACATTCTCACACATCACCTTTGGTCTTCACATTGCTACTAGACAGGGGTCTGGCCCTCAGTGGGTCTGCCTAGGGCTGGCTATAGTGTGTGGATTCTTGACGTGGTGTAGAAAAGATTTCACAAGTCCAGATGACTATAAGGATACATTTGTTAAAGCTGGAGACAGTGAAACAGGAAGGGCTTAGCATAGGAGAAGCAATAGGAGAACCTAGACTGGTTTGCCTTAGCTCACTGGGAAGTCAAAAAAAGGGATTTTGGGGACAGGTTCAGGGAATTAGCCTGGGACATACTGCCAGCTGCCCATTGCCTTAGAGTTTAGGAGATGCCTGCCTGTGAGGAAAGAAGTGGGGGAAGAAGAAGGGAAAGGAAATGTCTGGGCTGCTCCCCAGAAGGAGAGCAGTGACACTGGTTCCTTTGTCTTGAGGCTTTTATCTCTCTTGTGCAGGCAGGAATCTTAGGGGAGGTCAAGGGGGAGGATTTTAGCACAGTATTCATCAGTTTTCCAGGTGTGCCCTTTCAGGGTCATGGTCTACACTGATTGGTCAGTGACAAGGCAGGGGGTCTTCAGTCACTGCAGTTGGTTCTGGCATCACTCACCTGTTTTGCTGCTTTTCTGGGCTGAAATACAACTGAGGACAAGATTTTCTCTCCAGGGAGGAAAGGTCGGAGGAGGAAAGGTTACCCTGGAGATGAGGCCCTTGTTTTCCTTGTTCTGCCTCCTGCCAGCCAGGCACTTGGGGCCTTCTGCCTTGGTGACCATCTGTAGCAGGCTATAAATTGCTCAACCATTGTGTTCAGCTTTCTGCCTCAGTTTCCCTACTCCATTTGCCAAATATTTTCCTAGCTTTTTACTATCTTGTCTCAACATTAGCTTCCTAATGTTGGTAAAAGAAGGAAGCACATTGGAATCCAGGACTGGGGTTGGCCAAAAAGTCCATATGTTTTGTTTATAAAATATAAGACACATTTTTAATTTTCACCAATTACTTTATTGATTTGGATATTTTGAGTATGTAAGCTATCTGCTGTGTGGTATAACATTGATTGTTCTCTATTAATGTCTCAGCTTGACCGCTATCATCTTCAACTGGCCTGCCCTGACCATGGAGAAATTTCCAGCACAAAACTTCACAAACCACTTCTGATGTGTTGGATCACTCACAGCACCTGCTCCATACACTGCACAAATTGGTGTTTGTGTTTTCAGTTGCATTTTTATCTTCCTTGAAATAATAAAGCATAATATGCTGAACATGTTGCTTCTTTTTTCCATCTTTAATGTGAAAATGGCTACACAAACCTTCACCAATTTTGATGTTTTTTTAAATGCATGCTGATATGGCAGTTGTCATAATACAATCTAACAAAAATTTTTGAATGAAGGTGAAGACAGCTAAGTGCTACTTGACTGATCTTATGGAAAAAAAAACTTTTAGGCCAACCCAATATTAAGGCTCCCAGTCAAATGCTGAATCATCTGTCCCTTGCTTCCTCTTCTCAGCAAGTGGATACCATCTAAGATGTTAAGAAAGATGATGCATCCACCTTTCACTCTTCAGCTTCCTGTAAGTTTTTTCTTCTACCAGGTACCACCAGGTCTGTATGGAGAGAGGACAATCAGGCTCTTGGAGAAGCCTGGGCCTCCTTGGGCAGCTGCTGACCCAGGGTGAGGAAGACACCTCTGAGATTACCCCCTTTTGTGAAAACATAAGTTCTCATGCGGTTTGGGAGATATACCCTGCCTTTCATGAGAATGCTCAGAAGGAAAAAATGAGAGTTATTTTCTTTGAAAAAAAGAAAATAGATCCGTGTTAAAATGAGCTTCTGTATTGGCACTTGAATCTGGGAGAATGAATTTTGGAAGGTTAGCAAGCTACCTGCCAAATTTTTGTGATGTATGTTCATGTGTGTGCTCAGGAACCTATTAGGTGGCAGCATTCTAAATAATCCTTTATAAGCCACAGCACATTTTATTTGTCACTCATAGAAAAGATGTCATGATGGAAGGGAAGCCTCCATCTACAAGCTCAGCTAACTTTGGGTTTCCTTTATCACTTATGAGAAAGGTAGCTTCCACCAAACATTTATGAAATCCTTGAAAAGGGAGATGGTGAAGGAAGAGGCTTTTAATAGCTTTATGGCAGGGTCCTCCTGAAGGCATATCAAAATCTTCCCACAATGAGGTGGAGTCCTGTGGCTGATGGCTGAGCATGACACTTTTGGGCCCACTCCACTTAATTCTCCTCCTCTGAGATGCTAAATTCAACATATTTCTATGCACATGTTTACATGTGCTTGGAAGATGTTCCGGAGTCCAGCCATTACAGTGCTATCTATGAAGATTTGTGTTCATGCCTGGAGGCAAAAAGTTTATGAAATTGTATGCTAGAGAAAGAAAAGCACCAAATTTTACAGGCAAGCTTTCCTCAGGCTTAAAAGGAGAAATGAAAATCTAGAAAATTAGAAGTTAATATGGTGGAATGAAAAGAACGAGACTAATCAGTAAAAACTAAAACAAGGTATACCGTGTTTATGGCAGTACTATTCACAATAGCCAAAAGGTGGAAAAAAATACAGTATTCATTCATGAATGAATAGATAAACAAAATGTAGTCTATACATCCAATGGAATGTTATTCATCCAAAAAAAAAAAAAAAGAAAGAAAGGAAATTCTGACACATACTACAACATAGATGAGCCTTGAAGGCATGCTCAGTGAGATAAGACAATCACAAAAGGACAAATATTATATGAATTCATTTATATAAGGTATCCAGATTGGTGAAATTCATAGAGGCAGAAAGTGGAAGGTAGAAAGTGGAATGGTGGTTGCCAGGGGCTGGGAATGAGAAGAATGGGAAGTAGTTTAATAGGTACAGAGTTTCAGTTCTGCAAGATGAAAAGTTACTTTCAAGAGAGTGGTTGGTTGCACAATGTGAAGATACTTGACACAAGTGAACTATACACTTAAAATGCTTAAAATAGTCAATTTTATGTTCTGTGTACTCTGCCACAATTAAAAACAACAACAACAACAAAAAATCCAACCAAACAAAAATAAGGCAAGACAAGCCAGCTGTGAAACAACACATGAGTCAACAGAGCTTTATTAACTGGTTGCTTAGATTTCTTCTAGACACAACTACATGTGGCTGGTTGGGAAGTGGGGTCAGAAAGATGATCTCAGTTGGGAGAGAAACTGTCCTGGGGAAGATCTGTTGAGGAGGGAGTTGAGTTATCCTCTGCCCTTTGCTTTCCTCTGTCTATGGCTTCTGGAGGAAAACTCGGTTTTGTGTTTTACCTCAAATACTTACACTGTCCTGGTTGGGATAGTACTGTCTCTTCAGGGTTTCTGGTATAGTCAGTCTTTCCTTGAGCACAAAAAATGATCAGACTGGTTGGTCAGATAGGAGAGTGCTGTCAGGGTTGGTTGATCTAACAGAATGTTTCACAAACTGAAATCCACAGGTTCTCTATGCAAATTTTGTAATTTATAGTAGCCTTACCTTTATAACATAAACACAATTTAAAATCATACATTTAATAATTGCAGCAACTGGATGACCAGCTTATCACTAGTGTGCTGGTATAATTCCAGCCCCCACATTTATGGTCACATCCACTCCAGTGAAGGACAAATGACATCTTGAAGCTTTGCATGAACAAAGGTAGCACCAAGTTAAACTGAGGAAAGTGGTGGGAGAATTGCATCATCACACAGCACAGGGCAGCTGTGGATAAGCATGGATAAGGGTGCCACACTCAAAGATGTTAACACTGCAACAGTACCAGCATCAAATTTGGGCTATGAAGTTATATCAGAGCTATAAATGCATGAAGAGTGTATATCTAAATTTATGTTGGTATATTTTAAGTAGCAGTATTATAAAGTTAATAATTTATGTTAACACTCAGAGTGCAGGATGACTTATTCTCTTTAGAAGTTCCAGCAGTTCTCAGTGCGAGAAGGCCATTGTATGTGGTGTGTTCATAGGCTTTATCTATATTTGATTGGACCTAGAGGGAGTCCTGTAATCAGGACTTTTTCACACCAATAAAATGATATATTGAGAATGCTGAAGTTACATTTAGAAAATCTACCCAGTATCTTTAACACAAAGAGTACATAAAACTCTACAAATATAAATAATAGCTTCCTGTGTGTGTTCATAAAGAAACTGGCACTCTGACTTAGCTTCTTCTCTCAGGCTCAGTTAGTTGATCCTCTGTCAGGGCTAGGGTTGGCTGGTTGGCTCCTTCTGTACATGCTTGTTTTATATACAGAAACTTCTAAACTTAACATCAACACATGCTCAGATTTCACTTTCAACACAATTCTAGTCATGCAGTTTTTAAGGAGTTTGGCTTCTTTAGAAAACATTTTGCAGACTGCTGCTTTCTTACTGTGCTTGTCATCCCAAGACACGCTTTGCATTTCTGCTTGTGTTCACAGCTCTTTTTGTCTTTCTCTGCCCTCCACTGGTACTCTCTGTTGTGATGTGGATCTTCCCAGAGTGGTAGGAGAGGCCCCTTGGAGCTCTGTGGGCAGGAAGTCATTTCCTGGGCAGGAACCAAGTTGAAAATAGATTCCCACTTGGGGTAGAGACTTGGGCATTCAGACACTTGCTTTGTGAAACCATTCAAGTTTCTGCTGCCAATCAGAGTTAGGGGCTTTTAGTGGTTAACCTGGCATGACCTGTATTATAAAGGTTTCACACCTCCATTATTGATTCATTTTGCAAATATTTACTAGATATTTTCTGTATGATAACCATTGTTCCAGGCCTTGCCAATACCAAGATGAATAAAATATGTCATTCATGATCTTGTGGTCTCTTTGGGGATGTAATGTGCATCTAATTAGGTTGTAATTCATTGTGACAAATGCCCTACCATATGATACAAATTCCACACCATATAATAAAGCCCTCCTAATGCAAAGAGGAAAAGCTACCAGGGGAGGTCAGGAGAGACATTCTAAATGGCATCTGAACCCCTTTTGAAGGACAAATAGATGTTCCTTTGGTGAAAAATATGGAGTGGGTAGATATTCAAGGTAGAGAGGATTTTGTGTAAAAGCTAAAAAAAGTAGAACTGCTTGGAGTTTGGGTGAAAATGTAATTTGGGATGGCTAGAGCACAAGTTTTGGCATGTGCATTGTGGAAAGAGAGAGGGTGGTGGGTTTTCACATTAGAAAGAAGCAGGGTATAGGGTCTAAAGAGGCTTAGATTCTATACCACACAGAAGCAACTGTATACCACTCCTCTGTCTTTGGATTGTTGTGTTTTTTCCTTCCTTCCTTCCTCCTCTTCTTTTTCCTTACTTATAACAGCTTTATAATTCATATACTATACAATTCATTTATTTAAAGTATACAATTCAGTGAATTTTAGTATATTCACAGAGTTATGCAACCATCACCATGATTAATTTTAGTACATTTTCATCATTTCGAAAACAATACCCTTTAGCTATCACCCCCCTCCACACACACCCCATATTCCCACATCTAAGTCCCAATCAACCAATAATCTACTTTTTGTCTCAATGGATTTATCTATCCTGGACATTTCATGTAGATGGATTCATACAATATGTGACCTTTTTGATTGGCTTCTTTCACTTAGCATGGTATATTCTCTTAAGCAGCTGTAGAATGCAAAGTGACTCAATTTCTCCTGAACTTACAAAGTGATAATTCGTGAAAGAGAAAAAGAGAAAAAAAAGCAAACAACAATGGGGTAAAAGGGCTAAACTAAAAAGGCACTCATTTCATTTGAGCTATTTTCTTTCTGGGACCATAGTTCTTCAGATGTTAAATATTTCTTATGATGACTTCTTCCAGTTCTGAGCAATGGGTAGTTTATTTGTATATACTAATCGGTAGAGATGAATATCTCTTTCCCACTTTTGTGTAGCCATTGCTTCCAGGAAGACACCACTGAATTTGGCATCTGTGCTATTTGGTACTTTATAAGCCTTATGCTTGATATTGGGTAGACACAAAACTGCTTCTCTTCCAGAATAAACTTGAAGAAATAGTGGTATAAGCAGTACCAGAACTGTTTTCATTAGTGTCGTAAAATTCACATTTGCAAATTCAACAAGGCAGCCTTGTCCATTTCATATGTTGCTGTGCAGAATTGCTGAGTTCTGAAAAGGTCTGGTTTCTTTCTCTGTGAGCCTTGCTGGCACATTTTCAAAGACCACATCCATCAGTGTGAGAAGCCTTGGGTCCGTTCCATGCAGCTGTCCTGGGTTTTATAGACCCTGAGATGGAATTTTAAAAGACTGGCTGCCATTTTGGGTTTCAGTCTAGTGATTCTCTCTCTTTCCCTACATGAACATCTGATTTTAAATTCATTTGGAAAATGACATGGTTAGCCTGAATCATCTTAGACTTCAATGTTAAAATAGAACAGAGTATGCTAGAGTTGACGCATACTATTATAGTTAAATTACTTGTCACTTATTTCTACATGACTTTAAGAATTGTTTGAATTAATAAGTTTATCAGGTATATAGATGCTAGAGAGCTTCTTCCACCTTGTTCTCTTCTCTAGCAATATGTGTCATTACACCTCTAACAAGGAGTCTATTTTAAAAACTGTGTATAGCTCTGCTTTGTCTTTTTATCTCTGTCTCTGTGTCTCTCTTTCATTTATATTTGTATTTACTAAAATAGGATTACAAATATTCTCCTAATATTTTAATTAGGAGAATTTTGCATGTGGCTTGAGGTTGTCCTCTAATGGTTTTGTAAGTGTGCTAAATGAGAATGGGAAATGGGAGAGGAGAGCAGGTGGAAGGAATGCTCCCACTCACAGAAATCCCAGCCTAGTGAAGTGAAACTTCTCTTTGAGATTAGGGAGCAACCTGACTAATCATAACAGCTGTGACCCAGAATCTGATGTGGGGGTTGGCTTCTTCCAAAACTAATTTATCAGTATGAGCAAAGAATACCCAGGCCAGGAGCAGCGATGGCAGCACACTTATCATCAGTGGTGTGGTGGGAGAGCACAGGTTTTATAGTCAGTGGACCTGTGTTGGACTTTGGAGCTCAGTCTTTTACTAGCTGTGTGATATTGGCTGAGTTATTCAATATCTCTCATCTACGATTTACTGTTTTTGTAAAAGAAATACAATATTACCTATCTTGTGGAGCTTTTGTGAGGATAAAATATGCATTGAGTGTTGCAGGTATGAAGAATTTTAGATTCAAGATTTGTCTCTGTCCTTTGATAAGACAGTGTATTACATGACACATTTGAGAATAACTGCCTGGAGATTTAGTTAGAAATGTTGCTTTATCTTCTTTGTTCACTTAGTCTTTCATTGACCTACTTGCTCATTTACTCAATATTGACCACTAAGTGCATGACACTGGGACTAGGGAGATGCTGGGAATACAATCATGACAGGTCAGACCCTGTCTAGTCTAGTGGAGGTGCTGGCCACAGTGACAGTTACAATCCACTGTGGGTAAATACTTCGCTGGGGAAAGTCCCTGGTGCTGTGGTGGCATTTGGAGAGTCAGATAACTTAGCTGAGGAGAGGTCTGGGAAAGCAGAGGCCCCAAAGATGAAAAGGTATCTAAGGTATCCAAGGAGGTATCCAAGTAGGGGTGTGGCAAAGAGCATAGAATGACAGACACACTGTGGGCAAAGAGATGGTAATAATGTGGCTCCTATAGATATCTTGGTATGTCTGGAGTGTTGACTGTGAGGGGAAATATAGAGATAAAAATAGAGATGTGGAGACAACAAAAGTTCCCTGTGCCCAGGAGTTTTCTGCTTGCCTCCCATCAGAGTTCCACAACTCTTGATGTTGACACCATGAAATCTGAAATACATTTTTCCATATAAATGTGTTAAGTGATAGTTTTATGTAGTTAGGACACTGCTGTAACACTTTCAATTGGATTTTAATTTTAATTAGTGAAATATATAAAAATTAGTGGGAGATAGTTCCTGTTTTCTGATGAGCACTGGGCTTCTTGCTCTACCTGGCTGGGCCCAGATCAGATTCACAGGATGTCTCTGCTTGGCCCATGGTGTTTGGATTTGAATGTTTGGTCAGGTGAAGCTCTTTACAAAGTGCCTCCATGGTTCCACCACTCTCTTCTTTTTTAACATCTGGCACAGTTCCTCACAATGGTATTACCTGACTTGGTCCCTGGAAGCACGGAATTCAGAAATTCTTTCTCTAGGTGGCAGAGGCTAGGCATAGATCATCGTTTCTGTCTGATTCATCATTTGCCTGGTGTTAGTCCATAAACCAAGTCAAGTGTGACAATTGAGGCAATTGGAGGTGCCTTCTTAACATTCCACAAAATGTTGCTTTTTCTTTTCTGTTCTTTCTGCTTCCTTCCTATCTCTTATCTTGCACTACTAGGGCTTTTCTAGTTCAATTACATTAAATTCAGCAAAGGTATATGGGACATTCACTATGTGCCTGCCACTTAGGGTGAGTGGCTAACAAACTGCAGTGGGTACCCCCCAGGAGTTTGCAGCACAGGGATGGACAAATAGAGGCCTGCTCTCATGGTGGGGAGTAGCCCTATTGGGGGCAGAGTCTACAGAAGCTTTGGGGAGGAGCACCTGAGACACTTTGGGAACCAGAAAGAGGCCTCAAGGACCAGCAGATATTAGACATATGCAGGTGTATTCCAGGTGCAGAGTAAAACAGTAGCAAAGGATCTAACACTTAAGCTGGTGTACACAAGACATGGCAGGACTGAGCCAGTGGGTGAGGGCAGAAAGGAGTGAGTGGAAAACCATGGGAACTGAGGATGCAGAGGCCAACTCTAACCTTTCCTGTCTCTCCTCAGAGGTGTGTAGAATATTACTTAGCACCTCCTGGCAACTCTCCTAGCTGAGATGGACGCTGACTCCTGCCCTATGGGAAGTGTGTAATTTTGAAAAGTTTCCTTAGAGGAAAGAGTCCTAGGAGAGTAGAGGGGCTGAGCCTGCAGTAGCAGGAAAGGTGGATTCAAAGCAAACCCAAAATAGCTCTTGGGGGTTGACCGGATAGACATTAGACTGCTGGTCTGTGTGGGTGTAACCCTGGGAGGCCAGAAAAATGGTGAGAACAAAGAAGTGATCCACCTTCTAGAGAGCAAGAGAGAAAATGTTGCTGTTTGGGTCCCAGCTCAGCAAATGATAGAAAATATTACTACCCAAAAAGCCATATTAAAGAAATTTCAAACTGCAAAAAATTTTTGAATGCCATAGGGAAAAACTCACTTTATTGATAGACGAGTACCAAGATGATTACTGATCCTTTATAATAATACTATTATTATAAAGTAATATCTGGACTCGTTTGGGATATAACAACAGGGAGGCAGCTTTCTAATTTCTCTTCCTGAGCTGGGGAGAATTCAACCCTTCTAGGTTGCTATCATTAGGCGTGTGATGTCTCATTAGGAAAATGCACTTGGCCTTAGAAAGTGGATAGTCTGAAGTCTTCTCCTCTTGCATCTGTCTCTGGTCTTTATGTGTAAAGCCACCTACCTAAGAAGACCAAGGGTCAGGGTGCTGTAAACATTAACATTTATGCCTTTTTGGTTTCTTCTTTCATCACTGTTGTTTTGGGAACACGGTGCAGGGAAGTGATGCTGCTAGCCTGTCAGACTGCCCTGGGCTGCCTGGCGTCCCTGCTGGATGATTTCCTCATCTTAGAGCTGCAGGAAGTAGCAGCACCAGGACAATGAGCACACACCTCATCCTGGTGGAAAGGACTGACTTCAGGGAAGGAGGTTTAGATTTCAAGTAAACAGAAGGGAGGATTTCATAGGTTTCTCGGAAACGCCTGGACCTGACGCTTGTCATCTGCTACTAAATTTGTTCTTTTTTTTTCCCCTTGCACAGCATATAATAGCATCCATGGCACAGATTCCAGGATGAATTTAGATAAACAATTTGGCTCTTGAGGACTTTTACCTGTTATGTGTCCAAGAAATGTCAAGGGTTATAAGCCTGACTCAGGACTACTCAATTAAAGTAGCAGGAATAGAAAAAATCAGCAGTCTAGCTGATCATGCTCTCTCCTTATTTTATTTTTTGATCTTGTAATTTTCATTGCTCTCAATAAACTGTTAGAGGTAAAACTTTTTGTCCTTTCAGCTTTTATGTGGTGTGTAAGCTGATCGCAGCATGTAGGTAATGTTGTGGAGAGCTTCAGTTTCACCTCCACCCTCTTCCTGGGCAGGTATAATGCATCTTCCAAATCTTGAACACCCAGAGCCCCTGTACACTATTATTAAACTGGTTACTGAGAGCATATTATTTGTTCATGATTCTGTCTCCCCAGGTGGTCCTGGAAACCCATTAGGATCCATCTGTCACTGACTTTTGTGTTCTTACTGTGAGCACAGTGCCTGGCACATAGGAGGCACATATTTGGTGTTATGTGGTCATCTTGATTCTGGGATATCATGATTTTGGCTGCCAGCTGACAAGGGAGTAGAGTGAAAGCCTCATAGAGAGACAGCTACAAGGTAGAGGAAAGAGCAAATGATTTGAAAAGATCCAGATTCATTTTCGGTTTACTAGCTGTTTCTGTCACCTGGGGTAAATCATCAATTTGATCTTTTGTCACCCAGAAAGTGATAATACTGCTTTCCTTCTATATTTGTGAGAGAGGATTAAATGATGTAATATATATAAAAATGCTTTATCAACTATGATGAGTTTTATGTGGAAGTAGCATACTGATTAGTGGAAAGAAGCACCTGTACTGGGGAATTGGGACAGCATTTTCCTGTGGGGTTCTCTCACATTCTTTTTAAAATATTTTAAAATATATTTTATTGATTATACTATTACAGTTGTCCCATTTTTTCTCCCCTTTATTCCCCTCTACCCTGCACCACCCCTTCCACCAGCATTCCCCCCACAAACCCCCTCAGATCATGTACATGAGTCATACATATAAGTTCTTTGGCTTCTCCATTTCCCATACTATTCTTAACCTCTCCCTGTCTATTTTGTTCCTACCATTTATGCTTCTTATTCTTCGCACCTTTTCCCCCATTCCCCCCAGCCGTTGATAACCCTCTGTGTGATCTTCATTTCTGTGAACTGTTCCTGTTCTAGTTATTTACTTTGTTTTTGTTTTTGTTTTAGGTTCAGTTATTGATAGCACTTTGTTGTCATGTTACTGTTCATATTTTTATCATATTCTTTTTCTTAGATAAACCCCTTTAACATTTCATATAATAAAGGCTTGGTGATAATGAATTCCTTGAACTTTACTTTACCTGAGAAGCACTTTATCTACCCTTCCATTCTAAATGATAGCTTTGCTGGATGGAGTAACCTTGGATGGAGGTCCTTGCCTTTCATGACTTTGAGTACTTCCTTCCAGCCCTTTATGGCCTGCAAGGTTCATTTTGAAAAATCAGCTGATAGTCTTATGAGAACTCCTCTGTAGGTAACTGCCTCCTTGTCTCTTGCTACTTCTAGGATTCTGTCCTTCATTTTAATCTTGGGTAATGTTATTATGATGTGCCTTGGTGATGTACCTTGGTATGTTCCTCCTTGGGTCCAATTTCTTTGGGACTCTCTGAACTTCCTGGACTTCCTGGAAGTCTATTTCCTTTGCCAGATTGGGGAAGTTCTCCATTATTCTTTCAAATAAGTTTTCCATTTCTTCCTCTACCTCTTCTCCTTCTGGTACCCCTATAATTAGGATATTGGAACATTTCAAGATATCCTGGAAGTTTCTAAGCCTCTCCTCATTTTTCTGAATTCTTGTTTCTTCATTCTTTTCTAATTGGATGTTTCTTTCTTCCTTCTGGTCCACTCCATTGATTTGAGTCCCAGTTTCCTTCCCAACACTATTGGTTCTCTGTACATTTTCCTTTATTTCACTTAGCGTAGCCTTCATTTTTTTCATCTAATTTGTGACCAAATTCAACCAATTCTGTGATCATCTTGATTACCAGTGTTTTGAACTGTGCATCTGAAGGTTGGCTATCTCTTCATCATTTAGTTGTATTTTTTTCTTGAGCTTTGATGTGTTCTTTCATTTCAGCCATTTGTTTTTGTCTTGACACACCTATTAAGTAGTGAGGGGTGGAGCCTTAGGTATTCACCAGGGTGGGGCAGTCCATGTCAACAGGTTGTGATGCTGTATGTGGGGTGGGTATCCTGGAGGGAACAATGGTGCTTGCTCCACTCTCTGCCAGATTTCGGTCACTTCCCCTGCTTCCCACAAGCAAATTGGGCCCTTTTGGTGCTGATTCTGTGTGGGCGGGTTTGTGTACATTGTAGGACCCTGTGGATATCTCCAACAAACTCTCTTGTGAGGCTGGGAGTTCCACCCAGCACCTTGACCCCCCACAGGTTTTTTGATGGTGTTTTAAGGCTTTATTTCCCCATGCTGGGACCCTGGGTTTCATGGTCTGTCTTGCTCCCCAGCTTCACCTGGTTTATCCATTCAAGAATGTGGGACTGACTGGCCTGCCAGTTGCCTTGTGCACTGCACCCCTCCACAATCTGCTGCCTTGCTGGGTCCACCTGCTGCTGCCTTGTGTGCCCTGGGTCTGCCAGCCACTGCTTTTTTTGCTGAGACCTCTCTCTGCCTGGCCACCTGACTCTGCCCCTCCTACCAGTCTGAATGAATGTGTCTACTTTAACTCCTTAGTTGTCAGGCTTCCATACCATTCAATTTTCTGTCAGTTTGGGTTGTTTTTTGTTTCTAAACTGTTGCTGTCCCTATTTTGGTTGTGTGAGGAGGCACAGTATGTCTACCGACACCTCCATCTTGGCTGGAAGTCTTGAGACAGAGGTTTTTATAAGTAGGGAGAGGGGAACAGGAAAAAAGAGATCAAGAGAGAGGATTTGAAAGTTCTCTACATGCAGATGAGCACAGTGCATTCCAATAAGGCAAGTGATGGCCCACTGTGTATCATCCTAGTTTAGTCATCATGCATTTATGTCATCCTGGCTTCATGTCATCCTGGCTCCATGGATGAAGGTTAGCAAATCTCCCTGATCTGGGATACTTGAAGTTCAGAGTCTATACATTTTCAAACTAGTTCCTAGGATTCCTTTACACACATGCTGTTCATCTATATGAACAGCTACTAGTCAGTGTCAGCACTTATAGAAACAATGTCAAAAGAATAGTGGGTGGGTTACAACTTCCCACCATTATAATTTTCCACTATTATATATCTAGTTATAGAAAGAGACATATGTATTTCTGGTTTATCTGCCCCCAGACTAGACATTAATAATGATTGTCACTCTTTAATGAACAAGATCAGCATTTTCTACCAGCCAGACTTTATAAGCAGTTAGAATTCTTACCTGTGTCCTGAAAATGAAGTACTTCAAAGCATGATTAAGTAGAACCTTAATAACCAGGACCCTCAAATCACTACAGTCATGTCACTGTGTTTAGTATTCATGAGAAAGATTAGCAAGTGACACACAAAGCTGGTGTGTCAGGATAACGTATTAAGATATTAATTTGTACTTTCTTTGTGCTGTGATGGAAAAATGTAATGAGACACTGTTGTGCTTTATTTTATCTCACCTTTCTCAGTCTAAGAAAGCAGACAGGTATTTTACAGTCACCTGATTATGAATTCCTGGGGAAGAATACAGAGATGAAGATCTTTGGGGTTTACAAATGAGAACTGAGAGAGTGGGCACTTATCCTGAGACTGTGGAGCTGGTGGAGATTGGTGGGTCTGCTGAGTCATGGCACTCTCCCCTCTTCTCTGTACAGGTTAGCAATGAGACCTTGAACAGAAATGGTTGTATAAATTCCCTAGGGGCTGAAGCCCAGGAAATGGGGCCACTGGCTTTAACAACAACTGGTTTCTTCTGCCCATGGCCTGGGCTGGAAATACCAGGGACTAGGACTTGAAGAAATATTTTTTTTTTGTATGACCCTGGTAGGTCAGGAAGCCCCGATAGGTACTGAGATTAAATTTTGGAATTACTGCTCAGAGTTAGATTGAATGAAAATAAATGTGATATTTCTTAAAAGGCTGAAATGAGTTTGCAAACTTACCATAACTTGGCTGACAGTATTTATTTTATTTTAGAGATGTGATTTCCAGGGAGCTCTATGATGTCAATTGATACCCAGTCCAGTTTCCAGCACTGACATCTTCAGCACTAAAGTGACTTGGGGGATTTGGGGGTGGAACAGGAGGAAAGCTGACAGCCAAGTTTCAGAACTCAGAATGGTGGGATGTGGAGAAGACTATGGTTCACCTGAGCCAGGGGCTGGAAGTGTTTTTCATCCCTCTTCCCATTTCAAGTCCCTGAAGCCCCTATACATCATGACAATGGGAAACCAGGTAACCAGGTACTGTGCTAAGTATGTTATACACATCAACTCATTAAATTACCCTAACAGCCTGGGAATATGGGCACTGCCATTAGTCTCCCATTTTAAGAGAACTGACCCCCAAACTGAGGTATAAAGATGCTCAAGATCATATATCTGGTAATGAAAAAAGCCAGGAGTGAACCAAGTAGTCTGGCTTTAGAATTCATTCTCTTAGCAACTATATTCTCCTGAGAGTTAATCTTGATCTATCATGAATGGGTTGGGTTATTGTTACTGGACAGTGCTCATGGGTGCTCAGGAAGCTGAAGCAAGCAAGACTCAAAATCATCAAGGAAAGTCACATATACATATTTTATGTGTTATTAAGGGGTAAGATATTTTTATTTTTAAGACCAGTTTTTATAAGTTCTGAAACAAAAAAAGGATTTCAGTTGTTTCAATTCAGAAACACTGAGCAATTCTATTTCTAGCACATTTTGGTCAATCTAGATTTTACTTAAACAAATAACTTTCAGTAACTGAAGTGATCTTGAAGCAGATGAAGGCAAATCCCTCCCTTACTTTGTAAGTAAACCAAATCTGGTCTGGTATGTGGTACTCTTCTTTGGAAACACTGAAGAATAAGGAATGGCATGAGGATCTCAGGAAGAAATCTCAACAACGATATATTTGCTTTCCAGCAAGAATCCTGAATTCTGGCAGAGTGTTTGAGAAAAATACTGAATAAATTGTTTCATCTGGACCATTCCATTTAAATGAAATTTGATTAAGGATTTAGAGAGCATTATTATTACCTTTGGGGAATTCCTGTGGGGATGTAAATAGAGCTTAGTATTTATTTATAGGTAAACACCCAAAAGGTCATAACAGGTGAGGGTTTAAGGATATGACAACAATAGGACTTTATGGTTGGGTATTTTCCATGTAACACTACTTTCTAGATGTGGAAAGCAGGAACAGTACAATGGCATTGGTCCAGTCAAGAGAGGATAAAGTATACGAAACAAAATGGCATCAGTCATGTCAACCATTTGGCTGCCAGTCAGCCATGATACCGTGGTTCAAGAAGGAAACTACCTAAGTCACACCATGTCCCCTGAGAAGAGCAGACTCATCTGGGGTACTGAGGGAAGCTTGTCACAGAGAAGGCAGGTAATGAGTAATACTTGAATAGAAGAATAAGTAGACAAATGAATGGGTAGATGGAGAAATAGATGGATAGAGTCAGAAACCCAGGTCCAAAGGGACATTTGGATCAGAAATAAAATGCAGTAGCAAGCTACTAAGGATAAAAGGGTTGTCAGAAACCATCCAGATAGTGTCATTCAATGATTTTCTCACTTCTGAGACCTACTGTTATTGAGACAGACAGCCCTGGAGCAGCTCCCTTGACAGAGGGAATAATAAGGTAGCCTCAAGGCTTCGAAGACATGAAGCTTCTTGGTTGTTATACTCTCTTAGAATAAAATGAAAACCTCTTATAGAGTATAAATGTATCTATTTGTTTATGATCACTCTGACATATAACCCTGGGTTGAGAATAGCATGAGAAATGTCATTTTCAAACCTAGTGTCATGAGCATATGTTCCACAATGTAGTCTTTCCTGTAAGTCAGCTGGGCAGCTGCCCAGCTAGCTGCCCATAGAGCAACCTGGCACCAAGGATCAGGCAAGAGCCACAGAAGGTAATTATGCTCTTCACTCAGCTTTTATTGAATTCAGGTTCACTCAAAGTAGAACATCAAAATACATTAATATCCTGCTCAAACTCTAACAATCTATAAGGCATATAATACACACATACAATAATCAATGGGAAATAATGAACTTGAATCCCAGAGCCTCAAACAAACAGTTTCTGGAGACAGCACAGTGGGCAAGGGAGCCATCAGTGGCTTTCCCTAAAGCCACTCTCAGACTCATTTTCCCAAACCTCTTCTGTGGCCACACTGGCCACTGTAGTGCAAGGTTGACTGGTCTGCAGTTTTTATCTACATCTGGGGGAGGGAGACCACAGTTCCCTCTTGGCTCCCCTTCTTCCTAAGAAGTGGAACTCATCCTCATATCACACTCTATCTTCTTTAATGTCTTGGTTGATATGGCCAGGTGAAAAAGCTTTTGGATCTTCAAATGTCAAAAAGAAAAAAAGCTTTGATAAAATTTGACTCCTGATAAAACCTTTTCTCTTAATAGTCTTACCTAATTTTCTCTTACTTAATTATCTCTTCCTTATTTTTCTCTTAAAAGTCTTACAGTGAAGTACAGTTTGAAATTCACAGCAGAAGCAATAGTGTCTTTTCTCCACTTAGCATATCCCCTTCTTGGGGGTGTGTGGCTCAACAGCATGAACTGGTTTTAATGGCAGATGAGCTGCAGAGTAGAGGGCAACAAATAGTCACTAGGAAGAGACAGTGAGCAATAGTTCAAAGCACCCCTGGATAAATGGAAACCTGTGTGGGCCCCTATTTTCCACTGCCTTTGCCCCAAGTTGTGCTATATTTCATGTGACATGAAAATATTGCCTCCTTCTTTATATTGGGTTCTGATTTATGTGGTGTTATTGAAGGTCAAACCTTGAACCAAAGCCCCTGAGCTGGGAAGCCCTACCAGTGTGCACAGGAGTCCTGTGTGTAGGACTCAGCTTTGAAGACATGAAGCTGAGATGCCGTGTCATCTCTGTACTGTACCCCCAGACAATTTGGCCCTGTATTCAGAAGAAGCAGCCCCAGGGTGTCACCATCTGTTAGACCAGCAAACCATAGACACTTCTCCAGTGGGTGCCCTTCAGTTTTCACTCTCTGTATTTTCACTAACTTCAAATGCAAGCACACTCTCAAAACTTAGGCAGCTTGAGCCCTGGCTGGCGTAGCTCAGTGGATTGAACGCAGGCTGCGAACCAAAGTGTTGCAGGTTCGATTCCCAGTCAGGGTACATGCCTGGGTTGTAGGCCATGACTCCCAGCAACCACACATTGATGTTTCTTTCTCTCTCTCCCCTCTTCCCTTCCCTCTCCAAAAATAAATAAATAAAATCTTTAAAAAAAAACTTAGGCAGCTTGAAGATTATTTTTCAAGGACCTAGACAATAAGGTTAACGCAAGGATAATTCTTGGCCCTGTCTTTTGGCTATAACCTACTCCTTTTGTCTGACATTATGGCTCTATTTCCAGTCATCATAGGGGGTGCAGTCTACCAAGTCCTGTGTAGGAAGCACTTCCTAAGTTTCTCATCATTATGGCTTGAGGATTCAAACATTTCAGACTTGGTCATGCCTCTGTGTCTTTATATATTTTATTCTTTCTTAGAATGCATTCTACTCATAGTCCTCGATTTAACAAGCATTTACTGAACTACCTGAGCATTTTCTCTAGGTACCAACCTGGTCTAAGTCCTTTAGGCATTTATCTGGCATGAAATTCCATATCCTGGGGGACTGCTTTGATTGTTCCCTCTCCCTTTTACATCTTTTTCTCCCTTTCCTCTTAGCCCTGACTTAGGGGCTCCTCCTCTGCTCCCTTAGAACATGTTGCACACCTAATTGCTTTCCTGGTCAACACCTTTTTTGACCTTTTTAATTCCTGAAAGGACAAAGATGGTGTCTTGTTCACCTAGCACACTATCTGCACATAGAAGACTTTCAGTAGAATTTATTAAATGAGTGGATAAATAAATGATTGGTATTTATGTATTTTTGAAATCCCATCCTGGTTAAGGATTAAGAATATATTCCTGGAACTGGAAAAACCAGACCAGAGCAATTTAGTGTGATTTTAATTTTAACCTGAACTTGAGACTCTAGGCTGAATAAACAGAAGACGGAAAAAAACATATTGGATTTAAGGAATGGCAATTTTCTAAATGTTTAAATTTTTAAAAATCCCATGCAATTTTGCCCACAAAGAGGAAAGAAAAATGTTGTCATGACAGAGTTGTGAATTTTCTCTTGTCTCCAGGGCAACAAAGTGAAGAATTTTAGAAAAAGAAGGAGAGGAATTGAGACAGTCTCACAAAGATAATTCACTTTTCCAACCAAAAGTCATTAAAAAGAAAGACTTCATTAAAACAGAAGGATGGGAATCAAAACCAAAATAAAAGGAGATGAGATGGATTCCCTATATATAACTTCTCTTGGTGGAGACAGAGCAGGAGATGGTGAAACAATGGAAATTTTACGAGTATTCAACTCTTTTGAGACATAACTGTGCAGTATTTTTGATGTTTACAGCAGGGAAGAAATGTCAAGTACGAACTGAGTGGGTAAGTCATGTTACAAGAGGCCAACTGAGAAATCCAATCAGCCCTTGGAAGTATGTGAAGGAATAAGGTGACATCAATTCCCTGAAAAACCTGTTAGGGGAACAGAGCTGCTCTGAAGGATTGCCTACCCTATAGTTTTGCTCTAGCACCTGGAGTGCTCCATCAGGAGCCAATTTCAGGCATGGTTGTTCCCTTCCTGATTCTGGCATTCTGTGAATTAGTTTGTTGTCATGGAAACAACCATTTAGACAATTCATGTGAACAGGGCCTTGCTAAGTGGGTGAA
Source organism: Phyllostomus discolor (assembly GCF_004126475.2). Classification (NCBI taxonomy): domain Eukaryota; kingdom Metazoa; phylum Chordata; class Mammalia; order Chiroptera; family Phyllostomidae; genus Phyllostomus; species Phyllostomus discolor. Next base: position 45,543,276 of record NC_040913.2, on the reverse strand, counting down.
TAGGATCCAAAAAAGCATCCACTTCAGAGCAGAAAGACTCCCAGTTGGAAATGCTGGATCACTGCTCTGGTACCAGCCCAGTTGTTACAAGGCTTCTCAGAGTGTCCTCCATCCCTTCATCTCTTCATGTATTCAGAATACATTTGTTTATTGCTTTATAAGTATCCTTAACATGTGCCTTCAATAGAGATGTTTCTGACTTCCCTGAGTATCAAGACTGTCCTACAGTATCTGTCTACCACATTTGGTCATCACATTCCCCAAAACAGTCCAGTGTGGTCATCATCATTTCTAGTGCTTCATATTTAGAGTTGACAATGAGTTGCTTCTTACTTACTATCTCTGGCATCAGTTGTGAGATCTCTGAGTATCTTTGACCCTCGGAGCAGTGACAGTTGCAGTAGTGCCCACAGCCTGGCAGTTAGACAACCAACATCTCAAGTTATGGTAGGGAGAAGAACCCACAGGTGCAAGGCTAAAGCCAAGAAAAATTTAGAAGAGCCACTGGGGAAAAGTAACTGGCCCAAAAAGGTTCATGCATTTTATACCATGTAAGTGATATGAAGCCATCAGAGGGTGCCCCCCAGCTGAAAACTAAGTGAAATAATGCATTATGCATGGTTATGGGGGCAAATCATCACATTCAACACAGAGAATAACATCTAATAAGACAGTAGTTTGGAGTCATTTAGCATCTTCAAATGATAGTAGAGTAAGAGTATTGTATATCTCAGAAGCAAGGTCTTGTTCTATTGGTGTTTGGAATGACACAACACATCAAGAAATGCTAAATATACACTCATGTACACACACACACACACACACACACACACACATATGGGGGGAACCAAAAAAACCTGGAATTATCTTTTGGACAGTGGGTCCCTTATAGTACAGGCTTCCCATGCTACATGATTGTTCTAGGAATCCATCTGTATCAGTGCACCAGCTGACACTGTTGTGAGAGGCTGTGTTCATCTTCAGTGAATTTTTATGTAAGACTCTTTAATTGTGTTTGCCCATTCCATGATAGGTGATTTACAAGCGCATCTGCCCACAGTGGATTGAGTGTTCAACAGTTTTTGCCCAAACACAACATGACCTCTGTGCCCCAACCTACTTGTTCACCCAGTCTCACCCTAATGAAAGGATGAGAAATTTGTTTCCCCAGATGAAATAAAGTCCACAAATGGAAATGTTTTGCTGATGTGGAAGAGGTGAAGCAAAAAATGGCAGAAGCTCTAAAAGGCATCAAAATCAATGAATTCAAAAACTGATTTGAGCACTGGAAAAAATGTCTCAAGAGGTGTATTGCATCAGATGGAGAGTACTTTGAAGGTGGCTGAAGTTTAAACATGCAATAATAAATACACCATTTTTAAAAAATAAATTCTGGGTTTTTTTGGGTCCCCTCCTTCATACACACATATATTTTTAAGGAGGTAAAGTGTGTAGCATATTTCAGGAAGATTTTCTACCAAATTGATAAAATAAGAAAGGGAGAAAATCGGTTTCATGAAAAATTCAGTTATGTGAACTATTACTATGCGTATTCTATGTGAATAGAACCACTGCTTTCTACTGCAGTGCCAGTAGAATTGAGAGTTCTTATGATGGATTTCATGGATGCACTGCTAGAATGGGAGGGATCTTTGTGATTACATATTATAGTGGTTTTTAAATTATGGAGCTTGAAACGATTTCTACAATGGAATCTTACACAGGAGCCCCACCTGTATGTGAAAACCCCTCTCTCTGCCAGCTTGTGTGGAAGGAACTGTAAGAACTGCTGGTTTTAGGTTCAGATGCTGTTTTTGTCAGCCTGGCTGCCATAGCAATATGCCATAGACTGGCTTATGTAATAATTTACACTCTCACAGTTCTGGAGGATAGAAGTCCAAGATCAAAGTGCCAGCATGTTCATCTTTGTGGCTTGTAGATGGATGCCTTTTGGCTATGTCCTCACATGGAAGGGAGAGAGACAGAGTGCTCTTGGGTCTCTTCATACAAGGGCACTAATCCAATCATGAGGTCCCCTGATCTCATGAGCTCATCTAATGCTAATCACCTCCCAAAGTCTCCATGTCCAAATACTAGCACATTGGGGTTAGGGCTTCAACACAGGAATTTTTGTGGGACATAACTCAAATCCACAACAAGTGGAAATAAGGAGGTGTAGGGAGACCCTGTGGCTCATGTCAGCAGAGAGAGACTTGGTCCCAGATGATGCTGTCTAATCCAGGATCCTGACTTCTACCACACACTTCACTTTCCAGGGCAATTGCCCTGGGTTGTTGCTGGCTCTTCAGCCTCTTCTGTCCTTTTGAGAGCTGGGTGGGTTTAAGGAAAGATTCCTGGAGTCTGCCTTTTTAAAGTTCAGCAGGAATGATATTAAGTTACAATAGAAATAGCTATCACTGAACCTTGACTGAAGTCAGCACTGTTCTAAGAAGTTCACATGTCGTATCCCATTTAACCTTCACAAACACCAAGGGTAAGGTACTCTTATCCCTTTTCCATTTCATACAAAGAGTACAGAGACACTATGTGATAGTGCAGGGTCACATAGCCAGTAACTAACACAACTGGGAATCTAACCCAGGCTGTCTGGCTCTAGAGTCTATGCTTTTAATCAGTACCACCCATGGGGATGGAATGGACAATTCCATAATCAGGAGATGGGCAAGGGCAACCCTCCCCCTGGGCTGACTGTGCTGGAAGGTACCCTCTGTCTCCTGGTCAGGGCTGGGGCTGGCATGTCAGGTTGATTGTGTGAAAAGCTATAAGTGTACCTCCAATGCCAAATGATGAAATAACCTTATTCTAGTCATATTCCCAATTTTCTGTTTTTTAGTTGGAGAGATGTCAAAAGTCTCTTTATTCCCGGCTGGCGTAGCTCAGTGGATTGAGTGTGGGCTGCGAACCAAAGTTTTGTAGGTTCGATTCCCAGCCAGGGTACATGCCTGGGTTGCAGGCCATGACCCCCAGCAATAGCACATTGATAATTTTTCTCTCTCTCTATCTCCCTCCCTTCCCTCTCTAAAATAAATAAATAAATAAAATCTTTTAAAAAAAGTCTCTTTATCTAGGATCACAGGATCAAGGCACCAGGCAAGGCCTATTAATTTGCATGAGTCATTTTGGTGCTATCAAACAGGACCACACGGAGCAAGATGGCATTATAATATTAAATAGTGACTATTGGTCTATCCTCTAGAGTTGATCATTTCCTCTTCCTCTTCTTGGTGATTTTTAATAAACACCAAGGATGTTCAGTGTGCTGGGTGTCCTACAGGCTAGACATGCTGACCTGTGATCTTGAGGTTCACATCTAATAATCATGTATTGATGTCTCTCTATCCTAGGTCTCTTATCATCAGGTGTTGCTTCTGGTTGGATGGTCCATGCACTCAGCACTACAGGAAGGCTGGGGAATATGGAAAGGTGAAACTACATTGGGATAGCAGGAAATATGTTTTACTACCAGTATGTAAAGCATATGTTCAATGTGGGAGTTTATCAACAAGAGTTTAGTCATGGCTTATCACTGGGTTACTTTGGGCAAATGACTTCACCTTCCCAAACTTGAGCTTCCTCACAAAATATAGTAATGGCATTGCAGACTATTGTCTGGGTAAATTTAAGCCATTTGCTACCTAGTTGGGGCTCCATAATGTTAGTTTTTTTTCTCAGATGCTTCAGGTTGTGCATTTTTACTTAAAGAAATGCTTCTGTTAGAATTTAATTGGTATCACATTTCTTTAGTGGGTTGTTTGTTTGCCTTTAACCATGAATCTTTTTACAGCTGAGATGCTTTCATGCTTCAGGGTTAACAGTGTAAGTTAAGCAAAGGAAGGAGCACAGCTAGAGTTTAAGGACAGTCACGAACAGAAAGGACCACCCATTGATAGGAAAGAATCACAATGATTTTAAAAGAAATAAAAGGAATATCCTGGGGGAAAATTGCATTGATGTTCATTCCATTGTCTTAAGTCTTGGAGAGTTTTAAAAATTGCTCATGAATATGGAACACAGTGTGGTAAATGCTGGGGGATAGGGGTCTGAGAGGGCCAAATGATAATGGAAAAAATACAATAAAGATTAAATTTTAAAAATTACTACTTTTTGTCACATTCTTAAGTGCAACCTCAACAAAGAATCCGTGTCTCCTAGAAAGATTCAAAGAAGTAAAATTAGAGAATTGGAAGATCAAGAAAATGGCAAATAATCACCCACCAGAACAAAAACAAAGGGAGAGAAGCATCCTTATAAACTCAGAATAATATTTCAGACCAGATTCTTCCTGAGGTCAATATTTCCTTAAAAGACCTGTCCCCAGGTGATAGAGGTAGTTATCAGAGGTAGATGGTTTAAGAGTTAAAAATTATCTTTCACTCTTCTTTTCTGCAGATATTAGTTTTCAAAGATGATTTTCTTGCTAACTCTTTAGTAACAGGGATCAGCTGATTCATTATGCTCTTTTTCTCCTATGGGAACTGCACTGTGGATTAATGAGGGTGAAGGAATTGTGATTGGCCAAGAAAAAATGTTACAAAGCTACCCATGGAGATGAAGCATACAGATTTAATTTAAAATTGATTTCAGTTTCAGGAGGAAGAAATTGCCCTTGTAGCTAAGCACACTGTTGTGAGAAATGTCTGTTTCTTCATTCTGACCAGGACTCTCCTCTCCTTCTAGTGGCTTCCCCACAAAAACATGTCTTACACTGAGGGCCTTTGATGGCTGTTCATTCTAAGGCAATGGAGAGTGGCATATAAAGTGCATGCAGCCAAAGGCACCTCTGTACAGATGAGTTTCCTGAATAAGATATTTTTGTTCCCTACATCATCAGGATCTTCTTTAACAAACCTATAGCCTGTTCTTCCAAATGGTTTTTAAGAAGTAATCACTGTGGTTTTGCCTCCTCCACATAAAGGGATTTAAAAATAACCAATGTCAGGTTCAAACACTGGTTTAACTGATGAACGTTTTCTAGTGGCTGTTTTCCTTCCAAGTAATAAAGAAAATGACATCATTCAGTGCTGGAGTTGCCTCATGTGGCAACTTCCTATATCTTTGTCAGCAGAAACACTCATTCATTCATCCCCTTGCCACCTGACCCTGAAGACAATGTGACCAATGCATAAATTGTGCCAGGCTAGGGATACGTGGGTTAGATGGGCTTCAGGCTTTGCCAGCCCCACCTCCATCATGTAATAGGAAAGCTCTCAAATAAACACCATATGATTTAATTGAACCTGAGGTAACAGATACATTTTTTACAGAAACTAATTATAGCAGGCATCCTGGCATATTAGTGCAGTAAATCTCACCAATGTCAAGCCCTGGAGCTGCTGCAGTGTTTGTTTATTTTTTTTTCTCTTTCTATTCCTTTGAATCTCTATTTCTTTCATTCAGTCTCTTTCTACTTACTTTCATCCCTCTGTTTTCTTCATGACATGTTCACCTTACACAGAGGTTCAGTACTTGTTGCCCATTGATTCCTGCTTCAGATCAATAAACATATATGGTGCGTATATCAATATGTGTGTGTATACATGTATGCATGTGTGTGTTGGTGTTTCTGTCTACAATGGGCATAACAATTCAGAATAGAATGATCTAATAAGTCAACATGGCATGTGGGGGTAAGGGGAGAGGGACAGAAGATCAAAAAAAGATTCACACTTCTTGCCTTCAAATATTTATCATGCGTGATATTGGGATGATGCTGGTAGCTATGAAGAGGGGAATAGAAAAGTGATGTAAACAGTTAGTCTTGGCAACAACAGGCAGAATGAGGTATAGGCCGTGTGATATGACAGTACAGATTGAGGAGATTTAATTCTGACTCAGCTAAGCTTTAGCTTCTCTCCTTCAAGGCTACCTTCCCTCTCAGTTTGGAACAGTATGCTTGAGTAAATAGTATGAGTAAATGAATTCATAATTACATTTATTATTTACTTAAGAAGAAGTCTGGAACTAAGTGGTCTCAGAGTTTGTTTAGTCACTTGGTTATCTTTTCATGCTTTTTCTATCCTTCTTTGACATCCTCAGTTTTAATGGCTTTTTGTTCTCATGTTTGATGGTCTTAAGATAGCTGCTGTAGTTCCAGACATTGCACGAGCATCCCAAGTTTAAAGGAAGGGGCAAGAGTTAGAGATCTGTTAATTAGGCTCTAGATTTTTATTTTTTAAGAAACAAAAGTTTTTCTCTGAAGCCTCCAAGAAAATTTCCCTATGTCCTTATGGTCTGAATGGATAGCCAGCTGAAAGGAAGGACAGAAATGATAAAACAAGTGACCATGATTTATTTCCCTGGGATGGATGCATTTTCACTCTATCATGAGAAAGTGGGAAGAGGACTTGGAATGGCAGCTGGGTTGGCCAACCTGTGGCATCTGTGACACTTTGCTCTAGTATATTTGGGAAAAGGGAGATTTGTCTTATATCAGTTACTGAGGTATCCCCTCCCCCAGCAGATGCTCCTCACATGAGTACCCTTCTCTGTCATTTGCTTTGCTACCGGTTATCCCTGGAATCCTTCAACTACTGTTCTCCTGAAACAATATTGCTTCCTCCACATAGGATCACAGATCAGAGAGACCTAGGTTCAAATCCTATCCCCCATGTACTGCTCACTAGCATTGTGTACTTAGGCCAGTTACTTAACCTCCTCACTCAGTAAAAATACAAATAATAACCTGTTTCTCATTGCATTACTATGAGGATTAAATAATGAATGTAAAGTGCTTGCACTGTGCCTGGCCCAGAGGGGTGTTTAATAAATGAGTTCTCTTTTCTCCACATTTTAAACATAATAATAGCTGACATTTATTGAGTACTTGCCACATGCCTGGCACAGCTGTAAGGGCCTCATACAAATTAACTCCTCTGACCCTCACAACAACTTAATGAGGTCTATAATGGCATTATGTACTTTTAACAGCTGAGAGAAAACGAGAGAAAAGTAAATTTGTGTAAGCTTCCAGAGAGAGTGAGAGGCAGAATAAAGATAGAACCCAAGAAGTTTGTCTAGAGCCTGGGCACTAACCACTGTGTGATATTTTTTCCCTAATATAGCGTGTTTCTCTTAGGAATGGGTTCATGCCCAGCTTCTCATTAGGTGACAGGCTCTCAACAATAGGCAGTCCCAATAACCACCTTGTGTGGTTGTGGAGAAGAGTGGGCCCCTCCAAGGGACAGGGAGTCTGTCCTGTCTGAGAAGGTGGCACAGCCAGAGAGCAAGGTCACATGAGGGCATGAAGAGGAGTCATGCCCAGCACTGCACAGCAGGCTTTCCCCCAGAAAAGTGTTTCCTTCCATCTCAGCATGTGTTTCAGCACTTAGCTTTCTATGTAAGAAACTGTACTCAGACTGGGAAGGCTCCTGCTTCAAACAGAGACCCAAGGTGATTAGATAACTTTACAGTTGGGGACCACTGAGAAAATGAAAAAACCAGTATTACACATTAGCAGCATCAACTCATTTAGATATTCTTTCTGGGTATAGAGTTTCTAAGGAAATTATACTGAACTGTGTTACATAGAGAAAAAGGGTCACCTTTTCTTTGGCTTCTGAAAAGCTTACTCAGCTCCACTGAATGATTTCAACCTATGGATGTGGGCTGCAACATCAAAACTTCAGGTGTTTCTTGGAGCTCAGAAGCTAATAAAGTATCTTTTCGATTTTAGACCCAAAAATCCAAGGAAGAGAAAAGACCTGAATGGAAAACTAAGTCCCTGCTTTGCTGGATGTCCTAAGTCTAAGTAATCTCAATATCACAGAGACTCAGATGGGGAATTGACTGACCTAAAGCCACACACCTAGGACAGAGCAAGCACTTGTGCTCAGCTTTCTCTGCAGGTACCTGGCCCAGTGCCCTGTTTCCTGCCTCTCACTGCATAGTATTTTGGTTTATTTTTGCTGTCTGTAATTAGTGGGCCAAAGAAGTGATTAAAAGGAGGCAGGAGGACATGGTGGTAAGGAACACAGGTCTGGGAAATGGGTGAGACCCAAGTTTGAATTCTGCTTCAGTTGTATGGTGGCACATCCTGGAAGAAGGGGGAATGGCAGGGTTGTTGCTGGCCAAGACTATCCCTTTCTCTCATGAAAGGAAGATTGATTTTGGAAGATGCATCCAGGATGGGCCATGATGATGTGATCTGGCCCTGTCTTGCTGCAAGCAAAAGAAAGTGTTACACTGTGGCCTTGGATCTGCCTTGGATCATAGCCTGAATTTTGGGGAGGAAGGAGATGAGACCCAGTGTATTGCCCAGCCTCAAGAGAAGCACATTTCTTCTTAAGAACCAGGTAAATTTGGGTCAAGTCTCCATTTCTTAGTACTTCCAAGGTTTTCTTAAACTGTCTTCATGTAGGAGGCAGGGTCACCTTTGTCTTGTAGCTCATTTTAAGTGTCATCAGTCCCACTTGAAGACTACCTTATTGCCTGTGGGTGCTGTCCCTGTGTTCCCCCTGTATTCCCCTGTGTTGACCCTGATACTGATCTCAGAGACTTTCTCTTTTTTTCATCAACTTCCCCAAGCTCCAGGCATGTGCATTTTCCCAAGAAGCTAGTTCAGCCCTGACTGGTGTGGCTCAATGGATTGGGCATAGTCCAGCAAACCAAAAGGTCACAGGTTCAATTCCTGGTCAGGGCGTGTGCCTGGGTTTCAGGCCAGGTCCCCAGCTGGGGGGATGTGGGGGGCAACTGACCCATGTTTCTCTCACACATTGATGTTTCTCTCCCTTTCTCCCTCCCTCACCTTGCCTCTAAAAACAAATAAATAAAATCCTTAAAAAAAATGAGTTCAGGGCCAGTCAGTCTGCTGACACCAAAGCCATGGAAAATTCAATGGAAGAATGGTGGCACCACTCTTTCTATACTAGTTCAGTCAAAATGAGATATTTTCTTTGTGTTTTCCCCCTTTGCGGGGGCAGGCTGAGGTTGTTTTCTGAAGTCCTGCTTGTGCCATTGTTTGTGTAATGCTGGGTTTTGAGAGCAGGGTAGGTGGGCCTTTGATAAATTAGCTACATAAAAGCAGGGGCACAGTCATGAATCAAGACACAACCATGCAAATATCTGAGAAATTTGACTCAAGTTTGGGGAGCAGGAACTAGTACAACTTTTTTGGGTTAACTAAGGAATCAAAATGGATTTTCTTCTTGAATTTTTCACTTTCTCATGTGAAATTTTTTCTTAATTGTTATCTTGGTGGAGGGAATAGGTTTCAGTATAAAATTCTGGTCACCTCCAATGGGGTCAGTGGGATTTTGCTGATTTAAAAACCTATCTCTACCTCTACCGATATCATCAATATCTATTTATACCTAAAACTAATAATATATTGTATATCAACTGTAATTGGAAAATAAAAAAAGTTTCTTTTTTGGGGGGGATATTTGCTTATTTTTATTTACCACTTTTGTGTGTGTGTGTGTGTGTGTGTGTGTTTCTTCTTAGGTATTTTCTTTTCTTTTTTTTAAAATTTTATTTTAATCATTGTTCAAATACAGTTTTATCCTTTTTACTCCCAATCCAGCCCTCCCCAACCCCTCCCCACTTCCCTCCCATTACCACCCTCCCCTTAGTTTTTGATCATGTGTCCTTTAAGTTTGTTCCCATGAGCCCTTCCCAATGTCCTCTGAAATTCCCTCTACTCTCCCTTGTGGGCACTGTCAGCCTGTCCTCTATTTCAGTGTCTTTGGTTATATTTTGCTTGTTTCTTTGTTTTGTTGTTTAGGTTCCTGTTAAAGGTGAGATCATATGGTATTTGTCTTTCACTGCCTGGCTTATTTCGCTTAGCATAATGCTTTCCAGCTCCATCCAAGCTGTTGCAAAGGGTAGGAGCTCCTTCTTTCTTTCTGCTGCATAGAATTCCATTGTGTAAATGTACCATAGTTTTTTCATCCATTCATTTACTGATGGGCATCTTGGTTGCTTCCAGCATCTAGCTATTGTAAATTGTGCTGCTATGAACATTGGGATGCATAGGTTCTTTTGGGTTGGTGTTTTAGTATTCTCAGGATAGAGTCCCAGCAGTGGAATTGCAGGGTCAAAAGGCAGATCCATTTTTAGTTTTCTGAGGAAGTTCCATACTGCTTTCCATAGTGGTTGTACCAGTCTGCAGTCCCACCAACAGGGCACTAGGGTCCCCTTTTCTCCACAACCTCTCCAACACTTGCTGTTTGTTGCTTTGTTTCTGATGGCCATTCTGTCTGGTGTGAAGTGGTATCTCATTGTGGTGTGAAGTGGTATCTCATTGTGGCCATTCTGTCTGGTGTGAAGTGGTATCTCTCTGATAGCTAGCGATATTGAACATCGTTTCATGTGTCTTTGGATTTTCTGTATATCCTCCTTGGGGAAGTGCCTGTTCAAGTCCTTTTCCTATTTTTTAATTGGATTCCTTGTCTCCTTAGAGTGGAGTCGTGTAAGTTCTTTTGGAGATTAAACTCTTGTCTGAGGTATCATTGGCAGATAGGTTTTCCCATACAGTTGGTTCTCTTTTAATTTTGATACTGTTTTCTTTAGCTGTGCAGAAGCTTTTAATTTTGATGAGGTCCCATTTGTTTAGTCTTTCCTTTATGTCCCTGGCTCTAGGGGACACGTCAGTAAAAAAGTTTCTGCATGAAATATCTGAGATTTTCCTACCTACGTTCTCCTCTAGAACTTTAATGGTGTCACATTTTATATTTAAGTCTTTTATCCATCTTGTATTTATTTTTGTATATGGTGTAAGTTGGTGCTGAAGTTTCATTTTTTTGCACGTGGCTGTCCAGTTCTCCCAACACCATTTGTTGAAGAGGCTATTTTTACTCCATTTTATGTTGCTACCTCCTTTGTCAAATATTAATTGACCATAGAGACTTGGGTTTATTTCTGGGCTCTCTGTTGTGTTCCATTGGTCCATGTGCCTGTTTTTATGCCAGTACCAGGCTGTTTTGATTACAGTGGCCTTGTATAAGGTATTGTGATCCCTCCTACTTTACTCTTCTTTGTCAAAATTGCAGCAGCTATTCGGGGTCATTTATGGTTCCATATAAAATTGTTGAAGTGTTTGTTCTATGTCTGTGAAATATGCCATTGGTACTTTAATGGGAATTGCATTGAATGTGTAAATTGCTTTGGGTAGTATGGACATTTTGATGATATTAATTCTTCCAATCCATGAACACGGTATATGTTTCCATTTGTTTGTGTCTTCCTTGATTTCTTTCATGAGTGTTATGTAGTTTTCTGAATACAGGTCTTTTACCTCTTTGGTTAGGTTTATTCCTAGGTTTTTTATTTTTCTTTTTCCTATTTCAAATGGGATTTTTTCCTTGATCTGTGCTTCTGCTGTTTCATTGTTGGTGTACAGAAATGCCTTTGATTTCTGGATATTGACTTTGTATCCTGCTGTTTTGCCAAATTCATTTATTAGGTCAAGCAGTTTTTTGGCGGAGTCTATAGGATTTTCTATGTATACTATCATGTCATCTGCAAACAGTGACAGTTTTGTTTCCTCCTTCCAATTTAGATGCCTTTTATTTCTTTTTCTTGTCTGATTGCTGTTGCTAAAACTTCCAGTACTGTATTGAATAGAAATGGTGAAAGTGGACAACCTTGTCTTGTTCCTGATCTTAGTGGAAAAGATTTTACTTTTTGACCATATGATGTTGGCTGTAGGTCTCTCATATATGGCCTTTATTATGTTGAGGAATGCTCCCTCTATTCCCACTTTGCCCAGTATTTTTATCATGAATGGGTGCTGTACCTTATCAAATGCTTTTTCTGCATCAACTGATATGATCATGTGGTTTTTGTCTTTGCTTTTGTTTATGTGATGTATTACATTTACTGACTTGTGAATATTCTACCATCCTTGCATCCCTGCAATAAATCCCACTTGGTCATGGTGTATGATCTTTTTAATATAATGGTGGATGTGGGTTGCCAGTATTTTGTTGAAGATTTTAGTGTCAATGTTCATCAGTGATATTGGCCTGAAGTTTTCTTTCTTTGTTGTGTCTTTATCTGGTTTTGGAATTAGGATGATGTTGGCCTCATAAAAAGAGTTTGGGAGACTCCCATCTTTTTGGATTTTTTGGAATAGTCTGTGAAGGATAGGGGTTTGCTCTTCCTTAAATGTTTTGTAGAATTCTCCTGTGAAACCATCTGGTCCCGGGCTTTTGTGTGTTGGGAGTTTTTTGATTACTGCTTCTATTTCTTTTGTTGTTATTGGTCTGTTCAGGGTTTCTGCTTCTTTTTCATTGAGTTTTGGAAGATTATATTTTTCTAGAAAGTTGTCCATTTCACCTAGCTTTTCAAATTTCTTGGCATACAGCTCTTTGTAGGAATTTCTTACAATGCTTTGTATTTCTGTGGTATCTGTTGTAATCTCTCCTCTTTCATTTCTGATTATGTTTATTTGGGTCTTCTCTCTTTTTTTCTTGATGAGTCTGCTTAAAGGCTTTTCAATTTTGTTTATCTTTTCGAACAACCAGCTCTTGGATTCATTGATGCTTAAAATTGTGCTTTTAGTCTCTATGTCATTTAATTCTGCTCTGATCTTGGTTATTTCCTTCCTTCTGCTTTCTCTGGGCTGTCTTTGTTGTTGTTCCTCAACTTATGTAGGGTTAGGTTGTTTGTTTGGAATGTTTCTTACTTTTTTAGGTGGGCCTGTATCACTATGAACTTCCCTTTCAGGACTGCCTTGGCTGTGTCCCATAAGTTTTGGATTGTTGTGAGTTCGTTTTCATTTGTTTCCAGAAACCTTTTGATTTCTTCCCTAATATCATTCTTGACCCATTCATTGTTTAATAGCATGCTATTTAATCTCCATGATTTTGAGTGTTTTGGGTTTTTTTCCTTGGGGTTGGTTTCTAGCTTCAGTCCCTTGTGGTCTGAGAAAATGCTTGGAATGATTTCAATTTTCTTGAAATTCTTGAGGCTTGTTTTGTGTCCTATCATGTGGTGTATCTTTGAAAATGTTCCGTGTACATTTGAAAAGAATGTATATTTAGCTTCTTTTGGATGGTGGGCTTTGTATATATCAGTAAAGTCCATTTCATCAAGGGTATTGTTCAGTGCCACAATATCTTTGTTGATATTTTGTTTGGAAGATCTGTCCATTTTTGATAGTGGGGTGTTAAAATCTCCCACTATAATTGTGTTGCTGTCCATATCTTTGTTGAAGCCCTCTGAGATTTTCTTTATGTATTTGGGTGCTCCTATGTTGGATGCATATATATTTCCAATATTTATGTCTTCTTGGTGGATTCTTCCCTTGAGTATTATGAAGTGACCTTCTGGGTCTCTCTTTATGGACTTTTTTTGGAAGTCTATTTTGTCTGATATGAGTATTGCTACCCCGGCTTTTTTTTTCTGTCTATTTGCTTGGAAGATTTGTTTCCGGCCCTTCACTTTCAGCCTGTGTAGGTCTTTTATCCTGAGGTGGGTCTCTTGTAGACAGCAGATATGTGGGTCATTTTTTCTTATCCATTCAGCTATTCTATGTCTTTTGATTGGAGCATTTAATCCATTTATGTTTAAGGTTATTATTGATAGGTACTTATTCATTGTCTTTTATGTACGTGTGTTCCTCTCTCTCTCCTTTCCTTCCCTTCCTTAAAGCAGTCCCTTTAGAATCTCTTGCAGAGCTGGTTCAGTGGAGGTGTATTCTTTTAGAATTCTTTTGTCTGGGAAGCTTCTCATTTGGCCTTCTATCTTGATTGAGAGCCTTGGTGGATATAGTAGCCTTGGTTGCAGCCCTCTGGTTCTCATTACCTGGAATATTTCTTGCCATTCTCTTCTGGCTTGAAGTGTTTCCATTGAGAAGTCAGCTGTTAGCCTTATTGGGGCTCCCTTGTATGTTACTTCTGGTTTCTCCCTTTAAGATTCTCTTTGTCTTGAAATTTTGCCATTTTAATTATGATGTGTCTTGAGGTGGGCCTCTTTGGGTTCCTCTTGATTGGGACTCTCTGTGTTTCCTGGATTTGTGTGACTTTTTCTCTCATCAAATTAGGGAAGTTCTCCTTCATTACTTTTTCAACTAGGTTTTCGATCTCTTGCTCTTCTTCTCCTTCTGGTATCCCTATTATACGGATATTATTACGTTTCATATTGTCTTGCATTTCTCTTAATCCCTCTTCATTCTTTCTGAGCCTCTTTTTCTTTTCTTGCTCTTTCTGGATGTTGTTTTCTACTTCATCCTCTAGCTCGCTAATCCGATCTTCTGCTTCATTGATCCTGTTTTTCATTCCTTCTACTGTGTTCTTCAGTTTAGAAATTGTATTCTTCATTTCCTCTTGTCCTTTGTTGAGAGTTTCTATTTCCTTTTTCATGTTTATATAGTTTGCAGTTAGATTGATGTAGTTTCCCTCTAATTTCTGATAGCTCATTGTGAGTTCATTGAACTTCCTGATAATCATTGTTTTGAACTCACTATGTGATAGTTGAGTTGCCTCTATTTTATTTAGCATTTTTCCTGAGGCTTCCTCGTTTCCCTTCAATTGGGGGTTGTTTCTTTCTTTTCTCAGTGTTCTTGGGTTTCTTCTTGTTCTTAAATTGATCTGTTCTGATTCCCTGTAATTATGGTGTGAACTTCTGTGGTAGAATGCTTGTGAGATTCAGTGGTGCAATCTCCTTCATGTATCCTGGTGTTCACAGCTTCCCCATACTCTTTTTTTGTGATCAGTTGGAGGAGTAAGGCAAAACAGTTTAAGACAGCAAGACAGTGTACTACTATATTTACATTAGCAGCCAGTAGAGAAGAGATGGGTTATCCTTTGGCTCCTTATAGTGTTAACCATGATCCTCCACCCCACTATCCACATTTTAGAAAGGATGGAAAGAGGGTAAGACTCTTATTGGGGACGAGAGGATTATTAGTTGGATCTAGAAAGCTGTGAGGCTGTGGGAGGTCAGATTCTAAGGTAGGGTTGGATTAAAGATTAGTATATAGTAGTGTGTAAAAGAATACAGACAACCCCCACAATAGTATAGTTCAGGAAATTGTAAAGCGGGCTGAGATCAGGTAGGGGTATTGAGTAGTATTTACAATTGTATGGACTAGGTCTTATTAACAGTAATAGTAAAGTGACAGTCTTGTGGCAGAATTGATGAGATCTAGATAACAAGAATAAAGAGTATAGAACCTTGAGAGGTGTATTAATGGAACACAGATGAAGGATAGTAACTTATCAACACACTGTGACTGAGATACCAGGGGGAACCTATCAAATGACAGTATAACCAGCCAAGCAAAGAAGATTATACAGAAAGAAAAAGAATACCAAAGTATTATTAAAATAAAAAATGTCGGAACAGTGAGAAAAAGATAATACAAATTTACAGTAAGTTGCAAGATTAAAAAAAAAAGAAAGAAAAGCAGAAGATGGAGTGCAGGAGAGATAAATTTGGAGTGGAAAGAATAATATTAGGATGAATGGAAGAGAAACATAAGGGGTTGCGAGATATAAAAATAATAAGAATTGAAAAATAAAATGTCACTTAAAACACAAGATAAAATCAATCAACCAACAACAGCCACAAAAAACAAACCAAACTAATCCAAACAAAACAAAATAAAAAAAATCTCTTGTTGGTTTCTAATTGGCCAGACCAGTTTTTCTGATCTTGCTGGCTTCCACTGGCTGAGGGACCTTTGAAATGCTTCTCTCTCTTCCCAGCCAGATCTCAGCAAGTCTCTCAGGTACCCTGGGTGCTCCCGAGCACACTCGTTCTCCACTCTCCAGAGCTGACTGCCACGTTCTTCTGGACTCCGGGGTCCCTGCAGGGTTCCAGCTCTATTATCTCAGGAGGCACCCGTGACGTTTTCCCAGTGAATTCCCAGGGATTCACTGCGCCATCCCTGGGAATCCTAAAAGGGTGCGCCCCTCCACCAAACTTTTGAGATTTGGGCTCTAGGATTGCCCTAAGCACCGAGACCCTTCTGGCTTCACAGCGTGCAAGTCAGGATTCCCAATGGGGCGCGAGCGGAGCCTTTCCTGGCTCTGGGTTTTCCACCAATCCGCACTCCCACCGGGCTAGGGGTGTGGGCGCATTTCCCAGCTGCCCCTGGTTGGGCTGGCTGGAAATTTTTGAGTTACATACTGTAGGAATGCACTAAGTACTGTGTCCCTTCCGGGATCACAGTGCTCGAGTCAGGACTCCCGATGGGGCGCAAGCCAAGCCCTTCCTGGCTCTGGGTTTTCCCACACTCTCACCAGGCTAGGGGTGCAGGCGCATTTTCTGGCCGCCACTGGTCTTGCCGGCTGGAGGCCCTCACTTCTCCCGCGTCTCTGGGTGGGTGTTCATAGTCCCTGGGCGATTTTTTCCCAGTCCAACTGGCCAATCTGTTCCTTCAAGCAACACGTTCTCCCCTGGAGTTGCTCAACCCCTGTATTCAAGGGAGGGAGCAGCGACTCCCCTCTCCTGGGAGCCCTGAGGCAGACCCGGGAGCATCAGGCCTGGGGACTGCACACCTCTAGACCCCGCGCTGATCCCTGGGTCCCTTTTGTCCTGAAGTAGTCTCCTTACCATCTGGTTTTTCAATGATCGCAATAATTTTTGATGTCCTGCTTTCAAAAGTGATTTGGTAACCTAGTCCACTTGCTCTGTTTCTCCACCGATCCTCGAGTTTCCCTCTTCTTCACAGAAGCCGAGAAACACGCTGCCTAGAGTAAAGCCGTCATCTTCCATCCAAAAAGTTTCTTTTTTCATCACGAAAAAACTGGATGTAAAGGAACCATCTGTGGGCTTGTAAGGGGTTGAAATTTATCTCAGCCTTTTTACTATGTGTGTTAAGAGAAATAGAAAGTAAAAGGAATCTCCTATCTACCTCCAGTAGAGTAGAAGAGCAAATAAACACCTAGCCCACAAGTTGATGTTGTGCAAAGTTGAGATGCAGGATTAGGGGCTTAGACCACTGTCTGGGATCCATAAAACTTTGTTATGTGGTGGCACATAAGGCATGACTTGACACCTTCTGGGTTAGAAGTAAGAATGTGATATGAACTAGCATTCTAAGTAGACTCAGAAAATTGCTTCCTGTCTTGATTTCAAAGCTGATAAAGAGGACAAAACCCCAAAGGGTTGGTCATCACAGTGAAAAAAAACCTATATTTACATATCTTTATCAAAGTATTTGCCTGCAATTTATGCTATCTCTCCTCTCCATCTACTGACTTTGCAGATGACACAGCTGCATTCCTGAGGTTGCCTTGGAGAAAGAAGTTCCATGATCTATGGTTACAAATAAGGGTGCTAAATGGTTTTTGTTTTCTGCTGGGAATCTCAGGGCTTAGAACATGCCCATGTATTTGCTGTGGGTCAGTTTCCATAGGTGAAGGGTGAAATTGTCATTTCTCAGATTTCTCAATGCCCTGAGGACTTTCTGATGGGGCAGTTTTTGGCAGCTTTGTGCAGGAAACGCTGCCTGGCTATGGCTTCAGGAAGTCAAGCTGTGATTGGAAAGATGCAGCGATGAGACTGAGCACTGAGAGAATTTCATTGCTGTTAGAATGTAGAAAATGTCCTTCTAGGGCCAGAACAGAAAAGAAGCCACCTGTGTCAGTACACTCTAGTTGATGGGTCAGATGACTTAATACATCTGTTAGATCTTCACTTAGGGCTCTGATAGATTTCAACTTCTCCTCCCCCTCCCCTCCCCTCCCCTCCCATCCCCTTCCTGCTTCCCTGTCCCTCCTTCTTCTGTGGTTGTGGGAAGAGGGAGGATAGCAGGGAGGAAATTAACACTTTCACCTGAGCTAATATTGCCTTCCCCTGAGCTGTAATGTAAGATCCGTTCTCCAAGGAATCAGAAGTGGAAGCAATAGTTTAGGTTTTACAGCTCATCATGCTGCAGGTTGGAGCATAGAGTGACAAAGAAAAATCATGTGGGGCCATGAGGAGAGTAGGAAAAATCCATTCAAGATATTCATTACCACATGTGAAAAGTCAAATTGAGTTTTACAAAGTTGCTTTGTACAATCTTCTAGAATAGCCACTTTATTCAAACATCGCCCCCAAATATTTTCATCAGTGGGTAATGAGAAACTGAAGTTTGCATAAAGTTTCTTTAAAGGAACAACATCAACCTACCCCTGTTGGGAACTGCCCTACCTGGCTAAGCCCTCCATGGCTAAGGCTGAGTGAGCAACCTTCGGACCATAAACCACTAAGGAGACAAAGCTTATCTCCCTGGCAGGAGCACCGCTTCTGCTCCTTTTACTTCACCCTGCCTGGCCCCCAATGCTTGATCGGTTAGCCAATGACGGGTAAGATTCCCCAAGGGGGGGCAACCTAAGACAGGCACCGTCACGTGGGAGGACCCAGGGAAGGACTTGGGAGCCTACAGCAAAAGGGGGTGATGGACCCTTGCCCCTCGGCTTTGACATAGCCTGAGTCCTCATTCTGTTTGCAAGAAGTCTCCTAATATCTTGGCTGCCTTACTTCCCCTGCCTGACTTAAGCATGAAACAATGCCTTAAGCCTGAAACAATGCTGGTGGTGGGTGCAGCCCCATGCTGGAAAGGGAGGGTTCCCTAGGGTGATGAGGCCTAAGAAAGAATATGTAAAATCCTGTGAAACCTGCTTTGTTTAGAATGCTCTCAATTAAATGATGAGGGTCCAAGCAAGAATTGAGTTTGTTCCTCAAAGTTTTATGGCTCTTTAGCTATCGGACCCTGACTCAAAATAGGCCCTCAGAGTTCTTTGTATGTTATCTATTGTTTGATCCTTACTGAATGATAATGATTAATGAGCTTTACCTGTATTCCTGTGCAAAACGAATCCAATAAAAGCCAGTCGAGGAAAAGAGTCTTGGCCCTTCTTCTTTGAGAAATTGGCCACCTTTTCTCCCCAAGGAGATCATGTCTTGGTAGACTTATTTTCATCCATGGTGGCCAGGAGGCCCTGCAAGCAGAGCTCCCCCCACACCCCAATCCTATCTTATAGATGAAGAAACTGAACTTAAGAAAAGATATTTGTTTACACAGAGAACAAGAACTGAGAGAGACTTGGCTATTGTCCTCATTACTATCTTCCTGTCTTTGTGGCTGGGGTTGAGAGAGGCACTGAGGCTGGATGACAGACCAGGCTGTTCATCTCATTAGTGTGTCACAAGTGGCCTAGGCCAAACTGTTACAGAAGACTAGATTAGATTACAGTCCAATCTTTGCAGAGGAGTCTCTCTTCATTACAGTGCAACCACAAAGAATTATTTACTGTTCTCCGAACATAGCATTTTCTTTGCCATTTTTTTACCTTTGCATATTCTCTCTGTCTAGAATTTCCTTCCTCATTTTATTTTCCAGTTAAGTCTCTGTACATTCCTTGAGCCCCTTCTCTGTGGTCACCTGTCTAGGAAAGCTTTCCTGATGCCTCAGCCACTTTATAATATCTTCATCATTGCCCCAGTCACCCTGAACATTATCAATATCTGAACAGGCACTTCCATCTCTCCATATCCTATGTGTACAACTTGAAGAGAGTGACCTGGGCCTTTTCATTTCTGTAGACTTAATGCCTTGACAATGCCTGACACTTAAAATGTTTTAAATTAATTAATTATTTGATCAATCTTGCCATTCTCAAAGCTGAAAAAGTGCCATTGGTATAAAAACTCACACAGAGATCTGTGTTAATTCATTCTCATTATGCCTAACCTCTTGAGGGAGCTGCTGGGAGCTCACTGAAACAAACTCTAAGCTGCAGGGTGTGTATGACTGGAAATCTGCCAGCATTTTCAATTCATATTTTTCTCTTTACTGTCAACGTGTGTCAGGCCCTTTCCACTCATCATCCTATTTAATTTTCACACAAAAAATAAGTGTTAATATCCTTACTTTATATTTGGGGTAACTGAGGCAAAGAGGGATTACATACTTGTCTCAAGATCACAGAACTCTCCAAGATGGCAAAGCCAGATTTGGCCTTTGATTGGCTGAAGGCTAAAGGTGATGCTTTTGACACTGTGTCGTACTACCTTTTAACACATCCACCACAGCAGGTGTTCAAGTGGTACAATGGAGGCAGGAGGCAGAGAGGGCTAGGAAAGGATGACTTAGCCTGGGCTAAATAATTTTTTTCATCTCCAGACTTAGAGCAGGCCTCTAAGCCTGGAGGCTTGGTCTGGTACTGAGTGTTTAGGTAATCTATTTCGAAAGGCACCCATGGGCCTTCTAAAACCAGGGTATCTACTATGTCTACAACCAGCAGTGTCACTGTTGAAGACCAAGTATGATGAGCTTCACACACAGACACACACACACACCATTCCCCTAAACAACTGCTTGTTGGAGACCAGGCAATAGATTCCAGGGCCTTGCACAGTCAGTAACAGGAGGAAAGGTACTATGTGGGGCCTGGCAAGAGGTAGCAGAGCTGATTCCAAAACACCAGTAAGAATAAGCCCCAGGGGACCAAATGCTCAGAATTCTGGGCAAGATTTTGGGGTAGGAGGGGAGAGGCTTCTAGAGGCATTATGCCAGCCCTAGGCACTAGTTAGAGCTTGGAATTTGCAACCCTGGAGGGTTTTGCTGCTTGCTTGCAGACCCAAGAGCTGCTAAGAGACCCAAGAAAATGCTTGAGAACAAAGAAGCAATAAAAACATTCTGAACCCTTTTTACCAATTGGCTCCATCCAAAACCAAAATGAGAAATGAATTGCTGGAGTGTGTGTGTGTGTGTGTGTGTGTGTGTGTGTGTGTGAAACTGATGGGAAAGAAAAATCTTGTTTTGGAAATACTCGGTTTGGACCATTTAAGATTATGGCCAAGTGAATACAGCAAATTTAATTTCTATAAATTGGTTCTCCTGAAAAGCTGAACTGATAAGCTGCAAAATTTTAACAATTCAAATTTTATAGGTTCTAATATGTCTGGGAGAAAGGTAAAGTTTTGCTGAACTTGAGAATGTGTTTTCTGTATAGGGAAGCTCATTATCATCATCATCACCTCTGTGTCATCATCATCAACCTCTATTAAACACAGCTTATGAATAAGCAATCTGCTGGAAGCTTAGAGATATTATCTATCACTTTTATAACAACACTTCTGGGTTGCTATCCTTGATTTATTTTACAGAGCACAAAGTTGATGTTCAGATTATACAAGTAATTTGTTCAAGATCATACTGCTGGTATTTAAATTCAGGTCTTTTAGATTCCACAATCCATGCTATTTCTACTGCACTTCCCTGTGTGCAAATATTTATTATTACTGATACAGTGTCCCAAGCCAGATCAATGTTTAGCAGTAAGATACAGGAATGACTTTTCTCAATGTATTGGCTTTATATAGCGAACTTCAGGTGGGTGTGCTATACCTAAACCATGGATCTAGGAGCTAGGGACTGCATTTCATTTCTTGCTCTCAATCACTTTCTCTGTTCTTTTCTTGGATGCATTTATGCCATTCTTCTTTACACATATTTCATAAGACTTGTTGAATTCATGTCTACAAGTTGCTCCCAATATTTTAGCCACAAGGTATTAACACATTTTGCTGTTGTTGTTTTGTTTGCTTATTTGTTGTTAGGTCAAAGTCAGACTATATCTACTTTGTTTATAATTGAGCTGACATTTTTTAAATTTTAAAATTATTTTTCAATTACAGTTACAGTTGTATACAATGATAAAACATTATATAACTTAAATGATCTCCTGACAAATCTCATACCCATCTGGAACTATAGATAATTGTTAGAATATTATTGACTATATTCCCTATGCTGTACTTTACATCTCCATGACTATTCTGTAACAACCAATGTGTACTGAATCCCTTCTTCTTTTTCACCCATTTATCCAGCCCCCTCCCATCTGACAACTGTCAAAATGTTTTCTGTGTCTATGAGTCTGTTTCTTTCTGCTTGTTCCTTTGTTTTGTTTTTTTTTTTTTGATTCAATTTAGACTGATATGTATTTATTGCCATTTCATTGTTCAAACTCTTTATCTTTTTCTTCTTCTTAAAGACAACCCTTTAACATGTCATGTAATACTGGTTTGTTGGTGATGAACTCCATTAGCTTTTTCTTTTCTGGGAATCTCTTTATCTGTCCTTTGAATCTAAACATTAGCTTTGCTGGGTAGAGTAATCATGGTTGTAGGTCCTTGCTTTTAATCACTTTGGATATTTCTTGCCAATCTCTTCTGATATGCAAAGTTTCTGTTAAGAAATCAGTTTTATGGGAACTTCCTTGTAGGTAACTAACTGCTCTTTTTTTGTTGCTTTTAAGATTCTCTTTTTTGTCTGTAACCCTTTGCATTTTAATCTTGATGTTTCTCGGTATGGGCCTCTTTGGGTTCACCTTGCTTGGGGCTTTCTGCTCATTGGGCTTGTATGTCTATTTCTGTCACCATTTTACACCTATTTTTTCACATAGGTTTTCAATTTCTTTCTCTCTCTCTTGTCCTTCTGGTACCTCCATGATGTGAATTTTTGTGTGCTTAAAGTTGTCCCAGAAGCTCCTTACACTATCCTCACTTTTCAAAAATCCTCACCTGTGGATAGGTTTATTATTGATTTTAGGGAAAGAGGAAGGGAGGGAGAGAGAGAGAGAGAGAGAGAGAGAGAGAGAGAGAGAGAGAGAGAGAGAGAGAGGGAGAGGGAGAGGGAGAGGGAGAGGGAGAGGGAGAGGGAGAGGGAGAGGGAGAGAGAGAGAGAGAAACATTGATGTGGAAGAGAAATATTGAACAGTTGCCTCCTGTATGAGCCTCATAACTTTGAGTGGGGATTGAACTGGCGATCTTTCTGTGCACAGGATGATGCTCCAACCAAATAAGTCACCTGGCCAGGGCTATCCTCATCTTTTCAGATTCTTTTTTCTTTTTGTTGTTCTGATTGGGTGTTTTTTGCTTCTTTATTATATTCAAAGTCACTGATTTGATTCTTGGCTTCATCTACTCTACTTTTGATCCCCTGTAAATTATTCTTCATTTCAGTTAGTGTACCCTTTATTTCTGACTGGTCATTTTTATGCTGTTGATATTCTCGCTAAGTTTATTGAGCATCCTTATAACTAGTGTTTTGAACTCTGCGCCTAGCAGGCTGCTTTTCTTCATTTTGTTTATTTTTTTTCTGGAGGTTTGTTCTGTTCCTTTATTTGGGACATATTTCTTTGTTTCCTCATTTTGGCAGCCTCCCTGTGTTTGCTTCTATGAATTAGGTAGAGCTGCCACATATCCTGTGCTTGGTAGATTATCTTAATGTAGTAGGTTTCCTGGAGGGTCCAGTGGCACCACACCCCTGATCACACATGCTGGGCACTCAAGTTGCACATCTTCCATGTGGGTTGTGTTGTAGTTGAGACCTGATTACTGTTGGCAGGCCAACAGAAGGGATTAACCTCTAAGCTGATCAGATGCAAGGACTAACTCTGACCACCAACCACTGATCTTTGATCTCTATTGAAGACCAGCTGTGCAGGGACCCATCCCACAACATGACTTACTTCAGTGGGGTTCTGGTGCCTGCTGAGTCCACCCTTGTGTCACTGAGTGTGTCACTTATGGAAGAGGTTGGGTGGTGTCTTGACATGGTCTGAACTCCATAGGGTGCACTGGTTCTGGGGTCTCCTGGGTGGTATAGGCCAAGGTCAGCTACTGCCTGTGTTCTGTCTGGGGCTACCTGGCATGAGCTATAAAGCTATCTGAAGATGGCTACTACTTGTGCTGAGCTTGGAGATGCCCAGGTAAGGCCAAGCTGTGAACTAAGAGTAGCTGCTCCTTGTTCCAGGTCTGGGGCCACCTAGCAAGTGGTACGGGGACACACTGAGGCCAGATGCTGCTTGTTTGAGGGATTTTTAGAAAATTTTGAAGCATGAGCTCTGACAGCCCATTCATATGGAAAAGCCACTAAAGACAGGTTTGTGGGCCTGAAAGTTGGGTGGGGCAGAACTTCAGGGATCACCAGGGCATGGCAAACAGTGTGAGCCAGGTTGATGGAGCCTCAGATATGGTACCCACCTGACAGCTCTGTGGGATGAGGGCTCATCAAAGGAACAATGGCCTTTGTCATTACTTCTGTCTGGGAGAAAGCTGCCCCCACAGCCATCACCTTGATGCCAGACAATTCATTTCCTCCCCATATGCCTCTGGTGCCTTTCAAACACTGCTATAACATGGTAGCTCACTCAGAGGGAATGAGTCTAAGTAAGTGTAGAGGCAGACCCTTTAAAAGGAATTGCCTGGGACTAGCAGCCTTCTGTTTGCCTCACCCTCAATCTGCATTGGTTTTTCGGCCAGAAGTTATGGGACACTAGAACCCTAGACTGGGGACCCTGGTGTGATGCTGGCAGGGAACTTCGTTTCTCAGAGGGAACTTCTACAGCTGAGATATCCCTCCCAACACTTATCTAGCACTTGTGGGTGTGTGGGACCAACCCGTTCTGTATCTTAACCGCTCCTCCCATGCCTGCACTCCCCCACCCAGTCTTGATCTAACCTCTTTAATTCCCTAGTTGCAGGACTTCCATCCAGGCAGATTCCAGGTGGTTATGAATGATGGTTTCTCTATAGTTTAGTTGTAATTTTGATGTGGTTATGGGAGGAAGTAGTATCATGTTTATGTACCATGCCATCTTGACCAGAAGTCTGAGCTGCAGGGGGTCTAGGTGAGAGGCCTGAGGAGATGGCATGGTCAGTTCACCATTTGGAAAGCTCTTTGAGACCTTCCTAGCATGTCTAGGAGGTTGCATGTCAGTTTTGTAGGAAGAGTATTAACCCAAGAAAAGTGGAGAAATGTAACTTGGCTCTGTTGGTATCACAGGTGAGTCTAAATGCAAAAATCACCCTTCATATAAAACCACAGGAATAAAACCAAGTACCTATGCACATCTGACATGTTCACAAAAGGAATCAAAACAAATAAAAAACCAACAATAACAATCAAAAATCCTTTCAGGACCTTTCTAATGTGATCATTTTACTGAAATAATTTTTAGTTATATCTATTAAATTGCTGAATATCTGCCAATCCTCTGTGGTAACATAGCAAAAATACAATTAATGGGAAAACCTGTACTCAAAAATAGTTAATGTGAATGAGCACTGTTTTAAGAGATTTAGATGACACTTCCAATAATCCTCACAACAATTCTATATCTTTTTCAAGATAAAAATCTTGGTGCAGAGAAAGCAAGTAACTCATTCAAACTCACACACTAGATGGTTCTTTGTGTGCATTGTTTACACTTGGTTCACTTACTAATTTTTTATTTGTTTAATACATAAATAGTGGCTATGATGTCTGGGTACTAGTCTAGGTACTTGAGATGCAGCAGTGAACAGAGCCAAAGCAGATCCCTGTGCCCATTAAGCTTGTGCTTAAGTTAGGGGTAGCTCCTAAACTGTAAGTACCACATTTAGATTGTCATTCACCCTTTATGATGCTCTGTGCATGAAAATTCACTCTTGTAAAATGGTGGCAAACTCTGGGTCTTTGCGGCAGGTGTTTGTTTTAATAAATTGATTTTATACTGTGAGTTCTAGAGTAACAAATGTTGAACTCTTTCTCTTGTTTTGCCTCACATGTTTTAGAGGCTAGGTAGGAGTCCAAGATCAGACTGTCAGCATGGTGAGGTTCTACTCAAGGCCCTCTTCAGGGTTGTAGACTTGTATTTCATGTGGTGCAACTAGCAGGGTGTTCTGTGGGATCTTAAGTAAGAATACTAATCCCTTTCATGAGGGCTCCATCCTCATCATGACCTAAACACATCCCAAATCCCCTGTCTTGTAATACTATCATCTTGGGGGTTAAGATTTCAATATATGAGTTTTGGGAAGACAATAAGACCATAGCAACTGTTTAAGCTAAGCTACAAGGTATGAGTATAACTAGATGCTTTATACAAAGGAAGGGGGAAATAAAAGACAAGTCAGAATATTAACTAACTTCTCCAGCACTAAGAACTTCAATGGTCAGGGGCATCAGTGATCTGTATATAAGAATCTAAAATAATTCCCAGAGCAGAAACTGGGGTTGTCAAATCTTCTGAAATTTTTTTGTGCATTAATTTCAGCTGCTAAAATACATTTCCATAAAAAAGACAATTTCACTCAATTCTTCAGTCTCAAGTTTATAAGGATTTTCATCTCAGATGAGGGGGACATATTCAGGCGTCTGTGAATCCTGATTTCAAACAAATTTGCCTTGCTTTCTGTTAATAGTAACAAAGCTGCTGTTGATGGCAACTAATGACATTAAAATACAGAGCACATCCACAAGCATGGGGAAATTAATCAGATGGTTAATCAGCTTTGAGAAATGGGCTCTGTGTTAGAACACATTGACCAGCTCTTTAGGGTATGGCCAGGACTTCATTATAAACCACCCACCCCATCTTGTGTAGAAACTCCTCTGCACAACTCACACACAAAATTGCCTCTGCTGCTGGGACGGCCTTCATGGACAGTGGATTTGCTGTGTTGTTTCATTTAAAAAAACCACCATGAGCCAAAGAACTGATGTACATGTCATAGTCTGGTGACTGGGACACCTTGGAGAAGAGCACCCAGTAAACTTAGGTGGGGGGCTGCTGGTGCTGTGTTTATGTTAGGTGTGAGCCCCATGCCACATAGCAATCCAGTCACTATTTGTAATACCTGCCTCTGGTGTCATTGGAGAGGCCCTTCAAGCCTATCTACTTATTGAAATCATGCACCTTTTACCTGGATTTTCAACATGCTCTTGTGTACTCCTACTGATGCATGTGCAAGAGAATTTCTAGTGCCACATAGTCACCTTGCCTTTGTTCTGCTGAGCCCAGTTGGCCTCTACGGGTCTGAGTTTGAAGGGAACTGAGAGCTTGCTTTCTTATTTTACACAAGAGAATATGAAGGCCCAGAAACTTTGAGCATCTGGCCAAGGTCCCAGCTATTTATTCTTAGAGTCAAGAACAGAAACTAGCTATTATGATTCTTGGTCTTGGGATCCTTTCATGTATCCACTCAACATTTGATAAGCACTTAAAGCAGTTTTTTGAGGAACCGGGAACATGGAGGGACAAGGAGGGCTCTTTCCTGATGGAGCCTGTAGTTTTTGTTGTTATGATTGCAGAAACACTGGGAGCTAACATCAAAGGGAGAGAGATCTTTGGATGCTTAGAGAAAGAGGATGGTTTCCATGCTCTACCAAATGCAGCTCAAACCAACACAATCAACACAAATTCAGGATTTACTTAATAAAACCATTGGAAAACAAGGTCAAAGAAATTAAGATATTCAACACAAGTGCTTTCTTACTTCTGAGAGGTGAGCTAAAGAATGGCCCCAAGTGACAACTGAGGGACTCAGGCTGGACCTTGTCACCCTTCCCAGTAGTGCCTAGGATGAATCACATGCCAGAGAACAACGGGGCTATTTCTTGAGGGTCATTTGTCAAGCTGACATCGCTGCCTAGAGTTATTTAGGGCTTTCTAAAGACTCTCCTTTCCCTCCCTGCTGCAGGAAGCACCTGTGAGGCTGTTGAGTTATGGTTTTGCTCAATAGCACTTTGCTGTCCCTTAAGGCCATCAATTACCCTTCTGTCTCCTGCCTACATGAACTTTGGCTAATACAAAGATAAGGGATCTTAGAGAGGATGATAAAGAGGAAGAGGATGGTGAGTTCCTCTAGGATCTGTGTCCAGATACTCTCTGGAGGTGGGCTTCTTGCTGATTTCTGTGGGCGTTCTTTTAGGCAAGAACAGTCTGAGTCTGGTTGGCTGGACTTGAAACATAACTGTGATACTCCAACAAGGCCAGGTCTCCTTCCTGAAGCAGAGCTATGTTCCTTGCCAACTACTTAAAGAAGAAGCTGGTGTGTAAGATGAGTGTGGTCTGAGCAAAACTGGTCTTCTGATTCAGGTAAATAACTTAAGGGAGAAGGCATTTGGAGAGGAATTAGAGGAGAAAAATATAAATAATTAGAAGACTTGGTGAATGCACCTCTGAAAGCAGTTAGGGAAATTGGAGTTGCTGAGTTTAGGGAAGGCAAGGATCAGCAGAGAACCAGATTGATTAAAGGAAAAATAATTGTGCAGAAGTTAGTGGTCATTTCCACTGAAAATGTGATGTGGGATAGAGAGACTTAAACTGCTGCTTCAGGATTTTTTGGTGTATGCTGTCCTACTTGGGACATTGCATTGCTTTTATTCATGAGGTGGTGGGTTTCCTTCCTTGGAGATTTGCATGAATGAAAATGACATCCTCCCAGCTGGAGCGCTTTAGGGAAAGTCTTAAATGGTACATGGGTCTTTTCCCTTCACACTGCTCAGCTTGACTTTTATGTCGCAATCAGTTTGACAGAGTCAAGGGTCATTTTCTTGACATTCTAAGACATTCCCTCTCTGACCACTTCCAATCTATTTTGCATATTGAAGTCCTACTTATCTTCTTTACATTCATCTTAGGAATGTAGATGTCTTGGCAATGTCTTCCTCAAAAAAATTAATATCTCGTTCATTCATTCCTTCATTCATTCAATAAATATTGAGCACACATTGTATTGAGCACCTATCATGTTCCTAGCACTATACTAAGCTTTGTGCATGCAATGTGGCAATAAATGCAATAGAGCCTAAAGAAAGTCATTCACTCTTCATGTTCTTGTCCTGGAATTTTAACATAGATTTCTGACTCTATGTCCACTACAAAACCTGCTCTTCTATCAGCCTGGTCTATTTGCCATGCTCAGCCCAATCTGGGCCTTTGCTCTTACATTACTGATGCATAAAATATCCTTATCCAAAGCCCAGCTGTCCTTTAAAAATAACACAGTCTCCCCTCTTTTAGGGGAGATTCTGTAGCCACTTGTCGGGCACCTCAGCCCCCACAGTGCTTACATGGCATTAGATATTTCTGCTTGAGTACAGATCGCAAACTGGGCAGCTGCCATACCTACCACGACTACTTCTGCCCTCAATCACTATGGATAAGACCTGAGAGACCCAAGTGGACCTTCTCTCTCTATTCAAAGCTCTGCTGTGAGCAGTGAGGAGAAGCAGAGTGGGGAGGGAGGTCGGTTCAGGTGTTGGCCAGTGTTTCCAGAGCCTTTTATGTCATTAAAAAAAGGGTGAAGACACTGACTCCCTGAACTTAAAGGGAGAAAGGCTTTTGCAATTATTTAATAAAACTTCCTAATTTTACAGAAACTGAGGACAAGAAGAATGGATTTACCAAAAACCACAAGGTGAAATCATAGCTGAGTCAAATCTGTTCTCCTTGTCCACAAAACTATCCTGTCTTATATAGCCCAACAACTGGAAACCTAAAGAACTTGACATTTTAGGACAGACATGAAAGAAATAGGAAATGTATTAGCTTCTTAGTGTGTCTGTAACAAATAATTTCAAATTCAGTGGCTTAGACAATGCAAATGTATTATATTGCTGTTCAGTAGGTCAGAAGTCTGACATAGATCTAATGAGGTTGAAATTGAAGGGTTTTCAGAGCTTTATTCCTATATGGAGGCTTCAGAAGAGAATGTGTCTTTTTGCTTTCTGGGTTTTAGAGGCTGCCCACATTCTTTGACTCATGGCTCCCTTCCTTCATCTTCCAAGCCAGCAATGGTGTGTGGGGTCCTTCACACATTGCATCACTCCACTCCTTTCTAGCCTCCCTCTTCTACTTTTAAGGATCCTTGTAATTACATTGGGTTCACCTGAATAATCTTCCTATCTTAAGGTCAGCTTAATAGCAACCTTAAGTCCCCTTTGTCATGTAACAACCTATTCATAGGTTCTAGTCATTAGTATGTGGACATATTTGGTGGGGTCATTAAGGAGTAGGGAAATGAGAACAAAGGCCAATTCTGTCTTACTTTCTTGATTTCTCTAATTCCTTTGTGACTAGAGGAGGTTAGTCTGAAGATGTTCTAGATCTCTGTATTCAACCCCATGCTTCTCTTTTGAGCTATGATCTGATTAACACAGCCAAGACACAAAAGAAAGAAAAAAATGTCAAAATTTATAGAAAAGGAGGTTCAAAAATGTTGGTTAAAATAGGATGAGGTTCAAGAGAAGACTTGTCTAGTTTCTGAGGGCCTGGGAATGCCTAGGTTTAAACTTTGTGGGCTTAATTTGCAAGAGTAGGGGGGAGTTTATATGAATTATCTACATGAAACTAAAATGTTTGCTACTTTAGGTATTTGCCTTAAAGTAAGCTTATTGGTTATTAAAATCAGTAATGAGAGCTGGGGAGTGAGAGAATATCCTGGACAATTTCAGGTTGGGAGGGTTTTACAGACTCAGGCCTCTCAGAATCTAAAGAACCTTAAGACTTTCCTTCTCTGGCCTCACACCTAATGCAAGACCCTCCACAAGACCTTTGAGCACCCATTGTTTTCCTTCTTTGTGGAGCTCTGGCCATATGTTGGAAATCACTTAGATTCCCTTAGATCTTCCTCAGTTCTCTCAGTCTACAATTTTCTGTGAATCCCAAATTTCACCTTTAATTAGTTCTTGGCACTGGTAGGAAAATCAGGTGATCTATCCCTCCTGAGCTTTTCTCTGCCTGGATGTTAAAAAGTTGACTGTTGTTATTTTTTCATGTGGAGGGTCTGAGATCCCCTAGACCACATGTAGTATTTAACCCTAATTTATGAGGCTGTGAAAATATAGAGGAATATTCAAAAAAAGGAGTCATCTTCTCAGTGGCTTCACAGAGCTCTCTTTTCCTCAGATACTGTGGTGGCTGTTGTTTAATCTGCCTTGAACCCCCATTCCCAATTTTTTTTGTAAAACAGAGCCTATTCTCCTGGCCTCATGGCATACATGGCCCAAGAGAACCAATCACATACCTTACATGCTTAGCTATAGTGAAGGGGCCAATCAGCACTATACCTTGGGGTATGAGATCAAAAACTATGAGGAGGTGAGCTTTGCCATGGCCATGTCCCTACCTTATGGAGGAGCTGGTCTGGGAAAATGGCATTAGGCAAATGTAAAAAAGAGGGAAGTGCTGAGGGTATCCCTCAATCCAACCATCCCCTTTTATGGTTATGCTAAGCTGTATAAGATGTATTTCTTCCTTTTATAACCCATGGATCCTGAATAATTCATGGCCTTTCTTAATTTTCATGTTTTGTAGACACTACAAAAAGGGAACTAAAAATCAGAAAACACTAGTCTCAGAGTCCAACCTGTCCATGATGGTAGAAGGAAGAATCAGAAGGAAGAAAAGATGAGAAATCATGCAGATGAGAAACAAAAGGTTCTTATGTGTGAGGTCTTGTTAGATGGGTCCCATAGGGAATTCATGAGGTCCAGCTACCTTTGCTCCTTTTAGAGCTCAACTTGGTTAAAATAAATTATGGCTCCAAACTCACATAGACTTAGGCCAACCTTGGGGTCCCAAAGTGAGTGTCCTTCTATTGTGTGGTCATGGTGCTACTTGTTTGTTAAAAACCAGAGGTTTAGATGGTACTCAGTAGATTCACTGGTAAGCCCAGTGTTTTGGTAGCCAAAGAAGAAGAGAGAAAGAAAAATAGGATAAGGGTTGGGAAGTGAGAAAAGTAATAGCAGTAGGAGAGAGAGAGAGACAGATAGGCAGACATGACTCCATCAATAAAATGCTGATTGAATATCTCCTATATGGGTGAGACTGTGCTAGTTTCAACTTGTCATTCCAAAGCAACAAGCAGAAACTTTATTTGTGATGACAGATGCTAAGAGTTAGGTGTGTCTGGTGTTAGAAAATGCACGCCCAGGTATGAATGGTGAGCAGCAAAGTAAGTGGACAATTACTCATGATGGCTGTTGAGGAAGGAACAAAGCTGAATGAGCACACAAACTAGAAGTTGAAACATTTTTTTATGTTTTAACTTCTAGTTTGTTTTTATGATATTCATAAAACTGTTTTTATGATATTCATTTAAAGCCTGGAACAGTCGACACAAAGAGGCTGTGACGTCTCCTTCAGGGAGGCTGTGGAGAGTACTTGAGACAGCCTCATGGCTGCTTCACAAGCTGGATTACAATCTGCCTCTCTGCTGTCACATCTGCTTCTCAGTAACACTGTGCGGGAGGCACATTATCCCTTTGACTCTTAAACATAATCTGTCTAAGGCTTTTACTTTTTCTTTTTCTGGTGGAGTTAGTTTTTTATGTTCGTTTTGTGAAGAAAAGGCTTAATATATATTTTTTCTTTCTTTTTTTTCCAGTAAACAGTTGAATGAAATGTATACAACTTTGTCCAAACTTTTTAAATGCTTCCAGATTTGGCTATAGTGTTTTTGTAGCTTTTAGAAAGTCAGGATGGATCTGAAAAGCCAGAAGATACCTGAACTTTTGACTCTGCCCCTCAGCTCCACATACTGCATGGGCATTGTTTTATCTTCAAAATGGGAAGACAAGAAGCCATTCTTTAGCCATATCTTGCTCACAGAGCTTTTCCCCTCCTGCAGACTTTCCCTACCACCCGAAAGATGAACAACACCCCAGGAAACCATCATACTATTGTGAAAGCACTAATCGCTACATGCCACGCGGTTTTCCTTCCTGGTCTGCGTCATGGGCCATAGCCCTGTGGTTCCTACATTGTTTCTGTCATCATCGCAACAAGCATAACTCTTCATCCTGAGTCTAGGCAGGACAGTCCATCTCAGCACAAACTTTTATGTAAGTGGCTGTGGGGAGAGCTGGCAATAAACAAACATTTTTTTAGCCTTTGATTTCCCTGCAGCCTTGAATATTTTTTTCTCTGGGCTTGCGGCTGTGCCCTTCAAGGTGATGGCAGATTCCAAGCTTAGAAATGTCTTGCACTGCATTTCCAGATACCAAGATCAGAACAAAGTAGACCAAGTGTTCAACGAAACTGAATTGAGAATGGGGGCATTTAGATGGATTTCTCTACAAGGGAATTTGAGGCAGCATTTCAAAAGTTTGTCCACGCGTCTGTGCTGCTGGTAACCACTGGTAAATCACATAGTCACCTCAGTGCCATGGATGGGTGTGGGAACAAGAAGATGATAGCATCTGACCTGGGAATGGAGAAGTGATTTGAAGGCCACCGAGTCCTGTCTTCCAGTGTCCAAGTCAGACACATTGAATGAACAAAGTATATAGCTATGTGGACAATGAGACCAAATATTTGTAGGCTCCACTCTTCCTTGGGCCACTCCATGTCAGAAATTCAAAGGAAGAACAATTTACGATAGCAGCCTCAAAACGCTCTGCCTCTAACTCCCATTACTGAGTTTAGTAGAAATCCCACCCAATTAGGCAGTTCCTGAGGTTTTCTTGTAGGGACAGTCAGATTGATAGGACAGGATCACTGTTCACTGGGGGAACAGTCCTGGGAGCCAAAGCTATTGTTCCTGTGGTTGACAGAAGTCACCTGTGAGGCTACCTGGCATCAGCTGCTTGTCTGAAGCATTCACTTTCCACTCCCTTACAACAGTCTCCATGGTGAGGCCCTCACCAGAGTGACCTTGAGCCCTCAGTTTTCCAGCGGTGGCCACCTGCTCTGAGGCCCTCTCTGTGCTGAAAGCTAGAGTGATTTCTCTGCATCTTAGAATAACTCAGATCATTTCACTATGAATTACTGAGTGCAGTTGCTATTTTGAGGAGCAGTAGGGGTGGGAAGCACATCCAGAGTTTCTTTTAGTTTTCCTTCAGTCTACTGAGAGTCCTGAGATCGAACTTATTGCTTATATTCTGGACATGTTACTACATGTTCAAAAAGCTTCCACTCTGATCATTGATGAGGCTGAGTCTGTGGCTGTATTAGTTCCACCTCTTTCATCGTTGTTTCTATTAACATCCAGAGAACTGAGCCACCTGGAAAGGGAGTGGTTTACTTGCCTAAAGCCACTTACTAGTCCTTGGTCACATGGAGCTAAGATTGGTTACAAACTTTTCAAGGCCCAGTGTAAAATGAAAGTGTGGGGCCCCTTTTAAAAATAATAGGAATTTGAAGATGGCAACAGCTAAGTATTAAACTAAGTGCAGGCCCTATGCAAGTACACAGGTTGCATACCATGAAACTGCCCTGAGTGTAGCTTTTATTTGACATCTTTAATTTTCAGAGTGAAGTGACTAGAAAAGGGAAGTACTTTGAGGGCCTTATAAGAAAGTCTGTGAAAGGGAAACATCAGTTGTCTGCTTCCAGCAAGGTACTCTAGCACAGTAGTGACTTGTGGGATCACTATAAATAATAGGCACCATTCTGAATACTTATGAATGTCGAATCATTTTATAAATAATGCACATCTATTAAATCATAAATCCTCCCAACACCCATGCTAAGCAGGCACTATTATTTCCCCTCCTTTACAGATGAATAAATTGAAGCACAACAGAATTTACAAAAACATTGATTTAGAGTTTGCTTTCAGCTTTTAGATAAAGAACCTCTATTTTTCAAGCCTACCTGGAACTTACTGGACCTGAAGGGACTGAACTGTGCTAAACTCACAGATAATTGATTTATATGTCACAAAACAAATGTATCTCTACACAATGGCAGGCACTACCATTCAATTAACTGAAATATTTGTTATCCAAGGCATCCTTTTGGGTGGTAAGGTGTCTGGGGAGACTGAAGTCAGAATTGGAAGGTTTCTCTGGGAGTACAGAATCAAAACAAAGCTAATTGTATAATCTCATGGGAGATGACAAGACTAATGCAGAATCTGGAAAATCAGCCTCCTTGTACATTATATACTTCTTCTGGATGGATAGAGTGCTCCTGTCTGCTGAGCACAGGGTCTGTCTCTTCCATGGTATCACTCCCACTACCTCATGCCAGGCCAGTTACAATACAACTGGGTGGGTTGTCCCTTTTTTTATGTTGTTACGTTCTGGTCTGGGATTTTATCCCAAACACCATGGTTACAGTGGTAGTTTATTTATAAACCAACTTTAATAATGCTCAGTACATAGAAAACTTATTGATTTCTACCAGTTTCTACTTCTGAGAGCAAAGGGAAAATGGGTCTCTGTGTGCTGTCCAAATTTAGCATTTAAATAGTTCTAAAGAGTAGAATGTTAAAGTGTAAAAATGAAGTTATGTTGGTTCTGTTGCCAATGTAGGATAATATGCCAGGCTGGCCCTTTAGAGGTCAATTAAATCTCTAAGAGCTCTATCTGAGTGATTTTAAATAATTAATAAAACTTCACTTGGATAAGTTTAAAGTAGGACTTAGGAAGTAGTCATATAGTAAATGACTTTTGCATCAACAGAATTACTATATTTTTATTTTTTAAATCCTAAACTGAGACTCTGGCCAACATGGAAGTGTAGGTAGATACACTTTGCCTCCTCGCACAACCAAAAGAAGGACAACAACAAATTAAAAAACAAAAAATAACTAGAACTGACAGAAAATTGAACTGTATGGAAGTCCAACAACCAAGGAGTTAAAGAAGAAAAATTCATTCAGACTGGTAGATAGGGCAGAGACAGGAAGCCAGCAGGAGAGGACTCCCAGCAAGGTGGTGGCTGTTGGACCAGGCAGTCCCACATTTCCATGAGGATGAACTGGGAGGAAAAACTTGGGAGGGAGACAGACTGTGCAACCCAGGGTTCCAGCATGGAGAAAGAGTGCCTCAAAACCTCTGGCTGTAAAACCCTGGGGGTTGCAGCTGCTGCAGGAGAAACTGCTAGCCTCACAGGAGAGTTCATTGGAAAGACTCACAGGGTCCTAGAACATACACAAACCCACCCACCTGGTAATCAGCACCAAAAGGGCCCAATTTGCAGGTGGGTAGCAGGGGAAGTGACTGAAAGGAAGCCAAGAGTCAAGTAAGTGGCATTGTTCCTCTTCAACCCCTCACCCACATACAGCACCACAACACAGCAAAGAGGGTTGCTCTTCCCTGGTGAATACCTAAAGTTCTGCCTCTGACAACATAACACCTGCACTGAGAGAAAGAAATATGGCCCAAATGAAAGAACAGATCAAAGCTACAAAAATAGAACTAAGCAATGAAGAGATAGCCAACCTGTCAGATGCACAGTTCAAAACACTGGTAATCAACATGCTCACAGACGTGGTTGAGTATGGTCACAAAATAGAGGAAGAAGTGAAGGCTATGTAAAGTGAAATAAAGGAAAATGTACAGGGAACCAACAATGATGGGAAGGAAACCAGGACTCAAATCAATAATTTGGAGCAGAAGGAAGAAATAAACATTCAACCAAAACAGAATGAAAAAATAAGAATTCAAAAAAATGAGCAGAGGCTTAGGAACCTCTGGGACAACTTTAAACATTCCAGCATCAAAATCATAGGGGTGCCAGAAGGAGAAGAGAAAGAACAAGAAACTGAAAACTTATTTGAAAGAATAATGAAGGAGAACTTCCCCAATTTGGCAAAGGAAATAGACTTCCTTCCTAGGAAGACCAGGAAGCTCAGAAAGTCCCAAAAAGTTGGACCAAATGAAGCACACACCAAGGCCCATCATAATTATATTACCCAAGGTTAAAGATAAGGGGAGAACCTTAAAAGCAGCAAGAGAAAAGGAGACAGTTACCTACAAGGAGCTCCCCTAAGACTATAAGCTGATTTCTCAAAAGGAACCTTCTAGTCAAGAAGGGGATGGAAAGAAGTATTTGAAGTCATGAAAGGCAAGGACCTCCATCCAAGATTACTCTATCCAGCAAAGCTATCATTTAGAATGGAAAGGCAGATAAAGTTCTTCCCAGATAAGGTAAAGTACAAGGAGTTCACCAAGCCCTTATTATATGAAATGTTAAAAGGACTTATCTAAGGAAAAGAAGAAGATAAAAAATATGAACAGTAAAATGACAATAAACTCACAACTGTCAACAACTGAACCTAAAAAAGAAAAAAACCAAGCAAACAACTAGAACAAAAACAGAATCACGGAAATGGAGATCACATGGAGGGTTATCAGAGAGGAGGATAGGGGAAAAGGTACAGGGAATAAAAAACATAAATGGTAGGTACAAAATAGACAGGAGGAGGTTAAGAATAGTATGGGAAATGGAGAAGACAAAGAACTTATATATACAATCCATGGACATGAAACAAGGTGGGGGATCGAGGGTGGGAGGAGGGGTGAAGGGTGGAGAGGAATAAAGGGGAGAAAAAAATGGGACAACTGTAATAGCATAATCAATAAAATATATATTTTTAAATTCTTCACCTGAGAGCATTTTTTTTCGTTGCTTTTTAAAGAAAGAGGAAGAGAGAGATACATACACGCTGGAGAGAAACATGGACTGGTTGCTTCTTGTACGTGTCCAGATCAGGAGTTGCAGAAGCCCATGCCCCAACCAGGAATTGAACAACAACCTTTAGGTTATAGGATGATCGTCCAACCAACTGAGCCACACCAGCCAGGGTGAGAGTTAATATTTTGTTTTGTTTTGTAAAGTATATGATTGTCTTACACATGGTCATTCAATGGTGTCTACTGCCCCCATGACTAGTACAGTGAAGTCATCATTGTTCACACATGTGCATACCAGTCCACTCTCCTTGGCTGCCAGGTTACATCGATGTTGCACAAACCATTCTCATTATATTAACAATGGTTGGACTTTTTCCAGACAGACCTCATATGATATATGAACTACTGAGTTGGCCAAAAAGCCTATTTAGTTTTTTTCCATAAAAATGAAAGACACATTTTTCATTTTCACCAA
The DNA here is from genome assembly GCF_004126475.2 of Phyllostomus discolor. Classification (NCBI taxonomy): domain Eukaryota; kingdom Metazoa; phylum Chordata; class Mammalia; order Chiroptera; family Phyllostomidae; genus Phyllostomus; species Phyllostomus discolor. Next base: position 45,505,702 of record NC_040913.2, on the reverse strand, counting down.
TAATTTTAGTGATTTGGATATTCTGAGTATGTTGTCTATCTCCCCTTAATGGCTTCCAAGTAGAGGCCAGGGGTGCTGCTAAACATCTTCAATGCACAAGACAGCCCCAAAGCAAAGAATTTTCTGGCCAAAATGTCAGTAGTACCAAGAAACTTCACCAACCACTGTCAACACATTCAGTCAGTCACAGCACCTGCTCCATATACTTACACAAATAATTTTTTTGCATTCAGTTGTGTTATTACTTTTCTTGAAATAATAAAGCATAATAGGCCAAAAATATTGTATATTTTCTTCCATTTCAATATTAAAATGTCTACACAAAAGTTCACCAATTTTAATTTTTTAAAATGCATGCTGATATGACAGCTGTCACAATACAATTTAACAAAATTGTTTTGAATGAAGTTAAAGACAACTATATACTGTGACAGCCTTCCTATGGAAAGGTTGGAAAAAAACAAACAAACTTTTTGGCCAACCCAATATATTCCAATAAAGCTGTTCCAAAAAGTCATGAAAGCAGATATATAACACTTCAGTCAAAAAAAAACAAACAAACAAGACAGACAGTGGGTACTTTGAGGTGAAGGGATAATTTTTTTTTATTGTGAGCCTGTATTTTCTAACTATATATTATTTTATAATTATAAAATAATCAATACATGTAAATAGTATTAAATACTTTAAACAAATAAAGATATAACATTAAAAAATTGGCTGAAATTGGAAACTTATTATAGATGGCAGGGATGGTCTCAGGCAGACCACCAGGCTCTGGATACTGGGGAGGCACACAGGGAAAATCCAGAGACCACAAAGAGCAAAGTGATGAAGGTAGAAGAGGGACCTCAAAGGGCCAGAACAGGTGTTTCTTCAGGTTAAGCACACCTGGATAATGTTCTTCTGAGATCCCTTACTTAGAAGGGATCTAAAAGCACCAGAATCATCTACTTTCTAGTTAGGTGTGGATATTATTTGTAACTGATTATATGTGTGCTCACATTAACTGAGTAGATTGATTGGGTGTCATTCCATGCTGTGGATTTTGCCTTTCTGTCCTAATGTCTTTTGCTCCATTATAAACTCCAGTTAATAGAACCCTTCCAACATTGTGAGAAGCAGGAGCTAGCTGATCAGCACATAGACACTGTCGTCTCTTTCCTAGGAGGTGGTTTCATTATATCCATTTGTAAAAGAGGAAATGGTGGCTCAAGGTATGAGATAATTTTCACAGCTAGGTGACTCACAGGTGAGGGGTTCAGATGTGAGTCAGAAATCTCCAGCTCTCCCTCTGAAGCATCCATGATGGGGAATGAGACAAATTGCTACCCTTCGATGCAAGCGGTCAACCAGACTTATTCTATCTGCAGTGTGTCTTCACTGAGCTGACTGTAGCTGCCCACTTTGGTCTAATCTCAGGTTCAGGTTACCTTCAGCTCATTGCTTTGCCTACTCATGTGTGGTAACTGAGAGAAGTAAGAATATGGCTTGTGATTTCCTTCCTTACTTGTTTATGTTCAAATAAACCCTTTCAAAGCAAAATCAAGATACAACACTACTACTAATTATAATTGTTTTATAGTTAAAGCAGGGAATCAAACTGTGCTTCTATAGCATCTGCCATGGGTCAATTACTGTTTTAATCATGCTATATTCATTCATTTGGCCCTATATCTTCATAAAGCAGTTTCTTTGTGTTTATGTGTGCATAATAAAGGATGTTAGAATTTCAATTTTCTCCTGCTCCAGCCTCTGAATTTCTCAAAATGAATTTTATCAGGGCCTGACCCTGGTAAAATTTAATTCTTACATATGGTTTGAAAAATGGCCCCCCTTTAAAGCCTGCCTCTCTGTCAAAGGGAGGGGCAGGACAAGAAAGCCAGGATTTGAGGCCCTCTCTGGATTTCCCCAGCCTGAACTCCCTGGGAATGTTTCTCAGAATTTTTGGTTTCTTCTCTCCTTCCTCTTTTTTTGGCTTGCTCCCTTGTCACCACAAAGAGCCACATGCTGACTATCATGTGCACCAACACCCCCACTCTCCTTTGGCTCTCAGACCCAAGGCCCTATCTCCTGGGACTATCATATACTCTTCTTCACCCTGGGAGGGTGGAGACTGTTCCCATGCCTGGTGCTCAAAGAGCTGTGGGGTGGGAAAGGGCAAAGATTTTGGCTCTGGGAGACCAAACATACTCAAAACTAGGCCCTATACAGAATTTCCTTCAAAAATCTTGATTTTAACCACAAATTATTTACATTATCCACTTTTACTTTCTTCTCTCCCATCAAATTCAAAGGATTTGAGGCTTAAGAGAAATACTGAGTCTGAATTAAGCAGCATCATTAACTTGATCATCTTTAAGTATTTCCTTTCAGGGGTGGGGAATCTCAGGAGTGAGGAAAGGTGAAGGCAGGGTAGACCCTGAGGCAGGGATCAGAAGCTATCTACAAATAAAAGGGCATTTGCAAAGCCAGACTTGTTATGGACTTTATAATGTTGAAGGCAGTTCAGCCCAAATGAAACACAAAACAAAATGCCAGCCCACCTCACTGTGATGTTATTGCCTTTAATAATTGTACTGGGTGGTATACCTCCAGAAGTTTGAAACAGGAAATAAACAAGATTCCAGGGGCTACAGCAAGACAATAATGACAGCTCTGGAGTGCAGCTGCAGCCACTTTCTGTGATTAACCTCTGTCCCTCCCCTTGGCCTTGACAATGGGTCTAGGATGCTATTTGATCCCTAAGGCTTTTCTTCCACCCAGTTCAAGTACCTGCTTGCAGGCGTTCCTCTGCCCAGCACACAAACAAACTGTTAATAACAAAGGAAAACACTGGTAACAAGTCTAAGGCAGGCCTGAGGCGGGATTTCCCAGAATTTGTTATGAGAGGCAACCTGCTCTCTCTACCAGGACGGGAGGAGTCAGGAACCAGGTGGAAGAGCTGTGAGTCAGGCCCAGAGAATTTCAGTTTCAACATCCACTCTGCAGGAGGCTGTTTAATTATACCTGTTACCTTCAATGAAAAGGTCACCCATTCTATAGTAAATAATTGCTGGCTGCTTCACATGCTATTCTAACTCCTTGATATTTCTGGTTAATTTTTGTTGGAAAACCATGATGTGGTTCATTTGTCTTATGTGATGGTAACCACAGTTCGTGGTCATTTGGTGACCTGGCTCCGTTTGATGGTTCTTTTATAAACAACTCTGTAGAATTGAAGGGTAAGGATAGACAGCATGGTACTCAGTTAGTAGTTCAAATTCTGATGTAAGTTGTCTCATGCAAGTCAAAGTTTCACTGAATGAATGGAAACCATTTGAATAATCACTATAGTCTGAGCAGGGAAGGAAGAAAAGATGGGAGCATCTGGAGAGAACATTTCATTCATGCCACACTGACTGCAGTCAAGGTCCCCTAGCTTCCAGCCTACTGTCGTTGGCCTTCAGAATGACCAACACAAGGAGGTCAGTGGTCCCATCTTATGATGGGTCAGCTGTCTTTTCTATGCCTTAGTCAAGAGTCGTGCTCAGCCCTGTCATGCCTGCTGGCTTTCCTTGTTATCATGATGACAAAGGGGAAAGAGGAGAGTTGTCAGATTTGATCTATAACTCATCATTATTTAACCCCTTCATATCCTTCAAGAGCATAATTGTCAAGAGTTCAATGTGTTGGAGATTGTTTCTAGAAGAGATGAGAATGGGGATTGGTAGTAGGAGGAGTTGTCAAATGTGTTTTGATCACTTCTTCACCCTTTTTTCTATGCTTTTCCTACACAGGACTCATTTAGTTTTTCTCATAAGCTCCTTAGTAACCAGAAATACATCATCTGTAATTGTATCCAAAGCTGACCCAAGTTCGTAGGGCCCAAAGCTTAACAATTATGGGGGCCTCATGTAAGAAAATTAAATATTTATGCAGAATAAGAATAGAAATAAAAATAAATTGAAAATTAATAAATGCTAATGCCATAAACATCACAAAAATCCAGAAAAAATAACATACTATCTTTATTAACTGTCTGACATACCTCTATGATATGGTTTTCCCACACATTTTTGGTTACATACTCTTTAATCACCTCTTTATATAACAATAATTTTGTAGAAAATAAATAGAAGGATAATTCAGTTTTTCCTCTAACATGGTTAAGCTTTTTTTGAAAGTTTTAAATAGCTGGGATGCATAAACATGTGACTCACATGGGAACATATGTGTAATTTATAGTATTAGTGTAATAGTATAGTATTAATGTTATGCCCTGCAGACACAGAGAGAACTTCCTTTTTGACTAGATATCCATGAGAATTGAAATCTCTGTTTACAATTTACATGTGTGATGATTGGAGGAATTCCCATTGACCAGCTTCTGTCTCCATAATCCCAAATCTTGGTGATCCTGCATTTCTCATATACCTACAAGGCCAGACTTTGACTTTGCACAGCACAGTATCTTGGTATGATGTCTGGCTGCGTGACTTCCTATCTTGGTGGTGGCTGAGTTGGCATAGTGGGTTCTGGCAGTATTTCTAGAAGCATTTCCTGTACCATGATAAATAGCAATAACCTAACTATTATATACAGAGGTGAATGTGAACCACTTAAAAATAAACCCAAACCAAATATATCTCCAACTTGCCTTTTCCTCAGCAGAATCCCAAATGTGCTGCAGTACTCTCAGGCAACCCCTCCCAAGCTGAGTGTGGTAAAGGGGAATTCACAGCAGAAGTCATAGCCTTAAGTGATTTCAATTAAAATATTTTACTTTTGCAAATTCTACAAAACTCATGTGAGCAAGGCCCTATAGCTTAAGTTTCATTAACATCACAGTAAATTTGCCACTGCTTGTATTACTTTGAAAGCCCAATTCTGTGCTTAATAAATAGCTGTTAATTGAAGAAATGGAGAAATTAATCTGTAAAAGACAATGAAGAGTAATGAAAGAGGACATCAAAATTGAGGCTGCTGCCAGCCATGCATATGTCAGGCACTGTCTCAGCCTGTTGTGGGCTCAAAAGAAGGCAGATGGCTGCCATGGGAAATTTCCATGGATGCTTTAGGCTGGAGATCTGGATTTTGGACCATGACATTTTTCAAAAGCACAGAGTCATCTTGGCAGTTAGCAAAGGTAAGAAGACAGCCTGCATACGCCAGAGAAAAAGGGAATAGAGGTAAGGTAGAGAATGGGGATAGAAGTACCAACAAAAGAATTTTCCTTAGTAAGTTTCCAACTCTTTCTCCAGCAATGGCAATTCTGTGTGTAGCCTGGAAAGAGAGCAGGTCAGAGGTCACTTATAAGTAGGTCCATAAAGATTTCCAAGGTGACTCACCAATCATGACAGTGATCTGCTGGCTATGGAGAATATCCTTTGCTAAATCTAAAAACTGTGTTTTTTGGAGGACTCTGTGGTTAGCTCTTCTTCTGGGTAAGAAAACAGGTTTATGGATGGGAGTGTGATCTGTGAGAATCATTAGTGAACCTAATGAAATTTATTACAGAGCTTGCATAAAACCTCATATTGTCCATTTCCTAATATTCTAAGGCTCCAATATTTTCCTGTTTGTTCACTGATTTGATGACTGTGTATTAACTATATATTATTGATAGCTCCTACATGCCAGGTACTCTTCTAGTTCTGAGGATACAATGGTAAATAAGACTGGAAAAGCCCTTGCTCTCACAGAGCTCTTAGTGGGGCTCTTGGGGGGGGGTCAATAGTATACAAAAAATGAATAATATATATCAGCTCTAGGCTGTGATAAGTGCCCTGAAGGAAAAAAACATGGGGGAGGGTTATAGGTTTGGAGTGGTATGTATGCGTGGCAATAATAGCAATTTCAGGAGTGTGTTCACTATTGAGGAGATGATACCTGGACTAGAATGGTGATATGAAGGTAGGTGAGGAAGCACATAGTCAAGAATGATCCAAAGAGAAAGGAATGACAATACAAAGGATCTGAGACCAAGAGGAGCTGACACCTTATAGAAAAAGAGGGCACATCAGTGTTTGCATAGAAGTGAAGAGATAGAGAAAGGCAAGGTGATGAGATTGGAGGGACCCTGGTCAAATGGTGATGGACTTTGTAGACTATGGTGAGAATCACAGATATAGACTAATGAGCTTCCCTATTTAGACAAATTAATGCTCCATTTTACAATACTATCCCACATACCTGGGAGGTGATCATGGAGAATGTAAAGACCACCAAATCAGTGCCAGTAGCAGGTTCAGGAAACTATGAGAGTGAGAAAAGGGGTCTGTAGTCCCTACAAGAACAATAAAGTGAAGTAAATGGCTCTCACATGATCCTCAATGGGGCATGCTTCAAGTGCCCAAGAGAGTGAACTTCCATCAGATATACAGAAATAATCTTTATAGTTTAATAAGACCACCTTGGTTACTGTGAGTGGACAGGCTATAGCGGGATAAAAGAAGTAATAGAGAGGACAGTTAGAAGGTTATTGTGGTAGTTCAGGCTAGAAAATGTGGTCCATCATAACACTTGCAGGTGTACATTTTGGAGATATTGCTAAGAAGACTTTCTGAACAAATGGATGAAGATGTAGGAAAGTGGAGGATGAGGATGGTGTCCTCATTTGCTGAGACAGGAAAGATGAGAGGAAAATAAAATTTTGGTGAGAGATAAATTTTATTTGGTTGTGTTGTTTGTCATACCTAATGGTATGTTGAGTAGGACTCTGGGCAGAAGATCTGGAACCCAAGGAGGAGTTCAGGGCTTGGTTTATATATTATTGGTTTTATTAGCTCACATTGATCCCTCAACAGTTTTGTGAGCAGCCAGGCAAACACACAGTTCAAGTCATGCCATTATCACGTGTGACAAGTTAAATAATTGTTCACTAAAAATTCTCCTCTACCCAAAGAAGAGTTGTTGCTGCTGGAAGCAACTGCCCATGAGGACTCATTTCTTAGCCTCACTAGTTACAAACATGGGACTAATGTTTTCAGGTCATTTACAAAGTTTTATAGTTTATCAATTTTTCCTCTTTCCTGTTTAATGCCTGGATGCAGAAGATAATGTGTCTCCTGAGCAGTGTTTCTCAATCTTGACACTATTGACATTTTGGTCTAAAAAATTCCTTGTTACAGGATCTGTCTTATGGGTGTGCATTCCTGGCCTCCACACACCAGATGCTAGTAGTGTCCCCAATAGTGACAGTTAGAAATATCTCTAGACATTGATACATAATCCCCAGGGGGCAAAAACCACTTCTGGTTGAGAACCACTACCCTAGAGAATAGTGAAACCACAAAATGGAAGTTTTCCTGAACTTTCCTGAACTATATCCCTGAATCACTGCATAGAGTGTAGTCATTACCCACTGACTAGGAAAATAGACATTATACTTTCATGTGAGTAAAAAATATACTTTCCTGTGTGTTTGCCTGTCATGTGTTAAGTCATTGAGTACAATTAGGGCTTATATTTCATGTAAGCTGTTACTTTAAATAGTTCAGCACTATAGTAATTCATAAGCAAAAACCTAAAATAACAAAACTTTTAAAAAACACAATATTTTGTCTCTTCAATGCCACTAGATAGCTGTGTGATGAAATAAATCATTCAAATTTAAGTCTTAGATTTTTGTCTCATCTAAAAATGAGGGAATGTTGGTCTAGATATGTAGCTTCCAAACATTTAAGACCTCAACTTAACAAAATGAAGGCTAAAAACCATATGATCATCTCAATAGATGCAAAAAAATCATTTGAAAACATTCAACATCCATTTATGACAATGGAGATATAGAGGGAATATATCTAAACATAATACAGGCCATATATGACAGGCTACATCATAGTCAACAGTGGAAAGCTTTCAGCTCTAAGATAAAAAGCAAAACAAGGATGCCCACTCTTTCCATCTTTTTCAACATAGTATTGGAAGTCCTAGCCAGAGTAATTAAGCAAGAAAAAGAAATAAAAGTGATCCAAATTGGAAAAGAAAAAGTAAAACTGTCTCTATTTGCAGATAATATGACATTGTATATAACACTCCACCAAAAAACTGTTAGAAAAGATCAGTGAATTCATTAATGTTAGAGGATACAAAATCTACAAAATACACTAAAATCTACAATTTCTATACACTAATAATAAACTATCAGAAAGAGAAATTAAGAAAATGACCCCATTTACAATGCATAAAAAAGTATTCTTTGCAACAACATGGATGGACATGGAGAACATCATGCTAAATGAATTGTCAAAGAAAGACAATTACCATATGATTTCACTCATGTAGAATCTAATGAACAAACTGAACTAACAAGCAAAGTAGAGACTCATAGGTAGAGAGCAAGTTGATGGCTCTGGGAATGTGGATTGGGGGTGGAGGGATCAAACAAAAAAGAAAAAAAAAAGAGAAAGAACTCATGGACAGGAACAACAGTGTGGTAATTGTGGAGGAGAAGGTGGTAGATCAAGATGGAAGAGGGTATGAGGGATAAATGGTAATAGAAAAAATACAATAAAAATAAAATAAAATACCTAGGAATAAATTTAACCAAAAAGGTAAAAGACTTGTACACTAAAAACTACAAGACATTAATGAAAAAAAAAAACCCTGAAGAAGACACAAATAAATAAAAAGATTGTTCATACTCATGAACTGGGAGAATTAATATTGTTAAAATGTCCATAGTGCCCAAAGCAATCTACAGATTCAATGTAATACCAATAAAAATTTTAATAGTATTCCATACTGAAATAAAATAGTCATCATATTTGTATGAAACCACAAAAGACCCTGAATAGCCATAAAAAAATCTTAAAAAAGAACAAAGCTAGAGGCATCATACTCCTTGATTTCAAATAATATTACAAAGCTATAGTAATCAAAACAATATGGTATTGCCATAAAACATACATATAGATCAATGAAACAGAATAGAGAGCCAAGATATAAACCCATGCATATATGGTTAATTAAGTTATGACAATAGAGCCAAGGATATATAATTGAGAAAATATAATCTCTTCAATAAATGCTGTTGGGGAAACTGGACAGACATACGCAAAATAATAAAACTGGACCACAATCTTACATCATACACAAAATTAACTCAAAATGAATTACAGACCTGAATGTAAATCCTGAACTATAAAAATCCTAGAAGAAAATATAGGTCACAAGCTCCTTGACATAGATCTTGGTAATAATTTTATTTTAATGTGACACTAAAACAAAAATCAATAAAAATAAAAATCAACAAGTGGGACTGCATCAAATTAGAAAACTTCTGCACTGGGAAGGAAAATGTAAACAAAATGAAAAGACTGCCTACTGAATGGAAGAAAATAATTGAAAAACATATATCTGATAAGGGGATAATATCCAAAATATATAAAGAACCCATAAAACTCAGTAGCAAAAAAAATTTGATTAAAAAATGCAAAGAGGACCTACATAGACATTTTCCAAAAAATACATATAGATGACCAATAGGTACATGAAAATGTGCACAACATCACCAGTCATGAAGGAAATGCAAATCAAAACCAAAATGAGATATCACTTCATACCTGTAGAATGGCCATTATTGAAAAGACAAGAAATAAGTGTTGGCACGGATGTGGAGAAAAGAGAGCACTTTTAGTGACAACGTAAATTGGTGCAGCCACTATGGAAAAAAGTATAGAGTTTCCTAAAAAAAATTCAAAATAGAACTGCCATTTATCCAAGGAAAAGAAAAATACTAATTTGAAAAGATACATGCATCCCTATGTTTATTGCAGCATAATTTACAATGACTAAGATATGGAAACAATGTAAGTGTCTATAAATGGATAAATAAAATGCGATATATATGAAATTGTTCAGCCATATTATAACAGAATATTACCCAGTCCTAAAAAATAATAAAATCTTGTCATTTGTGACAACATGGATAGGCCTCGAGGGCATTACACTTAGCGAAATTAGTCAGAGAAAGACAAATACTGATGATCTCACTTATATTTGGAATCTGAAACCAAAACCAAACCGAACAGAAACAAGACACTGAGCTCATAGATACAGAGAACAGACTGGGGGTTGCCAGGGCCAGGGAATAGTGGGTGGGAGAAATGGGTGAAGGGGGTCAAAAGGCATAAACCTCTAGTTATAAAATAAGTAAGACCTGGGGATGTAATATACAGTATGAGGCCTAGAGTTAATGACACTTGATTGCATACTTGAAAGTTGCTAGAAGAGTAGATCTTAAAGGTTCTCATCAGAAGAAAACAATTTTTGCAACTAACAAAAGGTGATGAATGTTAACTAGATTTAATGTGATGGTCATTTTGGAATGTATACAAATATCAAGTCATTATGTTATATACATACAAGTAATATAATATGTCAATTATATCTTATTAAAGTAAAACTGCAACTCATAGGAAGGAATTCATTGTGACCTAGAACACATAGAATTTCACATAACAATGCTTATTAATTGCCATGAGCAAAAAACCCTGATATAGGTAGGGCTATGTCATTATTAGAGTTATGGCTATAGAAGCTTTGTAAGAAAATGGGAAAACAATGATTTTATTGTGTTAAAAAGAAGCAGTTTTAACTGATTTCTTTTCCATGGTAATTACCTGGGGCACTATTTATAAGAGCAATTTTTGGGTAGAAATTTTGTTTTTCTAATAGAAAGAAAACCTAATGCTCCATTTCAAATCCAAAAAAAAAAAATCCAGGTTGTGGCCTCCACATTGCTTCTGACAGATTCTATAATCTATAAAAGTGGTGTGAGGAAAACATGCTGCTTCCACCAGGAATTCTGATGGGAGAGGGAATGACATTATTTGTAGCACTTTTCAAGGACAAGTTCTATATAAATATAGGGTGTTATTTTATCTGCCTTTCATAATTAGAAAGAAAAAATGTAATGAGACATTTTCTTTAAAAAAAAAATAAGGCTATGAATCCTGAGTAATTGCTACCATAGACATTCAGTAGAGCATGGAAGTCAAACTCAAATGGTAGGTTATTTTCCTGTCACAAACTCTTTTCTTTGATTGAAAAAATTTCTGAGTTGTAAATCTACAGGCTGCACTGAAAGTGAAGGAACCAGTCTCTGCTGAGACATCCCCCTTCCTGAAGCTTTAAACGGAAAGATTTATGAAAAACAAGGTATAATAAAGTTAATGAGAATGTACAAGTGCAGTCATAAAGACTCCAGTTTTGCCTGGAGGACCTCACAGTTTCTTCCTTTGCAATACAGTCTAGTGAGGTTATACATTACTTTGCCAATTGGTTCCAGAAGTTGGCTGTTTTGATAGTTCTTTGAGGAGTTATCTTTTGTTGCCCATATCATAGACACTTCCTAAGACTGCAATTTCTTGGACTTACTTCAATTACCTGTGAAGTCTCTTTTGGAAAGATGAAAACAAGTATCAAGGGCACCAATTTCTTGCTCTTTCTATACAGATATATTAGTATTTTATACCTCAGTGGATATGATGAGAAATGATAGAAGATGGAAGGAGACCTAAGGCAAAAATGGGGTTTAGATATCAATGAAGAGGATGTATGTACTGAGATGTTTCTTATCCCAGAAAGATGATAGAATAAAACATTATCACTATCACCCACCTGAGAACTCTCTAGCCTCAAAATTCCTGGGCACTCTTGTTAATAACAATTATGATGTTTGTAATGAAAATAATAATTGTTGTTAACATTTAGTAATCTCTAAGTGCCTGACATAGCACCAAGCACTTTATGTATATTATGCATATTATTTCATTAAGTCCTCACAATAACCCAAGAAGTAAATTTTATTATTATACTAATTTTGCTTAAAGAAGATTAGTAACTTGTCCAAATACAAAGCTAACAATTGGTGCTGCAAGAATTTGAATTTGAGTCAATGGAATACAAAGTTCATACTCTTGGCCATTATGCTGTATTGCCTTCTTAAAACCTGTAAGATGTATGCAGTGAAAGTTGCTATGCTTTCTAGAACAGGTCTCATGGGTAATTGGCACTAATGTACCCCTAGTGATAATGGCATCCCCTTTTGTTAACATTTGTATCTTTCTTAAGAAATAATGCTTTCTCCAAAATCCTAATGTACTAGATCTGAGGCACTGTGAAAACATTTCTATTTTCTTCTTTCAAATTTGCCACTTTATAATAGTAAGTGACCATTTATATATAAATCAGTATATATACTGATTTCTTTTTCATGGAAATAAACCCACTTTCCATGAGTGCATGCCATTTGGGCATGTGACCCAGATCCATTCACAGCAATTGGTCCAGACTTGAACATGTGATGCATCTGGCCCAATTAGAGTTCTTCTGAGACCTTTAGTCACATGAGCCAATAAGTCATCTTTTCTTTGGTCTTATTTCATGTTGAGTTTCTGAGAGAGTCCTGATTAATATAACTTATTGCCAACTCTTCTTAATTTTTGTTTTATTGTAGGCACCAGTACACTTTAGCTACAGGAGAATTTAGTTTTGTTTTAGTAAACACCAAAACATTTATTTGGGAGTAAACGAGAAATGAGAAAAGGTTGGAGAAAGGGTACTGATAGGAAAACATCCTCCTATTAGAGGACACAGTTTTGGAGTGTTGGAGGACATAGTTACACAAAAAATTACAATATTTATTCCAAAATATTTGTTTAAATATGGTAAGAAATTTACAAGAAGGAGGCACTAAAGAAGATGCCATCCTGACTAAATGTAGGATAGTCCTGAGGATTTTCTGGATCTAATATCTACTTTTCTGTGCCAAGTTTGAGGACTCATCATACTTTAGGCCTTATAAAGTATTTCTCCTCAGGGTTCTTGTATTTGTGTAAATTTTCTGTATGGGTATTTATGTTTTTCTAGTGGAATATTTCCCCGTTGTGTACATCTTTGTCCCTTAGGGACATGAAAGAAAAAATATATCAGTTTGTTTTTATATCTAAATTGAGGTTTGTGCTAAACACAAAAATCTAGCTACAAATAAATTATGCTCTGATCTTAAGGATAAAATAAACACAAAGCAATACAGAACTGTGTTTTGCCAGAGCGAATTGGAACATGATGTTCAGAAGTTTCCAAATGAGTTCCAAAATTAGAATAAATCTTGGCAAAATGCATACTCATGTCCCCTTAGAAATCTTATCATTTGAACTCAGCGAGTACTAGCCTTATTCATTTCAGTAGCTCCCAGGAGGCTTAAGAACCTGACCCTATGTGTCCTGGAGCTGTCCGAGGCCTGCTGGTTTTAAATTTGCCTCAGTTAGGTCGGAAAAGGCACCAAAAACTAAACCAGTGATCTAAGATTTCAATACCCATGTCCAGCCCCATTTCTTCTAGGAAGTCCAGCTATTGCTGCTAGATTTGTGCACTGAGTATTTTTCACTACTTAGTTTCACAGCTGTAGCCCTCACAGAAGCACTTGGTGGTAGGTGTTGGATCTAAGCCTTTTGGCTGGGCAGTGAGCTCTGGGTTTATTATGAGAGTCTCTGTGGATTACAGATTCTATAAGAAGTGGTTCATTTCCAGATTAGAGGCTTTCTTGGATAGGTAGTCAATTCAAGTGTAAGAGCATAGGACTTTTTATCAGGAAGTTTTTAATTAAGGATATTCACGTGGTTGCCAATTAGTGTCAGGCAAGGGTAAATACTTGCTGAGTTACCTCCCAGGGGCCAGCATGCCAACTTTCTTACCAGAATGGACTTGAAGATCTACCTTCTTTGGTTCATGGGGCCTCTCAGCTCAGGACTTCATCTTATCTCCCACTACTATAAATCAGAGTTCAGATACTTCCATTAACCAGTGTCCTCTTTGTCCTTTAACATGCTGTGTTCATCCTAACCTCAAGACTTCAGCTCACTCCAGTTTCCCTTTTGGAATGCTTCCTTCCGTTCCACATCACTGGTGCCATTTATCTCTCAAGCTCATCTCATATCTTACATCCTGTCCTGTGTGAGGCATCTCTATTAACAATTTCAGCCCAGTTTGGTTGCTTATCTCTTTTTTTTCTCATGTTTTCTCAAACAATTGCTACTTTACCAAATTCAGTCTTATTTTTCTGTAGTTGAGTCCCACAATAGTACCAATGTATTTTGAATTCAGGGCACATATTTCAGACTTTCTTTTTTATATATTTTGCTACTTGAAAGATAGGTACTTGGAATTTGCCCAAAGTTGGATTTAAATCTAAAAAAAAAGATGAGGAAAATCTTTACACTAAAAAGATGAGGAAAATCTTTACACTTTAATATATCTCATCACTGAGATATATTAAAGAAGACTTAAATAAATGAAGTTATAGATCATGCCCATAGATTGTAAGACTCAATATTATAATACAGAAGAATATTTTCATGAGCATGGGAAAGGCAAAGATTTCATAAATAGCATTTATGACTTTCATGATACACTAAACATAAAACTGATGTTAGGTGACATTTAACATGAGAACTTCCAATTATCAAAGATGCCAAAATAGTGACAAATAAAGTTATGAATTAGAAGAAAATATTAACAAATTATATATCACACAAAGGACTTATACTAAAAAAACATATAAATATATCCTAGAAATTAATAAAAAAGATAAGCATCTCAAAAGAAAGAAATGTGCAAAAGACTTAAAGAGATAGTTTACAAAAGAGGAAATCTGAATGGCTTGTGCACATATGAAGAGATGCCTAATTTCATTACTGTCAGGAAAATGCAAATTAAAATTACAAAATTCAAAAACATAGCTACCAGATGGCTAAAATAAAAAGGACATTCAGTATCAAGGGATGGTGAGGAGTTAGAATATTTGGGACTCTTGCACATCATTATTATACACTGTTAGTATACAGTCAGTACAGTCACTTTCAAATCTATTTAGCAAGATCTGCTAAATCTGAACATGTGTACACCATATGAGCTAACACTTTTACTACCACATATATGAGTAAGGTATATGAGTAGGTATATTTTACTCCATAAGTACATATGCTCATCAAAAGACATTTTGGAAGAATAGTCATAGTAGCACTGTGCACAATGACCAAAAGTGGAAACAACCCAAATGTTCATCAACAATAGAATGAATAAATAATTGTGGTATATCCAGGCAATGAAATCTTTTCAGCAAGGAGAATGACCAAAATATTGCTACATGCAACGATCTGGATGAATTCCATAGAGATGTTATTGAACAAAAGAAATTAGACACAAATAGTATATATTATATAATTCCATTTTTTCAAAGTCCAGAAAGAGTCAAAACTAAGCTGTGGTAACCAGAAGGGCTTTTCAGGATGCAATAGTTCTGTTTCTTCATCTGGGTGGTGGTAACAAGAATTTGTTCTTTTTGTGCAAACTCATTGAACTGTACACTTATGATTAGTGAATTTTTCTGTATATATGAAGTATTTATGTTTAAAAGCAAAAAGTTTACATCTGGGGGGATGAACTGTCTCTCATCAGGGATTTTTACTCACTGTTTCACTTCTGCTCATAGGCTCTGGAGTGGAAATGAAAATGAGGAAAGTTTAGTTAAACAAACAGACTCATAAATTCAATTTTAAACCTCATCTTGACCTTGGAAAGGTTTAATCACTGGTTTGAGCTACTCAGTTCTTCCTGCTTCAACAACTTTACTCATAAAACCATTTTATAGATGGTGCTTTGCTTTGCTTTCAACCAGTAAAGCAGCTTTATTAATAATACTCCTGTCCTCATAATCTCCCCTTTGTAGCTCATCTTCTGACTTAGAGTTTCCTAATTCTCTCTCATGACTGTGATCATGTTGACTCTTGCATTATAATTGTGTGTATTCTCTATTCATTTCTTATTCCACCGCCCCTACTTCCTGAGGGCAAAGCAGCCTGGTGCTGCTCAGTTCAGTACGTATGAAAGGCTCAGCGATGGACTATTAAAAATATTTAATTTAATTAGATTAACTGCAAAGCTCAGGATTATAAACTAAGTAGGAAGTTTTGGCTGTACCTGGGTATGCCTCTGATGGTCCTCATTATGAGGGGGGTAGAAGGCTACCATTCCCACCAAAACCCAGCTGGGTGCTGAGGCAGCTTTGAGTCTGCAAGACTCAGGCTTAATTTCCCAAGGCTGTTTTTTGGCATTCAGTTTGGTTTAGGGTATCCAAACCAGAATATTCTTAAATGGTGGAAGTAAATTAGAAAACATATCCTCATGTTTTTGTGTAAATTATATCAATTATATAAAAGTGAAATGAGACAACATTGTATTTTGGATCTAGCAGTTCTGAATCCAAAATGTTTCTGGTTTAGCACTTTCAAACTCTGGAACTTCAGTGGTAAAGATGGGGGAGGGGCACTTAGCACCTGTTTCCTTGTCTTTCCCCAGTGTAATGCCACCCCACAAGGTTATGAGGAGGATTCATTCATGCATGGGTGCATTTAGCTTTCAACATTTAACAGTTATTTAAAACACTCTGTGTCAGTCACTCTGTTGGCTCTGGGGATTCACAGTCCAGTTGTGAGAAAAATATTCAGTATTTTTCGATTCATTTTTTTGTTACTGGCCTCTAAGAAACTGTCTTCAACATTTTTTCCTAATCTTTCTTTCTCTCTCCATGAAATTTTAACACCAAAAATATATTGTATATATATTTATGAGTGTATGCATAGTTATGCTTTATAGTAAAAGAAGTAAGATTATTTTCAACCCACCCTTCCCAAGAGCTACTTTTTGCCCCGTGGGAGAGATATTTCCTCCAGTGAAGGAAACAAAGGACTGTAGGGGAGTGTGGTAAGTGCAACAGAGTCAGAGGTACAAGCTACTGAGTCACTTCACTCACTGCCTAGGGTGGGAGACCAACTATGATGGGTGGCATCTAGGAAGACTCTAGGAAGAAAAGGGGGATGCCAGTGATCACAAAGGATAAATCAGGACTTCCTGGAAGCCATGGAAAGGGAGGTTTCTATAGCAAGGCACAGGGGGTGTGAGGCAGGGTGCTCACTCTTGGTGGGTGTGGGTGAGGAGGCTGAGGGGCAGCAGGGCCAGTGATGGAAGGCCTTGAATGCTGAGGCTGAGACAGACCTTATGCCAAGGACATCGGGTGCTCAAAAAGTTATTAAGAAGGGGAAAAGTCTTGATCATTTTTATACATTTTCAAGTTCATTCAGGCTCTTGTATGGATGAGGCAGGGAAAGCGGGCCACAAAATTATAGAATCTGTAGAAAGCCAGAAATCACCAGGACTTGAATGAGACAGTTGTCTGTGATGATGAGAGGAGGGAGGGAGAGATGTTCTGGAGACAGGATTAAGTGAAAGTTTATGTGAAAGCACCTGGCATGCTGTTAGGTATTCGATAAAAAAGGCTTATTACTGAAACCACTGGGACTGCTTGGGGGCTTGGCACTGCATAAGCTTCTCAGAGGCTTTGGAACCAGATTGCTCAAATCTCTCAGTGGCCTGAGGTTTGACATCTGTTAAATAAATGCTTTTGTTTGAGGTCAAGCTGGACAAAGTAAACCTAGCCAATGGGCTGTGAAGGGACATTCCTTGAGGGAGCCACTATCACTGAGCTAAATGACTCCATGAACTATAACAACAGGACAGTACAGGTTGCAGGGACTCTTAAACCTGTGTAAGGTTTTACACACTGACTTCAACTGCTCCCTCCCTCTCAGCTCCTGTCTGAACTCACTGACCACATTGGTTGCTACACTTGCTGTGTCCTTTGCTTGGCTTTGCCCTATTCTGGGAATGAACTGATCTGCCACTGAGCTCCTAAAGAGATGATCACATACTCCTGCTTGTCTTTACTTCATAGTAAGTTAGGCTGCTTATGGATCAGCTCTACTCATTCCCTTCCTATCTTTTAGTAGCTTTGGGAGTTATGAAGAAACTAAAAGAAAGCAGCAGTGAGATAATCTGCAGGGAAAACGAGGAATGTTAAAGTGGGAATGGCTTTTTTATTAAGTGGAGGTGCGAGGGTCGGTGGCCTTTTGGCCATGGCAGGACTGTTTGCCATTCTTAGAAGAAGCCAGGAAAGAATTCAAGGGAATGGGTCAGGGAGTGGGTAGCATCACTCAGACAGCTGCTGACAAGGCCTTGGGGTGTAGAGGGAGGTGTCTGCTCATGTCTGAGACCCTCTTAGATATGCTAGCACCCATTTCCTCCAGCTTTATGCAGAGCATACACAGTGTGTTTGATAAGATGACTTTGAAGTAAAGATGAGCGCTCTTTCACCTATTTTAAATCAAATTCATCCCCTCCAGGACACCTCCTCAGTGCTCATCATTATCATAGAACATCTGTCACAGTCCCTTTCAAGGCTTCCCAAGCCCGAAGCCCACCACAGTGACAGCAGGAATCAGGAACTGCCAGTCTCCCTCCCAATCATCTCTTTTAATGTCACCTCTCTGGCTTCTCCAGTCTCAGCCTCAGTTGGCCTCTTCCACTGGCTCTCTGATCTTCCTATCCCCAGGTGGACCAGCAACTGAGTCTCAGACTGTTTACCTTGGCTCTGACATAGAGTGCATTTAGAATTCTGTTTTTTGAAACTGTCCTTCATGAACTTGCAATGAAACTTGGGCAAAGGGCCCTGGCCCTATGCCTGCCCAGGGTGTAGGAATTAAATTCAGCTGGGCCTGTGGAACTTTCCAGATTTCGCATATTTGTTAGAAGAAGGTAGAAACAACAGTGCTGAGAACCAGCTGCAGATGATTAAGGAGCTTGCTAAGGAGCCCTGAAATGCTCCAGGGAGGCCAGAACTTCTGACTTGGTTCAAGTGTCATCCCAGGCAGGAGCTACCTACCTATAGCAAGGATACATCCTAAAAAGTGCACTCTTGCAGTTTGGTATCCAGAGGAAGGTCTTCAGGGTATGCCACAGTTCCTGACACAGTCCCCATTTAAAAATTAACTGGATTATGAGTTTGTGAAATATATTAAATAAACACTGACATAATGCAAACCAGGGAGTGAAGACCAGTGCACTGTGACAAACTCAGGATTTAGAGCAACTTAGGGAAGGAGCAATGATGTAAAATTCTGGGAAGAATAGGAAATGTTAATGAGAATTGTGAAATTTTTTTCTTATTAACTATGTAGTACAGAGAGAAAAGCTATGGTATACCATCATGAATTGGAAGAGCTTTCAGGATTTTAGTTGACAGTAAGTTCAAGGGAGTATAAAACATAAGATCCAATATCTCAAATTTCACTTACCCAAAGCTGAGCAAATCAAATTTATACCTTCCTTGATGATCCCAAATTCTGTTGATCAGTGCCATTAGCATTCCAGAATTATCTATCCTATGATATGAACACTCTGTTTTGTGATTGTAATCTGTAGTCAATTAATCTGTATGTATTTGGTATATAATCCAGTAATGTATTTTAGTGAATTATTTGATCATTCATTTTAATGAATATTTATTGAGTACGTAATAAGTACTAGTCACTCTGCTAGGTGCTGGAATGGCAGTAATAAATGGATTAGACATAACCCTTGCCTTCTTAGACCTTGTTCTATCAGGAGAGACACATATTAAACTAGTAAATATGTACAAAATTATTAAAAATTATAATTCTCATGAGATTTAGGAAAGTGTGAGGCTCCAGACAGCATGTGGGGTGGGGGGGTAGGGCTGGCTTTGAGCAAAGAGTTTGGGAGATGTTTCTCAAGAAAGTGAATTCTGAACTTAGGTTTATATAGCTGTTCTGTCCAATATGGTACCCACTAGACACATGTATTTAAATTTAAATGGGTTAAAATAAAATAAAACTAGAAGTCCATTTCCTCAGTTGAACTAGACACATTCTAGTACTCAACAGCCACCATCAGCAAGTGGCTACCATATTATATAACAGATATAGAATGTTTGCATCATTGTGGAATGTTCCACTGGGCAGTGCTGTTATGTAATATTTAACCAGATGAAAAGGAGTCCAGGGGAGAAAGAAGTAAATGCCTTAAGCCAAAAACAGGTACTTCTTAATTTAGAGAAACAATTATAATCTAAATGAAATAAGATTTTTAGAATGTTCAGTTGATGGTGATGTTGGATGATGGGTTTTAGTGAATGATAAGTGGAGATAGAAAATATCCCCTCCTTCTATTTTCTGACTCAAGTTTCAACAGATAGTTTCCATGTGATTGTTCAGTTCTTATTCATACATGGGAGTCCAGTCCTGGATCTTTGCCTTTGTTCTTAGGTATATGAAATAGTTAATGACCAAGACAGCATAATAGGGAACAATATTATGATGGAACTGTTCAGCAAAATATACACGGGGGATCCCAGAAGCCAGAATTATTTTCTGGAGAGTGGGCCCCTTGTAGTACAAGCTTCCTACTAGGTGAGTGTTCTAGGAACCCATCTGTATCAGAGCACCAGTTGGTGTTGTGAGAAGCTGCATTGGCTTCAGTGGATTTTTTAAACCACTCTTTTAACAAGTTTGTCCATTTCATGACGGATAACACCAGGCTGAGTGTTCAGAGGTTTTTGACCAAAACCAGCATGATCCCATGTTCCACCCTCCTTGCACACTTGATTCTTGATCTTGCCCCGAGTGACTTTTTGTTTCCCTGGATGAAAAGTCCCTTGCTGATGTGGAAGAGGTGAAACAGAAAACAGAAGAAGCACTAAAAGGCATTAAAGTTGATGAGTTCAAAAACTGTTGAGCAGTGGAAGAGACATCTTGATAGGTGTATTTCATCAAGGGAATACTTTGTAGGTGACTGAGGTTGAAATATGTCAGAATAAATACACCATTTTTAATAAATTTATAAATAAATTCTGTTTTCACTTGGTCCCCCCTATACAATGAGTGACATACAATAGGACAATTGACAATAAGTTTCAACTTATATAGCAATGATGACATATAACTAAATATAGGCAGTTACTACCTTTGAGCCATTTGTCATTTGTCCTCTGCCCATGTAGTAAGCATTGATGCTCTCAAGAGTTCAATACTGGGTGTTATTCTCTTTTCACTCTACATAGTCCCCCGAGTGTGTCCATTCACTCTCTGACTTCACATATTATCCATGTGTTGATGGTTCCCAAGTCTGTTCCCATTTCTAGCCCCAGACCTCACTCCCATGCTTCAGACAGCTAAATTTAAATGTCCACTAATAACCTCCAATTGGATGTCCCACAGACACTTGAAACTCATCATCACACTGCCTACCCAAACTGTACCTCCTTCACAGTCCCCTACTTCAACAGTGGCAACACTCTGCAAACCAGAAACTGGAAGCCTGGGTGGCATGCTTGTCTTCTGCACTGACATCCTGTCAGTCACTAAGCCCTGTTGATGCTGACTTCCAAATAATTTCTTGAATTTATTGACTTGCCTCTCTTTCCTTTTCTACCATCCTAGATTAACTTTCACAGCCTAAATCATGTAACCATTTCTAACCAGCCTCCTTGGTCCAGTCTTGGCCACCTCCAAACCATGCTCCACACCACAGTCATAACAGTATTGGGTAATCTGATAGTATCTTTCCATTGTTTAAAAGCCTTCAATTGCTCTCCATTACACTGGCCCAAATGACTTTATGTAGTAACAAGACTCATCTTGATTTGGTCCTGATTACTTCTCCAGGTGCTTCTGTTACCCTTTCTCCCTTGTACATTATTCTGCAAATACAGTTAGCTCCATTTAGTTCCAGGACTCTATCATACTCAACTTTGTACTAGGATCTTTGCACACGCTATTGCCAGAAAAGCTTTCAACAGCATGATGGCTTCTTTCCCCCTTTTTCCCGGTTTATTCAATTTAAATGTTATTTTTTTTCAAGGAGGCTTCCCCCAGTTCCCCAGTGTGCATTGTCCCTGTCATGTACCCACTGAAGTGGGTTGAATGATGATCCCCCAAAACATAAGTCCACATTCCAATTCCCAGAACCTGTGAATTTCACCTCAATTGGAAAAAGGGTCTTTGCTGATATAGTTAAACTCTTGAGATGAGATCATTCTGGATTGTCCAGGTGGGCTCCAAATACAATGTCAATTATCTTTCCAAGAGACACAGAGAGAAGAGAAAAGGATGTGAAGGAGACAAACATTACAGTAATACAGTACTAAGCATAGGAATGTCAGGAGCCACCAGAAGCCGGAAGAGATAAGAAAGGATTCTCCCCTAGAGCCTTTGGATTTCACACTTCTATGTCTGTGAGAGATAAATTTCTGTTGTTATAAGCCACCTAGTTTGTGTTAATTTGTTACTGCAGCCCTAGGAAACTAAAATATCCTCTCCATAATTTCATGATACCTCTTATTACAAGGCTTCAAAGTGCACTCTGTCCTTGTTTCCTAACTTGCAAAGCTTCATGAGGGCAGGAGTGTGCATATATTTACCATTGTATCTACAACACTGGCTTGGTACCTGGTACAAATTAAGATATCCACAATCTGTTGATGTATGAATGCAGCACTGTTGACTGATATACGTGAGATAAACTTTGGAGAGGAGATGGACTTGAGCTGGTCTGATAAAATGGCCAGGATTTTGGTAACACTGAGAAGAAGTGTAGTTATTTCCAGAAATAAAAAAAAATTCATGAGGGCTTGGAGATGAGAATGTGAATAATGTGTGAGTTCATAGAGATCAACCTCACTATAAGATGGGATTCCTAAAGTAAAGCTGGGTGATCAGTAAGGTGAACTAATAGGATTTTCTCTTGCAGTCCAGAACTTCCCTAGCAGGTGTATTCAGCATCTCTGTGCACTGTAAAAAGGTCACCATTTGCCATGACACCAGTTCCCTTTGAATGGCTGATCAGGATCTGGCATCTCAGAGAAGTGTCCTATAGCATAACATATATCATCAATCTCTCTGTGTGCCATGGATCAACAAAGACTGAAATACTGCCAAGGTTAGGAGTCATTAAAGCTTCTTGAATTGAATCATTAATAGGAACAGCTAAATAATTTATGGGCCCTAGTACAAAAGAAAAAGTGGGCCTCTGGTTCAAATATTATTAAAAATTTCAAGACAGCAATGCAGAGCATTAGAATGTGGAAAACTTCTAGGCCCTGGCTAGGTGTTTCAGTTGGTTAGAGTGTTATCTCGATACACCAAGGTTGTGGGTTCAATCTCCAGTCATGGCACATACAAGAAGCAACCAATGAATGAATAAATAAGTGGAACAACAAATTGGTGTTTCTTTCCCTTCTTCTCTCTTTAAAATCAATAAAATCAATCAATCAGTCAGTAAAATGTGGAGGCCTTCTAAATATGGGTCCTACATAACTGCATTGGTCTCACACCCAAGAAGCTGACTCTGACTATGAAAAAAAGGTCTGCTGAATGGGTATGAAATTATTATGTGAAATGGGGTGAATGGGTATGAGGTATGTCAGGTGGACCAGGTGAGGGTCTCTACTGAAATAATCCAAGAAGATAGAGGGGAGGAGACCCTGGCCTAAGATGCTTTCATGGGAGGGCAAAGGGAGGAAAAAGGCAAATCTAAGAGATAATATGTGTTCAGGGTCAAAGATGCTTCAGGGTCTTTCCAGACTTCTCAGAGCAGGGGGAGCCATCAGTGGAGTCCTCAAAGAATTGGGAAACACCAGTATGCCATTAACAGTGTACTAGGAGCTGAAGCAGGCAGGGATGAATTAAGCTCAGCAAAGATGATGAAAATGAATACAGGCACTTTACTCCACAAAGGAACCTCCTAGAGGTATCCGACAGTTTGCCTAGTAACACAGCTGTAGTGAGGGGAATGAGTGGAAAAGACAGTAGGAAAGAACTAATCCTCAAATGCTTCCAGGGGCCAAAAGGTGTGAGGGTGAGGAGTGCTGCGGACTGCTGCAAGCTTGTGACTGTCCACAGGTGGCAGTCCCTGTACAGCTTCAGCTGTACGTGGTTATGTACGAACACACACACAGTGGCCAGAGCTTTGAATTTTTAATGAGAAGCCAAAGATCCAGAATTTTGAAATCTTTCTTTTTAAGTGTTGGCCACTAAGTTACATTTTTTCTTATAAATTCTGTAAGCCAAGCAAAACACATCCATGGGCCAGAGCTGGCTCCTGGGATTCGGGTTGTAGCCTCTGTACAGGACACAGTGGATAAGTGCCGGGATGAGGTTCAAATCTTGCTCTGTCACTGGGTCAGCTGTGATCCACAGAGAGAGCCTTGCTAAATCTTGCTTTTCCATGTAATGGGGATAGTTGCAGCCCTCAGGGTAGTGGCAAGAATTAAATGACATTTTTAAGGTAAAACACAGTTGACAGTGTGGAAAAGCTAAATAAATGTTGACTGTTACTATCCTTAAGTATCCACTACATATCAGGGTCTGGGCTGTGTACTTTATATATTTTATTTTATGCTCACAACCACATTATCAAGTAGGCTTCATTACGGTGTACCCAATTCTCAGAGTTGAGGTGGAAAGAATGGCTCAGAGATACGAAGTCACTTGTCGCAAATCACAAATCAGTCTCTAAGTCTGAACAAGAATGAATTAGATATCATATTTCTGCCTGCTAAGGTGTTTCTTCCTTTTTAATTTTTAAAAAGATTTTCTTTATGTATTTTTAGAGAAAGGGGAAGGGAGGAAGAAAAAGAGGGAAAGAAAGATCAATCAGTTGCCTCTTTCATGTGCCCCACCCTGGGACAGGCATGTGCCCTGACCAGGGATCTAACCAGCAACCTTTTATTTTGTAAGATGACGTTCAACCAACTGAGTCACACTGGTCAGGAAAGTGTTCCTTTTTAATATTCCTTTTTACGCTGTTCTGACTCTTACACAGGATGGGGCAAAAGTAGGTTTATAGTTGTTTGTATGGAAAACAATATAATAATTAATACATAATGATATGAGAATAAACTTTTTTGTGTACTCACAACTATAAACCTACTCTTTGCCCATCCCTGTATTTTATCCTGGAGGTTTCTAGAAAAACAGTGTTCTAACCAATGGCACTTTTCAAAAAAATTTTAATAACAAAACAAACTCCAAAAAGGAATAAAAAGAGGCTCCCCCTGCCAACCCCAAAACCCTCTGTCATTCTTTTTCTTTCTCAAAACAAAAGTAATAGAAGCTGCTAATGCATCCTTCTACCTCCACCGTCCTCCTCCCTGCCTGCCCCACCCTTTCCAAAGATTCTTAAATAACATTGTTTGGGAAAACATTATTTTTGTATTTTCCCAATTCCCCAGGACAACGACAGCATTCCTAATCTACCTCAGGGGTGAAGGAGTTGACAGTTTAATGGACAAGTGCCCTATGTTAAGGCCCTAAGGCAAAAGTTTAACAGGAAGGACCTTAATGCCTTTATTGCATAGACAAGCTCCCTTGGTACCACTCAGCAATGGTGACAGGTGTCAGAGCCAAGCATAGGGCCTTTGGGCCTCTGTGCCCTGGAAGACAATTAGGTAGTTTGCTCCATGACCTATACTTCACGTATATCCTCCAGGCCTGCAAACTGGTCATCCCATCTCCCACTTCTCCCCAGGAGTTTTACGCTCTAGAGCTGTCTACCCAGAATCTTCCCACAATCTAAATCTCCTTTCTTAAAAAAAAAAAAATAAATAAAAAGATTTGCATTGTTTGTAGATCTGAAAGTAGCAGGAATTTTAACTTGTTCCTGGAACAAATTCTGGTATTTGAATTGGGAATGGAATTAGGGTAGGAGTGGGGGACGTCTCAGCTGGGCAAGTCAGAGTGATGAAGTTCATGGCAAACAGCTCTGATTCTCTTGACTATAGCCAAGCCAGTAGGGCTCAGAGCATGATGTTCTCAATGACAGCCTTGACAATGACATGATTTGTTGTCCTTCCAAAGCTTAAAATGGCATCTCAGCCTGTAAAGGGGAGCTTTCTTCTGAACCTGTGGGATGGGAAGGCAGATTTCAGCTTCCAGAGAAGGAAATGAAGACACTAAGCATAGCAGGCTTGAGTCGAAATGTCACCTGGCCATAACACTTGCCTAAAAGATACATATTTTATTTTGTTTTGTTTTGGAGGAATGTCTCTTCAGTCTTTTTCATGGGTAGGATTTCAGACTAAGATGTTCCTCTTTCCTAACTGCCACATTGAAACTGAATATTGCCTCAGTCCAAAATGCACAATACCCACGTTATTTCTGTAATTCACAGCAGAAACTAAGTCCTGAAGCTTGACCCAAACCAGCTGATATTTTTTGGTCCTGGGTTGATACCTACTTAACTGGTTTTCTTTTGTTCACACTTCTCTGGATTCTTTCAGAGAACTGGAAGGATGTAAAGTAAGCTTCAGTGCTTTCTCAACAGGGAAAACTGAGAGCTAATAGGCATTTATGCTATTAGAAAAAACAATAATGATTGTAAGCAGTCGCAAATCTCTTGAGCCACAAAAACGCTACAGATAGAAATCAGTGAAGGCTCCCATGCTTTCTCTGTCAGTAACATGCAGAGATTAATCTTGACCCTGGCCAAAGTCAAGCTCTAGAGCTGCAGGAGAACAATGAATCATCAAAGACCGAGTCTTGCCACCACTCAGATTACTGTAGAATGCAGGAGCAGGTGTCCACAGTCACATGCATACACACGCAAAAGATAGGCACAGTCTCCAAGCTGTGCATTGCACAAGTTCATTTCTATACCAATGGCTTGAATCCAGATTAATATAAACTGTACCCTAAAGGCTGAGTTCTCTGGCTGGCAACTACAGTCTATTTACTTCTTCAGACAACTATAAGATTTGCCCATCTTTTGTAACTTTGTTTTTGTGGACTAATGTACTGATCCCCATGTCCTTATAGCAAAAACAAGGAGGGGGTGGAAATGGGAGGGAGGTGGGGAGGGCTGGGGTGGGGTTGGGATGAAAGTAAAAGGCAGAAAACTGTACTTGAACAACAATTAAAACAAAAAATAAATAAATTAAATAAAAAAATTTTAAAAAAGCAAACCCCCAAAACTCTATGTCTCTGTCCTGCTGGAGGGAAGGCCCCCACCCCTCTTTCTTACAGGTACCAGTGGGGGTGGGGAGACGGCACTTGGCTTTGGTAGAGGTAGTGAGTGGTGGGTAGTCTGGGTGGAGATGGAAAAGTAGGGAGGCTTCCAGAGTATTCAGGGAGCAGTTCTTCTTCTTCTTCTTTTTTTAAGATTTTATTTACTTATTTTTAGAGGGGGAAGGGGAGAGAGAGAGAGAGAGAGAGAGGGAGAGAGAGAAACATCAATGTGCGGTTGCTGGAGGTCATGGCCTGAAACCTAGGCGTGTGCCCTGACTGGGAATAGAACCTGTGATCCCTGGTTTGCAGCCTGCTACACCATCTAGGGCAGCGAGCAGCTCTCCTTTAGGGAGAATTTTAAATCTTAGATGGTACTTATTAGTCATGTGGCCTTAAGCAGTACCTTCTTGATGAGTGCCTCAGCCTGCAGAGGCCCTTTGAAGCTCAGTGACCACATCTGGCAAATGGAAGCAACAATGGTAATAAATGATGCCTCCCACAAGGGGTTGTCACGATAAGGAGATGGGGTATGAGGAAGCACCTAACATGATGTTACACTGTCATGTAGTTGCACTCAGTAAGTAGTGAATCTGGATCTGCTAGAGAAAGACAGCAGGTACAAAAATATAACAAATGCAAATACTCAATATAAACTAATATACAGGCTGAGGAACAAGTGTGGAATAATTTGGGTATGAGGTAATTTGTGGACTAGCATAGAGCTAACCAGGAAAACTCTGGGAAACTTCCATGTGGGTGTCCCTCTACAGGACATAGCTCTTGGCATAGCCGGGCTTTTTGGGTTCTTCATGGTCTGCATTTAGTCAGGGCTTCTGTGTGGGGCTCTTCATTTGTTCTGTTCCTGCTAGTAAGAGGCAGCTCAGCCCCACCTATGCAGGGTTGTAAGATCTGGCAAGTGAAAATGCAGAATGCCCAGTTAAGTTTGAATTTCAAATAAACAATAAATAATTGTTAAGTATAAGTATGTCCTATATAATATTTGAGATGTGCTTATACTAAACAAAAATTCATTGTTTATCTGAAATGAAAATTAAACTGAGTGTCCTGTTTTGTATTTGGAGACCCTACCCAGTCACCACAACTTACAACGGACTGAAAAAAGAACTCAGTGTGACACACTACACCCCTATCTTGGGGAAGAGGAATTAACTACACCTTAGTGCAGACAGTGCCAAGGAACACAATTTCTTGGTCAAAAAACCTCAACTACTCCCATTTCTTTGGCTCTCCTCTTTGAATCAGGGACTCTCCTTGCATAAACACCAAGATGCCCCTGATATGTGGTAACTTTGGAAATTTAGCCCGAGTGGGAGAATTCCCCAGGTAAGGATCTGTAAGCAATTACATGTGGCCATAAATCAGGAGTTTCTCCAGATTTCAGTCCTTCACCTCAGAGTCAAGCCTGATAGCAGTCAAGCCTGATAGCAGTCAAGCCTGATAACAAAAATGGTGAGTGCTCCCAGTCAGCACCCACCATTTTTGTTTCCTGGATGGACACAGGGAAACTTTCAATGATTCTGTGCTCTGGGGAGATGGAGCTTAGTAAATTCTTAGGACAACAACATTGTCCTAAGGCTTGCAGAGGAAGATATGAAGAGGCAAAGAGAACATAAAAAATTTAAAAATAATGGTGTTATTGACAGAAGTTTGGAGGGAGGTGATGTTAAAATAAGTGCAAAAGCACTAATTTCTTAATTTTTTACAGTGGGAAGTAAGCCAATGCTGTCAAAAGTTGATGGAACAAGATCCAAGTATATAGTTTAGAGTTATGCAGATAACCAATAGAAAAACTTAAAAAAAAACCAACTAACCAAACTCAAGAAATGGTCAGTAGAGTAAGAAAGGCAAAGAGAGTATAAGAGGTATTCATTCTTCATCCTTTAGAATATGAAGTTAAAAAATTGTTCATAGGTTATAAATACATATAAGTATATTAGTTAGGTTTTGATAAGTTAACATATTTTGCCATGTATGATGTGCACTTTTTTTCCCAAATTTTTGAGGGAAAGTAAGGATGACATTATACATGGGTAGTACCTGAAATACCTTGTATCTGTTCTTGTGTTTTATAAATGTTACATAAAATGTCTTGTACCATAATATGTTTAAAAATAAATGCTAAAATTTCTTTATAATACAAAAATAAGTATCTATATATAAACAAATAAATAAATACATTGAATTAAAAAATTAAAATGAAAGATTTTTTTTCCTGAAAGTGTGGGCCAAAAATGTGGGTGTGCATTATACACAGCAAAATATTGTATGTTGAGGCAACAAACAATGCCCAAATATTAAAACAATGTTTCATTGTTTTGCTTATATCTCATACCTTTGGCTGTGGCTGCCAGCCTCCGTGATGGCCCCAATGATCTTTGCTTCTTGATGTGCACACGCTTGTGTAGTCCCCTCCCACATGGTACCATATTTGGTCTATGGGAACAATATAATACTGAAGAAGTGATGACTTCTGAAATTAGGTTACTAAAGACACTGTGGCTTCCATTGTGAGCACATGCCATGTCCTTCTTAGATCACTGGCTTTGGAGGAAACCAGTTGCTATAATAAGCAGTCCTGTGGATAGGTCCCTGTGTTGAGTAACTGGGACAGACCTCCATCAAACAGACAGGTAAGAGAGTCTTCTTGGAGCCAGCCCCAGTCAAGCTTTCAGATTGCCACAGACCAAGCTGATGGCTTGATTGAAGCCTTCTCAGACCATGAGCCAGAATCACCTTCCTAAGCTGCTCCCAGGTTCCTGACCTGGAATTTTGTGAAACAGTAGTAATTTTATTTAGTGAAATTACAAAAAAAATGTGGTAAATATTTTTACTTTAATAATTTTACTTAACATTAAATTTTAGGAAAACGGGGACAACTGTATTCAAACATTAATAAAAAATGATTTAAAAAATAAAAAAAATTTAGGGTAATTTGTTCTTCAGTAATAGGTAACTAATACAGTGGTCGTGGACTTACTGCTCCACAAAACTTATTAGGGGGAAGGAGTTGTCCCTGGAACATCTGTTCTCATGGAGGGAAGAAGAGCCAGAGAGGAGTTGAATTTTATAAGGATGTTTAGCCTTCTGCTTTGAATGGCATCCATGACTGTTGCTCACTTTCCATTGATTAAAGCAAATACATGGTTCAGTCTGTTTATGGGGTGGGTAGATATACTCCTTGCCCAAGAAAGCACTGCAAAAGGCAGGGATAGATAATTCTTTTACTGGAAATAAGGAAGTCTATAATTGGGAATTACAATATATTTGATCCCAAGAGGCGTAATATATTTGTGAATAGATGACTAAAATATATCTGAAAGGATATTCAAGAAAATAATAACCTTGGTTGCTTCTGGGGAAAGAGATCTGAATGGGAAGGAGATTTTTCATTATGTGGTTTTTTAAAATCTTTTAAATGAGATCTAAGTAAATTTAGTACCTATTAGAAAATGCTTACCTTAAATCACAATTTAAAGTGGAGGGTAGAAGCCTCCTACTTTGGATTATGTTACTAATAGAGACACAGTTGCAGAACCACTAGTTACTTATGGAGAGTAGAATGAGGATAAGTCATGAGGAGCAAGACCCTTAGATGTTTTGTTTTAGGTCCTGTTGTTATTATTAATTTTTAAAAAATAAAACAAGATTCTGCTTCCAGGAAGGTGTAGTAGATGTGCTTTTCCTGATTTTTCCCTTAAGGATAACTAAAATCCCTGGACATTATATCTAAAACAAACATTATATGGTTCTGAGAGATGGAGAGAAGAAGGCAGACCCACTAGGCACCTGAGGACCTGAGGAATTACATGGTCATGAGTTCCCAGACTTGGAGATGACAAAGCCAGCAATGCAGAAAGGCCAACAGGAGCAGACAAGGAAAAAAAAAAGAGAAAGAAAGACTGCTTTCTCTAGACAGAAACCTTTTAGACAATAATCTTTCCTTCAGCCAAACACCACAGAAAAGACTAGCCCCACCCATCCCCCCATACCAGCCAAGACCAATCAGAAAACCCACACTTCTACCCTTGTGAGGCTGTATTGAGGGGTCTTCAACCCATACGTTGGGGCATAGTCAGACAAGGCCAAGTAGAGGACCCAGACCTTCATCTCCTGTGGCCTGCAGAAATGTCCTTCCAACCACACCCTGAAGGCTCTGTGGAGAGTACAGGGGAGCAGGAACTTTCATTCTCATCCAGCTATAACAAGGAGCCCCCTCCCTCAGTTGTCAACAGAGGTTGAGTGGGGAACCTGGATTTCTACCTCCACCTGGCAATAACAAGGTGGTCCCTCCCGCACCCCTAAAATATACCAGAGCAGAATTAGAAAAACCACTTAAAAATAGAAGGTTTAAATAAGCTCCAGAGTCTCATTACATAGTTTGATAGACAGCTTTCTATTGGTTTCCTGTGGCTGCTAAAACAAATTACAAACTGGGTGGTTTAGAACAACAGAAATTTATTTTCCCAAAGTTCTGAGGGCCAGAAGACTATAAAAAAAAGTGCTGTCAGGGAGCTTTCTCTTTGGAAAGCTTAATCTGTTTTTGGCTCTTCAGATGTCTGGTGACAGTCACCATTCTTTGACTTGTGGTCACATCATTCCAGGCTCTGCAATGTTCTGCATCTTGACTATACTGATCTAATCATCTGGTTTTGACATTGCACCAGTTTTACAAAATGGTACCATTAGAAGAAACCAGGTAAAGGGTAAAAGGGATCTCTTTACATTGTTTCTTAGAATTTCATGTTAATCTATAATTGTCTCAAAAAGTTTAATTAAAAAACCTATAACAAACTAAAATAAAACTATGTTTCTGTATATTTATCTTATAATTAAAATAAAAATAAACAATTTACTGGGAAATATATACTTAGCATAAATTACAAAAGGTTAATATTATTATTGTAACATGTTTTTTCTAATCCTCACCAGAGGTCATGCCTATTGATTTTAGAGAGGGGGGAGGGAGGTAGGGAGAACAACAGCGATCAGTCACTTCTTGCATGTTCCCTGACAGGGACTGAACCTGATCCAGGTGTGTGCTCTGACTGGGAATTGAATCCTCGATCTTTCAGTCTATGAGAAAATGCTCTAACCAGCTAAGCCACACTGACAATGCATGTAACATAATCTTTAAGTCATTAAAAACAGACAACTCCATAGAAAAGTAAAAGCTACAAAGAAGTTAATCATCAAGCTAAGTAATGCAAATGACCAGTATGTAATGTGACTGTGAGTTCCATTAGTTTCCTTCTGGTTAGCCCTCCTTTTTACTCTTAAAACACTTAAAATTACTCTAGCTGGGTAGCTCAGTTGGTTAGAGCATTAGCTCAATACACCAAGGTGGCAGGTTCATTCCCTGGTTAGGGCACATACAAGAATCAACAAATGAATGCATAATTAAGTGTAACAACTTTCTCTTTTCTTTCCTCACTCTCTCTAAAATAAATAAATAAATAAATAAATAAATAAATACTACTGATTAGATAATAAATTATATTGTCATCTTACAAGTGAATGAAAATGTGTTCACCTACATAAGTAGTGAGAGAAATGTGAAAAAACAAGTTATTATTTTCTCCTATCAGCTTGTTAAAGAATAAAAGTTTGCTCATTCTCACTGTTGGCAAAATTCTATGTTCTGTTGTTAAGAGTACAAACTGATTCAGGTTTTCTGGAGGGTAATTCCTCAGTAAATATTAAAAACCTTTAAAAAGTATACTCTAATAAACAGTAATTTCATTTCTTAAAAATCAAGCAAGTATACAAATATGTGTGGTCAAGGATTTGCATTTCAATGTTATAAATTCATTGAAAACAGTCCAAACAACAAATGTTCATTAATACATAAATAATGGTACAGACATATTTGTACATGTGATGAAATATTATGTAGCCATTTAACTATGTACATAACATGATATTAATATTAGCATATATTTGTAAATAAGTTACTTTTTAATGGTTATTTTCTTATGTACTATTCTGTTCTAATTTTAAAAGTCATATAGAATTTTTATCATCATAAAATAGCAAATCTATTTTAAAAGGATCAAGGTAGCCCCAAGGAGATCAAGTGAAGCAAGAAACCCATGAAGTGTCACATAGGAAAGTGGCCCCCAACACTGTGGGGATTGATTCTAGCATCTAAGAATATGGTTTAGGCTGAGCTTAGTCAACCTGAAAAAGATGATCACTATGCTGGTCTGTTTTTGTTCTGCAGTGTGCAATTCAGTGGTTGCATTAAAAATTAGAACACATGAGATAGGTACTTTATAAACTATAGAATGCTATACAAATATTTGTTGTCACATAACAAGTAGCTTCTCCATGCTGCTGAGATTGGATTTAAAGAACATCTCTGGGACCCCTGTGAGCCCACTGGATTCTTGTTGTCCATGAATGGGGTATGCAGTATGAATGGGGCAAGCCCTTTGGCCACCTTTGGGTTTTGTGTTGAGATGTCACATGGTGTGGTTTGGACAGAGTAAAGATTTGAACATCATTAAGACATAGATTCAAATTCTGATGGACTCATTCATGACTTTAGAAAACTTGAACAAATTGCTGTAATTCCTCTAGCTGCTTCCTCCACTTGGGTGTAAAGAAAATAGTAATCACTCTCATGGGAATGTTGTGAGGATTTGATGAAATAGGATGTGTGACATTGTTTTGTAAATGCAATTTCCGCAAAGTAGGTTATGTGGGTTAATAAGGCAGTGTGGATACTAGAAGGCATGGTCATTCCAGTTTGAACCCAATGGCCACCTGTAGTCACATGAACTTGACAAGTTACTTAACCTCTTTAAATTTTCTTTCCTTATTTATAAAATAAAAATTATAGTAATTTCCTCATAGTGCTTTTTTATAAGAATTAAATGAGATAGTAATGTAGAGAAGGAAACTCATATTTATTGAGCATCTGCTATGTGTCATACACAAAGTAGGTGCTTTTTATATAATAATAAATAAACAAATACAAAGCATATTTGCCTCCAAATTACCCTTTGATATAGAGGGCTTTGCCTACATTCATGTTCTTACAATGTTTCTTATATTATGGGATGTTTTCTCAGTTATTTTACCTGTGAAAAGCAAAGTACCATTAGGGAAAGACACACTAGACCAAAATGACTCAATGACTTGGTTTTGGGCACACACAGGTCATCCAACAGAATCTGTGGCACAGGGGACATGAAGACTGAAACAGGAAACAACATTCCAGGGTGGTTCACCAGCATGAGAGCTGTCCAGTCATGAATTAGCACCTGCAGAAGGGGTTACTTAACACTCCCCATACCCTTCATGAAATCATTTCTTTGGTGTGAAGAATAGTGTCAAGAGTGGTGATTGGCTAGGATTATTGTACAGGCTCCACCCCTTTTTATGAATAAGACATAAGAAAGTGGCCTATACATGTACCTGCCACCAGCTCCTTGGTCCTCTGTCCCCTTCACAGAAGACCCTGTTGCCTAAGCCAACCCAGAGCTGCCTAATGCTCCCCTGACAATATCACCATATCTATCCAGCACCAGCCTTTCATGTACCACGTTCACTGGGCTGCCAGGGAACTACTGAAAGTTGAATGGCTATTTTTGTGCTTCCTTGCCAATACATGTCTATATGTCTTGTGGAGTACAGTCCAACATTTTTGAAGTTATAATAGAGGAGATTTATAGTTCCCCATGTGCTTCTAACCTCAAGAGTCTAACAATAGTTACCCCAAACACCTGATGTTTTCTGAATGGCCAAATTTTGCTTAAGACAGAAGGCAATGTAGTTTATCTCTCCCCTAGACCATAAAGATAGGGACCAGGCCAAAGATAGGGACCAGGCCATTTTTGTTAGCTTTTTTCAAATGCCTAGTATAGTATAGTGGTATGTTCAAAAGTAAATGTAGGAACTACACAAATTTAGTGATTAAGAGGGATGGATTTGAAATAAACCTTGCTGTGTTCAAATCCTGGATCTTGCATACAGTGAGAGATACTGGGGAAGTTACTGAAGCTCACTATGCCTCAGTTTCCTGTTCTGTAAAATGGGCCTGGTGACAATAGAAGCACTTCATAGAGCTCATGCAGATTAAATTAATAAATGTAAAGAGCTCAGAACAGTACTTGGCTTTGAATAAACATGAGCTATTCTTATTACATGGTGTAAAATGTTTGCTGTGTAAATTAGTAGTAGTAGTACAGGGTTCTTGTCATTGCATAAGAGCTCTGTGCTGGCCGTTATTGTGCATCAGTTGGCATAAATCTGTTCCTGGTTCCAAGAAATATTTCCCTGTCAATGAATCCACCTGCACCAGACACTAAGCTACCCTGGCAAGTTTAGAGGAAGTCCACACAGCCAGCCCCTCCATCTCCTTTTCCTACCTTTTGGCACAAGCCAGCAGGATGCTTTCTGAGAAGGCCATGTGGGATCTAGTCACAACCATTCCTAATAAGTACTATTTTTCTGCACTAAGTGACCTCCCCATCAGGATGTTTATTATGATAATTCTCCTTTGACCCATTCCATCTCATTACTTCACACTCTTCCATTCCCCCAACTATGCTAAGTGATTCCCAGAGGGTGAACTGGAATGGGAACAGGATACTTGTTGACTCTTGGAAAATAATGGCTTTTCCCATTAGAGCTGAGCTTGGCAATTGTTCTGTAGTTAGGCTAACATGTGCAGTACTTGTCCTGTTTGCAGCATCACAAGGATTTCCATACGCGTGCCCAGAAGCAGCAGCACACACATACACATCTACATCAGGTGGCACACATACCCACGTGCACCTCTGTATTCATAAGCTCTTTCTCTTCTTCACAGTTTCCAAACTTATCCTGAAAAGTCCTGGCATAAGGAGAAAAAGAGGGAAAGCAATCCACTTTAATCCTCTCCACATGTTTGCTTCTTACTTGTTTGAAGAATTGGGGTCCCTTACTCATGTTTATTCTCTTCCTCTTTTACCATATAGCTCCTGTCCTTTCCTTCTGCATCCTAGGAAGGCTCCCATTTGTGTGTATGTAAGACCCAGGTGTGTGAATGTGCACTGTGCTCAGGGTGATGACCCACTAAATGCAGCACTGTAGACTCTTTTGTGCAGTCAGGAGAAAGTCAGGACATCATCCTGCCACACTGACCATCCTTTTAACTAGCTCTGGGACTGTGGTGGCAAGAACAGTAACAGGGAAAGGAACATTCTAGACTTGAGGACTGAGATTCTATCTTCCCAGGACTGGTGTTTTTATC
This sequence comes from Phyllostomus discolor, assembly GCF_004126475.2. Taxonomy (NCBI): domain Eukaryota; kingdom Metazoa; phylum Chordata; class Mammalia; order Chiroptera; family Phyllostomidae; genus Phyllostomus; species Phyllostomus discolor. The sequence goes on along the minus strand of NC_040913.2, from coordinate 45,469,540 downwards.
TTGGTAGCTGCTTATCTCAGGAGGCTGTGCCCCTAGATCCCTAAGTATTTAGAGGCTATTGAATCCCATAGCCTTGGGATGGTCCTACTTGTTAGGCACATCCTTGTGTTGGGTTCATACCAAACACCCTCTAATCTCATATGCCACATACAGCTATATGAGCATGGGGATCATCAGGAGGTGGAAGGCATCTTCTTCCTGTCCAAAATAGTGACAACATGGCCTTACCCCTTTCACACATAGGAGGCTATTTACAGTCAGTGTCTACCGTCACCTAGCTATGTCTTTATATAGAACTTTCCAGAAAAACTTTTGAAGCTGATTTTATAATCAGTCTCTTAAATAGTATTAACTGACAGGAAGAGACAAAGCTGTATTAGATTTTGATCAAAAATTAAAAGGCATGGCTGATAAATTTGACAAGTGAGGTGTTCAGAAGTTTAAATAGGTCAACTTCTGGTCAGACAGAAATAAGAAAGGTTGCACCTATGTTTTTTCTCTAATTATGTACTGGTTTTGGCAAAGAGAGTAGATAATGCTGGTAAAACATGTTTTTATCCTGTTTTTTTTTTTTGTTTTTGTTTTTGTTTTAAGGAGATGGGGGATCTATTTGCTTAGCTCAATGCACTGGCAAACTTAATAAGCACAGCCCAGCATTTAGATTTCTGCACCTTTACCAAATCTCTGCATTTTTGTCCCCAGGCTATATTGAGTTTAGTGATTCATGTTCTCTTCTTTGTACTTTTCCTTTCTCCCTACCACCCCTAATGCTGTTAAATGGTTGGCAGAAATTACATTCCTTGTGGCAAGGGAGTTTCAGCCAGTGGGAGACTGTCCAATGTCAGAGAGCTTCTAGAATGACTGCACTAGGTAAGAAGAATATCCACAGCCTAATTTCCAGCACCTGATCTTCAGGACTGTGAGGGAAACAGAGGCTTCCTCAGCCCACAGACTGACTGGTTCAAAGGGCAGGTGACTGAAGTGGAGAAATGAAGGCTGGTATGAAAGGGTCTTAGAGCCAGAGAGGAGCATGTCAGAGCTGAGAGCAAGAAAGCTGAGCCATAGATGTTGTTGACATGTTTTCATATCAACCAGGTATCTTGGATGCAGGTGGTAGAATGACAGGGTTTCTCTAGCAGGTTGGTGGGGAAGCTTGTGGGATCAGCTAGGCCAGGATAAGCCTTGCTGGCTGTTCTGTTTTCCTGGGATTATCTTGTGGAGATTGTTTTCTCCTAATTAATTGGTAAAGCCTTACAGAACCACAACTGGGCTGTGTGTGAATGTTCCTCAGGCTTCACTAGCCTTGGACACAAATGAGAATGTAAACTATTAAGATTAAATGTTGTTGGCTCAGCTGCATCTCCCATGGGACCCTGGTCCTTCTTTCACAGTCCTAACCCCCTCTAGCATCTCTGAGAGTTCTAAGGCTGTGTCCCATATGTTCCACGGTCAGTCTCACGATATGAAAGCAACACCCTGCCTCTGTAAGATGCTCTTTTAGGGGTCCCTCAAAAAGTTGTTTGACTACAGAAGTTCAGTAGATCAAGTCTGAATTCTATATGACTCTTTCTCTTCAGGGCACAACCTCCTACCACCAAAGGGTGTAATTAAGGTGGAGTCTGACAAATCCATCCATGCCTTTCATTTAAATTGTTTTCCTCTCTGAGATATAGTCTCTCCAGATAGGCACGTCTTTGCTCTAAGTTTACCTTCTTTTCTTCTCCTCTTCCATTACAGTTTACCAGTTGAAGAGGCCAAGTTCAAAGAATTTTTTTTGCAGATGAATGAATCTGAATTACAGGTAAATGTAGAACAATTTGATTGCGTACATGAGAAGGAAGACCTGAAGGGAGCAAATGAAGGGTCTGGCATTGAGAGCACCCTGGGAGAGGGCGTGGAGCGCGTGAGCTGAGAGATGATTACTGGAGATGTGGGAGGAGGATATCCTATGTGCTTCCATAGCAACATGGGCTTCCTATGAATTTCCTCCCACAATTATAGTGCCCTCTAATTGCTCTCTCAGCCGTCTCTCCACTAATCTGTGAGCTTCAGAGACTGAAGCTTTAATCTCTGTATTCCCAGAACCCAGCTCAGTTTCTGATATATAACATAATACAGAAATACAGAAGAATGGCTGGGGTAAACATCTGAAGGCAAAATGGGCAAATTGTGGGCTGGAGCAGTAAACAAAATTGCTTAGTTAAAAATGATGGATATGTGTAGGAAAGTGACTTGAAAGGGAGAGCCATACCTTGATATTGAGCCTTGAGTACCTGTATTTTACTTAACTCCTTTCTGTTTGCTGTCTGGTGGCAGCTGCTAGGGTACACCAATCTCAGGCACAGGGTGACCGACCATGGAGCAGAGTGTGGATTCTGATTTCAGTCTCTGCTGGTTCATGTCTCAATTTTGCCCATCTGGTTCTCAGTAATTTATTTAACTTCTCTAAGCCTCATTTTCCTTATCCTTGATGTGGGGATAACAACATGTCTCATAGAGTTGTTGTGAAATTGCCTGAAATAATGCATGGAACTAATTATCATATGATAAGTGAACATTTTTTAAATACTTCTCTATGTGTTAGGCTCTGGATGTTAGGATATTAAAACATGAAATCTCATCTTGACATCTAGCACCCAAAGACAACTTTGGGGAGTAGGGATATTTCTAAATTGTGCTGTGTACTAGAATGTGGTTAGTGATATAATAGGATGACATTAGTGCCATGGAACTCAGAGAAAGAGATTCATGGGTCCTGGGAAGTTAAAGGAAGTGGTAATTGACATGGGTTGAAAAGAAGTGGAAATTCAGAAAATGAGAGGAGGGAGGAAGAAAAGAATTTCAGACAAAAGGGACTACTGTACAAAAGGACAAAGGATAATGACACACCTCCTTTGTGGAGTTATTATTGTACAGGTGGACTGAAGCACCAGGTCCTGCAAGGGGCATACTAAACATTCCAAAAGTCAACAGCACTAGTTTCCTCTCTGCTTTTGCTAAATCCAAGCTACATCTTTTCCAGACAACTTGTAGCTCAAAACAAGGAAATGGAGGAACATCTCAGAAAAGAGAGGAGAAAAAAGACAAGGGTTCTCAGACCAAAGCTTTTATGAACATGGTTAATGAATAAATGAAGGAGGATAAAACAAGTGTCTGTAGAAGAGGCCAGCAAAGGTCACTCTGGGGAAAAGGAGCAGAAACATGAGGGCTCATGTCACATAAGCTGACAAAGAAAATGTCTCAAGAATGAATTTGATCGGTTGTATTCAATGTAATGAGAGGTCAAAATGGAAGAACACCACAAGGGCTGGTTCTAGTGGCTTTCAGCAACCTCCTCAGGGTTCCATTGCAACAGCTGTGATCATAGCAAGAGGCTGGCTCTTCAATGTTTGGACACGGCTCTGGAAATGTTTGTCCTTCCCCTGCATCCCTATTGCCCCTATACCTCCCACCCCTTTAGGTCTATAGTATAACAGGTCTCAGAGAAGTGGAGCAAGAGGGCATGCAGGTCTACCCATGGCCCAAAACAGGGTGCAAGCCTCTCTCCAAGGATGCCCCCCAACCCCACCCAAACCTCTTGACTGTTATAGCATTCATACAAGAGAACCTCACTTCATGGAGGACAGTTGCCTTCTAACCTATAGTCAACCTCAGGGAGGAATTTGGTAAAATCAGATAAAAGCAAAATGAAATTTTCCTGTGATATTGTTGCAGCTAGGATTGGTCTTCAAACTACCCATTGGCACAATTTTCTGTAAAAGAACCTTAAGGGACTCAAACTTCAAGTATTTAATAACAAATAAATATGCTTATCAAGATAAAGCCACATGAGACTTGGTCATTCAGAAATGCACTGGTAAGTAATGGGACCACATCAAGCTCCTGCAATGTTCATCTATTCCAGAACCTACAACAAATCCCAGGGAGCTTATAGCTCCTAAAAACAACAGGGTTGTAGGTGAGCCTTTGCCTGATTTACATGCCAGTGCATCAGGATATGGGCACCCTTTGCTTTATTTATAGCTGTGGAGTGGACTAAAATAGGAGTGACTTCTGAAAGTACAATGATACAATGGAGAAGACAAATAAACATGGTAGGATGTTTGTTTTGTTTTTTTCTTGCCTCTTTTTCCTTCATATTTTTTAAAACTTAGTGACTGAAACCTGAAGAACTCCTCTAAGGAGTGTAGCCTATATACTATGTTAATGTTTAATTCACTTTTTGTTGGTTGGCACTTTAGATTTTTGAACTAAATGGACTTAAAAATGAGAGATGGAGATCATAATATAATTTTGGTGAGGAAATAAAGGCAAAAACAAGTGGTTATGGGGGAAGTTATAAGGAAAAACAAGCCATAGCTAAGGGGCTGGCACACAGAACAGGGAAAGCTGAAATCTATGCTTGTGTAAGAGAAGCTCTTGACCCTTCATCAGGTACTGCAGTTCTCATTTTGCTAGACTTTTCTCACTCTATGCCCAATAAAACTTGGTAGCTAGTCACCAGGTACTAACCTAACATCTACTAATTGCAAAGCAGAATACTTAGCACATGGGAGTATAAAAAGAAAGATACTCTAAAGTCCCCTGTATCTTCACCTACTTCAGAGATCCCCAGACTAAGTGAGGACCACAATTATGTGCTTGTGCAACACCCTGAGTGTCTCTCAACATAGCCGTCGCTATTGTGTTACTTGATTAATATCTGTTTTCCTGCAAATTGTAAGCTCCAAGAGAACAGTGACTCTTGGTAAACTGACCCTGCCTATATCTTGAGCATCTAGTATAGTGCCTGACACAGAGAGTAGGTCTTCAATACATAATGAATGAATGAATGCTTGAGCAAGCAATGGAAGATAAATATCATTTCTAGGCTGCTGAGATTATAAATTCATCTCTCTCTTGGAACAGCAATGAAAGGATGTCATTTAAATATCAGCTTGCTCTTTTCCTCCTCTTCTTCTTTCTTCTCTACTTACCATCATATGCTTTGGGCTTCATGCTTCACCCCACATACCAGCCCCTCACATATCAAAATGACAACATAAACAACCACCACAAAATGCATTCTAAGTGCCCACATCCCAGAGGAGATAGTGGTGTTGATTGGCTTGTATAAACACAACCCACATCTCCTGCTATGCTGCAGGGTTTTTTTTTTTTTTTATGTAATAGGAACATGTTGACTGGCATGTTCTCAGTCTGGAAAGAGAAGCCATGCCTTGTTGTGGCTTTGAGTTCAGACCAATTTTTTTTAATCCTTGAAGATGAAGAGACATATAAGCAAAACAAGTCAAAATGAGCCTGAATGCTTCAAGCTCTATGAAAGGCAGAAACAAGGCCATGTGGTGATATTGTTTAGAAAGAGACTCCTTAATTGCTGTACTGGAGAGCCGACATTTGCAGAACTCAATTTGTGGCATCCGACTAAGTTAACAAAATAAAGACAGATGGCAATGGATTAACTCCAACACTCCCACCAGACAATGGCAGCCAACATGGAAAACTGTGGAGTGCTCTAAAAAAGCGCTTCATGGGATACATCACCAAGTGCCTCTAGTAGATGCCACCTAGTGACTCACCAAAACATTGCACAACTCTGTACATTGAAGACGCATCTTAAGGGGACTTCCATACATAGACTGGTTTGTTTAATAGGAAAAGAGAGAGGGACAGATACTAAATCATGGGGGATTTGAAAATTTATAGTTTAATGTTCAGTGCACTAAGAAATAATGGTTGAATTCATATTCTGCCTTGTACATTTAGAGAAAAATCAATGACGGAAGGAAGGAAGGAAGGAAGGAAGGAAGGAAGGAAGGAAGGAAGGAAGGGAGGAAGGAAGGGAGGAAGGAAGGGAGGAAGGAAGGAGAGAAGGAAGGAAGGAAGGAAGGAAGGAAGGAAGGAAGGAAGGAAGGAAGGAAGGAAGGAAGGAAGAACTGAGAGATAGGCAATTATTTTCCATTCAGAAATATATGACCCAGTGAGAGATATAAGATTTAAGACAGATTTGGGTCCTGACTTTATACAAATAAAACCTAGGATAGTGAATCATTTCATTTTAAGTGTAAGCTCCAACTAACAGAAGCCCTCTTAGTGGTATGGGATCATGAAGTGGGCTCCAGGTTCATGGCTGGGACCCTGTGGTCACTGAGGTTGTCTGCCATGGCTGTAGGCAAAGGGACTGGTGGTACCTTAGTCTGTATTAGATAACTGTACATCAGGCTATGAAATATTCTGATTTGTTTAATAGTGAGTATTTATCTAAAAAGCTCTTTGTACTCCAGAGTGTCTGAGGATAGGAGCTGAAATATACTCATAATATATAGAAAAAGTGATGATTTTCCCATTTAAAGGAGAAATGAAGAAATAATATGAACACTTTCGTTAGGTTCTACCAAACTAAGGTTTCATTATGTATGTCCCTTAATGGTGGAAGTCATCCTTTGATTGGCAACTTGCACCATTAGCATATATAATTTAGGGCTTATAGTCTATGAACATATACCAAAAACGTGGTGATGGGACACTGGTTATTCTTGCTATATTATTTATTTTGCAATTGATGGTCTAAGCAATTTCAGTATCTGACGTAGAGCGCAAAGTAGTTGGGCAGGAAGTGAGCTTTAGGTTCTCGACTTCACTACTTGCCTTACTGAGCTGACACTGTATTTCTTGTTTTTCTTTGGCAGTTGTCTGGTCCATGTTTGGGCCAAAACAAGAATTTCTTTTCTCTTTTGACCTTTAAGATCCTTTGGTGACCAACTAATAATGCCAGCTGTGTGAGCGAGTTTGGGGGGCGCCCCATCTGTAGGGGCTGGTATTTGTGTAGTTAACTGATTTGGCTCTAGCCGACAAGGTCCATGTGTCCAGGGTGATAGCCTGGATACCCAGATGCTACAATTCTGCCTTCTCAGGTAACTGTCTCTAGAGGTCCATGTCCTTTGAGCTCAGTTAATTTTGGGACAGAAAGCTATACACATAGACACCAAATTCTGTTCAGCATTTTCTAGTTTGATTTCAATTGATTAACTGAATGTTTACCACATTTAAGGCTTTGTGCTGAGAGTCAAAACCCAGAAATAGAAAAGGAGTGTAGTCTTATCCATGCACAGGGTATTATTTACCTGCCTGAGACCTCTGTCTCCACTTTGGTTGAATGAGAATTCTGGGCTGAAGTCAACCCTCTAAATTTCTCTCTTGCTCTAAATCTTTATGAAGACAGAATTTGAGGATGTGAGGCTGGGTTTCAGATTTTATCCCTTAAAGTATGTTAATTTTATTACTTATTTATTTAAAGGGAGTTTTTGAAAAATCTTTATGTGTCAGGAACTTGTCTTGTACAGTGAAGGAGATGAAGTCTTTGGCTTCACAAAGCTCATACAATCTACTGGGGGAAATGAACAGTAAACAAGATAAACAATATATGCAAAATATAATATTTTGCATGATAAGTGCTATGAAGCAATAAAGCAGAGTAAGGAGAGAGAGGGATAAGAGTGACCAGAGAAAGCCTCTCTCTGAAAAAGTCTCTCAGGATAGAGAAAACCTCTATCCTGACTGATGAGAAAAGAGAGCTACATGAGATTTGGGAGAAGAGAGTCCCAGGCAAAGGTAGGTGCAAATGTATAGTCTCTCTGAGGAGAGAGTACACTTGGCATGCCTGAGAAACAGCAAGGGACCACTTAGGTGAATAGTTTATTCATTGCCACACATGGCCAACCAACACAAGGGGACCTAGAAGGATACCCAAAACCAGTTGATAAACACTTCTTTTGTGCTAGCCACTATTCTAGGGATTTGAAAATATGGAGATGAAAACGAATTACTACCTGAGCAAGAGATGTTTATATGTTACTGAAGAGTCAGAGATGCATAAATAAAACTCTAATGTTATGAAAAAGATGCTATGACTGAGATCATGGCTGAGGGAGATGGAAGCTTAATGAAAGATATTTCATCTCAATCTTGAAGGATATGGTATAGTTGGACAGGCCAAGGAGGAGGGACCAGTGTTTGCAAAGGCAAGGCTTTATGGAAAGGCAATGTGTGACTGGGGACTAATGAGTCAAGGTCCAGGGTGATCAAAACACAGAGCAACAAGAAGCTATTGCCAAACCAAACAGAAAAGCTTTTGTGCCTCCTCTGCTTTGACACAGCGTTATGTTTGGACTTTATCCAGTAGGCCAGTGGTATTCATTCTTAAGAGCTGCCTTTTTATACTTTCTTTTTTATGAACCATGTCTTCATCTATTCCTTTTCAACCTCCCCCCAATACTGCAGTTATTAAGAAGTAATTAGTTGGTTTCCCATTTGAAAAAAAGTCATCCGATCTTCATAACTTCTGGTCAGAGCCATGGTGAAGCATGAGATATAGCATGTTACCAAACTGAGTGGATAGACTGCTGTTCTGGAGAAAAGAAGCTCTTCTATAAATTGAGCTATGTCATGAGTATACTGCTGCACCAGACAAAACCCCAAATCTCTGTGGTTTAACACATGAAGTTTATTCTTGCTCAAGTGAGGTCCACTGTGGTCTGAGGAAGCCCTCCTTTAGGTTGCAAGAAGCCACTGAGAAGGTTTCTTTGAAGGTCCCCACATCAGGGGAAGAGAGAGCATGGTAGAAGCATCCTATCTCAGCCTGGAAGTGACAATGTCCATTTTGCTCATAGTTCATTGAACAAAACTAGTTACATGTCCCAACCCAACTGCAAAGGAGGCTGGAATATGTGGGTATGCATACGTAATATATGTTTATCACTAATTGCCTCTTCCATGTGGCATACATGTACAATTTTTCTCCTGGGCTTTTGGAGTCCAGGGGAGCCTCCAGTTGAGAACCACTGCTCTGGCAATAGCTAGCAGGGGAATGACTGGACTGGTTTCTTTCTCTGAAAGTTCACACATAGTAGTTCAGAGAATGGACTGCAGTAAGGAGACTGGAGGCAAAGAAACCAGTTAAGAGGCACTTGGTCCAAATGAGGCAGGGTGAGGGCCTGGCCCAAAGCATTGGCAGTGGGATGCAGCAGTGGACTGGATTCTAAAAATAGTCTAAGAGTAAATTCCTCAGTGTCGGGGATCAGAGATGATGCCCAAAAGAGTTGGAGGTACCAAAGTTGATTCTTGGGGTTCTAGGCTGGGTGAGTCAGAGGCACAATGACAACAACAGCATGAGTCAGAGTGAAAGGCAGGGCCAGGCGGGCAGGATCCCCTTCTCCAGGGCTGAGGGTGTAGTGGTTGCCAGTCATCCTTTTTCCTTCTGATCTAGTCATTCATTTTTCCCCCTCCCTCAAAGAAAATACCAGGTCTGAGTCACAGCCTGTGGGAACTCAAGAGCCAAGCCACCAGCATTGGGGCATGTCTGACTAAAAGATTCAGACTCCCTCACAATGATTAAAAGCTTTATTACTTGGATTCATTCTTGCTTAGGGGCTCTATTAAGTGTCTGGACCAAACAGGGCCTGACACTGCCACTACTGCCATCACTTAGTGCTCCTTCTCTTCTACTCACTTTTCTTATTAGGTATATTTTAATCCCTTTTAGACTCTTCCCAATTCTTCCTACTGATTTTGCCAGTTTGCACCAAGCATTACAGCGACTCCCTCATCACTGTGGGGATATTGTAGTGAAATGTATTTGTGCATATCTTGTTCAGGAACCTTGTCAGTCCTATCTCCCATTAGACAGAAACCTCATCCATGGAGAGATCAACCTTTCCAACTGCTGCAAAGTGAGCAGAAAGGGGAAAATCTCACCCCTTTCAATACAGGGGCCACACTCTTTAATAAAGTTGGCCCCTCTGGACATGGGAGCCTTGAATGCAAAAATCAAGTGTGTTGCCATATCTGAAACATCAATTTCTTAGCAGAATCTACTAAGATATGGTTTCTTTGAACTTTGTAAAGACAATAAAATCACTTGAGAAAGAGTAAAACCACACTTAGGAACAAACTGTGCTCAGTTTATCAAAGTTTATCATTTTGGTCTACTCAGTATGAAGAATATTAATGAGTAAAATGGTCATTACAGTGGATAGCAGAAAGGAATGGGCTTGGGCGTAAGGGAAAGCTTGGTACTTGAGTTCTGATTTACTGTGTTACAGAGCTTCACTGTCCTCATCTGCAAAAAAGGGGTCATAAGAGGCAAATGGCACTGCTACTCTAGGACTGGACCCTTAATATTTAGAGAACCTAGTGTAGGCCTTACACTATAAGAAACACTCAATAAAGGGTAGCTAGTGCTGTGATTATTACTCATCCCCATCCTATGACCTATGTTGCTGCAACCTGAAATGTTTCTGCCTTTCTTCTTATGTGGGTCCCCTTCACTTTTATCACCCTGATCTTCTTCATCACTGATCCTCATCCATGTCTCACATGGAATCTCAGCAGGCTCATCACTTCTTAGTTGTAGTATAATTGTAAAAAGTTCTCAGTGTTATGTATGCTCAAAAATTGAATCTAGAAGTACAGAACCTACATCAACTGTTTTTATACACAGAGTCTGATCTATTTATGTTTTCCTTTGCTGTTCTATGAGACCATGCAAATACTGAAAGAGAGTCTTCCAATTCTGCTGGAGCCACCTGGGAATACTGTCTTGTGGTAGAGGGAGCAGAGCTAGGAGCTGGTGCTCCTTTTGCCAGAAGCTCAATAAGTCTCCCTGACTTTCAGTAGTAAGAGAAACATTTTCAGCTTGAAATGACTCCACTGTTCAAAGCAGAAGCTGGATTAAAAACTGGACTATTGTTTCCTTGCTGCAGATTTGCTATTCAATCATTTCTCACCATTTATATGTGGTAGCAGCAAGTACAAAGCTATGTACCCTATGGTAAGTAGTTAAGTTTCTGTTCAACATATTTGATACATTCCTGATGTAGGTTAAGAATCTAAAGCTGTTCCATATACCCTTCTGAGGCAAGGATTTGTAGGAATCTACTCACAAAGGCAAACAAAGCATTGAATCACACACTGTGCTACCTGGACCTGAGTGTAGAGTCATGGCATCCTTAGCATATCTTAGTGTTTGGGTTTCCTTTTACCTCTTGAAAATATTTGCCCTGTGCATGGAGGTAACCAAGGTGAAAAAACAAAGAGGAAGTTATATCTTGGGAGAGGCAGTATGGCTGCAGGCATGGCCAGAGTCATAGAAGAGCGCATAGTGGAAGAAGGAAGGACTGACAAGCCTGCTGTTATGGGCTGAATTATGTTCCCCCAAAATTCAAGCCCTAAACCCTGAAAAGATTAATGTATTTAGAGATATGATCTTTAAAGGCTAATTAAGTTAAAATAAGGTCATTAAAATGGACCTTAATCCAGTATGACTGGTTTTCTTATAAGAAGAGAAGATTAGGACCCAGAGACACACAAAAAGGAGACAATGTGAGGACACAAGGAAGAGAAAATGATCATCTATCCACAAGCAGAAAGTAGAGGCCTCAAGAAACCAACTCTGATACCTTGATCCCATATTTCTAGCTTCCAGAACCATGAGAAAACAAATTTCTGTTTTAGCCACTCAGTCTGTGGTACTTTGTATCACAGAAAACTGATACACATGTCTTAATTGGTATATAGCAGAAAGAAGCATTTTAAAAATAAAGAAATTCAGGAAAATTTAGATAAATAATTATCTCCAAAATATTGTGTGCAAGTTCGTTGATATTTTCATTTAAAAGTGCCCTATGCCTCCTATTCCTGAAACAATCATTCAAGTTTAAATTGTTTAATATCTTCGGGCCCATCTTATCAGAACCATACTTAAGACTACCTCTTTTAGAGAGAAGAGACTTTAGATGAATAATCCTCAAGCTTCTCTTCCAGGTATTTCAAAAGGCAAGTGAGAAAGGATAGCTGTAGCAGTGAATTAGCTTGAAAAGGGAGCCTCAACAAACAGTAAAATTTATCCTTTTCAGGTGTACAGTTGGTTGAATTTTGACAAGTATATACAATCATATAACTGCCATCACAATTGAGACACAGAACATTTCCATTACCAAAATTTTCTCATGTTCCTCTACAGTCAATTTCCTTTTTCCACTCCCAGCCCTTGAAAACCACAGATATAAGTTTTATCCTTATAATTTTGTCTTTTTCAAAATATTATGTAAATGGATTCATGTGGCACATAACCTTTTGTGTCTGGTTTCTTTTATATTTTTAAGGTCTGTTGTTTTCATTCTAAAATTTATTTGAATTTTATATTTAATGCTAATCCACATAGATATACAGGCTTCCCCATTATCTGAAAGCAGAGCATTGTTATGAGACATTTTGTAAGCTGAAATGGTGTAAAGGGAAGAAGAAATTACTGTTAATTTATATGGAAACATTTTTGAGTGTTTCCAGACCTTAAAATTAACCTATCAAATCATACCAAATAACACATAGACCCTAAAATAACACTAACATATAATAAAAGCAGTGCCACTTTCAGTGCTTGGGATGTGTGCTGCCTCTGTATTGGTTTCTGCAAAACAAACACTGAATGCTAAGTTCACTTTTTGCCTTGTTTTTCACAAGTGAAAATCCTCTTTGGATTCTTCTCACTTAGCAAAAACAGGTATTAATGTAGGTCTTTTGCAAAAGTCTAACAAACTCTCAAAAAGTGAGGGATACTGTGTGTGTGTGTGTATACATGTGTATAAAATGCTGAGTGATATATCCATGTTTGTTTTAAAATTGGGATACATTTAAACCAACTTACCCAGTTAGGTTACTTAAATATAACCTAATATTAATTAGATAAAAATTAATACTCCATGTAGATGCCCATTTTCAAATTTTAAAATATCACTACTAATTATACAGATGTTGGGTTGCAAGACATCTCCATGAAAGTTTAAAGAGATATTTATATCTCTTTATACTGAATACTGAATATCTAAATACTGAAACAGTATGGAACCAGGAGTAATGAACAATAGCCCCCTTACCTTCTACCAGAGATTAAGATCATCAATGCCTTCTTGAAGTTTTTGAGAAACATCAATATTATTGGTAAACTAAATGGAAAACATATTTAAAAAGAAAGATATCCAAACAGGCCACTTGCTAATCTCAATGGTGATGCATCATTATAATACTCTGATACCCTCAAATTTACTACAGATGGATAGTAGTAGTGGCTGTGAGGCCTCTACCTTTCAGCCAGTGCCCACCAAACTGGTTCCTCACAACTGGAGTCCTGTCCTGGGCTGTGGCCTACCTGGAGAACAAGCTTAATATCGTGCTTGTATGAAGGTGGTTATTTTTATACAAAGTCTAGACTTTGAATGAGATTAACACAAAGAAGAAAGGGAAGAAGAGGCACCCATTTGGTCAGCTGGATAGTAAGCTTCCTGAGCTGCCCTTCCCACACTCTCCTTACTGAATTCTTTAAGATCCCACTCAAATGTCACCTCCTCTCTGCCCTTATCATGACTCACTCCAGAATCTAAGGTAGAATGAATTATTCTCTCTTTGGGCCTCTTATAACACCGTGCACACAGAGTTATCACATTTTATGACAATTGCATCTTTATGTGTATATGTCCTCTGCCATTCTTTAATCTACTTGAAGATAAGAATTATGTCTTATTTATATATCACTAGATCCTGGTATACAGCAAATAGTCAGCGAGTATATACTAAATTTATTTGGCCCTTACAATGCATGATATGCTTCATGTTACACCTCAGTCAGACTTTCAAGAACCGAGAACTGGCCTGGGTGGATGGAAAGTGAAACTCCATTTTAATTTGTGTACCAGGACTCATGTTTCTTACAAGTCTGCCAAGCTTTTGACCCAGATTCCTTCTTTGAGCCTATTTGCCTGGTCCAAATACAAACATAATTCCTGCTCTGACCCAGATCCACTGCCTCTACTTGTTCCAGTTCACTGGGGTCTTTTGCTTTGGCCTCATCTATGAAACCTGATGTATGACCAGGGTAACCCTGATGAAGAGCCAGATGGGGCAAGTTGGCATTTCAATGTTCCAGAGTGACATCTGATTCTCCTCCTGACTGTCTGCTGGGTGGGCCAAGCAGAATAAGTTTTCATGGTCTCAAGTATCCAACGTGCTGCCTATAGTGAGTTATGAGGCAGGAAGCAGGTGCAGAAGTGGGCACAATGGAGCACAGGAAGAAGCAGATTTCTTGGTTAGGATATCTTGCTTGATCCACTGGCTATGACCATTTCATAAAAGAGGTATGGAGGAGACTGGAACAAGTGTGTATAGAAAAGGAAAAGGACAAAAGACATGTACATAGGTTCAAATAAGGTAAAGGGGTGGATTTTATTTAGAGAAAATTGGGCCTCTCTTACCCTTATAGTGAGTTGAGCGGTTGGCCCTAACAGTTATGTCCACATTCTAACCCCAGGTGTCTATGTGAATCTACTTGGAAAATGTATCTTTCCATATATAATTAAGTAAAGGATCTCAAGATGACGTTTTCCAGAATTTAGTGTGTACCCTAACTCCAAAGACAGATATCTTTTTAAATAATTTTTTATTGTTTTTCAAGCACAGTTGCCTCCATTTTACCCCATCCTTCCCTTCCGTGCCCCAACTGTAGGGAACTCTTTTGCAAGGCATGGAAATGTAGCTCAGCACCCATGTGGAAAACCAGTGGGAAGCAAGTCAGCACACAGGTCCACACCCATGAAGTTCTTCCATTGGAAATCAGGCCTGCATTATACCTAGGCTGCTTTGTGGCTTGCTCTTGCTAAAACTCTCTCACCCTGAGTTCAAGCAGCAAATACTGCATATCTTTAAAGTAAGTTCCTGAAGTCTGCTAATTCTCCCAAGGACTGAAGTGTAACCAGACCTATTACTCTTATTGTTCCCTTGCATTTGCAACATTTTTCCTTGTAAGAAGTAATCAGTAACATCCCTTCCCCTGCTATCTGTAAAAACTAATTACCTAAAGCAAACCTAAGTATAATGAATGAAAACCTTCTTTGATGTATGCTATTAGAAAGCCAATAGGGCTTCTGGCCAACATGGAGGCATAGGTAAACACACTGTGTCTCCTCCCACAACCAAAATAAGGACAACAATAATTTAAAAACAAAATAACAACCAGAACCGACAGAAAATTGAACTGTATGGGAGTCCGACAACCAAGGAGTTAAAATAGACACCTTCATCCAGACCAGTAGGTGGGGCGGAGTTGGGTGGCAGGGCAGAAAGGGGTTGAAGCACAAAAAGCAGTGGCCCAGGCATGCAAGATGGCAGCGGGCAGACCCTGGGTGCATAGGTGGTGGCTGGCACACCCTGGGTGCTGGGTGACAATGGGCAGACCCAGCGAGGTGGCAATTGTGAAGTGAGACACTGCGCAAGGCAGCTGGCTGATCGGGCAGTCCCACATTCACGTGCAGATAAACCAGGTGAGGCTGAGGAGTGAGACAGACTGCGCAACCCAGGGTTCCAGTGCTGGGAAATAAAGCCTCAAGACACCGAATGGGGACACCTGTGGGGGTTGAGATGCAGGAAGAGACTCCTAGGCTCATGGGAGAGTTCACTGGAGAGAACCACAGGGTCCTAGAACACACACGAGCTCACCCACCTGGGAGTCAGCACCAGAAAGGCCCAGTTTGATTGCGGGAAGCAGCAGAAGGGACTGAAATCTGACAGAGAACAAAGCAATCACCATTGTTCCCTCTTGGACCCCTCCCGCACATACAGTGTCACAACCCAACCTGGGTTGCCCCACCCTGGTGAACACCTGAGGCTCCACCCCTCAAATGTAACAGGCACGACAAGACAAAAAAAATGGCCCAAACGGAAGAACAGATCAAAGTTCCAGAGCAAATACAACTGAGAGACGAAGAGATAGACAACCTACCAGATGCACAGTTCAAAGTACCGATGATCAGGATGCTCACAGAATTGGTTGAGTATGGTCACAAAATAGAAGAAAAAGTGAAGGGTACACTAAGTGAGATGAAGGAAAATGCACAGGAAACCAATAGTGATGGGAAGAAAACTGGGACTCAAATTAATGAAGTGGGCCAGAAGGAAGAAAGAAACAACCAAACAGAAAAGAATGAAGAAATAAGAATTAAAAAAAAATGAGGAGAGGCTTAGGAACCTTCAGGACATCTTTCAACGTTCCAACATCTGAATTATAGGGGTACCAGAAGGGGAAGAGGAAAAACAACAAGTGGAAAAGTTATTTGAACAAATAATAAAGGAGAACTTCCCCAATCTGGCAAAGGAAGTAGGCTTCCAGGAAGTCCAGGAAGCCAGCTCAGAGAGTCCCAAAGAAGTTGGACCCAAGAAGGAACACACAAGGCACATCATAAGTACATTACCCAAGATTAAAATGAAGGACAGAATCCTAGAAGCATCAAGAAATAAGAAGACACTAACCTACAAAGGAGTTCCCATCAGACTGTCAGCTGATTTTTCAAAAGAGACCTTGCAGGCAAGAAGGGGCTGGAAAGAAGTATTCCAAGTCATGAAAGGCAAGGACCTACATCCAAGATTGCTCTATCCAGTAAAGCTTTCATTTAGAATGGAAGGGCAGATGAAGTGCTTCTCAGATAAGGTCAAGTTAAAGGAGTTCATCATTACCAAGCCCTTATTTTATGAAATGTTAAAGGGACTTTTCTAAGAAAAACAAGATAAAAAACATGTATAGTAAAATGACAGAAAATTCACAATTATTAACAACCACACCTAAAATAAAAACAAAAACAAACTAAACAAACAACTAGAACAGGAACAGAACCATAGAAATGGAGATCACATGGAGGGTTAGCAACAGGGGAGTGGGAGGAGGAGAGAGGGGGCAAAGGTGCAGAGAATAAGTAGGATAGATGGTAGGTAGAAAATAGACAGGGGGAGGGCAAGAATAGTATGGGAAATGTAGAAGTTAAAGAACTTATGACACATGGACATGAACTAAAGGGGGAGAATGTGGGTGGGAGAGGGTGTGCAGGGTGGAGGGTGATGAAGGGGGGAAATGGGACAACTGTAATAGCATAATCAATAAAATATATTTTTTAAAAAAGAAAGCCAATAAAAGCTTGTCAAGACAAGGGTCAGTGCACTCTCCTCCTGAGAGAGTGGCTGAACTGTTTTTTTTTTCCTCCACAGGACTCGGTAATCCATGTGAATTTGTCTCATCTCATCCATAACACTGTGGACAATATGGGCCAGTGTCCATGTCACCCAACCTCCCACCCTCAATCCTTTCCCCCTTAGGCTTTGTCCATGGGTCCTTTATACATGCTCCTTGACAGCTATTTTATAATAGAGACAGGAAGAGGAAGATTTGGGCCAGAGACACACAGTGGGAAATGGCCACGTGAATCAAAAACAGAGCCTGCACTGCTACTGCTATAAACCAAGGAACACTAGCAGCAGCCAGCAGAAGCTGGCAGAGGAGAGGAAGGTTTTTCTGCAAAGCTTGAAGAGGTGGTGTGGCCCTGCCAGCACCTTGGTTTCAGACTTTTGAGTCCAGAGTTGTGAGAGAACTAATTTCTATTGTTTTAAGCTACCAAATTTGTGGTAGTTTGTTATGGCAGCCCAAGAAAATTAATACACCCCTCCTTTGCTCATTTGCTGAGAAATGGGCCCATGAAGAAGTTTTTCAGAACATTAGGGAGAGAAGGCAAAGCACAATGGAAATGGCTGGCTCAGCAGCACACAGAAATAGCTTCTTTTTTCCCACAATCATCAGTAAAGACCAAAAGTATCCACAGGAAGAAAGTTTCTGTTATTCACCTAAGTTTACTCTGAGAAAGTATTTTCTACTTACAAGAGAAGTAATAGTAATAGAAATAATGATAATAATAATTACTGAGAGCATGCCATGTCAGACACTATATTAAATATTCTACATATATTCAGCTTTCTAATGAAAAAACTAAAATTTTAAATGATTAGTTAAACCTTTATATAGCACTACTCTATACCAAGCCCTATTCTAAGAACCATACAATTATGAACTAATTCAATCCTAATAACCTTGTGAAGGAGGAATGATCTCCACTTTAAAGATAAGAAAACCAAGGCACAGCAAAGTAACAAAACATGTCTAATGTCACACAATGAGCAAGCGGAAGAGCTGGCATTCAAATCCGAGAAGTCTCGCCCCAAAGATTCTGCTCTTGCCCAAAGCTATCCCCATAGCTCTAGGTAAAAGAATAGGGATTTGACTGTAGATGGATCTGACCCCAAATCTCATGTTTATTCTATAAGCTGCACTGTCTCTTTAAAAAAAACAAGAGGTTGAATCACATTATGAACAGTAGTCCTGCCGATGTGACCACCCCTGTCTGCCTTCTCAGTTATAGGCTCTGGGGGTCTTCAGCCAGGAACTAGATTCCTCCTTGTTGATTACACAATGCTGAGCACAACAGCCAACATAGGTGGAAGCTCAGACCCACCCCTGGCAGTGAATGACACTGGTTTTGTGGACCAGTCCCTGGGAGATTGCAGGATAGCCCCAGCCACCCTCTGCCATTCCCCCAACCCATGCTGTCTTGTTTGTGTTTACCCAGTTGTGTAACTGAAGTTTTATTGTTTCAACAAATATTTATCAGGCATTCTTGTATGCTCTGCAATGTGGCAGATGCTGGAGTTAGAGTAAAGGCCGAGGCCCAGGCAAAGCACGTGTAGTCTCCAGTTCAGAATAACAGGTTCTGTCAAGGAAGAATAAGATTATTAATACTCACTATTTTTAGAGTGCTTATTATGTGCTAGAGGTTATGTAATCTTCCCAACACATGCTGTTCTCAGAGAACACAGGAGGCCCCTAAACCAGTCACGGGAGGTCAAGGAAGGCTTCTTGGAAGAGTCCTGGAGGACACCTGAGGGATAAGTAGGAGTTAGTGAGGTAAAAAAAAATGGAAGCTAAGGAAAAAAGTCTTCTAGGCAGAAGCCTGAAGCTGAGAAAGCACCTAGTATATGTTGTAGAAAGGGAAGGTAGCTCAGTGTAGCTGAGGGCAGAACAGGAGGTGAGAGTAGCATGGATGTGGTAGGAGAAGTAGGTCTGCAGGTAAAGATCATCATGGCCTCATAAGCCAGGACAAAGGTTTATTAGTACAGCTGCACTGGAGTCCTCCTTGTCAGTGCCTGTCAGCTGGGACCCTTAATATCTTCCTGCCCTTGCTAAATTCCCTGTCCTCTGCCCACTGCCTATAGTCCTGCTTCCACATGGATGAACAACCCAGAACTATAGCCCTCCCACACATCTGATTGCAGGCACACTGTTGTCCAAAAGCTCCTTGGATATTGACACTGGCTTTAATGGTGTCCAAGTTCACTGCTCTCTATAGACACAACCAAATCAATGGCTGGATACCACCAGTCCTGGAAAGCAGATCCGTGGAATTATTCCTCTAGCCCTGGTCCAGCTGCTCCTCCCTCCCCATTTTTTGTTGCATGTGGCATTCCTGGAAGCTTCAGGAAGATGCCAACCCTCTGCAGGTGAAGAAGAGGTTCAGAGCTGTGTCTTGGTAAAGGCTGCACAGCTGGTTGGTAGGAAGGGACCTTGGCCTCATGGCTCTATGTCCATGGTTTTGCTCAAGTGCAAGGGTTTTCAAGGATGTAGCCTGTGTCTAAATACAGGTTGTGCTGCTAAGTAGTAGCTGGGTGACTTAGGGGCAAGTTACTTAGTTTTCCTAAGCCTTGGTTTCCCCAACTGTAAAAAGGGGTAAAAATTAATCTCCTTCCTAGGACTATGGTGAGAATGTGTGTAAAGAACTTAGCATGTGGCTGCGCGTTTAGTAAAGACTCATATTATGAAGATTGTAATGGAGGTTGTGGCACAACACTGAGTTCTCCTTAAGATCTGAAGCATTCATTCCCTTGGCTGCTGATGGCCGCCTATGTCAAAGGAGGCTTTCTTGCTCAAGGCCAAGTCTCCTTTTTTGGGGTAGCCCATATTCAATGAGGGGTTATTGTAGGAATATAAATTCTGGTCCCCATTTTCCCTTAAGGGTCATCAGTAGATTCTCTTCCCATCGTCAGAGTTCCTACTGAGATCAGCTTAGATCTCTGTTGCCACTGCAAGGTGGCTCAGGTTCCTTCAGTGTTGTTGTCTCTGCTCCTCCACAGGTGTTCTTCCTTAGAGCAGTCTCACATAAATTTCCTGTGTGAAAATCTCAGAGTCTCACATGACCTAAGCCGTAATGATACTGAGGAAGATGGTGTGGTGATTACATCTCACTGCCTTTACAGATTAAGTCTGTGCTGATATACATAAGGATACTGAACCGGCGGCAAGTTAATTGATTTGTTATAGTTATTGCCTAGTCTCAAGTAAGGTATTTCTTTGTGTATTTAAGGTTTCTATTAGAAAGATAATACACACACTTGAAGTTTACATGTATGTATGAATTTTATAAAAGTGCACCCAGTTTTGGAGTCCCTTCAGACATTGATTGTTCTCGGTACATCATGCGTCTGGGTTAAGCAATATTTATCCTTTATGTTAGAACTGTAAACCAAACAACAACTAATTCATAAATTCAGTTATAACTGTTGTTACCTATATTTTCCCAAAGTTATACATATCATAAACTCTATTATTAGGTTTATGTAGGATAAGTGGAGGCAGTCTGGCTTTCTCTACCAGGTGTCTGGGTAACTAGGGGAAGCTATGTTCCCATAGCCTTGGAGGGGCCTGATAACTAGTGTTCTCATAGCCTTGAGACTGGGTCTGATAAACTGTTTCCATAACACGGAGTGGGCTTGCATGTTCCCATAACATAATTGTTATGTTATGTTATGTTATGTTATGTTATGTTATGTTACATAATGTTATGACAGTTTTCTGGCTTTGTTTCCCTCTAGTACTTAAACAGGTAGGGACTACCTGCTAGATGTGATGATGATGGGAGACACGAAAGGGGACAGTGCCATGATGGGTGAAATGCTGGGGAGCAAGGACCATGACGTGTGATGTTCAGGGAGACACAGAGCTTGTAGTGTGCGTGACTCACTCACCCATGAATAAAGGCATGCCAGACATCCCAATGGCTTCATGAATATTTACCCATCTGCACAAATACCATGAACTTGCCCAGCTTTGAAGGGTCACAACACAGCTTATTAGTGAGAATATAGGATGATTTGGGGAAACTAATATACTGATAAAGAGTTGTCACATTTCCATACATGCTTTACCAGTTTTTAATGTATTAGAGTATAGCAAAACATATTTAATACTAAAAGTCTGCTGCACACAATTTAATTTTATTTTTGGTAGTTTCAAAGACATCTGGCATTTGGATGCTATCAGTGCATTACAAATGTGCAGAGTAATAGTTACTAGAGAATGAGAGATAAAGCCAGCTTTAATAACTGTATCATTATGACATACATGCATATCTCTATCTACATACGTTAATCTTGTTAAATTTAAAAATATGAGGACTGTTGTTATAAAAATTTGTAATTGGAATACAGCTATCTATGGGCATAGTAAGGAACTCATTGATTCAAATGGGATTAGATAGATAGATAAAAAGATATTTAAATTAAGATATAATTTCTATATACTGTACACTAGGTGTATATTTTGAGAAATATTGAAAACTGTATATACCCATGTATCCAATATATTGATCAAGACATAAATATGTCCAAAGCAGGGATTATGTGGGAAAGCTCTTTTGGATTTCTGATTATCCTCAACAGTGTGCTCAGATTCCCAGGAGAGCTTATCAGTTTCTGGATCCTGGTACCTGCTTTGCTCTTCCCATCTTCATGCTTCTTGCAGCTTCCAACAGCATTCACAGCACCTTTCCTCTGATCCTCACTGCACACAGTTTTCATCGGGTTTGAGGTGACTTCATTTTCCCAGGAAGGGCATTTTCATCTTTTCCTTCCTTGTAGACTGTTGTTGCCTTCCTAATTTCAAATAATCTTTCCTCACAATGAACATACACAGTGATCAGATTTCTTCTCTCTTTCTAGGAGCTCTGAAAACCTTTGTTCATAAATTTTCCAGCATAGTCCTGGGTAATGAGTAGGAAGCAAGTCATATGCTTCACTTTTATAGGTGGAAACTTTGAAGCAAAATGAGATTAAATGGCTTCCTAGCCAATGAGTCTGACAACAACCCTGAACTGTATGACTCAGTTTGTGCCATGGGTTGGTTGATTGGTTTGTTTTCTTTCTCCAGTAGGAGAGAGAGTATAGTGGAGTTCAGGAGGCATTTATCTTACCCCTTCAAGCCTCCCAGTGTTTCTTAAATTTGAGGGGCTGCTCTATAGTCCAGGTATAAGGAAACAGCATCCTGGAGGGAAATGCAGCAGTAGGAGGAGACACAGAAATTTGATGTGACAAGTTTCAGGTCTTGGTGATGGTTTTACAGATTAGGAGTAAGGAAGAGAGAGGCAAAAGTTAAATATCACCAAGAAATAGTCAAAACAGTAGTTCTTCACACTTCTTGCAGTTTTATCTTCAGCAGCTAAATAGTTTAATTTAAATATAAACATTTTAGGAGTAGGTTGAAACACTTCTCTTCCTCACACACACACAAAAGAAGGGTAACACTCAATTTAAAAATAATAAACAACCAGAAGTACCAGAAAATCAAACTGCATGGAAATCCTACAACCAAGGAGTTAAAAAACATTCATCCAGACTGGTAGGAGGGGTGGAGATGGGAGATGGACAACCCAACTGAGGGGACCTGTGGCAAAATGGTGGACCACGTGAGTGAGTTTGAATGGGAAACTAAAGACTCTAGCTGTGAAATATTGCAGAGGTTACCACAGTGGGAGAAACTCCCAGTATCACAGGAGAGTTCATTGGAAAGTGGGGCTAGAGCGGAGTGAGCCAGCAGTGTTTTTCCCTCTCTGACCAACACCCCTCCAGACAATGCCACAATGCAGCAAAGAGGGTTGCCTTGCTCTGGTGAATACCTAAAGCTCTGCCCCCTTACAACATAATAGGTATGCCAAGACAAAGAAACATGACCAAAATGAAAGAACGGATCAAAACTCCAGAAAAAGAGCTAAGCAATAAGGAGATAGACAACCTATCAGATGCCTAGTTCAAAACACTGGTAATCAGATTCTCACAGAATTGATTGAGCTCAGTCGCAAAATGAAGGAAGAAATGAAGGCTACCCAAAGTGAAATAAAGCAAAATATACAGGGAAACAACAGTGAAAGGAAAGAAACAGAGACTCTGATCAATGATTTGGAATAAAAGGAAGAAATAAACATCCAATGGGAACAGAATGAAGAAACAAGAATTCAAAAACAAAAAAAAAGAGGAGAGGCTTAGGAACCTCTGGGGCAACTTTAAGCATTCCAACATCTGAATCACAGGCGTACCAGAAGGAAAAGAACAAGAACAAGAAATTGAAAACTCATTTGAAAAAATAAGGAAGGAAAACTTCCTCAGTCTGGTGAAGGAAATAGATTTCCAGGAAGTCCAGGGAGCCCAGAGAGTCCCAAAGATATTAGACCTGAGGAGTCACACACCAAGGCACATCATCATTAAGTTACCCAAGATTAAAGATAAAAAGAGAATTTTAAAAGCAGCAAGAGGAAAGAGAGAGTTACCTACAAAGATGTGTCCATAAGACTATCAGCTGATTTCTCAAAAGAAATCTTATGGGCAAGAAGGGTCTGCAAAGAAGTATTTGAAGTTATGAAAGGCAAGGGCCTACATCCAAGATTATTCTATCTTCCAAAACTATCATTTAGAATGGAAGGGCAGAAAAAAATGCTTCCCAGATAAGGTCAAGTTCAAGGAGTTCCTCATTACCAAGACCTTATTTTAAGAAATGTTAAAGGGACTTATCTAAGAAATAGAAGAGGATTGAAACTATGAAAAGTAAAATGATGACAAACTCATAACTATCAACAACTGAACCTAAAAAACAAAAACAAAAACTAAGCAAACAACTAGAACAGGAACAGAACCAGAGAAATGGAAATCACGTGGAAGGTTATCAGTGGGGAGGGGGAGGGGAAGAATGGGGGTGGAAAAGGTACAGGGAATAAGAAGCATAATTGATAGGCATAAAATAGATAGGTGGAGGTTAAGAATAGTATAAGAAACAGAGAAGCCAAAGAACTTATATGTACAACCCATGGACATGAACTAAGTGTAAGGGTGTGGAGAATGCTGGAGGGCAGGGGATGTTGGGGTGGAGGGGGGATAAAGAGAAGAAAATAATCAGGACAACCATAATAGCATAATCAACAAAATATACAAAAAATGTTCCAAAACTATTTTAAATTAGACTCTTCAGTATCAAAAAGATTGGGATGAAGAAGTGATAAAAAAGATGAATTTTCTTGGTAATCCCCTTCTCACTCCAAACATTCCACCCTCCTAATGTTATTCTTTACATTAGCCAATTGGTTTTGCTGAAATATCCACATTTAGTTATTAGGTGAAATATATATATTTAGAGCTTTAGAAAATCATGCCCAAGAATTTTCCATGCATTTACCAAAGGGAGGCATCACCTTTTTACCTTGTAAAAAGGATGTGGGACTAGTATGCCCCTGCTGTGCCTCTACCAACAGAGCCAGGCCACTGGAGCAATAGGAAATGACACCACTCTCCAGCTGTTCTTACTGGCTGGTTCACAGCTCACCTCATCTTGTTAGCATAATGGCTATGCTGTGGGTTTCACAGTTTCAACAGAGTTTCTGCTACAGTCTTTCTCACTTCTAGGGAGTTCCACTGGACCTCCCTTAGTCTGGTGTAAGATCTAACCACAAATTTAATTATTAGTCTTTTGAGAGAACCAGAAGACTGTCTCCCACACCATGACTCCCTTCACTCAGCCATGAATGAACAATCCAGCCATTTACAGCCAACTCCCCAAATAAGCATCAAACTCCAAAATGAGAGTAAAATGAGGTGTGCCCTATACAGCACCACTGTGTCATGCCACTCCAATTTTGCTCCTTATGCAATGTGTTACACATACCTGCAGCCTAAGTAAAACTTTCTCTGGTACCTTTTTCTGACTCACACAGGCTTTAACTTAATCCACTGTAGACAATCAAAGATTCTGTTTAGCTGTGCTTGTGGAAGAGACATCATCAAGGTTGCTTAGCAGCAGAAATTGACTTATTAAAAACAACTTTCTGTGAGGAAATCATCCCTACGTTTTCCATGGATTCATGTCTTCCTGTTGATTGATTTGCTAACTGAATTACTCAAAAGATTTTCACCTAATATGTGCTGGGGGACCTGAAAAACAAGCTGGGAAAGGCTCAATGTTACAATAGAAAGAGGATGAGACAGTGTGGGGCAATTTTTTTCTGTCCAGAAACCACGAGTAAGAAAGTCTGTGCACTCTGCCTGTCTGTATGTCATTTGCCCTGATGTCAGGTTTCATTATGGTCTTCAGCAAGATGAGGCAGAAGCTAAGATGAAGGAGAAGCTTAGACAGGGGGAAGTGACATGTGTCATGCTGGGAATGGGGCCAATCAACTGAGGAAAGGCTGTAGAATTGAGTTATTTATTACCTAGTGACTTGAGGCACCACAGTTGCCAAAATCCATTTATTGACCTATCTAGGCTAACTATGTTCCTGGGGCCAGGAAGGTAAGGAAAGTAGGAAAGCCACTTGTGTAAGGAGGTGGGAAGGAAAATCACTGACATTTAATGAAGGATTATTATGTGCTAGCCACTATTTTAAACATTTTTAATAAACAAAGTAAATGCTATTAGTTAACATTGTCTTTAATGATGAAAAATCAAGACTTTGAGAGGTCAAGTTCATGAATGTGGTTACATGTAGCAAACATGGGATTTGAACCCTGATGGCCAACTCTCCTATCTAGTGTATGACCTATGCCCTCAGTTTTGGATTAATGTGACCATGGGGGTGGGGAGTGGAAATTGTGCCCCTTCCCATTTTTTCAAGAAAGCTAGTTTATCTGAATTTATTAAAAAGAAATATATGAACTTTTAATTTGGCAATATATATTTTTAATGTTTTTGTAAAACCCATTTCAGGTTAGCAATTGAATGAAGGCTGAATGTGATCTAGGATTACTTCCTTCTTGCCCAAATTCATTAGGTCATTGCTCAATTTGCAACTCTGTATGTATGGGATAAACCTGGATGAAGGAAGTGGGAATGTAAACAGAAACCCACACCAGTGCCACTGCAGGAAACGCCCTTTGAGTTAGCTTTGAAATATTGGGTCATCAGAAGGAGTTTGACTGCCTAGGTTTTGCTAGTTTCACCAGAGAACTAGGGAACATGTGGATTTCACAATTGCCGTGGAGTAGGGCCTAAGCCTGTGTGTTTACACCAGAGTGCTGTAATCCTATAGTTCAAAGAAGTCAGTGGATTACAAGTGATCTGAGATGCTGACCCTCTCAGCCTTCAGTGGACTGGGGAGGTTCTGAGGTCCTTCAGTTGATCACTTGTGGACATAAGTAGCTTCTCCTTTCAGTTTAACCCCATGTTCCAAATATAACATACAGGGGTGGGCGAAGTAGGCTAATAATAACTATGATAAAGAATACAATAATTAATGAATAATAATACAAGAATAAACTTTTAAAAAGATTTTATTTATTTATTTTAGAGAGGAGAAATGAAGAAGAAAGAGAGGGAGAGAAGTATCAAGGTGTGGCTGCCTCTCATGTGCCCCCTACTGGGAACCTGGCTTGCAACCCAGGCATGTGCCCCAACTAAGAATCAAACTGGAGACCCTTTGGTTCACAGCCCATGCTCAATCCACTGAGCTACACCAGCCAGGGCCAAGAATAAACTGTTTTGTATACTCACAATTGTAAACTTACTTTTGTCCACCCTTGTATTTTTTAAAATGTGTTCCATGAAGTTCAAACAGCTGGAAAGCACTACTGTGGTCTGCTTTTTATATCATATGAATTGTCCTAACTTACCCTCAAGCTTCTTCTTTCTGATGAATGGGATCTACATCTTTATATAGATCCTTAAATTAAAATTTTCTCCTTTCTGCTCACATGGATAGTAGAGTACCTCCTCCTATTTTTCTCCCCCTCACCTTATTCATGGATCTTTTCATTAAAAACAAATCATTACATTTCATTCATTCATTCATTCATTTCAGTTCTCTTTCTCACTTCCAATGTCACATAGCAATTTGGTACTACTTTGTATCAATTTATTCAATAATGATTTGCTATTCCTTTGGAAAGGTCCCTGGGGAAAGGGTATGGGGACTACTGGGACAATCAAATTATCTTAGTCTACCTGGGGCATTCCCAGTTTTAGCTCTGAAAGGTTTAGGGACCCTCTTAGTCCTGGACTAATGAAGATGGTTGGCTCCTCTGGGTCTCACTAACAGGTAGAGCTGTTGTCACACCAGAAGATTCTTCTTCATGGTGGTAAGTAGAGGAGAAGATGGGGGAGGTATTTAAACAAAATAATCTCATTTTTCTATTGGATAGATATAAGATCATCTGCTGAGAGGAACAAGAGCAAATGGTAGAGAAATCGTCACTCAACAAACTGTAGTTCTCTTGTACCTTGTTCTTCTAAAACAGCTTGATGGCAACCTATGTTAGGTGCATCTATGCTTCATATGGGTGGAATCCGTCATTCTTGGAGAATGCAAATGAATACAAATAACTACAAACATGGAATGATCATACAGTTGGTCCTTTACCAATGTGGGCATTGGAGGCACTGATCCCCCATGCGGTGAAAAATCCCTGTGTAATCTCTAATTTACCAAATACTTTACTAAAAGCCTACTCTTAACTGGAAGGCTTCCTGACAATAGACAGTCAATTAACACATACTTTTTTGTGTTATATGTATAATATACTGTATTCTTACAATAAAGTAAGCTAGAGAAAAAGAAAATCATAACAAAAATACATTGACAGTAATGTATGTATTTGCTGAAAAAATTCACATGTAAGTGGATCCATGCAGTCAAACATCTGCTATTCAAGGTGTGACAGGACATAACTGAGCAGTAGCCATTCTTAGATAGGAGCTGGACAGCAACTGTTCCCAGACAGCAGCGATTCCCAGATAAGCAGTTATCTCAAGGTCATACACTAACCCCCATTTCTAGCAGTTGCACTCCTTCCCCTCCTCCTTCTGCCTGTGTAACAAGCATATAAGGAAGCCCCCAGCCTAAGTTGGGTGCCCAGAATTTGGAATTTTATCTCCTTTGGGTCTGCATGCTTGAATAAACTCCACTTTGTAAACTCCCAGGCCGTCTGAGTCATCTTTTCTGTAACAAAGGGACAACTGTGTATCTATTTCTCAAAAATGAAAGGTAAACTAAAAAGATGTAATCTATTAAGATGAAGCATCACCTAGATCACTTGAGGCACCTGTGTCTGTAAATGCCACTCTAATAATTGCTTGCCCTCAACTGATTACCCTGCTCTTGCTTCCTGCTCCCCACAGTGTCTATAACACACTTAGTTTAAGTAGTAGTTACCCATTCAAGAATGGGGGTCTTGGGGCTACTATGGAGGGAAGGAAGCACCTA
The DNA here is from genome assembly GCF_004126475.2 of Phyllostomus discolor. Taxonomy (NCBI): domain Eukaryota; kingdom Metazoa; phylum Chordata; class Mammalia; order Chiroptera; family Phyllostomidae; genus Phyllostomus; species Phyllostomus discolor. The sequence goes on along the minus strand of NC_040913.2, from coordinate 45,441,114 downwards.
GTTTGAACTAGAGCCCTCAAAGACCACCTGGAAGGGAAACACTGCCAGGCTGTGAGAGGAGCCAAAAACAGGATGAGTGAAAGTCAGTTTGATCTTGGATGAGCTCTGAAACTTTTTGTGACCTCATGCCTCCAGCTGCAAAATGGAGAGTAGATGGACAACGTGAGCCCCTGAGGTTCCTTGTGCAATCTAGAATTCTAGAACTTTTTGAGAAATTGTAAGGCAGGAGAAGCAGTTACAAACATACAAGCATATAAAATATTAGAAGTATTACAATATTATAAGATGCTGTCTTCCACCACTCTCTGGTGACTAGGGAGTATGCAGAACCTCTCAAAAGCAACTGCTCCCAAGAGTCAAGGTTGTCCCCTGCAGCCTCACCAGGATCTTCATGGGATTCAAAGGGTTACTTAATTTTTAGTATTCCGAGGACTGTGTCAGGATCACCCTGGCCTCAACTCAGGAGTGTTGGTGATGGGATCAAATCTTGTGGACCATGGTCCATTTCTGATGTGTGTGACCTGTTGAGACCCCAAAGGCATTGTGGCCTCCCACTCTTTGTTTCCCAACAGCAAAAAGACCAGAAGCTCAGATTCCATTTTGTCCTGCAACTTCTTGGCTTAACTTCACCCTTGGAGATGATGTTTCCTAAAGAATGAGAGAAGTTCAGGATCACAATTGCTACCAAGTACACGTTCCATGTCCTCTGCTCCTCCCATGTGTGCTGGCCAAGCCACCTGAACCTGGGTTGCAAAATCCTACACTTTCTAATTACCTCCCAGGTGCTTACCGCAATTGACACATAAAGTTTGAACATCCAACCCAGGAACACACTGCCTTTTTGGGGGATGTCATAATCAGGAGATTATGCTTCTTTTCAGATCCTGGACTTTACTCCATTTAGGGAGGAGAGTTTGTGAAGCAGCAATGATGGGATGGCAACATCTATTCATCCATTCCTTCATATCTCCATCCAGGCTTCCTTCACATAGTTACTGAGTTCCCGGTGAGTGCCATGTGCTAAGCTGGGTTCTGGACATTCAGTAGTATACATAGAAGACTTGATCCCAAAGAGGGGTTTGTGTTTCAATATAGCAGCCCAAAGAACTTCCTCTGCTTTTGCTTCAGTTGTGTTACTTATTGCCAAGGTCTAGGGTGTCTGGGGGCCTCATTAACTTTGAGGAGCTCTGGCTCCTCTCTGCTCTTTGGAGACTGGCTCTTGGTTGGTTTGGAGTAGAAGTGCCATTGTCAGCACTCTCCAGATGAGTACTACACATGGGGAGGGGCCAGGGCATGGGGCTCTCTGGAAGCTGTGTCATCCTTGGCTCCAGCCACAGAGGTTACATCACAGAGGGAAGCTGAGTATGTTGCTAGGCTTTTTATTTTTATAAATGAGACTTGTGCTTAATATAGAATCTACTTTTGATTTTTTCTTTCTTTTTTCCCCAACATCATCTGGCTGTCTGGCACAGTAAACAATTTTCATTTCTGACCCAACAAGAGCACGTGGTTATGTGGGGGTAGGAAAGAGGCTAGGGAGACGACTGATGCCGGCCTGGCTCCCGGGTGGTGGAGACATGTGGCCATGCCATTAGCATCCTGCTTGGTTTCTGGACCAGTTTCATCTGTGACACCTACATAGTCCTCACTTGGAACAACAAGATAAAAAGGGGCTCTGGTGCTGGTTCCTTTTCTGATTAACCACACAGCAGAATACAGAACACAAGGTCATACAATAGAAGACCAAAGTCAAGTACCAGAAGCAGGTGACATCTCGAATTTCAGTTCTTTGGAAGCAGCTATTTTTACAAAGCCACTTTTTGCAGCTATTTTGATATGAGGATATTTTGATTTGGCCTAAAAATTCAGCTAATAAATGTTCAGCTTGTAAAAAATAAATGATGAGTAAAATGGAAATTTTATACTCCAACTTTGAGCTTCACCCCATCCTTGATTTTTATCCTATTGCCAATCCATCCTACCTCTGGGAATCAAGGTGTATGGATTGTGGTCAGGTAAGGGAAAGGTGTGGTAGAGGTTCAGAATGGGGGAAATATCAGGATCATGTAATGGTCAATAAAAGATTAAATGTCAGGAACATGGTGACCATCAGAATTAGGAGCAAGTACAAATTACAAAAGGGACAAAAAGCTGCTGAAGTAAAAAAGAAAGCCAATTGAATTGCAAGAGTGATGGAGCAAGAGTCAGAGATGTAATGAGGGGAGAGAAATTGGTTATTAAACATAAAATTCAGTGAGACTGCATTTTGGCTCACCAGTTTTGAGATTGTCATGAACTGCATGAAATTGTTGGGCAAGAAGATAGTCTGCTTAGGATTCAGAATAGCTCATTTTGGCTTTTCCATGGACAGTGCGTGACTCATAAATATCTATACATTTTGCTTTAGGGCTTGTTTAAGCCTCAGTTTCCCTATATCAGATGCAGATGATTATGTGTACCCTTCCTTTTTCCACACCTTGTGCTCTATGATGAGGATTGAGCCAGCAGCTTGGAAACTGCTTTGAGTCACTTGGGGAAAGGTGCTTTTCATAAGTAGTGGGTATTAGTAGAGATGACTGTTTTATGAGTCAAGGATTTCAGAGTTGGGTGAGTATAGCTGCCTCTGGCTGATGAATTGTATAGATAATGTGATTCCTGTAGCTGGAATGTATAGTGTTTGTGACGGATTTGTTTTTGTCACAACAGAGAACTTCATTGTTATCCAAATGCTATTGACTTGAGGACTTTGCACATGAGTGCTAGAGAATTAGATATGAGGAGAGAAAAGGAATCTGGTGTTTCTGCCTGCCATGTAGAGTTTTAGTGCAAAGAACTATGGCAGGATGCTTGTGCCCAATCATCAACTTTCCTTTGCCAGCAAATAAATTCTTCCAAATGGTTCTGTCTTTTGTCAAGCTTGCAAAGTCCCCCAGAGACGGTTCTGGTGTAACTGAGGGTGGAGGGATGAGAATACTCCCCTCCCAGGTTTCACTACTTTCTGTGTTCATCTTTTATGTCACAAGATGAATCCTTGCTGATGTGGTCATGCAGTGTCCTTCTAGAATTGGTGCAAGAGTCAGTAGGATCTGGGGGCTCAGCTCCCAGAAGCCTGACCTGGGGCCACCATGGTTGGGCAGGAACCTTCCTCCAAGCCCACACAGTGGAGGCAAAGGACACATGTGTCCCTGCAGCATGGCCAACCCAGCTGCACTTGCCATAGCTGGTCCCTTGTTCCAACAGCCAATGCTCCATCTCCTCTGGTACAGTTAATCTTTGTTCCTGCCACCAACTCATCTTTCTTTGTTATTTCTCACCATGTCCCTGCCTTCAGATTTCTTATGTATTTGTTCCTCATGCATCATGTTTTGATTCCCTCCTCATATTTAGGTCCAAGTGCCAAGAACAGCTCTGTTCTGGCAGGAGGATATTATCTGGCTTAAAAGAAAGAATGAACAGTGGCTTCTTTCCACTAGCATTCTTTGGATTTACATGGGAATTTATTCTGGGAACAGTTTAGAGTCTCTTTCAAGTCTCTATCCCACCAACAACATGTTTCTATTACAGACAAGGTTTGCTGTCTTTGCTTTTAACCTGATGATGATAAGAACTTTTCTTTCAGAGCGTGGGTATAAGGGCTCAGCACCCCCTTCCTCAGTCATTACTCCCCAAGGACCATGGCTGGGCCCACATTGAATAATACAATGGGTATTATTACCATTTTAACAGACTTGAGCATTATCAACAGTATCTGATTGTGTGATAAACCTTGAGTTCTCTTCCAGAATTGTTAGTTTTTCCCAACTGTAAGGCATTGAGTTTACCCTTCAGGGAAGTTCTCCTTGGGTAATCAACATTCACTTCTGGGTTTAGTGGAAGGGTTGGATCCAACTGACACTTGCGTCTCTGTTGACATCATAGAGGCTGTTATTACACATGCTAAACATAATAGCTGGTGTTCTTCCTGGTTCCTATCCATGTGTTGGGGGAGTTACATGGCCCCATCTGCCACTTTGCATAGAGTTTTAGAATTTGCTCAATGAAGACACAGGAGGGGCTGGGCACCACACAGGCAGCAAGCAGGCCTGCTCACTTTTCCCCAGAAGACCTGTCTGTGTGCCCCCTGGGAGTGACCTGGTCCTAGACTTGGCCTGCCAGGACAATGGCCTAGTTCCCTCTAGACCAGAGAATATTCTCTCTTCCCAAAACAGATGCTGTAGGTGGGAGTGAGGGGAAGAGTGGCCTCAAGGAATCAGCCAGCAAGAGACCAACAACAGGCCTAGACTGAGCTATGAGCATCCCCTACATTTGAAGGTGCTTCTAGGTTCATGAAGCGGTTCCTACTAGACTTGCCGCAACTCTTGGAGGTAAACAGGGCAGGTATTATTACTCTGATTTTACCAATGGGGAAACTAAGTTCCAGAAAGTTTAGTTAAGTTCCTTAAAGTCAACTAAGTAAATTACTGGTGGACTTGGGACAAGAAACCTCAAATTCCTGACATATCTGCTCCAGTTTTTTCCATTATCCCATGCTGTGCTTCAGCAGGGCTAATGTCCAACAGCAAAGGCAAGTCCTAGTCCTCCCAGGTGGGCAGGAGTCAGAAACTGGCGTGGACTTGCATTGGAGTGGCTGGGGCCTGGGAGGCTGTAAGCACTGTTTTTATTTGCTTGTATGGCAAGGCGAGGCTGCATGGCTGAGCAGAGCTGCGCTCTGTGTCTTTAAAAATGATGCCAAATTGAAGTAAGCTGGAGTTCTGGTGTTTTATCTCCTGTTGCAACCACATGGATTCTGAGAAGGTACAGCCTTGGCTACTCCTCACTACCTTTCAGGCCCAGTAAGCAGCACTGTAAATGCTCACCACCTTCATTGCTCAGGCTGAATTGACTTTTTCTTTAGATTCTCCTTAACACAGCTGCAGGAGAATCTCTGAAGCATGGAAGGCAGAGCCAGAACTCTCCAGAGTGGGAACAGGTTCTCAGATGCCACCTTCCCCTCAGTTATCCTCGGTTCCAGCAGACAGCAGACTGAACTTGCAACCAAGCAAACACGTGAAAGCAAATATGTGCTTCTAACATTTCATAACCCACGTCCTACAAAACAGAAGGCACTCTTATCCTCACATTATTTCCTGCCTCATTTTTGACATTTTTATTGTGCTGAGTCTACAGATGACTTTGCATTCCTGACACCACCCACTTGAACTGGCTCCTGGTCCCTCCAGGCATGAAGATTCCATGCTATACCCCAGAGAACATTCCTGTCTCCCTTTCTGGACAGGGTACACTCTTCCTCACCTTGACATTTAGGGCCTGCTGCTTCTTTTTCTCTTCTGCTGAAATAAATCTGGGCCAGTTAAGATTCACTGCCACCCTGGGGAATGGGTTTGGGGGAACTGATGCTGGAAAAGGGGGGCTTTTCTGTGTTTGTTGGGTGAGAAGCAAGCACTGCCTTTCTGCTCTTGCTTCCTGGCTTTGAAATAATGCAAAACCCTAAGCAGAAAGCCCCAGCTCCATTTCCAGACCCTTGTCTGATCTGCACGCAACTGAGTGTATCTTTGAAGCTCTTCTGCTTAAACCAGTCAAAACAATACTGAACTGTTCCTGAATTCTTCCTTGTAGATGGCCCAGGCCAAGCTGCTGGTTTGCCTCCTGGGCTCAGGAGTAGAATAGAGCTGTCAACAGCTGAGGAACACGGAGCCTGGGCCAGTCCTTGAGCCTCCCCTCCCTCTTTGTTACATTCTGGAGTTTGGGTTTGATTCAGACTTGGAGCAAAGGAAGTAAACCTTTTTAGTGTTAAGTGTCACCATTGAAGCAATGCCTAAGGTATGTGTGTATGGATGATAAAGTCATCAGAAGGAGGAATGGGGAAAAGAAGGGGAAAATAGCAAATGGGAGTGGGAAAGGAGGAAAATGAGTTCACAAAGCGATAGTAACGCAGAGGAGTAGCAGAGTGGCATTGATGCCATCTGTTACCCAGCACCATTTCAAGGTGAGCACAGGATCTGGCTTGTGCTTGCTGCAGAGAAAACACACCTCAATTTTAAAATACATTGCCTCACCTGGTCCTCTGGAATGGGAATGAGTGTGACCCTACTTTCTTGACAGTGAGAAGTCTCAATGAAAGGATTTTAAAATACTTTGTAAAATAAATAAATCACTTGTATAAATATAAGATGGTATTTTTCTCCTACTCACCCCAAGACAGGAACATGCAGCATTAGCACAACCCTCTAAAATTAATTTTATGATACTGGCTTAAAATATTCTTAAGGAAGAGTCCATGACACCTGGATTGAGCATATTGTTCTGAACATAGTAGGTGCTTAATAAACATCCAAAACTAAATTTGTGACAATGAATGTAAGAGCAACATAGAGAATATTTTAATAAGAGAATACTTGAATATTCAACATTGATTGCTTTTTGAAAAGCTTTATGGTTTGTTCTGGGCCTCAAGGATGCAAGGATGGATGAACCCTGAACAGACATAGTCACTGGTCGACCTGTGATCACACATGCACCCCAGGGTCTTTATGCAAGGAAGACAGGGACAGGAACAGTGATGGAGATGGTTGACTCTGCAGAGGCCTCCAGGTTATGTGGGTTTTGATGTTTCTGAAGTCTCACCAGGTACACCAGGCCCTGGAACACAGAACTTAAGGACACCAAAGGTGTGAGAGCTCATTGTGTCAGAAACCTGCTATACTTGGGTATGGCTGGGTCAAATGGAAGGGGTGTGTGCGTGCGTACATGTGCGTGTGTGTGTGTGTGTCTAGGAGAGAAGGTAAGGACCTTGTTGAGGGAAAACACAGACAAGATAGAGATCCTAAAATGTCTCTGGTAACTGCCAGCTTTTGCAGGTCACAATAGGTTTTAGGGTGTTTTTTATATGACCAACCACCAGCAACAGTAGGTTTCACTTAAATCTTCCTGGAAAACTGAACTCATTGTACAAACTCTTCATTTGTCATTGGGAGTATGTGGGTATCTTCATATCTTTTTAGGGCTTTCTGCCTGACAGTAGAAGGAAAGGATCTCTTCTAAGCACCTCATGGTGCTTCTGTGCTTTCTAGTCTGTATTCCTTTCCAGTGGGAGCTACCTCATGGCAAAATCTCCTTGTTCTTTGAGCAGACTGAGCATAATAGGATGTTAATGAACGTATGTATGTATATTTGGGTGAATGGAGGATGGATGAAATTATGGATGGATAGATGGGTAGACAGGTAGATCGATGGATGGGTGAGTGAATGTTCAGGGTCCTTCAAAAGCTTGTAAGCCCTTTGACTCTCTCTTAAGGAAACAAAATTTGTACTTGTTTATCAAATCATTAGCCTTGCAAGTCTCTCAAAGGCACAGAGCACATTTTCCAAGAAATCAGTCTGGAATGAAAAGAGACAAGGCTGTAGCCCTAAAGAATTTATGAGATGCCAGGTCAGGTCTTATAAGAAGTGCAGCCAGCACAGGACCCAAGGCCTGGGAAGAGGAGGAAATGCTAGATGGCTCTGCAGAGCCCAGGAAGGCCCAGGCTCCTGGGCCCCCAGCAAGGCCAGAAGAAATGGCCTAGTGCTGGAACATCCCAGAACACTTCTGCTACAGATTGCCTTGAAAGGCAGAGGAGTAGATAAAGCCCAAATGGAAGCAGATAAAAGACAATTATGTTCCCAAGTCCTGGGCTCCTGCCACCCTGGACTCCTGGGGATGTTTCTCTCACAAGGGCCTGGAGAGAGAAAAGCCACTCAATATCTAATAAATTATCTACCATGTCACTGCTTCTGCTGGCCTCATTCTGACACTTCTCCCCTCTGATTGTAGAATACAATTATTCTCTAATTACTTTGATAGTCTTGCTCATGGATCTACAACAATAATGAAAGCTCTTATTTATTATTGTTTGCTCTGAACATCAACTTATGCTTAATTATTCCTCAGTTGCAAACAAGTCTAAGTATTCTGAAGGGTTGAGCAGCACCCCCCAATCCCTAATTCCTACTAGGCAGGGTCTTCAGAGGATGGGAAGAAATGTCACAGTCTGTTTCTTGCTTTTCTCTGGGTTCAAGGGCTGCACCTTCCAGAGGTTGCTAATTAGACCCTCTCTGCCAAATGACACTGAGATGGGGTCCTTGACTATCTGAGGCCACCAGCCAACAGAGAACAGTGAATAATTGCAAGAAGGAAGTGAGTGGATCCAGGTTCTCACCCCTCTAACAATGAATATCCCTAGAATTCAGAACAAGCTTTTGATAATGTGTCATTATCCCTTTTTTTAAAAAAATAAATTATTTTTATTTTTATTGAATTTATTGGGGTGACAGTGGTTAACAAAATTACATAGGTTTCAGATGTACAATTCTATGTATTATAGAATTGTATTATTTTATATTGTGTGTTCACCACCCCAAGTCAAGTCCCTTGCATCACAGTTTATCCTCCCTCCACCCTCTTCCACCTTCCCCCATTCCCCTTTTTGCTTTGGTAATCACCACACTTTGCCTATGTCTACAAGTTTTCTTCTTTGGGGTTTTTTTTGCTTCAACCCTTCACCATTTTCACCCAGCCCTTGTAACTGCCCCCCATAACTGTCAGTCTGCTCTCTGTATTTATGAGTCTGTTTCTATTTTGTTTGTCAATGCCATTATCTCTTTTATCAAAGCACAGAATTGAATGGTGGAAAAATAACACAAATCATCAATATAATTAAATAGTATTTATTAGACATCCCATATTTATTACTTGGTGTTATATTGTCTTTGAAAAGCTTATTTATTGCAATATGAGTACAAATTATGCATGGAAGGCACTGGGAATACCTGGAATACATGGAGATAGGAGGCAGTGGTATGAGTCAAACTTACAAATCAATGAGCATCGATTTTCAGAGCAGCAGTGAAATGGAGAATGCTTGAGAGAAATACCTGAGTGGGAGCTGAAGATAGGGATTAGAGATCTATGTTGCTTAACTGATTAATTGGTTCATTTGTCAAACTTTATTTACTGAAGACCTGTTAAGTGACAAGCATCTAATGAGGCACTGAGTTTTATAAAAGAATAAACTGCTGCCTGTGGCTTTGAGGAGCTCACACTCTGGTGAGAATTAAGGTATGAATATACTTTCTAAATAGAGTAGAAAATATTAAGAAAGCACTAAGGAAAGATTGGTGGACTCAGCCTGAGGAGATGGGACCCAGATTAGAATTGGGCCTGGAAGGGTTGGTGAGCTTCAGAAAGGTTTGTTCAGGGCATTTCATGCCTGGAGGCTGGAAGATCAAGTAGTTAAAAGACCAAGAAGGACTTCTGGGTGACTAAAAAATGGAGAGAGCAAGGCATAGTGAGGGAGTGTGGTTGGAGAAAGCCTGGAAGGTTCTGAGTGTCTTGTGAAAGATATGGGCTTTCACATCAAAGGGTTCACATAGGGAGAGGGCATAAAGAGACTCCGTCTGGCCAATGTGGAGGGGGCTGGATGGAAGGAGGGAAGCAGAAAGACAAGTGGGAAAGTAGCATAATCAGTGGGGTTAGAAGAGAAGCTTCCAGAGACACATTGGAGATGGAGTCCATTTTACCCTTTCTACTTTCATGTTTCTTTCTTTTCTCTTTTCAGTGCCTTTTGGGCACTACTACATGCAGCTGTTTTATTATTTGATTCTCTTAATCTGCTTATTCTGGTAGCTTTCCTCAACATGTCTTTTGGGCCTTGAAATCCAGCCTCTATTTCTGTAATGTCAAGTTACATTTTATATATACACACACACATATACATATACATATACTATACTATACATACTTTGGCTTGGAATGAGAGACCCCAGGGTGCACTCTCAGGTTAATAGAAGTTACAAAATTACAGTTTGGACTCAACTTGAAGTCCCTCCTTTATGATCTAAATAATTAATTTATGTTTTCTCTTTTTAAGTTATAAGAGCTCACCTGAAGTGAAGCTGGAGTTATTTGTGTTAGGATCTGAATCTGTCCCTACTTTCTCTATCAAGGGTATTTATATAAACCATGGGTCAAGTCTTAGTTTACATGAACACAAATTTATTGGATACCTGTTGTGTATACTTCACAACACTATTTCAGATCGTATTCAAGAAAGTATTGTTCAGTGGCCAAAGGAAGGTTCAGACCATTGAGGAAAGTGTTCAGGCCAAGTGTTCACTGCAATAAGCAGCCCTTACTTGGTGCTGAACTTGGCCAACCTTCAGTTAGTGTTGAATATCTGTCCTTCTCTGGAGTACTGTGCATTTTCTTGGAACAACTCTGATGATTCAACATCCTCAGATTTTATACACACGATCTTCCTCTGGGCTAATTGTCATAGGTTGTTTTCAAATCATTTCTAGGAAAGGGAGTAAGTGAAAGAACTCCCTAGGTGGCCTCAAGAAGAGCTCTGCCCTGGACCTGGATCTCTCCCTACTTTCTCGACCAAGGGTGTTAATAATCCAGGGCCAAGAGTCAGCCAACATATGATCACAGACCTATTGGATACCTACTGTTTATATATCACACCACTAGTCAAGTTGTGACCAAGAGAGAGTCTAGACTCTGAGTCTCAGCAAAAGTCCCTTTTAATTCCTTTCACTGTCAGCTATGCTTATTTCTGCCTTAGCACAGCCTTCCTATATACTGTTATGAAAACTAATCTGTCTTAAAATATACATCCATGCACAGGCTGATGCAAAACAGTCATGTGGACCCCCAACTACCACAGAAACAGAACAGCTAGGCTCTGGAATGTTTTTTAGACCATGAACCTCTAACAGTATTGAGGGAGCAGCCTCTCTTTTAGAGATAGTAAATCAATTTGCTTAAAAACAAATAAGTCTACATTTTTTTCTGGGCCTATTTCCCATTTCCCTAGGGTATCATATTCTGAAGAATAAAACAAAAATTAATAGGTCAATTTTACTTATTAGAATTGTATATGTGATTTTCTGTTAAGCACTATGCAGGTACTAAAGGGTCACAAAGAAACTAAGACTTGGCCTCTAACCTCATGGAACCTACGTTCTACTTGGGAACATACAGACCTGGAGGAAGGCTTTTACAGGCCCCAATAAGAAAAGATATGGCTCCTCCCCCCAATAACAGATCAAAATAAAAAAAAACATAGTATAAAACATGTACATAAAAATTCTAGATTTGCTGATTGCAGAATCTTGAACAAGTTAACTGAATTGAAGATGAACTTTTCTCATGTTTCTGTGCTCTTGTTTTACTGGTTCTTTAAACAAATGCTTCATCTGGCTATTGTAATCTAGATGGGAGCCATAACTATACACACCATGAGACACAAGACTATACACACTAGTCAGTATTACAAGGAATAAAGAACATGGGGGTTCTATTATCATTCAGGGTTCTCAAGAGAAGTGGAACTAGTGGTAGAATATATAAATACACACACACACACATGCATGAAGAGATACAGAGAAAGAGACATAAGCAGATTTATTTCAAGGAATTGGGTTAAGTGTTTATGAAAGTAGCTGAAGTGTCTGAAATATGAAAGGCAGGCCAGAGGCAAGCTAAAAACTCTCAGGCAAGGGCTGATGCTGCAGCCCACAGGTGGAATTTCTTCTTCCGCAGGGAAACCTCAGTTTCTCTCTAAAGGCCTTTCAAATGATTTGAGGAAGCCCACATGGATTATCAGAGATAACATGATCTTTACTTAAAATCAATTTAAGTAGATGTTAATCACTTCTACAAAATACCTCAACAGCAACATCTAGATTAGTGGGGTTTTGTTTTTTGTTTTTTTTACTTTAATTAAACTTATTGGGGGCAACATTGGTTAATCACATTATATAAGTTTCAGGTGTACAACTTTGTAATACAACATCTGTATTCTCCATCATGTCCACACCACACAAAGTCTAACCTCCTTCTGTTACCCCTTTTACCCTTTTCACCCTCCCCACAACCCTGTTCCCCTCTGATAACCACCATTCTGTTGCCTGTTTTCTTAGTTCATTAGCTGCTTTTTATTTTATATCCCATATATGAGTGAAATCATATGGCTTTTGCCCTTTTTCATCTAATTTACTTCACTCAGCATGATGTATATTGGTGTTTGAATGAATAACTGGGCTATAGCCTGGCCAAGTAGATACATCACACTGGACCTCCCAGTCCTCTACAAAGGATGTAGTCATGAGCAGGGCAGACGATCAGAAGAAGGAATCCCAGGGTGGGAGAGCTGTGAGGAGAGCTGGAAGTCAGGCCAGTTGGTTGTTCAATATTCTGATTTTATTCATAAACATGCTGACACAGAATAGAAATATTCCAAGTGTGAAATGTGGTTTATTTTGAGTTTCCTCATCAGTCCAATAGAAATGGTAGTATATTACCTATTTAATAGCTGTATTTTAAGTACCATATGTATACATCTATATATACATATGTATACATAGTATACACACATATACATGTGTATATACATACACACATATGTATACATATATACATATACATATATTTGGCACAGCACTTAGTGTATAGTAAGTACTCAGTAAGTGACAGTGATTACTATAATCAACATTATTTCATATTATCCAATTCTAGTAGATGCTGTTGGTACCATGTTCCTACTACTTTTACCAGCCACTGCACTTATCCCCCAGCTCTGGCTATTGAGTACCAACAGCTCACAGCTGCCTCCTCCAGAGAATTATCTTCCATTGAAACAATGTGCTCACTAGGTGATTATGGTTCCCTGCCCCCAGAAGATAGCCTGCAGCGCATGACTGACCCTTATGCAGAGACAAAGGGTTAGCTTCTTTGCCTTAAGGTAAGACCAACACCAAAGCTCAGGGTGATCAAACTCAGTTATTCTCCAGCTGAGCTCATATCCTGGCATTTTTCCTTTTCTGCTCTCTTCACTCCCTTTCTCCTGAGAGCATGCCCTTAATAAATTGCTTGGATAAGAATCCTTGTCTCAGGCTCTACTTCTAGGGAACACAACTTAACACAAGTTGTTAATTGGCGAGAGCTCCCATTCATTGCCTATGCAATAATAAGCCACCTTGGTCATTGTGATTCTTATGTTCAGAGCCTTAGCAATATCTCTGCCACATGATATTTCTAGCGAGAAGAGCAACATGACTTGCCTCTGCAGCTGGCACCTGGTTCATAAACGTCAGACCTCTGCAATCAGAGGGGCTGCTGCGTTGAGTCCTTTTTATCTTACATTTTGCTTAATTCTCCCTGGCCAATTCTATTAACCTGACCTGCTCTTTAAACAAAATAATCACAGTTTCAATTGCCAAAGCCTGAATTTCAGGAAAATACTCATTCATTCATTCAGCCAGCCAGTCATTCATCTATCCATTCATTTAATAGTTAGGGAATATTGTCCATGTAGCCAGGCCCTCAGCTAGGTGCTGAGAATGTGGCTATAAACATAGGTAGGACATAGTACCTGACCTCTAAGAACTCACATTCTGGAGGGAGAAATGAACAAGCAAATAGGCAATTGCAATGAAGTCTGCGATCCATGCTATCCAGAAAAACACACAGATGCTCCTAAACCAGCCTAGAGGTTCAAAATAGCTTTGTCTTTATTGGGGTTGACCTAAACAGAAATAAATAGAATGGATATCCCTTAGCACACTGCAAACCAGAGCAGTTACTTCAAAAAATAAGGTGTTACAATGTAGAAAGATGTGTCTTTTTAAGCACAGAGAATGGTTGCCTAGTGATGGACAGAATAATGAGATATAAATGAAAAGGACCCTGCCTACTGTGTTATCATTGCTGCAGCTTTACTCTCACTCAAAGGCTCACTTCCTGGGGGTCCATAGAAAGAGCAGTTAAATTAGATGATTTCTGCCTGGGGACTGGCTAGATCAGTGGCAACCAAAACTAAGTTCTCTGACTGCTTCCACCCAATGGTCAAGATAGAGGGGTCTCACTGCCCAGCTGCCTATTGTTGCTTATTTCTCCCATGCCATCCATCATCTATTCCTCCAAGAAATGCAGAGGTTATAGCATAACTATGAGGTTAAGAATGTTAATTGTTCTATGTCGATATTAGTGTGTCTGGCACTAATGGGAAAATAATTACTACTCTGTGTCTTTATGGCTATTTTCATTGCCCTCTGGTGGTTATGTAGATATTTGGTTGTAGATGACAATGGCATAATACATGGTGGCTATTATTGCTTTGGCTACAGAATTGGAGTGGGAAGTCATGAAGGAGGAGGTGTTTGGGAGAGGTTGTGACTTGATAAATAATTATTCTTGCAACTTTTTTTGTCTTTACAGAGTGTCCTCTTTGGCTATAACAATGTAAAATTCTAAAAATACCAGTGATTTGGTGATTAAAGAGCCCCAAGTTATTATTCATAAGTCAGATATGTTGGTGATTATGTGCTGGAATCTGAAAGATAAGGAGTGTCTTGGTCTTCTGATCCCTTCACCCAGTTTCCTGAGTTGTAAGCCTTGAGGTTGGTCTATATTCCCCCATCCCCCTTATTCTCTTGTACCCCACCTCCAGTCATTCTCAAAGGCCATCGATTGAGTCTCCTGAGCATCCCACTTCTGTTGCCTCCTCTTTGGTCCTGATCATGGCTCTGGACTATTGATTGACATCTTCTGTTTCACTAGTCTCCCACCTCTATTCTCAACTATTCCCATCCACTAATAATGTCAGTTCTTTATTCAAAATCCTTCTCATTGATTATACTATAAAATAAAAACTTCATTCCAAGATGCTTCAAGATCTAACACCTTTCTAACTTCATGTCCTTTCATATTTTCTTCTCATTCCCAGTAACCCCATGTATGACTTGTTACTTGTGCTGCCTCAAAGTACATCATGCGTTCTCCTCATATGCACTCTTACTCCCTGGAATATGCTCATTCTTCAGAGGTTACTTCTGAAAGCCTTCCCTGACTTACCTGAGCAAAGGTGATCATATCTTTCCTGTGTACTGGGTGTTCTACCTAAAGCATATAAATGACCACACTGTATTGTGGTCATTTTTATGTTGGCTTATCTGTTTCCTCACAGATGATTTGTTTTTTCTCTCTTTAATTTATAGTAACTAGTGCAGCATCAGGAACATGGCAATTATTTATTATATGCTGAATACACGAGTAAAATGAGCTTCCTCCTCATGCACTAAGATCTTGATTAAAGTGACAGAGCAATTATACTTCATAAGTATCATACAAGATATTTTTATCAATTTATAGTCATAGTCACACCTGTTAGAAGACCAGCATCCTTTTCTTTATGATCCTTGCATGCTGTTCCCTCTGCCTAGAACACTCTTTCTTCCTCTTATGATTTCAGCTTAAATGTGTGTTCCTTAAACCAGTGCCTGGTGAGCACTCTTCCAACCCCATGTGACTAGGCTAGGTTGCCTGTTATATATTCCCATGGCATCTGTATGTTGTTTTCCCATTTTATTTACCTTAATTATAATTAAGAAAATTTGTTTAATTATTTGTTTAATAGTTGTTTTATCACCTAAATATTAAGCTTCTTGAAGGCAGGGGCTATATTTGTCTTATTCACCATTGTGTTCCTGGGCCTAGTATGTTTCCTAACCTATAGAGATTATACAATAAATACTCAAAATAAGGGACTGAAAAGGTCCCCAAGGCAAGACACATTTTTGACACTTACTTATCCACACAGATTTAAAGGTTATATAACTACATCTCTTTCCAAAGATAGGATGAAATGCTTTTTTCCCCCCATAACATTTCAAGCAACATACTGAAACCTCATCAATTCAGACTAAGGAGAATGAGAGAAAAAAGTTCTCTTAAATATGTGGTAAATATTAACCTCAGGCTTTTTTCTTCCAAGTATATGAACATGAACATAACTTGCAGATGTTTACAGCCCTTTGAGAAATGTCTTTCTGTATGTGTAATAAATTTATGTTCACTCTAAATACAATTTATTTCCTTAAATTATGTCATCTCTGCCCAGTCCTGCCTGGAATGTTCTTTTCTGCCTTGACCATTTGGTTAATTATTATTTATCTTCCCCATATCAAGACCTTTGACTGAGATAATGCCCCTCCTTCTCTCCTGTCCTTTCTCAGAATCCTACCCTTATAGCTCCTACTCCAATGTTCTTCTGTTCTTCTAGAGCCCCTACCCACAGCATCATTGTCACTCCTTTTCTCTATTCTGCAGGCACCTTCAGGGCAGGGACCACCGTTTTATTGTCTCTAGCACAGTGACTACTGAGACATAAGAGATACCTGATGATTTTTGTCATTACTATGAATGAAAAATGAATAAAACTAGTGGTTTTCACTCTAGATCCTGCAAGCCTATTTTTAATGGCTTGTTTATAACCATTCCTGCAGAGATCCAGACCCCAAAAGTTCCTCAGTTTTTTCCCTGCAGTCATTAAATTAACTTGATCCCCTAGTATCAGTGCTTCACATGGGTCAACTTCATACTTAGCAAATTCACCCATTAATGATGGTGCCAAGGTGAACATCAAAGTGTCTATACTTAAATGTTCCAGATTCCAAATGAAGAGACTCTTTTCCCTATCTCATTCTGAGTCTCCTTGACTTATGTCTCCAAAGTTATTCAGAAGGGTCTGCTAAGCCCACTGCTTCTTTCCCTCTCCCTGACTGAGATAATAACTGCTTGGAATGCCATGCAGAAATAATCTTTTATAGGATCATGTGTGAAAGGTTAGCTTTTATAGATAATTAGAAAAAGCCCAGCACAATGTAGATGCACAATTAATGTCCCTGAATGAATACTCATGTCATGAAGAGAATCTTCAGTTGGTTGGGATGAAAAGGGCTTGTGGGATGATGGACTGAGATTCCTTTTTGAAATTAGAGTCACACTTTTTGGCTATTTGTTCCTGGGTCTTTATCTCCACTGTCCTGCTCCTGAGCCATGTGACCAACACCCACAGGATGTGACTAACACCTACTAGCTGTCTTCTGAACTACTAATCTACAGCCTTTGCTTCAGGCTTTATTGCTCATGACACCTTTTACTCTACCCCTAATGGTGTCATTAGCTCCCAGCCTTTTGCCTCATCACCTGTGTCTATACTTTCACTGCTGAAATCTCACAACCAGTATTTCTCTACCAGAATCGCCTTAGATTTTTCTTCAGTAGAAACTGCATTTTCTCTGGTCACTCAAAATATCAGCTCAAGATGTTGACAGAGCATTTGGTACTCAATTCCCAGCACTGCACATACTTGGCTCATGCTGTCTGGGGCTATTTCCCAGCCCTAGAGACAAGGATGACTTTTCCCTCTACCAAAGATCTGGACAGAAAAGGGGGCAAGAACATGGGTCTACTCCCTTGAATATCTTCCTTTTGCTACCAGTCATATTCAAATGTCATCTTCATTGGTCAAAACTTACCCTCCATTCAGCTCTGTCCTCACAGTGAATATTTCTTGTGCTTACCTGGAAATGTTAAGGAAGAGAAAGCAGAAAAGAGAGCAGTGAAGCCCAAGAACCTGAATATTTTTCTTGGGCAAGAGTAAGGACTGCTCTGGATATGAAGGAGCTGTTTATGGAAGTGTGCAGTATAGTATAAGACCAACACAGCTATAGAGGCTAATGTCACTTAGCAGGAACTCTGATCTGGCTTCCAGGGAGAACTGCTTCCAGGTATTATCCTTTTTTAATGTCCAAGCAAATAAATTTCTGCCCTGTCTTGGTTTAACCTTCAGTTTGAGTCTTTGGTCTCCTCCTGTCTACCAGCTTTCACCTCCATCCCAATCCTTCTTTTCCTTGTTCTATGACACCTGTTGAATGTGGCATATAGGGTTTGAAGTCAGTGCAGTACACCTCAGATTATATGGTAATTGGAAGTCTTCAAAATTATCTTGAGGAAGTGAAGCATTCCTTTCCTGGCATGCGTCTGTACTGTCTGATGAAATGACTGCTGCATTTGACCCAATCATGTCACTCAGTCTCTTTCCATAGTCGGGCACCTCTGTGGGGACACTGAGGGATGTGACAGTCCAGCACACTCAGCTAAAATAAAACTTCAAACGTGGTACCTATGCATAGGTTTCCACGATTCAAGGCATACATTCCTCTCCTTTTTTTTTCCTCCTGCCCTTTGGTAGTTTAAATCAAGTCAGAGGCAAAAGTAGATGGTGGCAAAAGTATTCATTATCAAAGATAGCTGTTGTTACAAGCACATTTTGCCATTCATAGTGTGTAGCACACATATTGTGTGGCTGTATGAGTTAGACTGCGTGGGTATAAACTCAGCTTTTGTAATCGTTAGCTTTTTATACATGAATACGTTACGTAACATCTCTGCGCCTCAGTTTCTTTTTTTAAGTATATTTTATTGACTATGCTATTACAGTTGTCCTTTTTTTCTTCCTTTTATCTTCCTCAACTCTGTAACCCCCTCCCTCTAGTATTTCCTGTCCTTAGTTCATGTCCATTGGTTGTACATATAAGTTCTTTGGCTTCTCCATTTCCTATATAGTCTTAACTTCCCCTTGTCTATTTTGTGCCTACCAATTATGCTTCTTATTCCCTGCAACTTTTCAAACATTCTCTCCCTGCCAGTTATAACCCTCCATTTGTCTGTTTCTGTTCCTGTTCTAGTTGTTTGCTTAGTATTTGTTCCTGTTTTTTAGGTTCAATTGTTGGTAGTTGTGAGTGTGTTGTTATTTTACTGTTCGTATTTTTGATCATCTTTTTCTTAGATAAGCCCCTTAAACATTTCATATAATAAGGGCTTGGTGATAATAAACTCCTTTATCAGACCATATCTGGGAAGCACTTTATTAGTCTTTCCATTCTAAATGATAGCTTTGCTGCATAGAGAAATCTTGGACATAGGTCCTTGCCTTTCATGACTTTGAATACTTTTTTTTTTATTTTAATCATTGTTCAAGTACAGTTTTCTCCCCCCCTACTCCCATTCCAGCCCACCACCCAACCCTCCCCCCTTCCCCCCCATTACCCCCCCCAACCCTAGTTTTTGTCCATGTGTCCTCTGAATTTAATCCTGTAAACCCTACCCATTCCCCCCTGAAATTCCCTCTTCTCTCCCCTCTGGTCACTGTCAGACTATACCCTATTTCAGTGTCTTTGGTTATATTTAGCTAGTTTTTTTATTTGTTTTGTTTTGTTGTTTAGATTCCTGTTAAAGGTGATATCATGTGGTATTTGTCTTTCACTGCCTGGCTTGTTTCACTTAGCATAATGCTTTCCAGCTCAATCCATGCTGTTGCAAAGGGTAGGAGCTCCTTCTTTCTTTCTGCTGCATAGAATTCCATTGTGTAAATGTACCATAGTTTTTTGATCCATTCATTTACTGATGGGCATCTAGGTTGCTTCTAGCACCTAGCTATTGTAAATTGTGCTGCTATGAACATTGGGATGCATAGGTTCTTTTGAATTGGTGTTTTAGTATTCTTAGGATAGAGTCCCAGCAGTGGAATTGCAGGGTCAAAAGGCAGATCCATTTTTAGTTTTCTGAGGAAGTTCCATACTGCTTTCCATAGTGGTTGTACCAGTCTGCAGTCCTACCAACAGTGCACTAGGGACCCCCTTTCTCCACAGCCTCTCCAACACTTGTTGTTTGTTGCTTTGTTTATCATGGCCATTCTGACTGGTGTGAATGGTATCTCATTGTGGTTTTAATCTGCATCTCTCTGATGGCTAGCGATATTGAGCATTGTTTCATGTGTCTTTGGATTTTCTGTATGTCCTACTTGGAGAAGTGTCTGTTCAAGTCCTTTGCCCATTTTTTAATTGGGTTACTTGTCTTCTTAGAGTGGAGTCATGTAAGTTCTTTATATATTTTGGAAATTAAACCCTTGTCTGAGGTATCATTGGCAAATATGTTTTCCCATAGAGTTGGTTCTCTTTTAATTTTGATACTGTTTTCTTTAGCTGTGCAAAAGCTTTTAATTTTGATGAGGTCCCATTTGTTTATTCTTTCCTTTATGTCCCTTGCTCTAGGGGACAAGTCAGTAAAAAAGTTTCTGTGTGAAATATCTGAGATTTTCCTACCTACGTTCTCTTCTAGGACTTTAATGGTGTCACGCTTTATATTTAAGTCTTTTATTCACCTTAAATCTATATTTGTATAAGGTGTAAGTTGGTGTTCGAGTTTCATTTTTTTGCACATAGCTGTCCAGTTCTCCCAACAATATTTGTTGAAGAGGCTATTTTTATTCCATTTTATGTTGCTGCTTCCTTTGTCAAATATTAATTGACCGTAGAGGCTTCGGTTTATTTCTGGGCTCTCAGTTCTGTTCCATTGGTCCATGTGCCTGTTTTTATGCCAGTACCAGGCAGTTTTGATTACAGTGGCCTTGTAGTATAGTTTAGTGTCAGGTATTGTGATCCCTCCTACTTTACTCTTCTTTCTCAAAATTGCAGCAGCTATTCGGAGTTGTTTATGGTTCCATATAAATTGTTGAAGTGTTTGTTCTATGTCTGTGAAATATGCCATTGGTACTTTAATAGGTATTGCATTGAATGTGTAAATTGCTTTGGGTAGTATGGACATTTTGATGATATTAATTCTTCCAATCCATGAACATGGTATATGTTTCCACTTGTTTGTGTCTTCCTTGATTTCTTTCTTCAGTGTTGTGTAGTTTTCTGAATACAGGTCTTTTACCTCTTTGGTTAGGTTTATTCCTAGGTATTTTATTTTCCCTTTTGCTATTTCAAATGGGATTTCTTTTCCTTGATCTCTGTTTCTGCTGTTTCATTGTTGGTGTACAGAAATGCCTTTGATTTCTGGATATTGACTTTGTATCCCGCTGTTTTGCCAAATTCATTTATTAGGTCAAGCAGTTTTTTGGCGGAGTCTATAGGATTTTCTATGTATACTATCATGTCATCTGCAAACAGTGACAGTTTTGTTTCCTCCTTTCCGATTTGGATTCCTTTTATTTCTTTTTCTTGTCTGATTGCTGTGGCTAGAACTTCCAGTACTATATTGAATAGAAGTGGTGAAAGTGGGCATCCTTGTCTTGTTCCTGTTCTTAGTGGAAAAGATTTTAATTTTTGCCCATTGAGTACAATGTTGCCTGTAGGTTTCTCATATATGGCCTTTATTATGTTGAGGAATGCACCCTCTATTCCCACTTTACTGAGTGTTTTTATCATGAATGGGTGCTGTACCTTATCAAATGCTTTTTCTGCATCAACTGATATGATCATGTGGTTTTTGTCTTTGCTTTTGTTTATGTGATGTATTACATTTACTGATTTGCGAATATTGTACCATCCTTGCATACCTGGAATGAATCCCACTCGGTCATGGTGTATGATCTTCTTAATGTACTGTTGGATGCGGTTTGCCAGTATCTTGTTGAGGATTTTAGTGTCAGTGTTCATCAGCGATATTGGCCTGTAGTTTTCTTTCTTTGTTGTGTCTTTATCTGGTTTTGGAATTAGGATAATGTTGGCCCCATAAAAAGAGTTTGGGAGTCTTCCATCTTTTTGGATTTTTTGAAATAGTCTGTGAAGGATAGGTGTTAGTTCTCCTTAAATGCTTTGTAGAATTCTCCTGTGAAACCATCTGGTCCAGGGCTTTTGTGTGTTGGGAGTTTTTTGATTACTGCTTCAATTTCTTTTGCTGTTATTGGTTTGTTCAGGCTTTCTGCTTCCATTTTATTGAGTTTTGGAAGATTATATTTTTCTAGAAATTTGTCCATTTCATCTAGGTTTTCAAATTTCTTGGCATACAGTTCTTTGTAGTAATTTGTTACAATCCTTTGTATTTCTGTGGTATCTGTTGTAATCTCTCCTCTTTCATTTCTGATTGTGTTAATTTGGGTTTTCTCTCTTTTTTTCTTGATGAGTCTGCTTAAGGGCTTGTCGATTTTGTTTATCTTTTCAAAGAACCAACTCTTGGATTCATCCATCCTTAGAATTGTGCTTTTAGTCTCTATGTCATTTAATTCTGCTCTGATCTTGGTTATTTCCTTCCTTTTGCTTGCTCTGGGCTGTTTTTGTTGTTGTTCCTCGAGTTCTTGTAGATGTAGGGTTAGGTTGTTTGTTTGAAATGTTTCTAACTTTTTTAGTTGGGCCTGTATCGCTATGAACTTCCCTCTCAGGGCTGCCTTGGCTGTGTCCCATAAGTTTTGGGTTGTTGTGAGTTCGTTTTCATTTGTTTCCAAAAACCGTTTGATTTCTTCCCTAATATCATTCTTGAGCCATTCATTGTTTAATAGAATCCTGTTTAGTCTCCATGAATTTGAGTGTTTTGGGTTTTTTTCCTTGGGGTTGGTTTCTAGTTTCAGTCCCTTGTGATCTGCGAAATTACTTGGTATGATTTCAATTTTTTTCAACTTGTTGAGGCTTGTTTTGTGTCCTATCATGTGGTCAATCTTTGAAAATGTTCCATGTACATTTGAAAAAAATGTGTATTTAGCTTCTTTGGGATGGAGGGTTCTGTAAATATCAGTAAAGCCCATTTTGTCTAGGGTATTGTTCAATGCCACAATATCTTTGTTGATATTTTCTTTGGAAGATCTGTCCATTTTTGATAGTGGGGTGTTAAAATCCCCCACTATAATTGTGTTGCTGTCCATATCTTTCTTGAAGTCCTCTAAGATTTTCTTTATGTATTTGGGTGCTCCTACGTTGGGTGCATATATATTTACAATATTTATGTCTTCTTGGTGAATTCTTCCCTTGAGTATTATGAAATGACCTTCTGGGTCTCTCTTTATCGTCCTTCTTTGGAAGTCTAATTTGTCAGATATGAGTATTGCTACCCCGGCTTTTTTTTCCTGTCTATTTGCTTGGAAAATTTGTTTCCAGCCCTTCACTTTCAGCCTCTGCAGATCTTTTATCCTGAGGTGGGTCTCTTGTAGGCAGCATATGTGTGGGTCATGTTTTCTTATCCAATCAGCTATTCTATGTCTTTTCATTGGAGCGTTTAATCCATTTACGTTTAAGGTTATTATTGATAGGTACTTATTCATTGCCTTTTATGTACGTGTGATCCTCTCTCACTCTCTCTTTTCCTTTCTTTCCTTAAAGCAGTCCCTTTAGCATCTCTTGCAGAGCTGGTTTAGTGGAGGTGTATTCTTTTAGACTTCTTTTGTCTGAGAAGCTTCTTATTTGGCCTTCTATCTTGATTGAGAGCCTTGCTGGGGAAAGTAGTCGTGGTTGCAGGCCTCTGGTTCTCATTACTTGGATTATTTCTTGCCATTCTCTTCTGGCTTGGAGTGTTTCCATTGAGAAGTCAGCTCTTAGCCTTATTGGGGCCCCCTTGTATGTTACTTCCTGTTTCTCCCTTGCTGCCTTTAAGATTCACTCTTTGTCTTGAAATTTTGCCATTTTAATTATGATGTGTCTTGAGGTGGGTCTCTTTGGGTTCCTTTTGGGACTCTCTGTGTTTCCTGGATGTGTGTGACTTTTTGTCTCATCAAATTAGGGAAGTTTTCCATCATCACTTGTTCAACTAGGTTTTCTATCCCTTGTTCTTCTTCTCCTGGTATCCCTATTATACAGATATTATTACGTTTTATATTGTCTTGCATTTCTCTCAATCCCTCTTCATTTTTTCTGAGCCTCTTTTCCTTTTCTTGCTCTTTCTGGGTGTTTTCTTCTACTTTGTCCTCTAGCTCGCTGATCCGATCCTCTGCTTCATCAATCCTGCTTTTCATTCCTTCTACTGTGTTCTTCAGTTCAGAAATTGTATTCTTCATTTCCTCTTGGCCCTTGTTGACAGTTTCTATTTCCTTTTTTATGCTGATGTAGTTTTCACTGAGTTCATTGTAGCTTTCCTGTAGTTTCTCGTAGCTCATTGTGAGCTCATTGAGCTTCCTGACAATCACTGCTTTGAATTCAATATCTGATAGTTGAATTGCCTCTATTTCATTTAGCATTCTTTTTGAGGCTTCCTCCTTTCCTTTCATTTGGGAATTGTTTCTTTGTCTTTCCATTGTTTGTGAGACTCTTCTTGTTTGCCTCAGCTTCTTATATTGATCTGTTCTGGCTCCCTGGGTTTATGTTGTGAACTTCTTTAGTAGAATAGCAGTGAGTTTCAGTGGTGCTGTTTCCTTGATCTCCCAAGCTCACTGGTCTTGGGCTGTCGTTTAAGTTGGCTTTGTGTTTGCCTTTGGGTTTTGATTGTTGTTGAGTCTTTCTTTGGTGGTTCCTTCCCACCAGCTGGTTAAATGTGGGTCACTCTGCCCACCACCTTCTGTATTTTGTTGTGCTGGTGAGGGCAGGTTGTGTTGAAGCTGGTTCTTCTGTGTGTACAAGGTTTAAAGAAATCTTGTTCAGTTGCTTGTATTGGGTACTGTCTCTACTGTTTAGTTGTATTTCCAGATAGGTCCTGGATTGAGGTTTGTGTGGTTACTACTCCCTCCTTCACCTTCTTCTGCTGTTATCTGTTAGTGGTTCCTTTGTTGTTGGGTTTCCTCTTCCAGTGGGTATCCTGGTGTTCACCTCCTCCACCTATTCTTTTTTGTCATCAGTTGGAGGGGGAAGGCAAAAATGGTTTAAGACAGCAACAGAGAATTCTATGCTATTTACAGTAGTAGCATGTAGGGAAGATATAGGAGATCCTTTCACTATGTACAGTGTTAACCATGGTCTTCCACCCAGCTAGCTGATTTTTAGAAAGGATGGAAAGAAGATAATACTCTTGTTGGGGGAGGAAGGATTGTGAGTTGGATCTATAAAGCAGGGAGGTCAGATTCTGGGGTAAGGTGAGAGTAAAGGATAGTAAATAGGTGTAGTGTGTGAGAGAATAGAGTTAACCACTACTGTAATAGAGTTCAGGAAACTTTCAAATGGGCTAAGATCGGGGGTGGGGGGGGGGGGGGGCGCGTGTTGTGAAGTAATTACAATTGCATGGAACAGCGGTTATTTACAATAATATTATGGCAACATTCATATGACAGAGTCTATGAGATCTAGGTAACAAGAATAGGGAGTACAGAACATCGAGTAGTGTGCTGATGGGACACAGGTGAGTTAAAGGACAGTAGATTAGTAATACAGTATAGAAAGAGATCAGGGGAAAGCTGTCAGGTCATACAATATATCCAGCCTAGCAAAGCAGGCTATACAAAAAGAAGAGGGATATAAAAATACTGTTAAAAAAAGATGTAGGAACACTGGAAAAGTAATAATGATACAAATATGCAATAACTTGCCGGTTCTCTGTAATAGCAGAGTGACATTTATCTCACTGTCCCAGCTGTTGTGATGCCCCTTCTTTGGGTTCAACTTTGGTCTTTTCACAGATCCAGGATTTTGTCTCACTTGTAGGTATTTAGGAAAAAATTTAAAAAAGTAAAAAATAGAAAAGGCAGACGAAGCAAGGAAGAAGAGATAAAATTGGAGGACAGGAAGGAGGAAGGAATAAAACAAGAAATCGGGTAAGAGAGGAAAAAGAAATCAAAAGAGAATAAAAACAATAAAACTTAAAAAATTAAAAATTGTTAAAAAAATAGAATCAAATTAAAAAGTCTCTTGATTTCAAAGTGGCCAAACCGGTTTTTCTGCTCTTGCTGGTTGAGGCAGGCTGAAGGATGATTTGTTTGGCTTTTCTTCCTTGGCCAGTGGAGTTCGCACTGGCTCCTCAGCTTTGGGCCCTGGGTGTGGGAATCAGGTCTCTCCTCAGGGTTACTGCTCTGGGCTGGGGTGTGGGGATGCTCTCCCTGCAGGTGCACCCGTGCGCCGGTGCACCCATCCGCTGGTGGGCTGGTGGGCTGGTGTGTCGTTGCGCCCACAGCTGGGATGCAGACAGGCTGGAGCTACTGATCGCTTTAGGAGAATTCCCCAAACAGTGTCTGTGTCTATTCACTCCTTCCTCTTGAGAAATTCCTCCCGTTCATGCCCACCGCTCCCCACAGTGGCCTGGCTTCTCCCACCGTGGCCTGGCTTCTCCCACCGCCAAAGCTCCAGCCAGACCGGTGACTGTGGGAGTCCAGGTCCGCTGCGTGACTCAGCCCCTCTCGTGTCCACCACCTCCAAAGGCGATCACCACCCCCGTGTGTTTGCCAGCACCTGGATTCCTCCCAGAGCTGCTCAGACCTTGCTCGGCTGGGGAGGGAGCAGTTAACCTGGCTCTCTCGCAAGAACCCTATGGTAAACCCGGCAGCGGCCCCGGGCCTGGGGCTGCAGCCCTGGGCCCACACGCTTGTCCTGGGACCCTACCTTGTTGCAGCACTCCCCTTAGATCTGTTCTTTGTTCTTTCGGTTCTGCCACAATCCTTGGTCCTCTGTTTTCAAAAATGCTGAAATATATTGGTTGCTTGCCTTACTACTCCATAGATCGGTCAGGATTTTCTCCCCTGAGCAGAGGAAAGCCAAATCTGCTTCTTCCTACTCCGACGCCATCTTAGATCCCTGAATACTTCTTTTCAGCCACTTCTTGCCTGCAAGATTTCTTTTGAGAAATCAGCTGATAATCTTATGGGAACTCCTTTGGAGATAACCCTCTCCTTTTCTCTTGCTTTTAAGATCCTCTCTTTATCTTCAATCTTGGGTAATGTAAGTATGATGTGTATGGGTGTGTTCCTTCATTGATCTAACATCTTTGGGACTCTCTGAGCTTCTTGGACTTCCTGGAAATCTTTTTTTTTTTCCAGATTGGGGATATTTTCCTTCATTATTTTTTCAAATAAGTTTTCAACTTCTTGCTCTCCCTCTTCTTCTTCTGGCACCCCTATGATTCAGATTTTGGAGCACTAAAAGTTGCCCCATAGGTTCCTCAGCCTTTCCTCTTTTTTTTATTCTTATTTCTTCATTTTGTTCCAGTTGGATGTTTATTTTTTCTTTTTGTTCCAAATCATTGACTTGAGTCCTGGTTTCCTTCCCTTCACTGTTGGTTCCCTGTATATTTTCTTTTATTTCACTTTGTATAGGCTTCATTTCTTCCTTTGTTTTGAAACCATACTTAATCATTCTGTGAGCATCCTGATTACCAGTGTTTTCAACTCTGCATCTGATAGGTTGACTATCTCCTCATCACTTAGTTCCTTTTCTGGAGTTTTGATCTGTTCTTTCACTTGAGTCATATTTCTTTGTCTCGGCACACCTGTTACATTGTGAGCAATGGAGCCTTAGGTATTCTCTAGGGCAGAGCAATCCACCTCACTGCATTGTGGTGCTGTCTGTGGGAAGTGGTCAGAGACAGAATGATGCCACTTGCCAGCTTGCTCACAATCTAGGACACTGTGGGCCTCTCCAATGGACTGTCCTGTGAGACTGGGAGTTTTTCCTGCTGCCACAACCTCCACAGGGTTTTTCAGTCAGAGGTTCTGAGGCTTTATTTCTCTGTGCTGGCACCATGGGTTGTGTACTTTATCTCCCTAGCTGTTCCTCTTGGCTTATCTGCACTCAAATGTGTGACCTTCCTGTCCTCCAACCACTACTTCACCCAGTCTGATGCTGCCTTGTCACATGCCCTCTCCATTTGGCTTCCCATCTCTGCCTCTGCTACCATTTTGTGGAATGTTTCTTCTTAACTGCTTGATTGTCAGACTTCCATACAATTTGATTTTCTAGAAGTTGTGGTCAATTTTGTTTTTAAATTGGTTGGTATCTTTCTATTGGTTATGCTAGGAAGTGAAGCATATCTACTTATGCCTCCATCTTGGCTGGAACTCCTCCATGATCTGTGCCTCAGTTTCTTTAATCTATAAAATAAGAATTTTAATAGGATGTAACTCACAAGTCATTGTGAAGATTTAATGACAATGTGTATGTAGCACTTAATACGGTACCTGGAAAAAGTTAGCAAAAACTATATTATGATATTATTGGTAGCAGTAGCAGTAGTGACAGTGGTAGCAGTAGTAGTGGTAGAAATGTTTCATATTTGCCTTAGAGGAGTATACTTTCCTGCAGTGTTTTCCTGATGTGAGAACTCACTGAACCCCTTGAATGTGTTCCTAAACTCTCTGAGTTCTCTGGTTCTCTGAGACTCATTGGTTTAGCAAGAAGCCCCAGACCAGAATTCAGAAGACCTGGGAATATTTGTAGCTAGGCACACACTATTTATCAACAGTGTACCATACACCAGTCCTTGTACTAGATTCTTTTCTTTTTACTTTATGCATTCTTCACACCAGTTCTACTATATTTTTCTCTATTTCATAGATGAGGAAGTAAGTTCTGATGGGTTTAATGACTGAGCCAATGCTAGGAAGCAGAAAACACAGGTCTGTCTGGAATCACTATTAAAATCCCAGCACATGGATTCTCAACCTCTGTAACAGGGTGTAGCCAGGGGGACCCCAAATAGGGATTTGTAATGGGGTCCAGAACTCAGGGTGTCCAGGAAATGTTTTAAAAATATAGGATGTCTTCACCTCCACAAATCTGAACTGGGGGATGGAACATATGGAGCAGGGCCATTGAGAACTGTTTTGCAGAGCAACAGCTTTGCAGCTAACCTCTGGTATGGTCATTTAACATATCTATAACCTTTAGCTGGTTTCATGGATATGTTAAATAGCTGTGGCCATGCTTTGAGCCAGAGAGATGAGAGTGATTTCAACCCTGGATGTAACTGGGAGGCAACTCCTTCTGGTTATAGGACCTGCATGAAAGCTTGGAATAAGAGGGGACCATGGGACTTTAGAGTATGGGGGGCCCACACAGCTTTGGTGAGAGAGGGAGAACCATGCAACTTTGGGGCTCCCTTTGCCATGAAGCTTAGGAAGCTAGAAAGCAAGGTGTAGCAGCGATGCAGAGCTCTCTCTTAGCAGTTCGGAAGAATGCTAAGAAGAGATGCTACAGGAAGGAAAGGGGTGAAAAGACTCTTTCTGGTGGGCCATGAGAAGGTGTTATGTGGGTTTGGATTAAGAACTGGAGATCATGGCAGCAACACAGCTGATGGTGCTGGGAACCGAGGGAGGCCTGCCAGCTAAGCACAGATTACTAGGAAGAGCCTACCAGAGCCACAGACTTCTATTTCTTTTCCTGAGATTCAGTACCCCAGACTGGGCAAAGTGGGGATGGAAGGACCATGTGCATTTGTGGGTATTCTAAAGGACTTTGAGTTCTCAACGGAGGCATTAAGTCATTACTCTAAGTCTGTATAACTTTTTGAATAAATAATTCCTTTACTTTTCACCAATCTCTGGCATTGAGAGATGTCATTCCCTAGTGGTGGGCAAAGTGAACCTAGTACAGGGGGATCCCTGGAGAAGGGGGATCCATTAGGTAATAGTAGTTGGTCTGCCCTCCCACCCCAGGTCCATTCTGTGACACCACTGCAACCCTTATTTATCTCACCTTGTAGAGCTTGAATATCCTTGCTGTGTCCATCTCACAAGGTAAGCATCCAAAAGAATTTATGCAAGTCGGTTGTAGGCAGCTGATTTTGAATCCATGACCCCAAGTAGAAGGAAGTACCTGAAAGAGCCAACCAGGAAATATAGGAGATATTTCTCCTATAGTGGGAGGAGACTCAGGATGCCACCTGCAGGCTGGACCCTGGGTGCAGGGGCTGGGCTGAGTGGGAGGTGAATAGGACTATATGGCTGTTAAGTTTAGAGACGATGGGGTTATTTATCCCTGGGCAGAGCTCCCTTTGTAGGAAAGGGAGCAGCAGCCAGCCTAGCTGTTCTTTACTCAGACCAGTAGAGGGTTTGACCAACCTGCAGCCTGTGGGGCTTCCTCAAAGAACAAAGAGTTCCCTGTGGGCATGGAGAGTCCTGGCCATAGTGTAAGGGGCCTGGTGAAAACTCCGCATTGTGACAGTGTCCTGTGCTGGCTCTAAGGCTCTGGAAACTGGCATCAGATGTTGTGATAAAGACTCCAGAATTAGGTCTTCTGTTTCCTCTCTCATTCTTGAATGTTCCAGGGGCAGATCCCAACCAGGAATAGGGAAAGACTGGGCAAAGGAGCAGAAAAGAGTTTCTTACTCAAAACATGTTTGTACTCTTACTAGAGGGAAAAATCTGGAAACAATGTGATTCAGGGCAAGAACTACACTTTGGTTCTCACATTTTGATATGACTCGTTTACTTTGCTTCTTACAGTTCCACTACCATGCGTCATGTGCTTTATCACCATAATTATGGCTGATTTCCAGTCTTTAATTTGTTCATTCTAGTCAGGCCCACTGAAGTCCAAAGTGATTTCTGTTCATTGCTCAGAACTTTCCCCCACAGAGAACTCTTGGGGGATTTCTTATTGCCCTCCAGATAAAGGACTAACACTGAACTTGACTTTTCAAGGCAATGGAGGTTCTGGATTCATGATTACTACTATCCCATCTCTAGGTATTTTCCACTCCCACTCTCCAGTTAAAGGGTCTGTGAAATTAACAAATGGATGAATGAGTTGTTCCTAGAATTATCACCAATATTACCAGAATAGAAGAATTTCATCATTTAAGGATGAAAACTCATTGTGCTCAGGAATCATTTCAGATGAGGAAGTCAACTCTGCCTTGGAATCAAAGAAACCAAGTCTAGGTCTCACAGCTTAGCTGCCGTGTAACCCTCCACATGTTGCTTCCAGACTCTGTTCCTTCTTTTGTAAAACAGGACCAGTGAAATAATGTTGTCTATAATAATTTTTACCTTTTCAAGATACTTCAAAGATAAATCTAATAGTACACTTACAAATTCAAAGTATTATTAATATATGTCCCTTATATCCTAAGATGCACACCATTAATTACTTTTAAAATCTTTTTTAGATCATGTAGAATCTGTACTTCAGAAACCTCAAAAATTAATTATTTTTATGTCACATATAATGATTGTCCTCAGAGGAATTGTAATAGCATGTGAAATACTAAAATATTAGAATGCAGGGTCATGGGCTATTGTAGGTTCCTGCTTATTCTATGCTTTTAATCACTTAATTTTTCTGCCTTCAGTTGGCATTTTGCAATCTATGGTACATCTCTGCTTTCCTTCTCCCATCCTCCCAATGTATATTTTTCACTTTGCTAACTCTTGAAAGATACAATTCATATTGAATGAGTGAATGAATGAATAAATGAAGAAATGGAA
Source organism: Phyllostomus discolor (assembly GCF_004126475.2). NCBI lineage: Eukaryota > Metazoa > Chordata > Mammalia > Chiroptera > Phyllostomidae > Phyllostomus > Phyllostomus discolor. Next base: position 45,410,179 of record NC_040913.2, on the reverse strand, counting down.
GGGTGTTGGATGGAGGGAGGGATGGACATCATGTACATGAAAGCAGAAGATCTGGGTTCTTTTTGGATCCACACAACAACCTTGTGATTAAGTAGAGCATCAATTATTGGTCCCATTTTACAAATGATAAAACAGGTTTAGAGAGTTGAGTGACTTGGTGAAAGACAGCATTAAATAGTGGCAGAATGGACCCTTAACTCTTAGGATATTTTTCTTCTTACAACATAATAATTCTTGAAGGCAAGAAGACTTAATTTTCATGTTTTAGGCTTAGAATAAGCCTTTTTAAAGAAGAGAGTATTTATATAGCTGTCTCTTTAGCTACCTCCTCCTTCCATTCAGTGAGTGATTTCAGAGGCAAGCCAGTACTCACACGCTAATTTTAAAGACAGTTCTGGAAAGTGACACCTGTTAGGATCATGGTAAAAAAGTAGACAGCATGAGGTTTTAGCTCATTTTTTCAGACTTCTAATGAAGATTCAGTACAGTTCTCTGCTTATAAAATGAGCCTGTTTTCATGGCAGGGGAGAAGCTGAGGGAGGGAAGAGAAAGAGAAATAGTAGAGCATATTTTCTTAGAATTGTTTCTCCAGATACACTGAACAATTCAAAGGGCAAGGGCCCTTCAGTGATGAGGAGAAGGTAATGGCTGAGCTCTGATAAATAGAACAACCCTTTAGGTCTCACCCAAGGGACAGTATAAATGAGAGATAAGCATAAATATGTTTCATTGAGCTCATGAGTGTGCCCTATTTCACATACTCTGGCTCACATTTTTCCATATGGTTTCTGAAGCTAGATTTCCTGGGTTTCAAATCCTGACTTTACCACTAGCTGGTTCTATAATCGTGGGCATGATTCTTAACCTTTGTATTCTCATCTGTAAAATGGGGATAATAATAATTAACACCTCCCTTGTGGGTGTTTGTGAGAACTAAATGAATTAATTCATACTAGTAGCCTTTGATCAGTGTCGGGCACATTGTTAATGCTATCGTCACTATTACCATTATAGCCATCTCTTGATAATTGAAGCAGGGCACTCATACTTTAAGATAGTTATTTTCAGTTGGATCAAATAAGGGAGAAAAGAGTGGCTAGATCACCTTGGGCACTTTTACATATTCTGGTCTTTCTCTACATCTCCCATTCCCAATGTTCTGGGAATTTAGACTCAGTTGATCTGGGGTAAGACATAAGCATATTTTGAAAAGGCAGATATAAAATGCTTTCTTTCATCCTCCCACTCAGCCTAACACTCCATCAGAACTCCAGCTTTAAGGGATTTCTCTGGAGGGGAAAAGGTATACTTCATGGGGAATACCAGGGTAACATAAACTTGGGCAGGCTATGTACATTTTATTAAGTTCATCCCCTTTGCTAGATTGGAACCAATCCAATTTAAATTCATAGCTCTTTTGCATATGAATAAGCTGATAAGTCTGTCTCAAACTTACAGATGATGTTATCATGATGATATTTCTTCTAAGAAAGTAAGCCCCAGTTATTTACAGTTTGATCATATAATGTTATGTGAATTATGCTGCAACTATTTTTTTTTTTTACTTAATTATCTGCATGGACATCCTTCAAGTTTCATGCACATAGATCTAGTGCATTCTTTTTAATAGATGTATAATATTCCACAATGTATATGTTTCCTTTACTTCCACCATTCCCTACTGCAGGAAATACAAATTGTTTGCTAACAGATTTTTACAACTGGGCACTATGCTGCAATAAACACCCAGGCATGAATACCCTTATATACTAGGGCACTTTTCCTTTCTTCTTAGAATAGGTTCATGAAAATGTAATGTCTGTATCACAAGGTAATTTTATAGGATATTGTCAAAAAGGTTGAAACACTTCACCACTACTCCCATGAGCTTCTCCTGAGCATATTATGTGTGCTACGGGAAGGGGACAGACTGACCTAAAATACCTTCAGGTGGATGAATTTGTGAAGCATGTTGGATCTTATGAGTCAGCTAAAACCTCATTAGATAATATTCCTCCTGCCCATTTCTGAATGTAACGAAGTCTGTGATATAGCTGAATTTACCACCCACCATTGCCTAGCCATAAGCATCAACCCACTTTTCATCCTTGCTCTTGGTTTTGCTGATACCTCTTGAGAAAGGGAGGTAGTAGGTGGGAGACTGTGAAAAAAGTATGAGAGCAGATAAAAAGCATTGTGGGAGTGGAACAACTCATATAAGCTTAAGTCATAGACCACAAGTGAGATGTCAGGCAACAGGACAGGATCTATTTCCTTATTTTTTATGCTCTCTCTGCTCAGAAACATTTTCAGCTTAATAGGTGCTGACTTCTATAACACCCTCTTGTAATCTCTTGCAAATCCAATGGACTCTGTGTTGTCACACTTCATCAGCTATGTTGTAATTCTCAATAAATGGCACACAATTGATGTCCTATCCCTAAAAAGCTGGCCCAAAATAAATGGTTTCAAAAAGCTTAACAAAAAATCAGGGGCATCCTGAACAGATTCTGAAAGTATTCTAAGTCAAGACAAATCCTCCAGGAAATCCAATTTGGTTGCTTCATTACCAGTTCTATCTCCCACATGCAGGAAGATGATAAACAACATTGTAAAGATATAGATGAGATTGGCTTTTGTAATCTAATGTTTCTGATGGAGAGAGAAGTACATGTGGTTAAAACAGGAAAAATACACACAACCCACTGGCCACAGATTTTTACAAGCTTCATTTTGAACAGGGATCATTTTGTGACTTTATTACCTTGGTGACAAAGCCCTGCTGCTTTGGCGTTTTGTAGTGGTTTAGTTAACCTGTGTGCACACAGAACTAGAATACCTACTCTACAAACTAAAAACCACTTACAAAATTGAAAGTTTCCAGTTATTTCTTACAGGCCCTAACCAAGATTCTGCAAGGGTTCATTGAAGAGTGGTGAGAACAAAAGTCTAGGACTAGGCTCTGGAGGACGCATTCCAGCAAATGCCTTTACATTCTCTGTGTCTCTGTTTATTCTGTTTGGGAAAAGGGCTAATGGTGATTTGAACCTCACTTTTTTAAAGTGGTGCTAAGACAAACCAACAGATGACCAAGTGTGTGAGGTTGTATGGACAAAGGAAGAAGGTTTAATTAAGAAATCTAGCCTCAGAGAGATCATGGAGCACTGTTGCAGTTTGCCTGTCATGTTAGGTTAATACATCTATATGTACAGTGTAGGAATTGACAGTGTAGTAAAGTGTTTCTGTTCATAGCATTTAAAGTTGCACAGATCTGGGTTTAAATCCTTGCTTTGCTACTGTGTAGCTGTGTGACCTCAGGTACTTCACTTACCTTGTGGGGATTATTAAATGGAAGGCTGTATGTCACACAGTACTATGTATGGGCCAGTGCATGACAGCTATGATTAGTATTATATTCAAACTGTTGACTGCCATGTATTGACTTCTCTACTAGTTTCCTATTGCTGCTGTAACAAACTACAACAACCTTAATGGCTTAAAACAACAGAAATTTATTCTTTCACAGTCACGAAGTCCAGAAATCTGAAATCAAGGTGTCAGCAAGGCCACATTCCCTGTAGGGGCTCTGGATGAGAGTTAGTTTCTTGCTTCTTTGAGTTTCTGGAAACTGCCAGTACTTTTTGGTGTTTTTGACTTGTGATTACATCACTCCATTATCTGCCTGTCTTCACATTGCTTTCTCTCTCTGTGTCCCTAATCTCCCTTGGCCATCCTCTTATAAGGACAATTTTGATGATATTTAGGGACCACCATATATTTCAGACTAATCTCCTCATCTCAAAATCCTTAACTTAGTCCCATCTGCTAAAACTTTACCACATAAAACAATATTCACAGGTTCTAGAGATTAGGACTGGTATTCTTGGGGCACTACTCAGTCCACTATAATCCTTTACCATGTGTCAGACTACCCTGGGCTCCTAGAGATTTCTCTAATTTCTAGTCGAGGAAGGCAGAAAATTGAAAGTGAAACCACTTTATTAACTGGAATTCTGAGAGGAGTAGGGAGTATTTGTCAACTGTAAACAAGATATATTATTTCTGTGGAGCTGTGATATCATTTCAAACATAAAAAATTATTGTACACAGGTGGTATAGCTTAAAGGTCCAGACACTGGAGCCTGGACCTAGACAGACAGGTCAGCTTCAGCAGATCTTGTATATTAGATGTAATTTTGGGAAATTTGCTTCCCTATGCCCCAGTTTACTTTTCTGTAAAATGAGGACAGTTAGGGTACCCACCTCAAGGAGTGCTTATGAGTACTAAAGGTGTCAGCTGTTATCATGCATTTTTGTGCATGCATATGGAGAAAAGATTGGGGACCAAGCTGAAAACTTGCTACGTTTCTAAAATTGGAAATCTCTACTATCTGCTTCCCCCACCCCAATTTCATTGCTTCCAGAGCATTATGCAGAAACCACTCTAATTAACTAAAAATCATAGTTATCAGGAAACTCACGAATTGAGATTTCTTATGTAATTATTAATACTATGAGTATATAAAACAGTAGATCCAATTTTGTGGGACTGAAAGTTATATAATAGGGGGGCATCTTCATGAAAAGGAACACAAAACCACAAATGCAAAATTATGTACAAGAATGAATGTTTACTTACAATGAGACAGGAAAGCAAACAGAACACCTGGAAGGCAAATGAAATGCAGATTCCAGGAACTGGCTTGCACCTATGGCAGTGGTCTAGGTGGATAGAGCTGCAGCTGCACAAGTGGTCTTGTCAGGGTGGACCCAGTTGACAGCCTCTCCTGGACCAGAAGTCAATAAAGTTAAATCCACTAGTTAACAAAGGAGATTTATCATGTAAACTAAAGGCAACTTATTTTGCTTTGTTAAGACTTCACAGGTAAAAGTTTACATAAATGCCTGAAAATGACATTCCAATTTGGGACTAAGCAAATGCAGTTCTGTGTTTCCTTTCAAGTTCTTAGCCTTCATTTAGAACAGGATTCTTCATATCCTAGGTCTTATCTAGATAGAGAAGGGAGCCTGGATATGTGGGTCTGGGTTATGCCAGGATTACAGTGCCTTCTTAAGCAACACACTTTGTTTTGATTTTTTCCTTCTCAGTTGTTTCTCTCATGTTCTTCAGTTTTTCAGTGCTCTGTGGCTGAAAGAGAAAGCATGTGTTTACAAATTTGTGTGATGTGTCCTGACCTTCTGAGGTTCTCAATATTTTCTTGGTAACTTTGGAAGAGCTGAGGATGTTCTAGAAAGTATTATCCTGCACAAGCAACCACCGGAAGGCAAGCAAGGTCTGTATCTCACTCTTATTTCTTTTATTTTGTCCTCTCCTCAACTATCTCCACATCTCTTTCCCCATTCCAGGAGCTTACAGATGCCATATTAAGAAATCAATCACTAACTGGAATCTAAAATACCCAAAAGTATGACTCACTAATGATGATGGAATTTTGGGTACTGTGACAGGAAATGGAAAGCTCAATGTAGGGGACTGTGAGGACAGTAATTTTCCAGGTACTTGCCAAATGACTCAAAAGCCAGGCCTGTCCACTCCTCTTACTGTTCTTGCTATTCTTGGAGATCAGCTGACCCTACATTGGGCAGTGCAGCTGGGCCAGCTCTGCCAGGCCCAGTGACAGTCACATGCACACACCAGCTTGTCCACAACACCTCCTCAGCCAGGAGCTACTGCACATGGAGGAGGGTTGTGAATTCCTGTGTCACCACAGAACTGACGCTTCTTGAAGTCCAGGGTTCATCTAAAAGAATGTGCAGAAAGGCAGGAACTAAACTGGCATCAGCTTCTTCATGACAAATGAGACCTGATTTTGCTGAGTGAGTCAGAGTCTCAGCTTGTTTATCAAAACATGTGTTAGTAACATATATATTAGCCATTTAGCTAAATATTTATTCAATAAATACTTCTTAACACATACCAGGCATTTTACTGGTAAAACACACAAAGAAAAAGTTCACACATAAGATTATAAAAACATGAGTACAACAGAAATGATATGCAGAATCACTCAATAAATAGGATAATGGAAGATAAAACTTTAGGGGAGACAAGAGATAGGAATAATTGTGTGTGTGTGTGATTTAGTGTTTTCTCTTTTACTTCAAGCTTGGGATTCTAAGCCATGAAAAAAGCTCTGAGAGGATCAAAATGTTACTGTAGTCACAGCTGTCTCTAGCTTTGTGTGAATGACAGCATGGGCACACAAGTGCCCCAAGTCCTTTTCCCACCAACTCAGCCTGGCCAGATAACTGGTTATAGTGTCTCATATAATTCCAATGAGAATAAATGGAGATAAAAAAGAAAACAAAACAACAAAAAAGCTTGCTTTGGTTTAAATGACCTGAGTAATGTAAAAAACAACTTCTTAATTTCTTTTTTTAAAATTTTGATTATCCAAGACTTAGGTCTTCTTAAATACTATCTAGAGATGTTTCCTCTGCTCTAGGCCAGCCCATTCCAAGAACTGGCTTTTGGCCCTAGCAGCTGTTGACAGTTTGGCTTCACAGTACTACTGAGGCACCCACCTCTTCTCTTTCACTGCCTTCTCATGACAGATCTTTATGAAGGTTTATTGCTAGCCAGAGTACCTACCCCACCACTTAGTAGGAATGGGTGCTCCACTGAGACAACTGTGGGGTTCAGGTACAGTAGTGCCCTGGCTGCCTGCCTGGCCAGCATTATGACCACACACAGAGCCAGGATCCACACTGGGTTGAGTGGGCAAGTACTTAGCATCTGGGCTACAGTTCGCCATCTGGGATAGAAAGATGAAGTAAAGTCAGCCCTAAGCAGAATGAAGGCACACATGCATGGAGACTAAGGATGTGTCAAATACAGTCTCCTAGAGGGAAAGTACGGGGAGATATTAGGAATGATATTGTTGTTTATGAGCTTTAAGAATTTAGAGGCAATTCCACTGTGGAGACAGGAGTACAAAGAATGATGCCTGACCAGCAAGAGGTAACAAACCCAAAGCTCTGAGACCTGTGGGCAGCAACTCCTAACTCAAAGTCACCAGTCCTCACTGACTTCCTCCTTTCCTGAACTCCCGTCACATTTTCCATTTTTGTTTCATGTTTTGGCACTTATACCATACTCTGTTTCACAATGTTTCCTAACTATGGTTTCATGTATGTACATTATCTCTTTCCAACTTGAATATAAACTCCTGGAGGGCAAGATAATGCCCAAAGATTGGCAAAGAGGTATGAGTGAAACCAATTTTTACATCTTGTGTATTTACCCTAAGATGATAAAATTGACTCATTTTATTGTGCATGGAAGTAAATGAAATGATTACCATAAAAAGGAAACTAGCAATATAAAAAAGCATTCTCTACCTAATTTTCTGGTTCAAAAATTATTTTTAAGGTTGCTAATAATAAAAATTTGTTTCATACACTAAAGTAGAGAAAATAGTTTAACCCCCATATAACCATCACCGAGTCTAGAATTCTCAAGTTTTACCACTCTTTGTTTCTTTAGTTCCCCTTTAATTTTAATCACAAATCCCAGATGAGTTACTTATCCCTCTACCCTTCAGTATGCACTGAAAAGTCCATATCTAAAAATATGGATTTTTTAATAACCTGATTAACATCAACTAAAAATTACCAATAATTCCTGGATTTCACCTAACTTCCCTGATTGTTTCCAAAGGCTAAGAACATCATGGAAGAGTAGGCCTGTTTTCCAGCCTGCCATAGGGAGCCATTTTGGGAACAGATGAGAAAAGGCAGTGATCAAATTCTAGGTCAGTTCTCGTCTGGCCACACCAGCAAAGTTTGAGAATCATAGTCCCATGCTCTGGCCTGACTGTGGGACTAGCCCAAGATCCAGCTTTCTGGAGAGGGGTTCCAGATACCTGATGCTGTTTAGAGTTATATATGTGTGTGTCCAGCACAAGGGCTATCTTTGGAGCATTGTAGTGGGAACAGATTTTAGGAGGTTGTGATGGAATTCATGGGGCCATGAATTTAGATGGGAAAAAGGGATTCATCTTAATTTTTTAAATTAACTTTTAATGTAAATTTTAAATTTTTTCAACTATATAGGTCTAGGCAGCAAACCACAGTATTAGTATCTCTGACTTTGTCACCAATAGAAATTAAAATATTTTGATATATATTATAGTTGTTATAGATATCTTCAAATATGAATACCCATGATTTCTGTGAAATTATTTAAATTATTTTTCTACCTCTAGATCATGTTATATAATGTGTCAATAAGGAAGTACTTTTATTACTCTATAACAAACGGGTCTTTTTTTTACAGTTTGGATAAGTGCGTTTTGATATACTTGACTTCCTGTGTCAACCTTTGTAAACATAATAACCAGGGATTAGGAATCAATCCATATAAGGAGCCCAGAAGTCACCGTAAGACCCATGTGAAGGCCCACCTCCAAATCATTTCTCCTAATGCCAGCATGTGAGTCACAAACTCTGGCCAGCTCTTCTGAAAGAGTGCTCAAAGTGCCCTAGAGGTAGCATACTATAAGAATCTAAGATATTAATAGAAATCCAGAATTCCTCTCACCTCAAGGCTGCGGCTCCTCCCACGGCCTCCCTGGCAACTTTGGCATTGTGCCAGGGAGGCTGACTGTGTAGGGAGAACAGCTGGGGACTGCTCTCAGCTCACAGCCTGAAGCCAATACCAACTCACTGTCATGAACAGGATGGGAGGGAGGTAAAGGGATTGGCCTAACTTCCTTTTCAGGAAAATGGGAGCAATGCCAGTAGCCACCTACCTCACTGAGTTTTAAGTCAACTAGTATGGTGTGTGTATTAAATTTTAGTAATGTCACATTATCATATGATGAAAAAGTTAACCAAGTTTTGCTAAAGGAAAAAGTTACCAAGTTTTGCTAAAGGGTAAAAAATAACCAGCTGGGATTAATAGACTCATATTCTTGACTTGCAAATTGAACAACATTGTTTGCACCTTCCTGGTTAATGACTATTAGCACTATGAAGCAAATTACATGTCTTATACAGTAACCATTTCTTTCTTTATTTATTTTTTAAAAATTTTAATCAGTGTTCAAATACAGTTTTCTCCTTTTTACTCCCAATCCAGTCCCCCCTCCCACCATCCCCACTTCCCTCCCATTACCACCCTCCCCTTAGTTTATGACCATGTGTCCTTTAAGTTTGTTCCTGTGAACCCTTCCCACTGTCCCCTTAAATTCCCTCTTGTCTCCCCTCTGGTCACTGTCAGCCTGGCCTCTATTTCAGTGTCTTTGGTTATATTTTGCTTGTTTCTTTGTTTTGTTATTTAGGTTCCTGTTAAAGGTGAGATCATATGGTATTTGTCTTTCACTGACTGGCTTGTTTCGCTAAGCATAATGTTTTCCAGCTCCATCCATGCTGTTGCAAAGGGTAGGAGCTCCTTCTTTCTTTCTGCTGCATAAAATTCCATTGTGTAAATGTACCATAGTTTTTTGATCCACTCATTTACTGATGGGCATCTTGGTTGCTTCCAGCATCTAGCTATTGTAAATTGTGCTGCTATGAACATTGGGATGCATAGGTTCTTTTGAATTGGTGTTTTAGTATTCTTAGGATAGAGTCCCAGCAGTGGAATTGCAGGGTCAAAAGGCAGATCCATTTTTAGTTTTCTGAGGAAGTTCCATACTGCTTTCCATAGTGGTTGTACCAGTCTGAAGTCCCACCAACAGTGCACTAAGGTCCCCTTTTCTCCACAACCTCTCCAACACTTGTTGTTTGTTGCTTTGTTTATGATGGCCATTCTGTCTGGTGTGAAGTGGTATCTCATTGTGATTTTAATTTGCATCTCTCTGATAGCTAGCCATATTGAACATCGTTTCATGTGTCTTTGGATTTTCTGTATGTCCTCCTTGGAGAAGTGTCTGTTCAAGTCCTTTGCCCACTTTTTAATTGGATTCCTTTTCCAAGCAATGAAAATGATCTGCAGTTATTTTTGCTTCCTACAGCCACAGCAATTTATCAGCCTTTGAATTTCACATTTACATTTGGTGTGGCTTTTGGAAAAAGTATGTAACAGCAATCAGACTAAAAATGGCTGGTAACTATTCACATTAGCTCCAAAATAGAAATGACTCAAATGTCCATTAATAGTAGAATGAATTAAATAATTTGTGGTACATTTCTTCAAAGGCATACATAACTATAAACTATTGCCACTGGTAACTACTTTATCAGCCTCACAAATACAAGTTTAGGGCAAAGAAGCCAGGCAGAAAAAGAGTACACACTGAATGACTCCACTTATACAGAGCTCACAAACAGCCAAAACCAGCCTGGGTCATGAGAAGCCAGAGCAGTGACCAGGAGACATGAGGGGTCATCTGCGGTTCTAGTTCTAATTCTGTTTCTTGACTTGGGTGCTGGATACTTGGATGCATTCATTTCGTAAAAATTTATTGTATTGTACACTTACAATTTGTGCACTCTTCTGTATACGTCAACAAAAAATTAGAATTAAAAGAAAAGACATGAATAAGGTCTCCCAATTTTCTTAATGCACCCTCTCTCAGAGGTATCATCCCATCTTAGAAAATGGGTGATATTTTAAAATAATTTAAGGAATCTGAAATTCTTAATTGAGATTTCTGGTAATATGCAAAACACCAGAACATACATTATCCTGCCTACATCCCTAGCCTCCAACTGAGTTGCAATTCTTTTTATCAATACATTTGTTCATCTTAAATGAAAGATAACATAAAGCTCACTGTGATCTGTTCTAATGACTGGTTAAAGTGATCTTAAATAAAGTGAGCAATGATGAGGACAGCCTCACCAGGAGCTTTCCCCAGGAGGCAGGGTGGCGGTGTGGTTTTTCCCTACAAGCTGATGTAATAGGGGCTGAAATCTGCTCTTGCTCAGCTCCAGGCCTACTTCAGGAGGAAGGGGAACCTTCTAATTAGTCAGCATTTTTTCCTGTTGAGGGGGCTCAAGTGGGTATCGTTTTATAAAGATGACTAAGTAGGGATGCAGCTCAGTTTCTGCTCCACACAGGGGTCTTTCTTCTGTTGGTCACTGTTGATGTGGAGCACTTGTCCCTCTCTCCTCCTCTCGCCTCACCCACCTTCTCTTTTTCCTCTTGTTACCTAGGAAGCTTCTGGGAACTATGTTTCTTGTATGTCTCCGTTTCATCCCACCTCATGCTCTAGAGCACAGCTAACCATGAGACAACACGTTTCATTTGCTTCTCAGGGAGTTTAAGGTAGTAAGGACTCTAATTATTAGTCACCCAAATCTGGTTACTTCTTATCCCAGTGCTTGGTGTCTAAAAGGCACTTTTGTTCAAAGAAGGAATGGTTGACCTTGTTATTTCTTTTGGCCTTTTTGCATTTTTGCCTTTCCCTTATTGTGGGACATTTGCTCTGAATATCAGTGTGGAAAGAAAGCAAGTATTAGGTTTAGATCTGATGCCAGAATCTTACCAATTGGTTGTCATTTGTTAAACCCTGGAGAAGTCGATTTCCTCAACTGTAAAACAGAGATGATGCTATCTTTCTTGCAAGGGTCTCAGGAGCATTCTATAAACAAAGTGTAAGTAGCCCAGAGGACAGTGTTTGCACATAGCATTGTACATTCATTCATTTCCTTACTCAAGCATTTGATAAAATTTTTGTAGCTTGAAATGGATGTCGGAAACCAGGCTAGCTGAAAATGGTGCAAAAAACAGGTTTTCCACTCTCATTACATATAGAATCCCATGGGGCGATGTTCTTGTAATCAATAAATTCAATTTTTTGTTATGGGTATCATAATAGAACTATGTTTAGGGTATCTATCTATCTGTCCATCCATCCATCATTTAACAATCTAGGCATTCATTCTTCCATTTGTATACATATGTAATTCTTTTATCTGTTGCTGTATGTAATAATATTAAGTACTATATGCATTTTCTATTATTAGTAATATTGTATTTATACAAACAGAGAAATGCTTGCTATAAAATTATACTGACATACATATATAAAGATATTTTCATTATGATTATTTCTGGGGCATAGCATTTGAGATGCATATTTCATTTCTTCTTTAAATTTTTCTATATTGCTTGAAATCTCTACTAGCATCTATCATTAAAAACATTAAAATACTTTACATTTTATGAGATAAAAATTTTATAAACCTAAACAAAATGAAAAAATATGAAGTACCAAAATTGGCACAAGAAGTAGGAAACTGGGATAGGCCAATACATTTTTAAAAATATATTTTAGTGATTATACTATTACAGTTGTCCCATTTCCCCCTCTTTATTCCCCTCTGTCCTCACATTCCCTCCCACCTGCATTCTCTCCACTTAGTTCATGTCCATGGGTCATATATATAAGTTCTTTGGCTTCTTCATTCCCTATACTATTCTTTACCTCTCCCTGTCTATTTTCTACCTACCATTTATGCTACTTATTTCCTGTACCTTTCCCCCAATTCCATCCTTCCCCACTGATAACCCTCCATGTGATCTCCATTTCTGTGATTCTGTTTCTGTTCTAGTTGTTTGCTTAGTTTGCTTGTTTTTATTTTTGTTTTTTTGTTTTGTTTTGTTTTTTGTTGATAGCTGTGAGTTGTCATTTTATGTTCCTATTTTGATCTTCTTCTTTTTCTTAGTTAAGTCCCTTTAACATGCATATAATAAGGGCTTGGTAATGATGAACTCCTTGAACTTGACCTTATCTGGGAAGCACTTTATCTGCCTTTCCCTTCTAAATGATAGCTTTGCCTGGATATAGTAATCTGGGATGTAGGTCCTTGCCTTTCATGCCTTTGAATGCTTCTTCCAGAACCAATAAGTTTTAAAGAGATACAATTATAACTGACAACCTTCACTCACAAGAAAACTATAGGTCCAAATGGTTTTTCAGGCAATTTCTATCAAATTCTTGAGAAACAATTAATTTTCATCTACATTAACAGTTGTTGCAGAATTAAAATAAAAACCACCAAGCTCATTTCCTACCATTTGTATAATCAAATAAGCACAGTATTTAAAATTATACCTTTTTTATTTTATGCAAGTAGATGAAAAGGTCCTTTTTCATTGTATTTTTTGCCGTTACCATTTTCCACTTATACACTCTTCCACCTCCACCAACCCATCCCCTCCATAATCATCACACTGTTGTCCATGTGCATGAGTCCTGCCTTTTTCTTTTTTGCTTGATCCTTCTACCCCCTAACTTTCCCACAGATATAATAGCCTGCTGTCTATCTATGAGTCTGCCTTTATTTTGCTTGTTACCATATTTTTCCACATATAATGCGCTCCCATATATAATAAGCACACACATTTTTGGCCCAAATTTTCAGGAAAAATTCTTTAGTTTTAATTTTTAAATTCAATTTTGTATTTCTATTTAGAAACAAAATCAATGATTGTATTCCAGGGTATTATTCTGCATATGGATATGGTTATTGCTTTCTAGAGTTAACATTTTTAATGTATAAGCATAAATAAAAGAGTTAAAGACATTTATATATACAAAATTAGTACTACCCATTTATAATGTGATTCCCTACTTTTTCCTCAAAAAATTTGGGTAAAAATGTGTGCATTATACATGGCAAAGTACAGGTAATTTAGTTTGTTCATTAGATTCTACATATGAGTGAAAACATATGGTATTTGTTTTTCTCTGACTGGCTTATTTCAGTTAACATAATGTTGTCCAGGTCCAGGTCATTCCATGCTACTGCAAAAGGTAAAATTTTTCTTCTTCTTTTTTTTTTTTACAGCTGAGTAATATTCCATTGTGTAAATACCCTGTAGATGTTTTATCCACTCATCTACTGATGGACACTTGGGCTGCGTACATTCTTGGCAATTGTAAATAATGCTGCAATGAACGTAAAGGTTCTTATATTCTTTCAAATTAGTGTTTTGGGTTTCTTTGGATAAATTCTCAAGTGCAATTGCTGGGTCACAAGGAAGTTCCATTTTTAATTTTTTTGAGGTATATTGTACTGCTTTCCACAGTGGCTGCACAAATCTACATTCTCACCAACAGTGCCAAAGAGTTTTCCTTTCTCCAAATCCTTGCTAGCACTTGTTGTTTGTTGATTTATTGATGATATTCTGACAGGTGTGAGATGGTACCTCACTGTGGTTTTTATTCACATTTCTCTGATGGTTGGTGTTGTTGAACATCTTTTTATGTCTATGGGCCATGTGTATATCCTCTTTAGAGAAGTGTCTCTTTGGGTCTTTTGCCCATATTTTAATTGGATTGTTTGGGGTTTTTTTGAGTTTTATAAATTCTTTATAAATTTTGAATATTAACACCTTGTCAGATGTATAAGCAAACATGTTATCCCATTTGGTGGGTTATTTTTATTTTGTTGATGGTTTCTTTTGCTGTACAAAACCTTTTTAGTTTGATGTAGTTCTACTTGTTAATATTTCCTTTTGTTTCCCTTACCTGAGGAAATATATCAGAAAAAATACTGCTATAAGCAATGTCCAAGATTTTGCTGCCTATGTTTTCTTCTGGGAATTTATGGGTACAGGTTTAACATTTAAGTCTTTAATCCATTTTGAGCATTTTCTTTTGTGTGGCATAAGAAAGCTGTCTAGTTTTAATTTTCTGCACTTATATGTCCAATTTTCATGATTCCATTTATTGAATAAACTATCTTTAGGCCACTATATGTGCTTGCTTCTTCTGTCAAATACTAATTGACTATAAACACATGGGTTTATTTCTGAGCTGCCTATTCTGGTCCATTGATCTGTGTGTCTGTCTTTATGCCAGTACCATGCTGTTTGGATTAGTATAGCATTATAGTATAGTTTTATATTAAGTAGTGTGATTTTTCTCAACTTTATTCTTCTTTCCCAAGATAAGTCTTGTTATGCAGAACATTTTGTGGTTCCACATACATTTTTGAATTATTTGTTCTAGTTCTGTGAAATACATCATTAGAATCTTGATAGGAATTGCGTTGAATCTATATATTGATTTGGGTAGTGTGGACATTTTAGTGATGTTAACTTTTCCTATCCATGAACATGGTATTTCTTCTACTTATTTGTATTTTCTTCAATTCCTTTCTTCAGTGTCTTATAATTTTCTGATTACAGGTCTTTTACATCCCTGGTTAGATTTATTTCTAGGTATCTTATTCTTTTTGAATCAGTTGTGAATGGGATTGTTTTTTTAATTTCCCTTTTTGATGGTTCATTATTGGCATATAAAAATGCAACAGATTTTTCAATATTTATTTTGTATCCTACTTTACTGAATACACTAATCAGTTCTAGGAGTTTCTTGGTGGAGTCTTTAGGGGTCTTTCTGTACAGTATCATATCATGTGCAAATAAAGATAGTTTTTCTTCTTCCTTTCTGTTGGGGACCGCCCTGCCTGGCCTCAGGAAGTTGTAACCCCCCCATGACTTAGGCTGAATGAGAGACCTCTGGACCAGGAACCACTAAGGAGACAAAACTTATTTCCCTGGCATGAACGCTGCCTGTTCTGTGCCTAACCTCCTATGCTTGATCAGTTAGCCAATGATGGGTAAGATTTCCCATGGAGGGAATGGCCTAAGGCAGGCATGATCATGAGGAGGCCTCTGGGAAGAGACTCAGGGCTGTGGAAATGAAGGGGTAATGGACATCGACTCCTGCCCCCTCGGCTTTGTCAAAGCCTGAGTCCTTGTTCTTAGATGTGAGAAATCCAAGTCTCCTGGCTGCCTTTGTCTCCTCTGTTGACTCAGGCCTGTGGAAATAGCAGGGGCGGTGCAGTCCAGACCAGAGACAGTGGACCCCTGGGGTAATCAAGCCTTGGACATAAAATATGCAAGATCCTGTGGGATCTGTTTGCTGAAGGATGTTATTAGATTAGAATTTGAAGGCACAGACAGGAAACCAAAACTAGCTCTTTGAGCTCTGTAGTCCTTTCAAATGATAAAGCTCCAAACTGCACAGAATCACAGTTGGGGTTCTGTCAGCATCTTTGAAAGTCACCTATTTCTTTTGATCTTTTCGCCAGACTGTGAATCCACAAACTAAGTCTATATTCTTAATAAAAACCTGCTTGGGAATGGAAATGGGGTATTCTCCACTATATAGAGTGGCCGTTCTGTCCCTATTTCCCCACAGGACCTGGTTGTCTCTATGTATGTTTTTCTCGTGTTTTGATGAGCATCCTCAGCAGGGATGGATACTGCTAGCCAGTATCTGCCACACCTTTCCAATTTGGATACCTTTTATTTCTTCTTGTCTGATTGCTATGACTAGGATTTCCAGTACTATGTTGAATAAGAGAGGTGAAAGTGGACATCCCTGTCTTGTTCTCAGTCTTAAGGAGAACACTTGTAGTTTTTGTTCACTGAAAGTTTTTTTTTATCATAAATGGGTGCTGGATTTATCAAATGCTTTTTCTGTATCTATTGATATGATCCTGTGATTTTATTCTTCCTTTTGTTTATGTGGTTTACCACATTTATTGATTTGTGAATGTTGTACTAACCTTGCATCCCTGGAATAAATCTCACTTGATCATGGTGTATGATCTTTTTGATGTATTGCTGTATTCAGTTTGCTAATATTTTGTTGAGGGTTTTAGCATATAAGCTCATCAGGAATATTGGTCTATAATCTTTCTTTGTAGTGTCTTTATCTTGTTTTGGAATTAGGATAATGCTGGCCTCATACAATGAACTTGGGAGTCTTCACTCTTCTTGAATTTTTTGGGATAGTTTGAGAACAGAGGTGTTAGTTCTTCTCAGAATGTTTGAGAAGATTTACCTGTGAAGCTTTATGGTCACGGGCTTTTATTTGGTGCAAGTTTTTTGATTACTGCTTCAATTTCACTAGGTATAATCTGTCTATTCAGATTCTCTGGTTCTTCCTGATTCAGTTTTTGGAAGATTGTATGTTTCTAGGAATTTATCCATTTTTCCAGGTTGTTCAATTTGTTGATATATAGTTGTTTGTAAAATTGGGTTGGTCAAAGTTTTGTTTAGTTATTTTCTGTTAAGACACATTTTTCATTTTCACCAATAACTGTATTGATTTGGGTATTTTCAATAATGGCTATCTTCTGCATGGTGTAATGTTGATTTTTCTTAAACGTTATAATGTTAATGTCTCTATTTGATTGCTATTAACTTCAACTGGTCTACCTGACTGTGCAACATTGTCCAGCGAGAAATCTCCAGCACAAACCTTCACAAGCCACCTTTTACATGTTCAGTCAGCCAGAGGACTTTCTCTGTACACTGCAAAACTATTTTTTTTGTTCATTTCACCCGCATTTTTATCTTTCTTGAAATAAGAAAGCATAATATACCAAAAATTTGCATATTTTCTTCCATCTCCAACATTAAAATGGCTACAAAAAATTCAATTCTGATAGTTCCTTTTAAATGCATACTGATATGACAGCTATCACAATACAACATAATTGTTTTTTAAAGTATTTTTTTAATTAAAAAATTATTTTACTGTTGTTCGATTACAGTTGTCTGTATTTTCTCCCCACCTCCTCAAAGCCCACCTCCTTTCCTTGCTTCCACTCTCCCCATTGGTTTTGTTCATGCATCCTTTACAGTAGTTCCTAAAACCCTTCTCCCCACTGTTCCCTCTCCCCTCCCCTCTGGCTACTGTTAGATTGTTCTTAATTTCAATGTCTCTGATTATATTTTGTTTGCTTTTTTCTTTTGTTGATTATGTTCCAGTTAAAGGTGAGATCATATGGTATTTGTCCCTCATTGCCTGGCTTCTTTCACTTATCATAGTGCTTTACAGTTCCATCCATGTTGTCGCAAAGGGTATAAGATCCTTCTTTCTCTATGCTGCATAGAATTCCATTGTGTAAATGTGCCATAGTTTTTTGATCCACTCATTTACTGATGGGATATGACAGCTACCACAATACAATATAACAGAATTGTTTGAAATGAAGTTAAAGATAACTAAGTACTAATAGAGCCATCTTAAGAAAAACCAATAGAACTTTTTGGCCAACCCATTATCTCATACAATCCTTTGTATTTCTTTAGTGCCAGTTGTTACTTTCTCCTTTCATTTCTGATTTTATTTATTTGGGTCCTTTCTCTTTTTTTCTTGATGAGTCTAGCTAAAATTTTCAGTCTTGTTTATCTTTTTAAAGAGGTCGCATTTGTATCTATTTTTTTACTCTTTCTCATACTTCTGCTCTGATTTTTATTATTTCCATTTTTTTACTCACTTTGGTCTTTGCTGTTATTTTTTTAAGTTCATTTAAGTGTAAAGTTAGATTGTTTATTTGAGCTTTTTCTCTTTCTTTTTTTCTTTCTTTCTTTCTCTTTTTTTTTTTTTTTTTTTTTTTTTTTTGAGATAGGCCTGTAATGTGATGCATTTCCCTCTTGGGACTGCATTCCTTGTGTCCCACAGATTTTTGGGTTGTTGTGTTCTCATTTTCGTTTGTTTCAAGGTATCTTTTTATTCCTTCCTTAATCTTACTGTTGACACACTCATTGTTTAATAACTCTTTATTCAGCTTCTATGTCTTGGTTTGTTTTTAGATTTTCTTCTTGTAATTGATTCCTAGTTGCATACTATTGCATTCAGAGATGCTTGATATAATTTCAATCTTCTTAAATTTACTGAGACTTGTTTGGTGTCCTAACATGTGGTCTATCCTAGAAAATGTTCATGTGTACTTGAAAAAAATGTATATTCTGCTGCTTTGGGGTGAAATGCTCTGGAGATATCCACATATCCATTTGACCTACTCTGTCTTTTAAGGCTGCTGTCTTTTTGTTGATTTTCTATCTGGAAGATCTTGTCATTGAAAGTAATGGGGTGTTAAAATTCCCTACTAATATAATTCTGTTGATTTCTCCCTTTATATTGGTCAAGATTTGCTTTACATATTTAGGTGTTCCTATGTTGGGTGCACAAATATTACCCATAGGAAATATTTCTATTGTTGAATTATTCCCTTTACCATTATGTAGTGTCCCTCTTTGTCTCTTATTATAGGTATAGCCTTAGTTTTAAAGTCAATTTTGAGAAGCAAGATGGCAGAGGGATGAATAGAAACCACACTAACCTCCTCCTAGGATCAATCTGGAGTTACAACTAAATTGTGGAGAAATAACCCAGAAAAAAAAACAACTGAATGATAGCAAGAGACAAGCCTTATAACCACAGACAGACAGAATAATGAGCTTCAGAACTAACTGACTGGTACAGAGTGTGGTGGAGACTCAAGGGGCCTGGTTGGGACCCATAAGTGGCAGTGTCAGAGGGATAATTAAGCAACTGGTTGGATCCCCCTGAGAAAGGTGGGGTCTAAACCCTAAGCTGGGATCCCCAGCCTGGAGCACCAGAGCCCAGAAAGTACACAGACAACAAACTGGTGAAAAGCAGCAGGGCTTATCTCTGCCAGAGATTGACAGCTTGAGACAAAAAGAGCCATTAAAAGGGCCAACGCACACATTTTCTTTTGTAGTTACTTATTGGAGCTCTGGAAACAGTGAGGACAGAGTGGACTGGAGATGCCTGAGGAGAGTCTGGGCATGGAAGCTTTGGGGAGAAAGCTGAGAGAGTAGCTACAGGGATACCAGTAGCTACTGTCATCCCCCATATGGTAGCAGCTACCCTGCTAAGGCAGACCACTCCCATCTAAACAGTGCAGCCTGAGGGGAAACAATAGCACTGCCCCTAGGAGAGACTCTGCCCTGGCTCTGTGGGTCTTAAGCCTGACTGCTTAGTGCAGAGTGAGTAGATTAACAACTGAAGGAGACAGCCACAGATGGTAGATCACTGGCAAAGGGTGGACAGAGTAGATTACAGTTGCTTGTGTAAAGACTGGGGATGAAGATGTGTAAAGGCTGGATTTGGGGAGAGAACTGAGAGAATAGCCACCAGGATCAGGTGTGGAGTCATTACCCATATAGCAGCAGCCATCCTGCTCAGGCAGACCACTTCTCTCCGAGTAGCAACAGCCTGAGGGAAAACAAGAGCCCCAACCCCAGGAGTGATTCAGCCCCCCTGCCCCATGGGGTTTAAGCCTGATTGCTAAGTGCAGAGTGACTAGATTAACAACTGAAGGAGAGAGACACAGACAGTAGAGCCATAGCAGTCTTGGAGCAGGCTGCCTGAGGTTGAATGGCTCAACATCTAATACCAGAGGTGGATTCAGTAAGAAAAAACGGTGGAAAATACTAGAGGCTACCAAGACAAAATCCACTGTGATCTTCTCCATGATTAGTGATATTTTCTTTCCTGCATAGCTTTTTAACATTCATTTCTTGTCCATCAAGTTTTTGTATATAAAGTTACTACATTTTATACTATAGTTTATTTCTCTCCTTTCTTATTAGTCTTAATCTCTATACAACCTTATTAATACTGGTTCATTTGCTGTTGATAGTGGGGTTGCAGGAGTGGGGGCAGATATTTTTGCAAATGTGTTCTGGGCTTTGTAGTTGTGTTCTGGCAGCTTTGTAGTTGTGTTCTGGCAGCACCTGCACAACAGCATACAAAAGATGGTGGGTGGAGTGACCCTAAGTTAACCAGCTGGAGGAAAGGCCCACCAAAGAATGACCCAACAAAAGTCAAACCCAATTATAGCCACAATTAGTTGGCCCAATTAGAGCCAACATAAATATTATAAATGTCATAAATGTCACAATAGCATCAAGTTCAGGAGATCAAGGAGACTGTACCACTGAATTTCACAGGTCTTCTACCATAGAGGTTCACACCACATGTGGTCAAAACAGATCAATTTAAGAAGCAGAAGCAAAGAAGAATCTCAAAAATAATGGGAAGACAAACAAACAACCCCAAAATAAAAGTAAAGGAGCAATCCTCACAAAGAATGCTAAATGAAATAGAGGCAAGTCAACTACCAGATATTGAGTTCAAAAAAAAAAAAAGTTTATAAGGAAGCACCACTGAGAATTACCAAAAACTACAGGGAAACTGTGAGGAATTTACTGCACTATTTCAACATGAAAAAGGAAATAGAAGTTATCCACAAGAGCCAAAAGGAAATGAAGAATACAATTTCTCAAATGAACACAATAGTAGGAACCAAAAACAGGCTAGATGAGCAGAGGACAACATGAAACACAATAATATCTACATAACATGGATATTAGAAGAAGAAGAGGGGCAAGGGATATAAAACCTGTTTGAAAAAGTAATGATGGAAAAGTTTCCTAATTTGATGAGAGAAAAAGTCACACAAATTCAGGAAGCACACAGGGTCCCAATCACAAGGAACCAAAGAGGCCCACTTCAAGACACATCATAATTAAAATAGCAAAATTCAAAGAAAAACAGAGAATCTTAAAGTCAGTAAGGGAGAAACACTAAGTAACATACAAGGAAGCCCTGATAAGGCTAGCAGCTGACTTCTCAACAGAAACACTATAAGCCAGAAGGGAATAGCAAGAAATATTCCAAGTAACGAAAAACAAAAGACTACAACTGAAACTACTCTACTCAGCAAGTCTTACAATTAAAATGGAAGGCAAAATAATGAGTTTCCCAGACAAAAGAAGGCTCAAAGAATACACTTCCACCAAACCAGTACTGCAGGATATGCTAAAGGGACTTATTTAAGAAAAGGAAGAGAAAGACTGAGAGAGAGGAACAGAGCTATGAAGAGAGTAAAATGG
The DNA here is from genome assembly GCF_004126475.2 of Phyllostomus discolor. Classification (NCBI taxonomy): domain Eukaryota; kingdom Metazoa; phylum Chordata; class Mammalia; order Chiroptera; family Phyllostomidae; genus Phyllostomus; species Phyllostomus discolor. Next base: position 45,388,533 of record NC_040913.2, on the reverse strand, counting down.
CAATGAATAAGTGCCTATCAATAATAACCTTAAATGTAAATGCATTAAGTGCTTCATTCAAAAGACATAGGGTAGCTGAATGGCTAAGAAAATAAGACCTGGACATATGCTGCCTACCAGAGATGTACCTCAGATTAAAAAAAATACCCAGACAGACTGAAAGTGAAGGGTTGGAGAAAACTGTTTCTAGCAAGTAGACAGGGAAAAAAATGGGGTATCTATACTAATATCAGACAGAATAGACTTCAAAACAAGGGCCATAAAAAGAGATGCAGAAGGACACTTTATAATACTCAAGGGAAGAATCCCCCAAGAAGACATAAACATTATAAAAATATATGCACCCAACATAGGAGCATGCAAAAATATGAGGAAAATCTTGGAGGACTTCAGGGAAGATATAGACAGCAACACACTTATACTAGTGAATTTTAACACCACACTGTCAACAATAGTTAGATCTCCCAAACAGAATATCAACAAGAATATAGTGGTATTGAATAATGCCCTAAATCAAATGGACTTAACTGATATGTATAGATCCTTTAATCCCAAAAGAGCAAAGTACACATGCAACTATTTCAAATATAGATCATCTGGTAAGGCCAAAACAAGCCTCAACAAATTCAAGAAAATTCAAATTATATCAAGCATTTTCTCCCACACAAGGACCTGAAACTAGAAACTAGCCTCAAGGAAAAAAACTAACAACACCGAAATTCATGGAGATTGAATAGCATATTAAACAATAAATGGGTTAAGAATGAGATCAAGGAAGAAACCAAAATGTTTCTGTAAACAAATTATAATTAACTCACAACAGTCCAAAACTTAAGGTACACAGCAACAGCAGTCCTGAGAAGGAAGTTCATAGTGACACAAGCCTACCTAAAAAAAATAGAAACATTTCAAACAAACAACCTGACCCTATGCCTACAAGAACCGGAGGAACAACAACAAAGCCCAGACTGAGTAGAAGGAAGGAAATAAGCAAGAATAGAGCAGAAGAAAACAACACAGAACCTAAGAGAACAATTCAAAGGATCATAAAGCTAGGGGTTGATTCTTTGAAAAGATAAACAAAATTGACAATCCTTTAAGGAGACTCATAATGAAAAAAAGAGAGAGGACCCCAATAAACAAAATCAGAAGTGAAAGAGGAGAGATTACAACTGATACCACAGAAATACAAAGTATTGTAAGAAATTACTACAAACAACTATATGCAAAGAAATTTGAAAACTTGGGTAACATGGACAAATTTCTAGAAAAATATAATCATCCAAAACTGAATAAAGAAGAAGCAGAAAGCCTGAACATACTGATAACAGCTGGCATAATGGACACAGCAATAAAAAAAAAAACCTCCCAGCATACAAAATCCCTAGAGAGGAATGCTTCAGAGGACAATTATACAAAATATTTAAAGAAGAGCTAACCCCTATCCTTCAAAGACTACTCCAAGAAATCTAATTAGAGGGAAGACACCCAAACTCTTTTTATGAAGCTAGCATTATCCTAATCTGAAAACCAGATAAAGACACAACAAAGAAACAAAACTATAGGCTAATATCACTGATGAACTTAAAATGCTAAAATTTTTAACAAAATACTGGCAAACTGCATCCAGCAGTATGTTGAAAAGATCATACACCATGATCAAGTGGGATTCACTTCAGAGATGCAAGGATAGCACAATATTTGCAAATGAATAAATGTAACACATCACATAAACAAAAATAAAGACAAAAGCCACATGATCTTATCAATAGATACAGAAAAAGCATTTGATAAGGTACAGCATCCATTTATGATAAAAACACCCAGCAAAGTGGGGGTTGAGGGAGTATACCTTAACATACTAAAAGCCATGTATGAGAAACCTACAGCCAACATCGTACTGAATGGATAAAACCTAAAAGCTTTCCCATTAAGATCAGGCACAAAACAAAGATGTCCACTTTCATCACTTCTATTCAACATAGTATTAGAAGTCCTAGCCAAAGCAATCAGACAAGAAAAAGGAAGAAAAGGCATCCAAATTGGAAAAGAGGAAGCGACACTGTCATTGTTTGCAGATGATATGATAGTGCACATAGAAAATTCTATAGGCTCCACCAAAAAACTACTCAGAATACAAGTGAATTTGGCAAAACAGTGGGATACAAAGTCAATGTTCAGAAATTAAAGTCATTGTTGTACACCAACAATGAAATATCAGAAATAGAAATCAGGGAAAAAATCTCATTTGATATAGCGAGAAGAAAAATAAAGTACCTAGGAATAAAGCAAACCAAGAAGATAAAAGACCTGTATTCAGAAAACTACACAATATTGAAGAAATAAATTAAAGAAGATACAAATAAATGGAAGCATATACTGTGTTCATGGATTGGAAGAATTAACATAATCAAAATGTCCTTGCTACCCCCCAAAATTTATAGATTCAATGCAATCCTTATTAAAATACTAATGACATTTTTCACAGATATAGAACAAACACTTCAAAAATTTATATGGAACTGTAAATGACCCTGAATAACCAAAGAAATTTTGAGAAGAAGAAGAAAGTAAGAGGGATCACAATACCTGGCATCAAACTATAATACCAGGCCACAGTAATCAAAACAGTCTGGCACTGGCATAAGAACAGACACATAGATCAATGAGACAATAGAGAGCCCAGAAATAAACCCAAGTCTCTATGGTCAATTAATATTCAATAAAAAGTCCAGAAGTATACAATGGAGTTAAAATAACCCCTTAAACAAATGGTGTTGGAGATATGGACAGCTACATGCAAGAAAATGAAACTCAACCAACAATTTACACCATATACAAAAATAAACTCAAGATTATTGAGTTAGATAAACTCAAGAAAGAGTTAAATATAAGAAATTTAAGAAATATCATATAAGAAATTTAAGAAATATAAGAAATATAACTCTTTCTTGAGTTATATTTAACTCAAGAAAGAGTTAAATATAAGTCATGACACCATAAAAGTCCTAGAGGAGAATATAGGGATGAAAATTTCAGATATTCCATGCAGCAATGTTTTCACCAATATGTCCCCTAGTGCAAGGGACATAAAGGAAAGGAAAAACAAGTGGGACTTCATCAAAATAAAAAAAACCTTCTGCACAGCTAAAGAAAACACCAGCAAAATGAATAGGGAACTAATAGTATGGGGAAATTTAGCTGGACAAGGGTTTTGATCTCCAAAATATATAAAGACTCATATGACTCTACTCCAGGAAGACAATCCAATTAAAAGTGAGCAAAGGACTTGATATGCAAGTTAAAACCATAATGAGATACCACTTCACACCAGTCAGAATAGCCATCATGAACAAATCAACAAACAACAAGTGCTGATGAGGTTGTGGAGAAAAGGGAACCCTAGTACACTGTTGGTGGGAATGCAGACTGGTGCAGCAACTATAGAAAACAGTATGGAATTTCCTCAAAAAACTAAAAGTGGAACTGTCATTTGACTGGGAAATTCCACTGTGGGATTATGCCCTAAGAATCCTGAAATACCAATTCAAAAGAACCTATGCACCCCAATGTTATAGCAACACTCAATTTACAATAGCCAAGTTTTGGAAGCCACCTAACTGCTTATCAGTAAATGAGAGTGCATCAAAAAACTATGGAACATTTACACAATGGAATACTATGCAGAAAGAAAGGAGTTCCTATGCTTCACAACAGTATGGATGAATCTGGAGAGCATTGTGCTAAGTGAAATAATCCAGGTGGTAAAAGACAAGTACCATATGATGTCACCTATAAGTGGAACCTAATTAACAAAACAAACAGGCAAGCAAAATACAACCAGAGACACTGAAATTAAGAACAACCTGACAGTAACCAGAGGGGAAGTGGGAGGGTATAACAGGAGGAAAAGAGAGAAGGGTCATCAAGGAACATATACAAAGGACATATGGACAAAACCAAATGGGGTAGGATCAAGGGTGGTAGGTGAGGATAGCTGGGGTGGGTGGAAGTGGTGGGGGATAAACTGAGACAATTGTACCTTGACAACAATAAAAAAAGAGAGAGAAAAATAAAGTCTATTTTGTCAGATGAAAGTACTGGTAACTCGGCTTTTGTTTCCTTTCCATTTGCATGAAATATCTTTTTCCTTCCTTTACTTTTAATTTGTGGGTCTTTTGATCCAAGGTAGGTCTCTTGGAGGCAGCATCTGTATGGGTCTTATTTTCTTATACATTGAGCTACCTTATGTCTTTTGGTTGGAGCTTTTTAGCCATTTACATTTAAGACGATTATTGATAGGTAGATATTTAGTGCCATTTTATTGTTAGACTATTTTACTCTGTTTTTATCTTTCTCTTCTTCTTTTTTTATATATTCAAATTCATTTATTTATCAAATATGTATGGAGTCCCCACTCTGTGCCAAGCATATGCTGGGGCAATAGGAGTGAGCAAAACAAAGTCTCCAGTCATAACAAGCACACCTTCCACTGTACAAAGTCAGACAGTGAACATATATCAATTTAGTCTCCAGTTTTTAGCAAAGTGTATTTAGAGACTGAGGTTTGACCAGTCCTGCTGCCCTTGTCCAGACACCTTGAACCGGAAGATTACGGAAAGCTATAAACAAAGCAGCTAGGCCTCACATATACAATTTAATTTTAGATAGCCAAGAAAAAAATTGCAATGAGAGTAACATAAACACAAAAAAAGCCATTCAGAAACACTAGAAAATGTTACTCCTGCATGGGAATTTGCAAGGATGTAGACTCCTCAGAAGGGTGGGACTCTAGGAGGGAGTACATGTTTACCAAGGACAACCCCTGGTGCCTGGAGGGCTTCTTCCACTTTCTTGCACCTGTTTTGCTATTATACACATTCCCAGAGACTGGATTAATAGCTTCTCCATCATCTCATACACAACAGTTTCAGTTAATACTTCTAGTTTTTTATTTCTGTTTTCCATGACAACCTTTTCTATTTTATTTCTACCTCCTGCAATATAATTTATTCCCTTGGGTTTGGGCTCAGAGACTTCCTTGGCCATTTTATGACAGCACTGCACAATATTTCCATATCTCCAAAGCAAGAAATATACCCAGGAAAACATACCAGCAAAGAAAACTGCCATCAGAGTGAAGATGAAAGGAATCTGCCAGTCACTGGATGTGTATGTGTTGATAGCTGTGTACACAATGGTCAGGCCTTTTCTTTGTTCAGGATTGGTAGTTGAAGGAGGTGGCACATTGGCCTTGGTCACGTAAATATCTATAATAGCAGTGCCTGTCCTGGGCTTTGTGGCTTTGCCGTATTTCAGGTTGTCATCAGTTATGTGCACCACAACATGATATTGCCACTGCAATTCAGCTCTAGATTCAAAGTTAAAAGGACTCTTCACAATTAATTTTGGAGTATTTGAACCTCAAGTTGGGTCAAATGCAAAATCAGGGTTCTCATTTCCAGAAACTATCTCAAAGTGCATTTCAAAATCTTGTGAATTCTGTTGTGGCAGTTTAGTTTGAAGCCATTGACATTTGTCCCAGCAAAAACACTGTCAAAAATGACTGCCTTATATAGAGGGTATGCAGACAGGCACTTCATTATTCTCATCTTCCATGTCAACAGTGGCCATGGTCACACTGTGCAAGAGTGAAATCTGTCACAGTCCACACCTTCCACTGTGAGGTTATACTGCTTCACAGTTTCATAGTCTGGCTTTGTGGTGAGCTCAATCATCTGGGGAGAGGGTGAATCCAGAATATTTGCATGACTTGAATGTCTCCACTGATTATTTTGTATGTAACACAATTTGGTGGGTAGTCTTCATCAATGGCAGTCACTCTTACAACTTTGTAGAAAACTTTGTCAACTTTAAAGTAAACATTCCATGGATTTAGTTCAAAGGCTAAATCTCCAAAATTATCTTCATCAATTGCCTGGCATACTTCAATTATTTTCCCAGTTTGAATTTCTTCATTCAGGGTGATGTTGACTTTATTTTGTGGAGTTGACTTTATAGAAGTAACACATAAGACACTATTTTCAATATCAGATAAATGAGACTAACCCTCTCTGGGGTCTAGCACCGGAGCAGCAGCTTGAAGGGCACCAGTGGCATACAGGGAGGAACTGAAGTGTCTGACATCAGGGCAAGAACTGAGAGAGTTTCCTCTCAGAGAGAACTACAGACAGTGACATTGTACCTTTTCTAAGCTCTCCCTCACACAGATGCAGTGTGGTGGCACCATATTTGAATCTCCATCAACCTGGCTCACATAGTAAGCCGTGCCTGACAATTCATTCATTCTTCTTCTTAAAGCAAGCCTTTTAAAAATTTTTTGTTGCAGTACTGGTTTGGTGTTAGTAAACCCCTTTAGTTTTTTTCTTGTCTGAGAAGTGCCTTATTTCTTCTTTGATTTTAATGATAAACTTTCTGGGTAAAGTAGCCTTGGTTGTAGGTCCTTTTCCCCAGCTTGAATGTTTCACACCAGTCCTTCCTGACCTGAAATGTTTTTGTTGGGAAATCAGATGATAGTCTAATGGGAGCTCCTTTGTAGTTAACTAACTGCTTTTCTCTTGCAACTTTTAAGATTGTCTTCTTGTCTTTAAGCTTTGCCCATTTAATTATGTGTAATGGTGAGGGACTCTTTGGGTCTATATTTGGGGGACACTTTGCACTTCCTGGACTTAAGTTTGTTTTTTCCTTCACCACTTAGGGAAATTTTTTGGTCATTATTTCTTCAAATAGGTTCTCAATCTCTTGCTCACTCTCTTCTCTTTTTGGTATCCCCATGATATGGGTATTTTTACACTTCTTGTTTTCCCAAAGGTTTCTTAAACTATTCTCAATTTTTAAAATTCTTTTTCTTTTTGCTGCTCTGCTTGTGTGTTTTTCCTACCTTGTCTTCCAAATCACTGATTTGATCCTCTGCTTCATCTTACCTACTGTTCATTCTCTAGTATATTGTTTATTTCAGATATTGCATTCTTTATTTCTGACTGTTATTTTTTATGGTTTCTATGTCTTTTTTAATGTTGTTGAGCATCCTGATTATCATTACTCTATGATGGATAGAGTAATGGATAGAGAAACATTACTCTAAACTCTTTATCTGATAAATTCCTTGCCTCCATTTCATTTAGTTTTTCTATTGGAGAATTCTTTTCTTTCATTTGGGGCATGTTTCTTGTCTTCCCATTTTGGCTGCCTCTTTGTGATTGTTTCTATGCATGAGGTAGATATTCAAAGACACTTATCAGCCTACATCAGGTGTTGCCTATGACTGGCCCTAGGCAACCTATTTGGAAGTAACAGTGGTCCACAGCTTGTGTTTCCCTCTGCTGGGGTTGGGCATGTGCAGAAGGAACCAAGCTGCACAGCATGGCTGGCTTTCACTAGCACGACCTGGAGGAGGGTCAGCTGAAATTTCAAAGCTCCCAGAGAAATGCCTTTTCTTTCAGTTTTGCTTAATCAGTGAAAGAATCTCCTGCTGTAATGCTCAGTAGTAGCCTGGTTAAGCCACAGAGAGCTGGATGAGAAGTATTCCTGTGGGCAGGGCTGTTGCTCCCCGCTAGGCTGCCTCATGAAGGAAAGTGCTCTGCCTGAGAAAGAAGCCTTTTTTTTTTTTTAGTATGGGGAATGACTGAGCACAGGGATCCTGGTGGTTGACCCTTCAGCTCTCTCTCCAGAGCCACCAACGCTAGACTCTTCTTGTGGCTCTAGTCTGCTCTTCACTCCCTCTGCCAGAGTGCAGGGTAAGTGACTCCAAATGAAATTTTGTGTTTTGGCCCTTTAAGAAGCTCTCTGCAACTCTAGTGTCTCTTACTTGTGGAGAGAAACCTGGTTGCTTGCATAGCCAGATGTTATTTGAGTTCCTGTCCTGGTTCTGATGCTCTAATTTAAGGAGCTCAGTTTCTAGTTTACAAGCCACACTTCTCAGGGAGAAGGCCCCCAGCTGCTAAAATATCCTTCCAGGACTTCAGCTGCAGCCCATGGGAGCCCAGCCAGCCCTCTCCCACCTTCATGTGTCCTACCAGTCTTGATGTGGTGATGTAGTTTCTTCCATAAATCCTTGATTATAAGGCTTCTCTTGAGCTAGTGTTAAGTTGGTTATTCAGGATGATTTTTCTGTAAGTTACTTGTAATTCCATCTTGGTGCTGCAAGGAGGTTAGTGTAGCTTCCTCCTACTCTGCTGCCATCTGGGATCCTTGCAAAAATATTTTAAAATATTAGGTAATTGAACCCAATGATATGTTTTAAAGTAATATAATTTGATTAATGAATGATTAATCATGAAGGCTTTTGACAACAGAATTCAGAACATCAGTAGGTTAAATTCTTTAAACATCTCAAATTATAACTTTAGTAGTTGCAGAAAAAGTATTTGACAGATTATTTATTTATTTTTATTTTAATCATTGTTCAAATACAGTTTTCTCCTTTTTACTCCCAATCCAGTCCCCCCTCGCACCCTACCTCTTCCCTCCCATTACCACCCTCCCCTTAGTTTATGACCATGTGTCCTTTAAGTTTGTTCCTGTGAACCTTCCCACTGTCCCCTTAAATTCCCTCTTCTCTCCCCTCAGGTCACCGTCAGCCTGTCCTCTATTTCAGTGTCTTTGGTTATATTTTGCTTGTTTCTTTGTTTTGTTGTTTAGGTTCCTGTTAAAGGTGAGATCATATGGTATTTGTCTTTCACTGACTGGCTTGTTTCGCAAAGCATAATGTTTTCCAGCTCCATCCATGCTGTTGCAAAGGGTAGGAGCTCCTTCTTTCTTTCTGCTGCATAAAATTCCACTGTGTAAATGTACCATAGTTTTTTGATCCACTCATTTACTGTTGGGTATCTTGGTTGCTTCCAGCATCTAGCTATTGTAAATTGTGCTGCTATGAACATTGGGATGCATAGGTTGTTTTGGATTGGTGTTTTAGTATTCTTAGGATAGAGTCCCAGCAGTGGAATTGCTGGGTCAAAAGGCAGATCCATTTTTAGATTTCTGAGGAAGTTCCATACTGCTTTCCATAGTGGTTGTACCAGTCTGCAGTCCCACCAACAGGGCACTAGGGTCCCCTTTTCTCCACAACCTCTCCAACACTTGTTGTTTGTTGCTTTGTTTATGATGGCCATTCTGTCTGGTGTGAAGTGGTATCTCATTGTGGTTTTAATTTGCATCTGTCTGCTAGCTAGTGATATTGAACATCGTTTCATGTGTCTTTGTATTTTCTGTATGTCCTCCTTGGAGAAGTGTCTGTTCAAGTCCTTTGCCCATTTTTTAATTGGATTCCTTGTCTTCTTAGAATGGAGTCGTGTAAGTTCTTTCTATATTTTGGAGATTAAACCCTTGTCTGATGTCTCATTGGCAAATATGTTTTCCCATACAGTTGGTTCTCTTTTAATTTTGATACTGTTTTCTTTAGCTGTGCAGAAGCTTTTAATTTTGATGAGGTCCCATTTGTTTATTCTTTCTTTATGTCCCTTGCTCTAGGGGACACATCAGTAAAAAAGTTTCTTTGTGAAATATTTGAGATTTTCCTACCTACGTTCTCCTCTAGGACTTTAATGGCGTCACAGTTTATATTTAAGTCTTTTATCCACCTTGAATTTATTTTTGTATAAGGTGTAAGTTGGTGCTCGAGTTTCATTTTTTTGCACATGGCTGTCCAGTTCTCCCAACACCATTTGTTGAAGAGGCAATTTTTATTCCATTTAATGTTGCTGCCTCTTTTGTCAAATATTAATTGACCATAGAGACTTGGGTTTATTTCTGGGCTCTCTGTTGTGTTCCATTGGTCTATGTGCCTGTTTTTATGCCAGTAACAGGCAGTTTTGATTACAGTGGCCTTGTAGTATAGTTTAGTGTCAGGTATTGTGATCCCTCCTACTTTACTCTTCTTTCTCAAAATTGCAGCAGCTATTCGGGGTCGTTTATAATTCCATATAAATTTTTGAAGTGTTTGTTCAATGTCTGTGAAATGTGCCATTGGTACTTTAATAGGTATTGCATTGAATGTGTAAATTGCTTTGGGTAGTATGGACATTTTGACGATATTAATTCTTCCAATCCATGAACATGGTATATGTTTCCATTTGTTTGTGTCTTCCTTGATTTCTTTCTTCAGTGTTGTGTAGTTTTCTGAATACAGGTCTTTTACCTCTTTGGTTAGGTTTATTCCTAGGTATTTTATTTTTCCTTTTGCTATTTCAAATGGGATTTCTTTTCCTTGATCTCTGTTTCTGCTGTTTCATTGTTGGTGTACAGAAATGCCTTTGATTTCTGGATATTGACTTTGTATCCCGCTGTTTTGCCAAATTCATTTAATAGGTCAAGCAGTTTTTTGGTAGAGTCTATAGGATTTTCTATGTATACTATCATGTCATCTGCAAACAGTGACAGTTTTGTTTCCTCCTTTCCGATTTAGATGCCTTTTATTTCTTTTTCTTGTCTGATCACTGTGGCTAAAACTTCCAATACTATATAGAATAGAAGTGGTGAAAGTGGACAGCCTTGTCTTGTTCCTGATCTTAGTGGAAAAGATTTTAATTTTTGCCCATTGAGTATGATGTTGGCTGAAGGTCTCTCATATATGGCCTTTATTATGTTGAGGAATGCTCCCTCTATTCCCACTTTGCTGAATATTTTTATCATGAATGGGTGGTGTACCTTATCAAATGCTTTTTCTGCATCAATTGATATGATCATGTGGTTTTTGTCTTTGCTTTTATTTATGTGATGTATTACATTTACTGACTTGCGCATATTCTACCATTCTTGCATCCCTGCAATGAATCCCACTTGGTCATGGTGTACGATCTTTTTAATGTATTGTTGGATGCGGTTTGCCAGTATTTTGTTGACGATTTTAGCGTCAATGTTCATCAGTGATATTGGCCTGAAGTTTTCTTTCTTTGTTGTGTCTTTATTTGGATTTGGGATTAGGATGATGTTGGCCTCATCAGAAGGGTTTGGGAGACTCCCATCTTTTTGGATTTTTTGAAATAGTCTGTGAACGTTAGGGGTTAGCTCTTCCTCAAATGCTTTGTAGAATTCTCCTGTAAAGCCATCTGGTCCCGGGCTTTTGTGTGTTGGGAGTTTTTTGATTACTGCTTCAATTTCTTTTGTTGTTATTGGTCTATTCTGGCTTTCTGCTTCTTTTCATTGAGTTTTGGAAGATTATATTTTTCTAGAAAGTTGTCCATTTCACCTAGCTTTTCAAATTTCTTGGCATACAGCTCTTTGTAGTAATTTCTTACAATCCTTTGTATTTCTGTGGTATCTGTTGTAATCTCTCCTCTTTTATTTCTGACTGTGTTTACTTGGGTCTTGTCTCTTTTTTTCTTGATGAGTCTGCTTAAAGGCCTGTTGATTTTGTTTCTCTTTTCAAAGAAACAGCTCTTGGATTCATTGATCCTTAGAATTGTGCTTTTAGTCTCTATGTCATTTAATTCTGCTCTGATCTTGGTTATTTCCTTCCTTCTGCTTTTCTGGGCTGCCTTTGTTGTTGTTCCTCAAGTTCTTGTAGACGTAGGGTGAGGTTGTTTGTTTGGAATGTTTCTAACCCCTTTAGGTGGGCCTGTGTCGCTATGAACTTCGTTCTCAGGACTGCCTTGGCTGTGTCCCATAAGTTTTGGGTTGTTGTGAGTTCATTTTCATTTGTTTCCAGAAACCTTTTGATTTCTTCCCTAATATCATTCTTGACCCATTCATTGTTTAGTAGCATGCTGTTTAATCTCCATGATTTTGAGTGTTTTTGTTTTTTTTCCTTCGGGCTGGTTTCTAGCTTCAGTCCCTTGTGGTCTGAGAAAGTGATTGGTATGATTTTAATTTTCTTGAACTTGTTGAGGCTTGTTTGGTGTCCTATCATGTGGTCTATCTTTGAGAATGTTCCATGTACATTTGAAAAGAATGTATATTTAGCTTCTTTTGGGTGGAGGGCTCTGTATATATCAGTAAAGCCCATTTCATCAAGGGTATTGTTCAATGCCACAATATCTTTGTTGATATTTTGTTTAGAAGATCTGTCCATTTTTGATAGTGGGGTGTTAAAAACCCCCACTGTAATTGTGTTGCTGTCCATGTCTTTCTTGAAGTCCTCTAAGACTTTCTTTATGTATTTGGGTGCTCCTATGTTGGATGCATATATATTTACAATATTTATATCTTCTTGATGTATTTTTCCCTTGAGTATTATGAAATGACCTTCTGGGTCTCTCTTTATGGACCTTTTTTGGAAGTCTATTTTGTCTGATATAAGTATTGCTACCCCAGCTTTTTTTCCTGTCCATTTGGTTGGAAGATTTGTTTCCATCCCTTCACTTTCAGCCTGTGTAGGTCTTTCATCCTGAGGTGGGTCTCTTGTAGACAGCAGATATGTGGGTCATTTTTTCTTATCCAATCAGCTATTCTATGTCTTTTGATTGGAGCATTTAATCCATTTACGTTTAAGGTTATTATTGATAGGTACTTATTCATTGTCTTTTATGTACATGTGTTCCTCTCTCTCTCTCTCTCTCTCTCTCTCTCTCTCTCTCTCTCTCTCTCTCTCTCTCTCTCTTTTCCTTTCCTTCCTTAAAGCAGTCCCTTTAGGATCTCTTGCAGAGCTGGTTTGGTCGAGGTGTATTCTTTTAGACTTCTTTTGTCTGGGAAGCTTATTATTTGGCCTTCTATCTTGATTGAAAGCCTTGATGGACATAGCAGCCTTGGTTGCAGCCCTCTGGTTCTCATTACCTGGAGTATTTCTTGCCATTCTCTTCTGGCTTGAAGGGGTTTCTTTGAGAAGTCAGCTGTTAGCTTTATTGGGGCTCCCTTGTATGTTACTTCCTTTTTCTCCCTTGCTGCCTTTAAGATTCTCTGTTTGTCTTGAAATTTTCCCATTTTAATTATGATGTGTCTTGGGGTGGGTCTCTTTGGGTTCCACTTGATTGGGACTCTCCATGTTTCCTGGATTTGTGTGACTTTTTCTCTCATCAAATTAGGAAGTTCTCCTTCATTACTTGTTCAACTAGGTTTTAGATCCTTTGCTTTTCTTCTTCTCCTTCTGGTATTCCTATTATACGGATATTATTACGTTTCATATTGTCTTGCATTTCTCTTAATCCCTCTTCATTCTTTCTGAGCCTCTTTTCCTTTTCTTGCTCTTTCTGGGTGCTGTTTTCTACTTGTCCTCCAGCTCGCTAATCCAGTCTTCTGCTTCATCGATCCTGCTTTACATTCCTTCTACTGTGTTCTTCAGTTCAGAAATTGTATTCTTCATTTCCTCTTGACCTTTGTTGAGAGTTTCTATTTCCTTTTTCATGTTTATATAATTCTCAGTGAGATTGATGTAGTTTCCCTCTAATTTCTGAAAGCTCATTGTGAGTTCATTGAACTTCCTGGTCATCATTGTTTTGAACTCACTATCTGATAGTTGAGTTGCCTCTATTTCATTTAGAATTTTTCCTGAGGCTTCCTCACTTTCCTTCAATTGGGGGTTGTTTCTTTGTTTTCTCATTGTTCGTGGGTTTCTTCTTTTTTCTTCTTGTTTGTTAATTTGATCTGTTCTAATTCCCTTTAATTATGGTGTGAATTTTGTGGTAGAATATTTGTAAGATTCAGTGGTGTAATCTCCTTTGTGTATCCTGGTGCTCACAGCTTCCCCCTATTCTTTTTTGTGATCATTTGGCGGAGTAAGGCAAAATGGTTTAAAACAGCAAGACAGTACACTATGATATTTACTTTAGCAGCCAGTAGAGAAGAGATGGGTTATCCTTTGGCTCCTTATAGTGTTAACCGTGATCATTCGCCCCACTATCCAAGTTTTAGAAAGGATGGAAAGAAGGTAAGACTCTTATTGGGGACGAGAGGATTGTTAGTTGGATCTAGAAAGCTGTGAGGCTGTGGGAGGTCAGATTCTAAGGTAGGGTTGGACTAAAGATTAGTATATAGGAGTAGTAAAAGAATAGAGACAACCCCCACAATAGTATAATTCAGAAAATTGCAAAGTGGGCTGAGATCAGGTAGGGGTATTGAGAAGCATTTACAATTGTATAGTTAGGTCTTACTAGCAGTAATAGTAAAGTGACAGTCTTGTGGTAGAATTGATGAGGTCTAGATAACAAGAATAAAGAGTATAGAACCTTGAGAGGTGTATTAATGGAAACCAGATGAAGGATAGTAACTTATCAACACCTTGTGACTGAGATACCAGGGGGAACCTATCAAATGACAGTATAACCAGGCAAGCAAAGAAGATTATACAGAAAGAAAAAGAATACCAAAATATTATTAAAATAAAAAATGTCAGAAGAGTGAGAAAAGGATAATACAAATTTACAGTGACTTGCAAGATTAAAAAAAGGAAAGAAAAGCAGAAGATGTAGTGCAGGAGAGATAAACTTGGAGTGGAAAGAATAATATTAGGATGAATGGAAGAGAAACATAAGGGATTGCAAGATAAAAATAATAAGAATTGAAAAATAAAATGTCACATAAAACACAGCATAAAATCAATCAACCAACAACAGCCAGAGAAACCAAACAAAACTACAAAAAAACCCGAAACAAACAAACAAACAAACAAACAACCAAAAAAAACCCCTCTTGTTGGTTTCTAACTGGCCAGACCAGTTTTTCTGATCTTGCTGGCTTCAGCTGGCTGAGGGACCTTTGAAATGCTTCTCTCTCTCCCAGCCAGAACTTAGCAGGTCTGTCAGGTAGCCTGGGCGCTCCCGAACACACTGGCTCTTTGGATCTCACTTCCACATTCTTCCGGACTCCGGGGTCCTGCAGGTTTCCAGCTCTATGATCTCAGGAGGCACCCGCGACATTTTGGGATTCACTGCGCCCTCCCTGGGGATCGTAAAAGGGTGCACCCCTCCCCCAAACTTTTGAAATTGGGGTCTAGGATTGCCTTAAGCACCTTGCTGTGACCCTTCTGGGATCAAAGGGAGTGAGAGTCAGTCATCTTGACGGTGTGCGAGCCTAGCCGTTTCCAGCTCCCTGTTCCCCGCCGAACTGCACTCCGACCGGGTGTGGGTGCCTTTCCTGGCTCCCCCAGTCGGGCTGGCTGGATGTCTCTGAGCCACCACTGCAGGAACTCACCAAGTGCCATGTCCCTCCTGGGATTGCAGCACGAGATTCAGGCCTCCGTATGGGGTGTGAGCGGAGCTCAGCCTGGTTCTGTATTCTCCACTGATCTGCACTTCCACCAGGCTAGGGGTGCAGGCGCCCTTCCAGGCTGCCCCTGGTCCTGTCGGCTAGAGTCCCTCACTCCTCTCAGGTCTCTGGGCGGGTGTTCATAGTCCCTGGGCGATTTTTTCCCAATCCAACTGGCCAATCTTTTCCTTTTAGCAACACGTTCTCCCCTGGAGTTGCTCACCCACGTATTTGGGGAAGGGAGCAGTGACTTCCCTCTCCGAGGCGCCCTGGGGTAGACCCCGGAGCACTGGGCAGGCCCAGGGTCTGCACACCCCTAGACCCCACGCTGATCCCTGGGCCCCTTTTGTCCTGTAGCAGACTCCTTACCGTCTGGTTTTCCAGTGAGCGCAATAATTTTTGATGTCCTGCTTTCAAAAGTGATTTGGTAACCTAGCCCACTTGCTCTGTTTCTCCACCGATCCTTGAGTTTCCCCCCTCTTCACAGAAGCCGAGAAAAATGCTGCCTAGAGTAAAGCCACCATCTTCCCTGTCCCAGATTATTTATTTATGACAAAATCTCTTAGTGAGCTGAGTAGAAAAAGATTTCTTTAATTCCCTTAAATGGGTGATGATTATATTTTAAAACCCTCAGCAAATATTATACTTAATGGAGAAACTTTAAGTGCATTCCTATTAAGACTGGAAACAAGATAAATATTATCACTGTCAGAAACCACAATATTACAACCAATACTATAATACTGGAAATCCTGGGCAATGCTGAAGGAAAGAGAAATAAGAAGATTGGGAAAAAAAGAAACTAATTTTTTTCAGGTAATATATTTATCTACTCAGAATAATGAATAGAATCAATAGGTAAGTTATAAGAACTTGGTGTGTATATATAATCAAATTGTAAGAGCATTTCCAACAGCATACAACTAGAAATGTTATTAAAAAGCAAGATGCCACTCACATAGCAATAACAAATAAAAAATGTCTGGTAATTAACTTAACCAAGAATACTTAAGATCTTCTTGATGAAATTTAAATATTCTAATAAAGGACAAAGAAAAAATCTGAGGAGTGAGAGACTCCTAGTTCTTGGGTGAGAAAACTTAATGTTCTAAAGATATCAACTCTCCCCACATTTATCTAATAAATACAGTTTAATGCCACAAAATTCTTGTTAGAAATTTAAGATCCATGATAAATTTACTCTAAATTTGCCTGATGTTGAAGTAGTAGAGTATTTCTTAAGCAGAATTTTCAAAAACCACCCTAGCTGGGATAGCTCAGTGGGTTGAGTGTGGGCTGCAAACCAAAAGGTCACCGGTTCAATTCCCAGTCAGGGTACATGCCTGGGTTGTGGGCCAGATCCCCAGTGGGGGCCACGTGAGAGGCAATCACACATTAATATTTCTCTCTCTCCACCTCCCTCCATTCTCTAAAAATAAATAAATACAATCTTTAAAAAAACTCTTCAAAAACAATATGATATAAAATTGGTTTTTGAGTACATCAAAGTTAAAAGTTTCTGTTATACAAAGGGCACATGAATAAAGTTAAAAACATGTTTCAAAATGGGAGAAGAGGCTTTACAATGTTTCAAATGAACAGGGGATTTTTATGTAGACTATAAATGATACAAATCAAACAAAACATAAATCAAACAAATCAACAAGAAAAAGACAGTAACCTCAATAGAAAAATGGGTAAAACATATCAATAGGAAATATACAGAGCAATAAACTCAAAAAGCTAGTAAATCATAAGTAACTAAGGCAATTAACACAACACTGAGCTATAATTACAAACCTATTTGGTGGGAAAAAATTAGAAGGCTGAATTATGCCTCATGTTAGCTGCATATCAGACTATGTTCTAATGATGAGAGTAAGAACTGGCACAGCTATTGGGAAGCATGACCTGTACTATTCAGGCAAAGTAAGTAAATCTGTGTCCTATAAAGTGGTTGGATTGAAAGGAGGGTAAAACAATGAAAGGAGTAGAGGAAATAAGATTTCTGGCTTGACTAACTGGGTAGATTCTGGTGACAGAGCCCAAGGAGAAGGAGGAGGAGGAGCTGGTGTGGAGATAAAGATTATGTATTTCATTTTGCACCTGTCAAGAATAATGAACTATGGGACACTCTGATGCATACAGTAGATACTTAATATTAATGTCTCATCGATCAAATAAATTTTTTCTTCTGTATTCAGGAAACATTGACTCAGTTTATAATTTCCTTCAACTTAAATTATGTTAGTTTTTATAGTATAAGGACTAACACTTTCTATTAAGTGATGAAAGAATAAATAGATAACACTGATTTTTCAGATCATCAAAACTCTTAAGCTATAGTTAGCAGCTGAGTGGGAAGACATTTGTACTTTCTCCAAGCCACCTAATGTCAACATTCTTGGGTATTGTTTTTCAAGTGAGGTAAAGAATGTTTAAGAGAGCTGAACACTCAAGTATTTTGGTCCCAGAGTAGCTGAATTTAAATACTGGCTCTACCGCTAGCAAACTGTGCAATTTTGGGAAAGATGTTTAGCCTTTCAATAAATGAGACTATTAATAATTACCTTCCTGGAATGTTATTAGGAATGAAACAAAATGATATAGATTAAGTATCAGATACAAAGTAGATGTGTCATAAAAGCTATCTATTATTATTATACCATACCACTGTAGACCCTTACCTTCATCTTTATTCATTCTAAATTTCACAGAATAGTCTGTACCAGTACTGTCCAATAGGAATAGAATGCAAGCCATATACAGGGCCTAGCACAAATAACTCCTTTTTATTATTACAAAATCTTTTGTTATAAAGTCATAAGCATGTAATTCTGTAACATAACAATATCAAGCACAATGTTCAAATTAAAACTATAAATTATTACACTCATTATTACCCCACCAACCACACTCAGGCAGGCCTTGCTTTTATGGGACTCCATGTGTCATTTAAATTTTAATAGCCATAATAAGAAAGTTAAAAGTAACTGGTCACATTGACTTTAATAATATATATTATTTAAACCAATATATATAATTTCAACATGTGACCAATATTACAGTTATTAATAAGCTATTTTACATTCATTTGGTACTATTTTCTTTTTTTTAAATTTTATTTATTTATTTTTTAGAGAGGGAAGGGAGGGAGATAGAGAGAGAGAGAGAGAAACATCAATGTGTGGTTGCTGGGGGTTATGGCCTGCAACCCAGCTATGTACCCTGGCTGGGAATTGAACCTGGGACACTTTGGTTCCCAGCCCACGCTCAATCCACTGAGCTACGCCAGCCAGGGCCCATTTGGTACTATTTTCAAAATATGGTGTGTATTTTATACTTCAAAGGAGCCACATTTTAAGTGCTTAATTGTCATATGTGACTAGTGGCTACTACTATTGATACACTGAACAGCTCTATAATCAATATTTTATATTCTGCATTATTTAAACATTCTCTTTAAAACCAACAGATTCTTTGTATCACTCTCAGATCATAAGAGTTTGCCTAAGAAAAAACTTGGCATTTTTTCCCTACCTCAGTCATTAGAAATGGAGGTTTCTCTGGACCAGTCATTAGAACTTCAGTGCTTCTGGAAACAGGTCTTTGCGAACACTCCTGTCTTTCTCTATAGTCTGTGTAACCACACTGAATGGGGCTTTGGAAAGACGCCTTGAACCAGGAGTCCATGGAGTTGTAGCTGTACCTTGAGGAGACTGCAGGTTTTCTGACTCTTGTCCTCAGGGTTCAGAATATTAATTCTGAAACATCTTATGCCCTCCCCAACCTTAGAAGATCCAAACCACACCAGCCATTAAACAAGTGGGAGGGAAAGAGGCAAATTTTTCCATTTGGGGCTCACTCACATTCAAATGCAATGGAGCAAGACATTTCTCTTGTGTTTGGAATTGGTTTGGAATGAGCTATGGGCTATGAGAAGAAAGAAATACGTATTGTATAAGCTTATGGTAACCACAAATTGGGTAAGACAAGTATCAACAATACTTGAAACAAATGAAAATGTATGAAATTATTACTTTTTTTCTGCAATAGCTAATGGAATATCCTGCTCTGGGTGAGATGGTGACCAGAGGACTTCTCTCAGATCCATTTAAATCTATTATTCTCTAGCTTTTAAAGTAATTATGTAGAGAAGGTTTCCTTTATAGTAGTGAAAACATATAAGATGAAATTTACCATCTTACAAGCCAGATACCTAAAACTTTTTCTTCTTGGTAATCTGAAACTCTATATACATTAAACAAAGCATCCTTTCCCATTTCCCCCAGACCCTGGAAACCACTGCTTTACTTTGCATTTCTTTGCAAAGTTTGTCTTTTTATTATTTTATTATTTTCTTTCTGTCTTTTACTCCCACCCCAGCCCACCTCCCCCAGACCTCCGCACCTCCCTCCCACTTCCTCCACTGCTCTAGTTTTTGTCCATGTGTCCTTTACACTTGTTCCTGTAAACCCTCCCTCTTTTCCCCTGAAATTCCCTCCCCTCTTCCCTCTGGTCACTGTCAGCCTGTCCTCTATTTCAGTGTCTTTGGTTATATTTTGCTTGTTTATTTGTTTTGTTGTTTAGGTTCCTGTTAAAGATGAGATCATATGGTATTTGTATTTCATCACCTGGCTTGTTTTGCTTAGCATAATGCTTTCCAGCTCCATCCATGCTGTTGCAAAGGGTAGGAGCTCCTTCTTTCTTTCTGCTGCACAGAAATCCATTGTGTAAATGTACCATAGTGTTTTGATCCATTCATTTACTGATGGGCACCTCGGTTGCTTCCAATACTTGGCTATTGTAAATTGTGCTGCTATGAACATTGGAGTGCATAGGTTCTTTTGGATTGGTGTTTCAGGATTCTCTGGGTATAATCCTAGCAGTGGAATTGCTGGGTCAAAAGGCAGATCCATTTTTAGTTTTCTGAGAAAATTCCATACTGTTTTCCATTGTGGTGGTACCAGTCTGCAATCCCACCAACAGGGCACTAGGGTCCCCCTTTCTCCAAAACCTCTCCCAACACTTGTTTGTTGCTTTGTTTATGATGGCCATTCTGGCTGGTGTGAAGTGGTATCTCATGGTTTGAATTTGCATCTCTCTGATAGCTACCAATACTGGGCATCTTTTCATGTGTCTCTGGATCCTCTGTATGTCCTCCTTGGAGAAGTGTCTGTTCAAGTCCTTTGCCCACTCTTTAATTGGGTTGCTTGTCTTCTTAGAGTGGAGTCGTGTTAAGTTCTTTATATATTTTGGAGATGAAGCCCTTGTCTGAGGTATCATTGGCAAATATATTTTCCCATACAGTTGGTTCTCTTTTTATTTTAATACTGTTTTCTTTAGCTATGCAGGAGATTTTCATTTTGATGGGGTCCCATTTTTTTATTCTTTCCTTTATGTCCCTTGCTCTAGGGGACATATCATTAAAAATGTTGCTGCCTGAAATATCTGAGATTTTCCTGCCTATGTTCTCCTCTAGGACTTTAATGGTGTCATGGTTTATGTTTAAATCTTTTATCCACCTTGAATTTATTTTTGTGTATGGTGTAAGTTGGTGCTCAAGTTTCATTTTTTTGCACATAGCTGACCAGTACTCCCAACACCATTTGTTGAAGAGGCTATTTTTACTCCATTTTATGTTGCTGTCACCTTTGTCAAATATTAACTGACTGCAGAAACTTGGGTTTATTTCTGGGCTCTCTGTTCTGTTCCATTGGTCCACGTGCCTGTTCTTATGCCAGTACCAGGCTGTTTTGATTATAGTGGCCTTGTAACAGAGTTTGGTAACGGGTATTGTGATCCCTCCTACTTTGCTCTTCTTTCTCAAAATTGCAGCAGCTATTTGGTTTGTTTATGGTTCCATATAAATTTTTGAAGTATTTGTTCCATGTCTGTGAAATGTGCCATTGGTACTTTGATAGGTATTGCATTGATTTTGTAAATTGCTTTGGGTAGTATGGACATTTTGATGATGTTAATTCTTCCAATCCATGAACACGGTATATGTTTCCATTTGTTTGTGTCTTCCTTGATTTCTTTCCCCAGTGTTATGTAGTTTTCTGCATATAGATCTTTTACCTCCTTGGTTAGGTTTATTCCTAGGTATTTTATTTTTCATTTTGCTATATCAAATGGGATTTTTTTCTTGATTTCTGCTTCTGCTGTTTCATTGTTGGTGTACAGAAATGCCTTTGATTTCTGGATATTGACTTTGTATCCCGCTGTTTTGCCAAATTCATTTAATAGGTCAAGCAGTTTTTTGGTGGAGTCTGTACAATAGTCTATGTACACTATCATGTCATCTGTAAATAGTGACAGTTTTGTTTCCTTCTTTCCGATTTAGATGCCTTTATTTCTTTTTCTTGTCTGATCACTGTGGCTAAAACTTCCAATTCTATCTTGAATAGAAGTGATGAAAGTGGACAACCTTGTCTTGTTTCTGATCTTAGTGGAAAAGATTTTAGTTTTTGCCCATTGAGTATGATGTTGGCTGAAGTTCTCTCATATATGGCCTTTATTATGTTGAGGAATGCTCCCTCTATTCCCACTTTGCCAAGTGTTTTTATCATGAATGGGTGGTGTACCTTATCAAATGCTTTTCCCACATCTATTGATATGATCATGTGATTTTTTTCTTTGCTGTTGTTTATGTGATGTGTTACATTTACTGATTTGTGAATATTCTACCATCCTTGCAACTCTGCAATGAATCCCACTTGGTCATGGTGTATGATCTTTTTAATATATTGTTGGATGCAGTTTGCCAGTATTTTGTTGAGGATTTTAGTGTCTATGTTCATCAGTGATATTGGCCTGAAGTTTTCTTTCTTTGTTGTGTCTTTATTTGGTTTTGGGATTAGGATGATGTTGGCCTCATCAAAAGAGTTTGGGAGTCTTCCATCATTTTGGATTTTTTTGGAATAGTCTGTGAATGATAGGGGTTAGCTCTTCCTCAAATGCTTTGTAGAATTCTCCTGTGAAACCATCTGCTCCCGGGCTTTTGTGTTTTGGGAGTTTTTTGATTACTGCTTCAATTTTTTTTGTTGCTATTGGTCTGTTCAGGCTTTCTGCTTCTTTTTCATTGAGTTTTGGAGGATTATATTTTTCTAGAAATTTCTCCATTTCACCTAGGTTTTCCAATTTCTTGGCATACAGTTCTTTGTAGTAATTTCTTACAATCCTTTGTATTTCTGTGGTATCTGTTGTAATCTCTCCTCTTTCATTTCTGACTGTGTTTACTTGAGTCTTGTCTCTTTTTTTCTTGATGAGTCTGCTTAAAGGCTTGTTGATTTTGTTTATCTTTTCAAAGAACCAGTTCTGGAATTATTGATGTTTAGAATTGTGTTTTTAGTCTCTATATCATTTAATTCTGCTCTGATCTTGGTTATTTCCTTCCTCCTACTTGCTGTGGTGTGTCTTTGTTGCTGTTCCTGAGTTCTTGTAGCTGTAGGGTTTTGTTGTTTGTTTGAAATGTTTCTATCTTTTTTAGGTAGGCCTGTATCCCTATGAAGTTCCCTCTCATGACTGCCTTGGCTGTGTCCCATAAGTTTAGGGTTGTTGTGAGTTCATTTTCATTTGTTTCCAGAAACCTTTTGATTTCCTCTCTAATCTCATTTTTGACCCATTCATTGTTTAATAGCATGCTATTCAATCTCCATGATTTTGAGTGCTTTTGTTTTTTTTTTCCGTTGAGGTTGGTTTCTAGTTTCAGTCCCTTGTGGTGGGAGAAAGTGATTGGTATGATTTCAATTTCCTTGATTTTGTTGAGGCTTGTTTTGTGTCACATAATGTGGTCTGTCTTTAAAATGTTCCATGTGCATTTCAAAAGAATGTGTATTTAGCTTCTTTGGGATGAAGGGATCTATATATATCAGTTAAGTCCATTTCATCAAGGGTATTGTTCAATGCCACAATATCTTTGTTGATATTTTGTTTGGATCTGTCCATTTTTTACAGTGGGGTGATAAAATCCCCTACTATAATTGTGTTGCTGCCCATATCTTTCTTGAAGTCCTCTAAAATTTATGTATTTGGGTTCTCCTATGTTGGGTGCATATATATTTACAATGTTTATGTCTTCTTTTCTTGGTGGAATCTTCCCTTGAGTATTATGTAGTGATCTTCTGGTTCTCTCTTTATGACCCTTTTTTAAAAGTCTGTTTTGTCTGATATGAGTATTGCTACCCCAGCTTTTTTTTCCCTGTCCATTTGCTTGGAATATTTGTTTCCATCCCTTCAATTTCAGTCTGTGTAGGTCTTTTGTCCTGAGGTGGGTCTCTTGTAGGCAGCATACATGTGGGTTATGCTTTCTTATCCATTCAGCTATTCTATGTCTTTTGACTGGAGCATTTAACCCCTTTATGTTTAAGGTTATTATTGATAAGTACGTATTCATTGCCATTTTTATACCTGTGTTTCTCTCTCATTCTCTCTCTCTCTCTCTCTCTCCCCCCCCCACCCCCTTCCTTTCCTTAAAGCAGTCCCTTTAGCATGTCTTGCAGAGCTGTTTTGGTGAAGGTGTATTCTTTTAGACTTCTTTTGTCTGGGAAGCTTCTTATTTGGCCTTCTATCTCGATTGAAAGCCTTGCTGGGGAAAGTAGCCTTGGTTGCAGGCCTCTGGTTCTCATTATTTGGAATACTTCTTGTTATTCTCTTCTGGCTTGGAGCTTTTCTGTTGAGAAGTCAGCTGCTAACCTTATCGGGGCTCCCTTATACATTACTTCCTTTTTCTCCCTTGCTGCCTTTAAGATTCTCTGTTTGTCTTGAAATTTTGCCATTTTAATTATGATATGTCTTGGGTTCCTCTTGATTGGGACTCCCTGTGTTTCCTGGATTTGTGTGACTTTTTTTCTCATCAAATTAGGGAAGTTTTCCCTCATTACTTTTTCAAATAGGTTTTCTATCCCTTGTTCTTCTTTTTCTCCTTCTGGTATCCCTATTATACAGATATTATTATGTTTCATATTGTCTTGTATTTCCCTTAGTCCCTCTTCATTGTTTCTGAGCTTCTTTTCCTTTTCTTGGTCTTTCTCGGTGTTTTTTCCCACTTTGTCCTCTAGCTCGCTAATCCGATCCTCTGCTTCATCAATCCTGCTTTTGGTTCCTTCTACTGTGTTCTTCAGTTCAGAAATTTTGTTCTTCATTTCCTCTTGGCCCTTG
This sequence comes from Phyllostomus discolor, assembly GCF_004126475.2. Taxonomy (NCBI): domain Eukaryota; kingdom Metazoa; phylum Chordata; class Mammalia; order Chiroptera; family Phyllostomidae; genus Phyllostomus; species Phyllostomus discolor. Next base: position 45,364,236 of record NC_040913.2, on the reverse strand, counting down.
TTGATAGTTTCTATTTTATTTTTCATATTGATATAGTTTGCAGTGAGTTCATTGTAGTTTCTCTTTAGTTTCTGGTAATTCATTGTGAGCTCATTGAGCTTCCTGATAACCATAGCTCTGAACTCAATATCTGATATTTGAATTGCCTCTATTTCATTTAGCATTCTTTCTGAGGCTTCTTCCTTTCCTTTCATTTGGGGATTTTTTTTTTTGTTTTCCCATTGTTTGTGAGACTCTTCTCGTTAGCCTCAGTGTGTTAAATTGATCTGTTTTGGCTCCCTGGGTTTATGCTGTGAACTTCTTTAGTAGAATACCTGTGAGATTCAGTGGTGCAGTCTCCTTGATCTCCTGAGTTTGTTGGTCTTGGGCTGTCCTTTAAGTTGGCTCTGTGTTTGTCTTTAGGTTTTGATTGTTGTTGGGTCTTTCTTTGGTGCGTCCTTCCTACCAGCTGATTAACTGAGGGTCATCTGTCCACCCCCTCTTGTATTTTGTAGTGCTGGTGAAGGCATGTTGTGTTGAAGCTGAAGCTGGTTCTTCCATGTGTACAAGGTTTTGAGGATTTCCTCTTGCTCATGTTCAGTTTTTTGTACTGGGTAGTTGTTTCTCCACTATTTAGTTGTATTTCCAGATAGGTCCTGGATTGAGGTTGTGTGATTTCCACTCCTTCCTTCACCTTCTTCTGTTGTTATCTGTTGGTGGTTCCTTTGTTGTTGGGTTTCCTCTTTCAGTGGGTATCCTGGTGTTCACTGCTTCCACCTACTGTTTTTTGTGATCATTTGGAGAGGGGAGGCAAAATGGTTTATGGCAGCAAGAGAGTTTTCTATAATATTTACAGTAGCAGCCAGTAGAGAAGAGATATGTATAGTGTTAACTATGATTTTCTACCCAACTAGCCACTTTTTAGAAAGGATGGGAAGAAGATAAGACTGTTGTTGTGGAGGGAAGGATTGTGAGTTGGATCTAGAAAGCAGTGAGGTTGTAGGAGGTTAGATTCTGAGGTAAGGTAAGAGTATAAGATAGTAAACAAGTGTAGTGTGTGAGACAATAGAGTTAACCACTACAGTAACAGAGTTCAGGAAACAGTGAAGTGGACCAAGGTCTGGGAGGGGTGTTGTGAAGTATTTACAATAGTATGGAACAGCTATTATCTACAATAATATTAGAGCAACAATCATATGACAGAATCTATGTGATCTGGATAACAAGAATAGGAAGTATAGGACCTTGAGTAGTTTGCTAATGGAACACAAGTGAAGTGAAGGACAGTAAGTTAGCAATACACTGTGAAAGAAATATCAGGGGAAACCTGTCAAATGATACAATATAACCAGCCAAACAAAGACTATACAGAAAGAAGAGGAATATAAAAATACTATTAAAATAAAAGATGTAAGAATAATGAAAAAAATAATACAAATATGCAATAACTTGCATGTTCTCTGTAATGACAATGTGAAATTTGTCTCACTGTCTCAGCTGTTGGGATGCCCCTTCTTTGGGTCCAACTCTGGTCTTTTCAGGGTTCTAGGGTTTTTTTTATCTCACTTGTGGGTATAAAAAAAGCAGAAGAAGGAAGAAGAGATAAAATTGGAAAGCAAGGAAGAAAGAATAAAACAAGAAAGAAGGAAAGAGAGGGAAAAGGAATTGAAAGATAAAAAGAATAAAAATTAAAAAAATAAAAGATTACTTTTAAAATCAAAACAAGAGAAAGCACAAAAAGGGCTCTTGTTGGTTTCAATGGGCCAAAATAGTTTTTTTGGTCTTGCTGGATGCAGCAGGCTGAGGGGGGATTGTTATGGCTTTTCTCCCTTCCTGATATGCACTCAGACAGTCTTGAGCGCAGTCTCTCCAGAGCTAGCCTGGCACCTCTCCCCAGCACCCTGGGTGTGGGATTCAGGTCTTCTACAGAGCACTCTTTCCCTGGGATTACTGCTGTGGGCTGGGGTGTGGGCGCACTGTGCTCTGTCAAGCTGTCTCGGTCTGGCAGGTTTGGGAGTGCACTCTTTCTAGTGCTATGAGGGTGTGCAGGGCCTTCTGCGTAAACTCCGTGCAACCTCAGGATCGCTGCCCAGCTGGGTGGGGAGGAGGTCAGAGTGGCTATTGCAGGAGAATTCCCCACACAGTTTTTCTTTTTGAGAAATTTATCCTACTCAAGCCTGCCACTCCATACAGCCCAATTCTCAAGCCAGACCGGTGACTCTTGAGGTCAGGGCCCATCACTGTGCGACTCTCAACTCTCCCAAGCCGATGTCCACAGACTCTGAGGGTGATCACAGCCCCTGTGTGCTTATCACTTTGTCCTTATTCCCCTCTCTGTGACTTCAAGCAACCAGGTCTCTCCCAGTGCTATTTAAACCTTGTTTGGCCTGGGAGGGAGCAGTTGAGCCCACTCTCTCCCAAGGACTCTGTGGCAGATGTGGTACAGGGCACTGGGCCTGGGTCTGCAGCCACCCTGGTTCCCACACTGGTCCTTGGGACCTTATTGTCCTGAAGCACTCTCCTTACTGTCTCGTTTTTCAGTGTTCACTACAATTTTTGGTTTCTTATTTTCATATATGCTGGGGTACTGTTGGCTGTTTGCTCTGTTCCTCCATAGATCAGCTAGGTTTTTCTCCCATGTGTAGGAGGAAGTGGAATCTGCTCCCTCCTACCTCACTGCCATCTTCCTCCCACCTACTTTGCATTTCTAAGAGTCTGACTACTTTAGATGCCTCACATAAATGGGGCCAAAGAGTATTTGTCTTCTTGTGACTAGCTTATTTCACTTAGCATGCTGTCTTCAAGGTTCATCCATATTGTCAGAACATTTTCAATAGTATTTTTAAAGTTTAATCTCCCAAATTTATCACTTCCTGAAATTTCATTTCATTTTACAGAGCAACAACTATATGCCACGTGCTGTACATGTGAAGCTTAATTTCATGTTGAGGAGCTTAGAAAGCTGAAATCTTGTCTCAAGTTAGTGCAGTCAGGGTTGGGACTTCCTTGAGACTTTACTTCAGTAAACTCTAAACATGCCAGAGAATACATAGAACTGTGTCCATTTAAATCTCTTTCCTCAGCCTAGCACTTCATTACTCTGTTTTCTTACTCTCCTGGGAGACGATTCAGGTTCACAAATTATGGGTAATGTAGGTAAAAAGTAATCATAGAATATGTGTGTGGCCTTGAATAAAGTGGAGATCAATTTGTAAACTCAGTATTTCATGCTCAGTGATTTGGGTGGTACATAGGCTGGTCAATAGCAAAGAATCCTACCTCACTAGACCATGTCCCTACCCTCTATCATTCCAAGTCCCAACACTTCTTGACATTTCCTGAGCAGCAGGGAATTTAGCCCTGCCTTGTGCATTTCAGGTCAAAGAGGAAAAGGGGAGCTCCAATGTGCAATTTCCAAGCTGAAAGGAACCAAGTGTCTTCTGATAAACAACACCAGTTTCTTTTCTTCTCTCCTCTTTTCTTTCTCTTCTCTTCTCTGCCTCTCTATCTCTCACACACACAATGAAGGAATTAAACTGGCCTGCCTTTGAAATGGGCTAGACAGGGTAAACAAGGGGAGATCTTGTTTTCCCTTCATGCTGGAAAAATAACATTTCTCCCTTTCCAGCTCAGTACAGTTGACTGAATTGGAAGGGAATCTGTTTTCTCTGGAAAGATTTATTTGCCCAACAGTTGTGTTTTTGTATATGTGTGTGTTTTGGCAAGAGGTGATAGATTTTCCAGAACAAGGGTCGTCTTGTTCACAGTTTTAAGGGGCCCAGAAGTTGACTGAGGAATTTAACATTAGGGAAAGCTTTTTCAGCCTTCATTATCACTATGTACACACTCCAGAGCATTTCACATTGGCTTGGGTGTTAGCACAGGGAGGTGAGTGTGCTGGGGCAGTGACTTTGAGGTCCTTCCATGCTCATGGAGAGCAGATAGAAACGGCTCTCCTTTCTTCACCTCAATCTCAAAATAGGGGCTGTTAGAAAGCTTCTGCATTTCTATTTTTCAAATAGAGAATTGTTTCTAAAATAGGTAAACAATTTTTTAATAAAGCCATGTGGAAAAGCTAAGAGTAGAATAACCCCTTCTCCCCACAATCAGACTTCTTTTCCCACCTAGAGACACATTGTTTCAGGATCAAGTAAAGCTGTAAAGTTCTTTCTAGCTGAATTAGAGAGAAGATTTCTAGGATTTATTAGATGCCCTCTGTCTTTTATATTCAGCTTCACCAAGTACTTGCATCACATTGGAAATTTAGAGCAAATATCTCCTACTTCATGGAGAATTGTTTTGACTCCTTCTAACTTTCTTATATTATGTTCCAGGCATTAATATAATATAAAATGAAATTGCATACTTTAGGATATTTTCTTGAGAACATTTCTTTGAAGGTGAATGGACTACTTCTTTGTCAATTTTTAAAAAGTTCAATATATATGTACATATACTAACACCAAAAATATTTCCATATATATTTTCCAGTGTTAAAATACATATATATGTTAGAAAAATATATATATATATATTTCCAAGTCACTGCTTGCTAGCTCAACTGACAGCTTAGCTGGATTTTGCACAAGTGACTTTTCACTCAGTTGCTCTTTGCCTTGCCAGGTGTGGCTGGCCAATGTAAAGGAAAGGAAAGGAAAGGTGTTTTTCCTTTGAGCAAAAACATTACAACTTTTACCACATTTTCCATTGCCCAGTATCTGTTTTCAAGGAAGCACAGAATGGCAGAAAACAGAGGAGTCTGAAATTTCTCCTTTGTAGATATTGGCTCCCAGCCTCTTAGTGCATTTAACTTAGTAAATGTCCACATAATTAAATGAGGGGAAAGTAGAATTTTTCTTTGATGGCAGAATGGTTTCCATGAGGAAAAACTGGGCACTGGTGCTGACTCTGAAGTGTTGCTGGAAGAATTCATAATAGCCAGGCACCCTCCTTCAGTGCCTGGATGGCCCACATCCCCAGGGGCTGGCAGTAATCATAGGGCTTAGTAAGCATACACCTTCTTGAGGCATTTTAACTTTTACAAATACATTCTTCTTATTGTGTATCAAAGTCCATGAATTTGGCATAGTTGGAAATTTCACTAATTCCTATTATGTTATTTATTACCCAGTTTGAAGATGGTTGGACCTGAATAGAAGCTAAATGAATTTTATACTGGCTTAAGGTTACCCAGCACTGCAGTTCTAGAAGAATCAGCAGGTGTCTCTGAGAAAGACCTCGAAAGTTTTCTAGGATAGGGTCCAGTCTTTTCCTCTTCATCTGTTCTCCAAACATTTACCCCATGTTTGGTGTTAAATAAGTATTAATTAGAAATTCTGAAAATAAAGTAAAAAGTATATATAAGAGAGAAGAGAGAAAGGGCAGCTTGCTGCACATTAGCAAAGGATAAAACAAGGTGATTATCCAAAAGAACTGGACCTGATTCTCAGTCTTTATACTCTTTTTAAAAAAATTTTATTTTAATCATTGTTCAAGTACATTTTTCTGTCCTTTACTCCCATTCCAGCCCTCCCACCCAACTCTCCCCACCTCCTTCTCATTTCCTCCCCCACTAGTTTTTGCCCATGTGTCCTTTACATTTGTTCCTGTAAACCCTTCCCACTCTCCCTTGAAATTCCCTCCCCTCTCCCCTCTGGTCACTGTCAGCCTGTCCTCTATTTCAGTGTCTTTGACTATATTTTGCTTGTTTGTTTTGTTGTTTAGGTTCCTGTTAAAGATGAGATCATATGGTATTTGTCTTTCACTGCCTGGCTTATTTTGCTTAGCATATATCCTTGTAAGGCTCCCAGGCAAATGAAACTTCGCAAATGATGCTTCAGGTTTTTCTCTGTCATTCTCCCTTCTGGGATTCACCTCCAACGGAGCCCCCTAAACTCTGTGCATTCATTCCTCCATCTGCATTCTGCCTTTCTCACCCATGGTGTTGAGAACCCTCCCAGGCAACTGCTTCTCTTGCCTCACGTCCTATCTCTTCCCCTCCATCCAATGGCCTCAGGAGTTTGGGAAAAGTAAAAACAGCTCCTTCATCAAGAAGCAAGCAATCTCTGGGATGGAATATTATGTAAGGCTAGATGAATCCTGTTCGCTGAGTTTCTGCATGTGAGACAAGAGGTGGCCGCCTTGAGTTATGAGAAGGTTTAAGGTGGGCTGTTAGCAATTGCCAGCTAGTTGACAAGGATGTTTGTTCACAGAGATGTGTTTCTCACTTGGGCTGTGAACAGCTTAATATAATAGGATGGGGTAAAAACTATTTCAGCAGCTGACTTCAGAATTCCTCCCACTTTGGTGAGCCAGCTCCTTCTGATATAAATGGTGAACAGGAAGGTTAGGGCCAGGAAATTTATGGAAGGGAAAACTAGGCAGAGAGAGGGTTGACTTGCTCTGTATAAGAAAATGAAAACATAACTTTTTGCTAGTGAGGGTGGGGTAAAAGTAGAGGGAGAGTGTTGAAATACCTGGTAGTAGGCCTCAGGTGATGGAAGGAAATATTGATACCATATCCATTTTAATTATTTTGTTTACATTGGTATGATGTAAACCTATTTATCTAAGTCTCCAGTAAAGGACATTAAGTACATAAATTATAATAAAGTATATACAAAGACAGTATGTATACTTGTGTGTGTGAAAAATCAAGGGCTTCTTCTGAATTTTCTACATTCAGATCCACATGCAGAAAAATCTCATGTGGACAATGAAGTAATATGCATATTGATACAAAGAGTCAATATTTAAATGGAAAGAATTGGAACTTGACTGGTGATATCTCATAAGGCACACCTTCATTATGCATCCAGAATCCAGGATGCAGAAGGGATGCAAGGCCCCCTCAGATAGAAATGTGGGGCAATTGCTCGAGACTCAATGGACACATTTTGGTTTTCTCTGACACCATGGTTAAATTAAAAGCACATTTAGCAATGTAAGGGGAGGTGGCTGGGCAGCTGCTTACTGACTTGATTTGGGTATAGTAATATTACCTAGGAAATGAGACCAAAGCAAAAGAAATTTTAACCTTCTACCCAGCACACTAACTCTATTGAAAGAGATCCTGGCCTTTCTTCACAAAAATTTATGCATCACGGACATATGGAATCATCTAAAAATGTTAATGTCATGAACTCAGATTTGACAAAGGCTATAGAGCACATGACTTCAACCTCTGGAACCAAGTGCCAGGACTTGACCCCACTTACTTGTAAATGACTTTATGCAAGTTCCTTAAACTCCCTGTCCCTCAGTTTCCTCTTCTGTACCATAGAAATAATCACAGTTCCTAGCTCAGAAGGTTCTTGTGAACATTAAGTGAATTAGTATAAAAAAAAACCACTTAGAATAATTCTGGAACATTCAGTATCTGAATTATTGTGATCCTGCCTTTATCATGGGAAGTTGGAAAGGGATTATAAATTCTAGGAACTTTATGTTTTCATAGCTACTAACAACGACGAATAATAGGAGCAAAGAGCATGCTCCTGTTATTCATACTTTACCCCCATTGGTTAAAGATGGATCTGCATTAAGTCAAATTTCAGGCCAGGGTCAGTTGTTGTAAGACTTGGATCATTCACTTATATATGTAAGAAAGAGGGAGAAGTTCAGGTACTTCCAAGTAATTGCCAAATGGACAAATAGAACACAAAGTGCCCTTAGGTCTAACCAGCAGACAAGGGCCTGAAATAAAATTACATTGTTTCTTACTTGTCTACTCAACACTTTTTGACACTATTCAAAGAAATTCAAAGGCTCTAATCTCTTAAGCCTGTTGTTCTCTTACTTTTGACATGTGAAATAAGTGGCATGTTATGTTCTAAATGAATGATATGCTCCCACAGGTGTGCTCAGGGCTATGATAAATTTGCTACATCTACATTCCTTTCTTCCACTTAGGAAGGCTTATCAGAATGTAAGTGAATACTGTGTGATTATTGTAGCCATAACTTTGAATCTATACTCATTCATATAAAATAGTACACCTTGTGATAAGTGCAGCACTGCCACCTTTATTTGTAATAAACTACATGCAAGATATAAAAGAGCCTTTACTCAGAAGTGATTGAAATCTAGAAGAAGCAGGAATGGTGGGTATATATTTCAATGTATTCCAAAGGAGCAATTATTCATTTTCCCCTTTTAAAAATCTTTTATTTTTTTGTATGATGATTCTTTCTGTATTCTATTCCCAGCAGAAGTAACTTACCTAGAGCTCTCTAGACTCAGCATCTCAGGGCCATTTTAGTGACTGCCTCATGCCTCACTATTTCTCTCATATCTCTTCCCTTCGTTTTCATCCTTAGTTCAGGTATTATTATCTTACATGAAGACTATTGTCTGTCCACTTGTTTCCCTGCCTTGTTTCTCTTTTCCCTATAATCATTTTATTTTGGTACTGCCAGCCAAATCTCCCTCAAAGAGTTTAAATATTCTTATTTTATTGTAACAAAACCCTAAATATCTACCTAGATCCAATGCAAACTCCTCACTTCAGCCCCTAATAAACCTTGCCATATGATCCCAACAAGCTTTCTGCTACCTCAACACTATGCCCCATCCAAAATATGATAGATAACCAGTGCTTGTGTGTCTCTTTGCTTATCTATTCTGCATTTATTAAAATGCTATCCATCCTTCAAGGTCCTAACTATCCTCAAACATTTCTCCCCTGATCCTCTCAATTGGATGTAATCATTCTTCCTTTGAACCCTTGTCATTAAATGAGCAGAAATTGCTGTATCTCAATTTAATTTCTATTGTTATCTCTAGTTCTCTAGTTCTTTGTCCCTGCCCCACCCCCCCACCAAATTGTCATTTTCTTGGCAGTTGGGGTGTTGTATCTCCTTTCATTCCAAGATGTTTTTTTTCATGAAGTGATAATCATAATCATATAATTGTTGTTGTTGCTGTTAATGAGAAAGGAGAAGGAGGAGGAGGAAGAGGAGAAGGAGAGGAGGAGAGGAAAAGATGGTTAGAGAGCTCTTTTGCTTCTGTAGTCATTATGATTGAACAGCTCTAACTATTGGAAAGTTTTTCTCTATATTCATCTAAAATCTGCCTGCTTAAAATTCAGTTTCATAAATATTTATTGACTTACCACTATGTGTAAATTGCATCATGTTAGGTATAAATCATATTTACTGACTCAAATATAGCCTGTATGATCACACTTTCCACCACCCATCATCAGGAACCTTTACACATTCTGAGGAGGAAAAAGGTTGCTCCTGAGTCCATCCTCTTAGCAGCTTCTTCACGCTTCTATCACTCCTACTTCGAGGACCTGCTATCCAGGTTAATTTCTTGAAAGTATCTTTCTCCACTCATCTCTGAGCTATAATATGTATGATGGGTGCATGGAAGGTTACTGACAGATTTTTTAGATTTATTGTTGTTATGTATAGAAGCCCTTGGGAGTCAGAGGCAAAAAGATTTATTCTTACATTTACACACACACAAAATGTGTCTGAGCCTTATGGTTAAATTTTCAAATATTTTAAGATTACTATCCTATTTCCCATAAATCTTCTTTGGCAATATTTATATATTTTGGAAACAAAATGTAAAGGGATAGTTAAAGATTCTTAAGCAAAATATCAGGAGATAGGTTTAAAAGGAGTGTATTTAGAAAGAGGAGTCATTTATTTAGGATTGAGTGGATAAATGACAATTCATAATTACAGGGGTGGGAAGAGTTTTGTGAGTCAGAATGTCTGGATTATATCAGTCTTTGGTGGTACTCCTAAATAGCTAGCAGAAAAATTGACTGAACTATAGTCTCATGGGTTAACTATGTGAATTAGACTTCGTTGTAAGTAATTGCTATGCAATGCATTATCTGTTATGCCACTTGGACCAGCCAAATCCACTGTTTTCCTTTCCATCACTGCTACCATTACCCTCATTGTCTCTGGGATCTCTATCCCCAGTTGTTCTTCTCTCCAAAACATACCACACAACCCAGTGAGGTACATAGCTCTAATTATGTTCCTGGCTTAGCAGTCTTGTTTTCTTAAATCTCAAGCTTCAATTGCCTCTCCTGCCACATCCCTGGAGGCATTCTTAAGCTTCATATAGAGTTGGCCACCCCCATTTCTAACCTATTATTTTTGATACAGATTTTAATCATAGTACTCATAACACTATTTTTTCATCTCTTCTATTTCCAAGACTGTAACTTTACATTTGCATTCCCAACACCAACCTACCAATCACACCTAGCACCCAGTGAGTGAATTAGGAATGAATGGAGGGTAAAGTTCAGTTTTCTTGCTACTGTATTCTAGGTATTCAATAATCTTGGCCCATTTCATCTCTCCAGTACACATCTTCATGGGCCCTATTCCTTTGAAAACCACAAAGCAAAACTTTCCCTAATCAAGACTTGAATATTCCCACTTTGATGGGGAAAATTTACTGTCCAGTTTGTTGCTTTCCCCTAGATGGCCTTTTCTGCTTGTTGATACTTGACACATTTTTCTTTTTTTTAAATTTTAATTTAATCATTGTTCAAGTACAGTTTTCTCCCTTTTATTCCCAACCCAGCCCACCTCCCAACCCTCCCCACTTCCCTCCCATTACCACCCACCCCTAGTTTTTCTCCATGTGTCTTTTAAATTTGATCCTGTAAACCCTACCCATTCCCCCCTGAAATACCCTCTTCTCTCCCCTCTGGTCACTGTCAGTCTGTCCCCTATTTCAGTGTCTTTGGTTATACTTTGCTTGTTTCTTTGTTTTGTTGTTTAGGTTCCTGTTAAAGGTGATATCATGTGGTATTTGTCTTTCACTGCCTGGCTTGTTTCACTTAGCATAATGCTTTCCAGCTCCATCCATGCTGTTGCAAAGGGTAGGAGCTCCTTCTTTCTTTCTGCTGCATAGAATTCCATTGTATAAATGTACCATAATTTTTTGATCCATTCATTTACTGATGGGCATCTTGGTTGCTTCCAGCACCTAGCTACTGTAAATTGTGCTGCTATGAATATTGGGATGCATAGGTTCTTTTGAATTGGTGTTTTAGTATTCTTAGGATAGAGTCCCAGCAGGGTCAAAAGGCAGATCCATTTTTAGTTTTCTGAGGAAGTTCCATACTGCTTTCCATAGTGGTTGTACCAGTCTGCAGTCCTACCAACAGGGCACTAGGGTCCCCTTTTCTCCACAACCTCTCCAACACTTGTTGTTTGTTGCTTTGCTTATGATGGCCATTCTGACTGGTGTGAAGTGGTATCTCATTGTGGTTTTAATTTGCATTTCTCTGCTAGCTAGTGATATTGAACATCGTTTCATGTGTCTTTGGATTTCCTGTATGTCCTCCTTGGGGAAGTGTCTGTTCAAGTCCTTTGCCCATTTTTTAATTGGGTTACTTTTTTCTTAGACTGTAGTCATGTAAGTTCTTTATATATTTTGGAGATTAAACCCTTGTCTGAGGTATCATTGGCAAATATGTTTTCCCATACAGTTGGTTCTCTTTTAATTTTGATACTGTTTTCTTTAGCTGTGCAAAAGCTTTTTATTTTGATGAGGTCCCATTTGTTTATTCTTTCCTTTATGTCCCTTGCTCTAGGAGACATGTCAGTAAAAAAGTTTCAGCGTGAAATATCTGATATTTTCCAGCCTACATTCTCTTCTAGGACTTTAATGGTGTCACGGTTTATATTTAAGTCTTTTATTCACCCTGAATTTATATTTGTATAAGGTGTAAGTTGGTGCTCGAGTTTCATTTTTTTTTTGCACGTAGCTGTCCAGTTCTCCCAACACCATTTGTTGAAGAGGCTATTTTTATTCCATTTTATGTTGCTGCTTCCTTTGTCATATATTAATTGCCTGTAGAGACTTGGGTTTATTTCTGGGGTCTCTGTTCTGTTCCATTGGCCTATGTGCCTGTTTCAATGCCAGTACCAGGCTGTTTTGATTACAGTGGCCTTGTAGTATAGTTTAGTGTCGGGTATTGTGATCCCTCCTACTTTACTCTTCTTTCTCAAAATTGCAGCAGCTATTTGGGGTCGTTTATGGTTCCATAAAAATTGTTGAAGTGTTTTTTCAATGTCTGTGAAATAAGCCATTGGTACTTTAATAGGTATTGCATTGAATGTGTAAATTGCTTTGGGTAGTATGGACATTTTGACGATATTAATTCTTCCAATCCATGAACATGGTATATGTTTCCATTTGTTTGTGTCTTCCTTGATTTCTTTCTTCAGTGTTGTGTAGTTTTCTGAATACAGGTCTTTTACCTCTTTGGTTAGGTTTACTCCTAGGTATTTTATTTTTCTGTTTACTATTTCGAATGGGATTTTTTCTTGATTTCTGCTTCTGCTGTTTCATTGTTGGTGTACAGAAATGCCTTTGATTTCTGGATATTGACTTTGTATCCCACTGTTTTGCCAAATTCATTTATTAGGTCAAGCAGTGTTTTGGTGGAGTCTATACGATTTTCTATGTACACTCTCATGTCATCTGCAAACAGTGACAGTTTTGTTTCCTCCTTTCCGATTTAGATGCCTTTTATTTCTTTTTCTTGTCTGATCACTGTGGCTAAAACTTCCAGTACTATATTGAATAGAAGTGGTGAAAGTGGACATCCTTGTCTTGTTCCTGATCTTAGTGGAAAAGATTTTAATTTTTGCCCTTTGAGTATGATGTTGGCTGTAGGTCTCTCATATATGGCCTTTATTATGTTGAGGAATGTTCCCTCTATTCCCACTTTGCTGAGTATTTTTATCATGAATGGGTGGTGTACCTTATCAAATGCTTTTTCTGCATCAATTGATATGATCATGTGTTTTTTGTCTTTGCTTTTGTTTATGTGATGTATTACATTTACAGATTTGTGAATATTCTACCATCCTTGCATCCCTGCAATGAATCCCACTTGGTCATGGTGTACGATCTTTTTAATGTATTGTTGGATGAGGTTTGCCAGTATCTTGTTGAGGATTTTAGCGTCAATGTTCATCAGCGATATTGGCCTGAAGTTTTCTTTCTTTGTTGTGTTTTTATCTGGTTTTGGAATTAGGATGATGTTGGCCTCATCAGAAGAGTTTGGGAGTCTTCCATCTTTTTGGATTTTTTGAAAGAGTCTGTGAAGGAAAGGGATTAGCTCCTCCTTAAATGCTTTGTAGAATTCTCCTGTGAAACCATCTGCTCCCGGGCTTTTGTGTTTTGGGAGTTTTTTGATTACTGCTTCAATTTCTTTTGCTGTTATTGGTCTGTTCAAGCTTTTAGCTTCTTTTTCATTGACTTTGGAAGATTATATTTTTCTAGAAATTTGTCCATTTCATCTAGGTTTTCCAATTTCTTGGCATACAGTTCTTTGTAGTAATTTCTTACAATCCTTTGTATTTCTGTGGTATCTTTTGTAATCTCTCCTCTTTTATTTCTGACTGTGTTTACTTGGGTCTTGTCTCTTTTTTTCTTGATGAGTCTGCTTAAAGGCTTGTTGATTTTGTTTATCTTTTCAAAGAAACAGCTCTTGAATTCATTGATCCTTAGACTTGTGCTTTTAGTCTCTATGTCATTTAATTCTGCTCTGATCTTGGTTATTTCCTTCCTTCTGCTTGCTCTGGGCTGTCTTTGTTGTTGTTCCTCAACTTCTTGTAGACATAGGTTAGGTTGTTTCTTTGGAATGTTTCTAACTTTTTTAGTTGGGCCTGTATCACTATGAAGTTCTCTCTCAGGACCTTAGCTATGTCCCATAAGTTTTGGGTTGTTATGAGTTCGTTTTCATTTGTTTCCAGAAACGTTTTGATTTCTTCCCTAATATCATTCTTGAACTATTCATTATTTAATAGCATGCTATTTAAGCTCCATGATTTTGAGTGTTTTGGGTGTTTTTTCTTGTGGTTGGTTTCTATCTTCAGTTCCTTGTGGTCTGAGAAAATGCTTGGTATGATTTCAATTTTCTTGAAATTGTTGAGGCTTGTTTTGTGTCCTATCATGTGGTCTACCTTTGAAAATGTTCAATGTACATTTGAAAAGAATGTGTATTTAGCTTCTTTGGGCCGGAGGATTCTTTATATATCAGTAAAGCCCATTTCATAGAGGGTATTGTTCAATGCCACAATATCTTTGTTGATATTTTGTTTGGAAGATCTGTCCATTTTTGATAGTGGGGTGTTAAAATCCCCCACTATAATTGTGTTGCTGTCAATATCTTTCTTGAAGTCTTCCAAGATTTTCTTTATGTATTTGGGTGCTCCTATGTTGGGTGCATGTATATTTACAATATTTATGTCGTCTTGGTGGATTCTTCCCTTGAGTATTATGAAATGACCTTCTGGGTGTCTCTTTATGGACCTTTTTTGGAAGTCTATTTTTTCAGATATGAGTATTGCTACCCCGGCTTTTTTTTCCTGTCCATTTGCTTGGAAAATTTGTTTCCAGGCCTTCACTTTCAGCCTGTGCAGATCTTTTATCCTGAGGTGGGTCTCTTGTAAGCAGCATATGTGTGGGTCATGTTTTCTTATCCAATTCCATGTCTTTTGATTGGAGCATTTAATCCATTTATGTTTAAGGTTATTATTGATAGGTACTTATTTATTGTCTATTATGTATGTGTGTTCATCTCTCACTCTCTCTTTTCCTTTCTTTCCTTAAATCAGTCATTTTAGCATCTCTTGCAGAGCTGGTTTAGTGGAGGTGTATTCTTTTAGACTTCTTTTGTCTGAGAAGCTTCTTATTTGGCCTTCTATCTTGATTGAGAGCCTTGCTGGGGAAAGTAGTCGTGGTTGCAGGCCTCTGGTTCTCATTACTTGGATTATTTCTTGCCATTCTCTTCTGGCTTGGATTGTTTCTATTGAGAAGTTAGCTGTTAGCCTTATTGGGTCTCCCTTGTATGTTACTTCCTTTTTCTCCCTTGCTGCCTTTAAGATTCTCTGTTTGTCTTGAAATTTTCCCATTTTAATTATTATGTATCTTTTGGTGGGTCTCTTTGGGTTCCTCTTGATTGGGTCTGTCTGTGTTTCCTGGATTTGTGTGACTTTTTCTCTCATCAAATTAGGGAAGTTTTCCATCATTACTTTTTCAAGTCAGTTTTCTATCCCTTGTTCTTCTTCTTCTCCTTCTGGTATCCCTATTAGATGGATATTATTAGGTTTCATATTGTCTTGCATTTCTCTTAATCCCTCTTCATTCTTTCTGAGCCTCTTTTCCTTTACTTGCTCTTTCTGGGTGTTTTCTTCTACTTTGTCCTCTAGCTCGCTGATCCGATCCTCTGCTTCATCAATCCTGCTTTTCATTCCTTCTACTGTGTTCTTCAGTTCAGAAATTGTATTCTTCATTTCCTCTAGGCCCTTGTTGAGAGTTTCTATTCCCTTTTTCATGCTGATGTGGTTTTCAGTGATTTCATTGTAGCTTCCCTGTAGTTTCTGTTAGCTCATTGTGAGCTCATTGAGCTTTCTGACAATCATTGCTTTGAACTCAATATCTGATAGTTGAATTGCCTCTATTTCATTTAGCATTCTTTCTGAGGCTTTCTCCTTTCCTTTCATTTGGGGATTGTTTCTTTGTCTTCCCATTGTTTGTGAAACTCTTCTTGTTAGCCTCAGCTTCTTATATTGATCTGTTCTGGCTTCCTGGGTTTATGCTGTGAACTTCTTTAGTATAATAGCAGTGAGTTTCACTGGTGCAGTTTCCTTGATCTCCCAAGCTCACTGGTCTTGGGCTGTCATTTAAATTGGCTTTGTGTTTGCCTTTGGGTTTTGATTGTTGTTGAGTCTTTCTTTGGTGGTTCCTTCCCACCAGCTGGTTAAATGAGGGTCACTCTGTCCACCCCCTCCTGTATTTTGTTGTGCTGGTGAGGGCAGGTTGTGTTGAAGCTGGCTCCATGTGTATAAGGTTTAAAGTATTCTTGTTCAGTTGTTTGTATTGGGTACTGTCTCTACTGTTTAGTTGTATTTCCAGATAGGTCCTGGATCGAGGTTTGTGTGGTTACTACTCCCTCCTTCACCTTCTTCTGTTGTTATCTGTTAGTGGTTCCTTGTTGTTGGGTTTCCTCTTCCAGTGGGTATCCTGGTGTTCACCACCTCCACCTACTCTTCTTTGTCATCAATTGGAGGGGGAAGGCAAAATGGTTTAAGACAGCAACAGAGAATTCTATGCTATTTACAGTAGTAGCAAATAGGGAAGAGATAGGAGATCCTTTGACTATGTATAGTGTTAACCGTGATCTTACACCCAGTTAGCTGATTTTTAGAAAGGATGGAAAGAAGACAAGATTCTTGGTGGGGAAGGAAGGATTGTGAGTTGTATCTATAAAGCAGGGAGGTTGTGGGAGGTCAGATTCTGAGGTAAGGTGAGAGTAAAGGATAGTAAATACGTGTAGTGTGTGAGAGAATAGAGTTAACCACCACAGTAATAGAGTTCAGGAGACTTTGAAATGGGCTAAGATCTAGGGGTGGGGGTTGTGAAGTAATTACAATTTCATGGAACAGCAGTTATTTACAATAATATTTGGCGACAATCGTATGACAGAATCTATGAGATCTAGGTAACAAGAATAGGGAGTCCAGAACCTCGAGTAGTGTGTTAATGGGACACAGGTGAATTAAAGGACAGCAGATTAGAAATACAGTATGGAAAGAGATATCAGGGGAAAGCTGTCAGGTCATACAATATATCCAGCCTAGCAAAGCAGACTATACAAAAAGAAGAGGTATATAAAAATACTATTTTAAAAAGATGTAGGAATACTGGAATAATAATAATAATTAATAATAATAATAATACAAATATGCAATAACTTGCAGGTTCTCTGTAATAGCAGAGTGAAATTTATCTCACTGTCCCAGCTGTTGTGATGCCCCTTCTTTGGGTTCAACTTTGGTCTTTTCACAGATCCAGGATTTTGTCTCACTTGTAGGTATTTAGAAAAAAATTTAAAAAAGTAAAAATAGAAAAGGCAGATGAAGGAAGGAAGAAGAGATAAAATTGGAGGACAGGAAGGAGGAAGGAATAAAACAAGAAATCAAGAGAGGAAAAAGAAATCAAAAGAGAATAAAAACAATAAAAATTAAAAAATTAAAAATTGTTAAAAAAATAGAATCAAATTAAAAAGTCTCTTGGTTTCAAAGTGGCCAAACTGGTTTTTCTGCTCTTGCTGGCTGAGGCAGGCTGAAGGGTGATTGGTACGGCTTTTCTTCCTTGGCCAGTGGAGCTTGCACTGGCACCTCAGCCTTGCACCCTGGGTGTGGGAATCAGGTCTTTCCCCAGGGTTACTGCTGTGAACTGGGGCGTTGGGGATGGTCTCCCTGCACACGCCCGTGCACCTGTGTTCCCACGTGCCCATGGCTTGGTAGCAGGGAGGCTGGAGCCACTGATCACTTCAGGAGAATTCCCCAAACCGTGTCTGTGTCTATTCACTCCTTCCTCTTGAGAAATTCCTCCTGTTCAAGCCTGCCGCTCCCCACAGTGGCCTGGCTTCTCCCACCACCAAATGCTCCAGCCAGACTGGTGACTATGGGGGTCCGGGCTTGCTGTGCAACCCAGCCTCTCTGGTGTCTACAGCCTCCAAAGGTGCTCACAGCCCTTGTGTGTTTGCTAGCACCTGGATTCCTCCCCGTGCCACTCAGACCTTGTTTGGCTGGGGAGGGAGCAGTTGTCCTGGCTCTCTCCCAAGGACTCTGTGGCAAACCCAGCAGCAGGCCCTGGGCCTGGGGCTGCAGCCCCCAGACCACACACTGGTCCCTGGGACCCTACCTCATTGTAGCACTCTTCTTAGGGTCCGGTTTTTCGGTTCTGCCACAATCCTTGGCCCCCTATTTTCAAAAATGCTGAAGTATGTTGGTTGCTTGCTTCTCTACTCCATAGATCGGTCAGGATTTTCTCCCCTGAGCAGAGGGAAGCCAAATCTGCTCCTTCCTACTGCGATGCCATCTTAGTCCCCTGACACTTGACACATTTTTCAAGAGACAATCCAGGTACCTGTCCTCCATGAGGCCTTCCCATGCTCTGGTAACACCTGATTGGTTTGTCTTTGACAGCATTGATTAGAAACTTATTTTATGACTTCTTTTAATATCATTGTCACCACAGCCTTTATAATAGAGATCTGACCAAACAGATGGTGAGAAAATTGTGTGGAGTGCACATAATGTGGCTACATGCCTTAGTATAGTAAGGCTCTGCTGACTATGCTAAGTAAACAGCCCTGTCCTGGGTGCATAGATCTTGCTCCCGAACAAGTGCTTGAAAACAGTTCATCAAAGGCATTGTGGGTGCAGCTAGGACATGATCAGGCCAATGTCTTCTTCTTTCCTTATTTTCTCTGGCGAAGCAGTGAGCCAGGCTGTGGAGTCTAGAGCTTTCCAGCCTGTGTTTCCAATAGTGATGGGTTACTGCTGCAGAGAGATTCATCTCACCCCTCAGAGTGGCTGGGCTTGGCTTGGAACCACTCAATCACCTGTGCCAATGGCCTCTGGCCATTAGAACAGTGTGCCTCACAGGCACTGGGTTTGGGTCCTGTTATGAAAAAGGTCAGGAGGCATTGACCTTAGTCAAATTAGGTCAAACCCATGAACCTGTGGGCATGCATACACTACAAAGTTAAATGACTCCCTGTGCATTTAGTGTCCTTTCTGTGGGCATGACAGGAAAAGCTGGGGACTTGGAGTCAGGAGCTATTTCCAAAACCCATTCCTTAACATCTGTATCACTTGGAGCAAATCAACTAAACTTTCTTGGCTTCTGTGTCCTTGGGGTTTATCTTCAGGGTGTTTTTTTTTTAAGCTAACTTCATTTGGGTTTAGGAGAAGCCATGACTTGCTATTTCCAGCCCCTTCCCCATGTGAGTCAGGACAGTTTCCTTCGGTCTGTTTTATATGCTGAGGGAGTATATAGATGTTCTCTGGACAAGAATGCCCCTGTTATCAAGTTTCCAAAAGCCACTGGACTGGGTAGTGTCCACACTCCCTTTTAATGCTCACATCCTCAGAGTCTCTGAAAACTTATTTCCCACCTCTCTGTGGAAAGTAAGTAAATTGAAATACTTAAGGTCACATCTTTTTCATTCTTAAAATATTTTGTTTTTCTGGTCTGGTCACTTGGTCCTTTGGTTTTCTGAGGAACTAGAGCCTCTGGGTGAAATGAAAGCTTTAATGATATGGGTGTTCTGTCTATTCAGTAGAAGACAAAAACTATAGCTCCTCTTGGAAAAGGAATGTGAACATCTTTTAGAGGCATCAAATGCCACAGATTTCATTTTTCAGGAGGCTTAATTCTACCCCTTCAATTAAATATTGTATCATTGTGAGCTAATTTTAGAAAGATACAATCTTTATATTTGTGCTATTCACTTATTAATTTAAAAAGTAATTGCTCATGGTAACCATCCCACTGTTTGCCCCCAAATAATCTAGATCAGACTTTTTACGTAGCGTATGATCACTATTACTAACTATTTTTAACATTTCCTTTCACTATGCATATGGAGCACCTTCTCCCTGGCAGTAATCTGCCCTTTCAGGCTGGGTTGGTATAGATAGATTCATAAATGACTCATCTCATTTAAGACTGGAAACCTGGTCAAAACAACCTCCTGAAATTTCTGTTTCTGAACCTAATTGAAGGCAGCTAGTAGTAAATAAAGGGTGGTGGCTGTGTACAGGGAGCTGTACAATTGAAAAACAACAACGAACAACAGCAACAAATAACCAGGATAGTGGACCCTTGAATGAATTATAGGATTCAGAATCAAACTGTCTGGTTAAGTCCTGATTCCATTTTGGATTCATTTTTTAGAAAATTCTGAATTCATGCTTTCTCTTCTGTGTTTGTAATTGTGGCTTACAACAGTTGGGTTTTTCACATTAGGATTTTTGTTGTTGACATGAACATTCACCAGGACCTTGACTATGACAAACTTCTGCTTGCTAAATCAGAAGCCTTTTCTCAAGGCAAGAATTCACTTGATGAATGAAGATAGGCAGGAAAAGAAGGAGTATCTCCTTCACCATTCACAAGCATGATTTATTCATTTGTTTCTGTGCACCAGCTTCTGTCTCCATCCACAGAACTGGAAAGAGGGTCTTTTTTACATAGAGGTGTTGTGAAATGAATCCATCCCTGCAAGGCCTCCTCCTTTGCAATGGGAAAGACTCCCAGATATGCTCTGCACTGTATAAACACACACTTTAATTGACACCTGGCACACTGTCTCCATTTATAGCCTGTGAATTTTCTTTCCCTATTTCATGTAAAAGCTGGATTGAATTTCTGGGATCTTCAAAATGATGATAGATAATTAACTTCCATTGTCATACAGTAAAAACATTTTTCTTGTGATGACAACTTTTAAGACCTACTCCCATAGCAACTTTCTAATAAATGATATAGTATCATTAAGTATAATCTCCATGCTGTATACTACATCCCAGAACTTACTTATTTTATAACTGAAAGTTTATATCTTCTGGTTCTCTTCACCCATTTTACCCTATTCTCCACTCCCAGCCTCTGGCAGCCACCAATCTATTTTCTGTATCTATTTGCTTAGTTTGTTATTCATGTTGTTTTTAGATACCACATGCATATATAACTTATATTTCATATGGTATTTGTCTTCCTCTCTGTGTCTGACTTATTTCACTTAGCATTATGCCCTCAAGGTTCAACCATATTGTAATAAATAGCAGGATTTCCTTTTTATTGCTGAATAATTTCCATTATGTATATATATCACATTTTCTTTATCCATTCATCCATTAATGGACACTGAGGTTGTTTCCATGTCTTAACTATTATAAATAATGCTGCAATGAACATGGGAGTACAGATATATTTTTGAGTTAGTATTATTGTTTTCTCTGTATAAATTCACAGAAATGGAATTGCTGGATCATATGGTAGTTCTGTTTTTAATATTTTGAGAAACTTCCATACTGTTTTCAGTAGTGGCTGTGCCAATTTACATTTCCACCAATAGTGCACAAGAGTTTTAATTTCTCTGCATCCTCACAAACACTTATTCCTTGTCTTTTTGATGATAGCTTTTGATGATAGCTCATTGTGATTTGATTTGCATTTCCCTGATGATTGATGATGTTGAGCACCCTTCCTTGTACTAGGATCTTCTCTTTATTACTGCTCTACCATGCCAGAGCACAGTAAGTTCACATTTAAACACTGTCCAAAGCATTTACTGGCCCCCATTGTGGAAGCAAATTTTCCTTCTTAGCTCCTATGACATTTGTCCATAACCTTTCTCATGGCTTTTATTATTTTCATTTGTAAGATAGTAATTTGTATGGAGCTCTTTGTGCTCCTATATTTACTATAAATTCTTGAATGGAAGGATCTTGATTTCCCCACCAAGACTGGGACTCTGTGAGATAATTAAGGCACTTGTCACAGATACAAAATTAAAGGGAAACCCCCCAAGCCCCATGGAATCACTAACATTGTAAGATAACATTTAAAAAAATAATTAGTGCGAAAAATCAGTGATGAACAAAATATCAAAATTTTCAGCAAAGACAAGATTGGCATTTCTCCCTTCTCCTTTCAGATTTTTCTTTTTGCATCAGTCTTTAATATCAGTCTAACATTGTCTTTGCATCAGCCTAGCACTGTTATTGAGTCTGTCTTTACTGGAAATTTTGGTATTTTGTTTAATAGACATTTTTGAATTAGTTCTGATTTTTTTATCTTCACCCAAAGAAATACTTATTGATTTTAGAGAAAAGAGGAGGGAGGGAGGGAGGGAGGGAGGGAGAGAGAGAGAGAGAAGAAAAAAACATTGATGTGAGAGGAACATCAATGAGTTGCCTCTCATCCCACATCTGGGAACTAAACCTGAAACCCAGGAATGTGCCCTGACTGGGAATTGAACCTGTGGTCTATGGGATGATGATCCAACCAAGTGAGGCATAAGGTCAGTGCTAGTTTTGATTTTTGAAACAACTATTACATTAACATGTCAGTTATCTTTATTATTGAGTGTGTTTGACTTCCTCTTAAGTGCTGTATTTAAGGTCAGTGCTTCACTCATCTCACTCTGGTCCTGGCTCTGATCACCATGGCAACTAGCACAGGACTTTGTCTAGATGTGCACTCAATTAACATTTCATGAATGACCGAATGTATGAGTGAATACTAGCAGAGATATCTTAGATTCTTTTTTCTTTGCTTTTTTCTAAAGGCAAAATGACACCCAACCCACAATCCAGCATCTATGATGACATTTAGACAGGCAAAAACAGTTAGAGAAGTGGCAGTGCTTTTAAGTGATTTGTTGTAGTACCAGTTAGAATTCTCCTGCCAATTAAAATAATTGATCCTGATCTTCTTTCATTATCATAGAGTAGTTCTCTAGTCTTGTTTAATTTCGTAAACAATTCTCAAGAAGCTAAATAACCACAGAGACACAGAATCATCTTTTACTTTCTTCTAGTGAATTGTAAGCCACTAATAACAAAAATAACTTTTTTGGAAGTCCAGAATACTGGCAGTGGGGGTTCCGTTGATGGGTTACTTTAGGGAATCTCAATGCTTCCAGGGAGAAAAAGAAAGCAAAGGGCTAGAAGACAAACATGATGTGCTCTGCTCCACCAACTATACTATGCAGCTTGACAGAAAGTAAAATTGTTGTATTACACAGACACATAGGAGAGAGTCCCATTTTTTAGGGGAAAAAGACATGATCACCTAGGTGTTGAATCTGGTCTCACACATGCCCTGAAGATAATGGTTGATTCCTCAGTGTATTCATCAACATTTATCTTAAAGAGACCAAAGACTATTCACAAAATTCTCTCCAGAAAGTTGAGCCTGTAATAACAAAATTATTTCTTTGGCCTGGTAGATGGCCCATGAAAATAATGTTTTTATTTAGTTACAAAAATTCTATTCAGCAAATATTGCTGTTAAAGTGTTTTCTCTGTCCACATAATAGTCATTGTCTCTAAGGGGGTCAATGGATTTGATTCTGAAAAAGTTACTATGATTTACACTTTTTGTCCTATCATTGAATGACTGTTAGTCTTTATCTATCCTCATCCTTTTAACCTTAAGTAGTTCAACTGTAAAAAAGTTAACTAAACTAACTTTAGTTAATTTAAAAACAAGAATAATCTACCCCTAAATCCAGGATCTAGAAAAAAGAAAATGCTTCTTAAAAACTACCACTTTTTTCTCTGACAGCCTTCAAATCATTTATTTTCTTCCCATTTTGTATTTTTGCTATTTCATTTTATAGTGACTGAAACTCACTTCTGTTATACCCCTGGAACTTTGAGGGTCTGAGACCTAGCATATCCTCATTTTAACAAATCATCTGACAAAAAGTCTCAGCAGTCCCTGGAGTATTAAGTGAGCCTGATAATATGTTAAGCTTAGATGCCATATTTAGTGAGGGCCTACTTTGTGCTGGACACCCACACTAGGCAGCTTTCCCATGTTATCAACAGACTTGTGTTGAAGAAATAAAAACCAAGACTTCGATTTAGTGTTCCAGTCAAAATGGAGGTGTAGGTAGAAACACTTCACTTCCTCATGCAACCAAAAGAAGGATAACAACCAATTTAAATAAGAGAAAAAAAAAAAAAACAACCAGAGCTGCCAGAAAATCAAACTGCATGGAACTCCAACAACCAAGGAGATGGAAAAACACTAATTCAGACTGATAGGAGGGGTGGAGGTGGGCAGCCAGACAGAGAGGATATGTGGCAAGGTGGAGGATTGTGTGTGTCGGAGGCAGGGGCTAGTGGGTCAGGCACTCTGACACTGGTGCACAGATAAGCCTGGAGGAACAACTGGGGAATGACAGATCAAAAAACCCAGGGTTTCAGCTTGGGAAAATAAAGACTCAAAACCTTTGGTTGTAAAACACTATGGGGATTGTGAAGATGGGAGAAACTTCATGTCTCAAAGGAAAGTCCATTGGAGAGGCCCACGGGGTCCTAGAACATACACAAACCCACCCACTTGGGAATCGGCACCTGAAAAGGCACAGTCTGCTTGTGGGAAGTGAGGGAAGTGACAGAAAGTGGAGTGAGAGCAAAGCAATCAACATTGTTCCCTCTCTGATCCCTCCCCCACAGACAATGTCACAATACAGCAAAGGGGGTTGCCTTGCCCTGGCAAACACCTAAGGCTCCACCCCTTAAAACATAACGGGTATACCAAGACAAAGAAATATGGCCCAAATAAAAGAAGAGATCAAAGCTCCAGGAAAAGAACTAAGTGATGAAGAGATAGACAACTTATCAGAAGCAGAGTTCAAAACACTGGTAATCATTATGCTCACAGAAATTATTGCATTCAGTTGTAAAATGAAGGAATAAATGGAGGCTATACAAAGTTAAATAAAGGAGAATACATAGGGAACCAACAGTGAAGGGAGAGAAACTGGGACTCAAATCAACTATTTGGAAAAAAAAGGAAGAAATAAACATCCAGCTGGAACAGAATAAAGAAATAAGAATTCACAAAAAATGAAGAGAGGCTGAGGAACAAGTGGGACAGTTGACTGAGGCAACTTTAAATGCTTCAACATCTGAATCATAGGGGTGCCAGAAGTAGAAGAATAAGAGCAAGAAATTGAAAACTTATTTGAAAAAATAATGAAGGAAAACTTCCTTAAGCGGGCAAAAGAAATAGATTTCCAGGAAGCTCAGGAAGCTCAGAGAGTCTCAAAGATATTGGATCCATGAAGGAACACACCAAGACACAGCATAATTATATTACCCAGGATTAAACATAAGGAGAGAATCTTAAAAGCAGCAGGAGGAAATGAGAGAGTTACCTACAAAGGAGAGCCCATAAAACTATCAGCTGATTTCTCAAAAGAAATCTTACAAGCAAGAAGGGGCTGGAAAGAAGTATTCCAAGTCATGAAAAGCAAGGATTTACATCCAAGATTACTCTATTCAGCAAAGCTATTATTTAGAATGAAAGGACAGATAAAGTACCTTCCAGATAAGGTCAAGTTAAAGCAGTTCATCATCACCAAACCCTTATTATATGAAATTATATAAGTTAAAGGGACTTATCTAAGAAAGAGAAGAAGATAAAAAACTATGAACAGTAAAATGATGACAAACTCACAATTATCAACAACTGAACTGAAAAAAACAACAACAAAAACTAAGCAAACAACTAGAACAGGAATAGTATCACAGAAATGGAGATCATGTGGAGGGTTATTAGTGGGGTGGAGGAAGGGGAGAGTTGGGGAAAAGGTACAGGGAATAAGAAGCATAATAGGTAGCCACAAAATAGACAGGGGGAGGTTAACAATAGTATAGGAAATGGAGAAGCCAAAGAACTTACATGTACCTCCCATGGACATGAACTAAGGGAGGGCAGAATGCTGGAGGGTGGAGGGGTGCAGGGAGGAGGAGGATAAAGAGGAGAAAAAAATGGGAAAACTGTAATAGAATAATCAATAAAATATACTTTTAAAAAAAGACAAAAAAAAAAAAAAACCCACACCAAATCTTCAATAGGTTGTTATGTGGTCAGCATTACAAGACTAGCAAGGGGCATGGCTAAGGCTTAGCCTAGTTTTCTTGTTTGTCACATTTCATACTACTGCCTGGTTATTATCACAGCCTGCCATTACTTTTTAGATGGGAAATTCTGCACTGCTTCTGCTCCAAGAGTTGCGAAGGATGTTTATCCAACACAATTTATCATGTCATTAGTTTCCAAGGTGAAATGGAATTAATCCACAGAGATCTCAGATAAGCACTATTTTGTTCAGCTCTCCAGTCTTTGTATTTCTTTTCCTGGAATTCCATATTTTTCAGGGAAACTGTTCCCTTTTCAGAAAGGTCATCTTAATTTCTAAAAGTGCTTACATGTTATAGTTTCTAGATAACCTTGGAAGAATTTGGTAAGATGATTGTGTATGAAAAAGAGAAATATGTGATCCAATAAAAAGGAAAATGTATCAAAGTTTATGTGCCTGAATTTTGGGGTTATTTGTGTGTGTGCACTGGGGTTGGGACATTATGTATGTAAGAGAAATTAAATGATTTTGAAATACACAGGGAATAAGAAGCATTAATGGTAGCTACAAAATGGACA
This sequence comes from Phyllostomus discolor, assembly GCF_004126475.2. Lineage (NCBI taxonomy): Eukaryota > Metazoa > Chordata > Mammalia > Chiroptera > Phyllostomidae > Phyllostomus > Phyllostomus discolor. The sequence goes on along the minus strand of NC_040913.2, from coordinate 45,338,220 downwards.
GGAGGAGGTTAAGAATAGTGCGGGAAATGAAGAAGCCAGAAAACTTATATGTACAAACCATGGATATGAACTAAGGTGGGGAATGCTGCTGGGAGGGGGGGTGGAGGATGGAGGGGAATAAAGGGGAGAAAAAAAATGGGACAACTGTAATAGCATACTCAATAAAATATATTTTAAAAAAATAAATATACAATGTTTGTCCAGAAGGTATCCAGCGATGTAATATGAAAAATAGAGACATTACTGAAGATACAAGATACAAGAAACATTGTACATGGGACAATGACACCTCAGTCCCCTTTAAAGTAGGTACCTCGGGAACTCACACAGTACACTCAATTTCCATCATCTATCCATCATATTTTCCTGAATCTCACTGATGGTCTGAAATCTTTTCCCTTTACAAGGCAATTTTAGTTTTGGGAAAAGCCAGAAGTCGCAGGGTGCCAAATCTGGGCTCTAGGGGTGTGAGTAACCTAGGTGATTTGATGTTCTGCCAAAAAACTCTGCATAAGATGTGATACATGAGTGGGCATGTTGTCGTGATGAAGCTGCCAATCACCAGTTGCTCATTAGCTGCAGCCTTATGAATTATCTGAATAGTTTCTGCAGAGTAATGCTCAAGTGTAACACAAAATTTGATGCAGATTTATTGCTCTACTTTCTCAGTCATTTTGAATGTGATGGCCACACAGTACACATACTCAATGACGTCTACCACCATCACTCACTAGTACAGTGTAGTCATCATTGTTCACACATGCACATTCCAGTTCACTCTTCTTGGCTACCAGGTAACACAGATGTCACACAAACCATTATCATTATATTAACAATGGCTGGACTTTTTCCAGACAGACCTCATACATCTTAATCACTCAGGATCATTTTTTAAAAAGATTTTATTTATTTGTCTTTAGAGAGATGGGAAGGGAGGGAGAAAGAGAGGGAGAGAACCATCAATGTGTGGTTGCCTCTTGCATGCCCCCTATTGGGGACCTGGCAACCCAGGCATGTGCCCTGACTGGGAATCAAACCGATGACCCTTTGGTTTGCAGTCTCACACTCAATCCACTGATCCACGCCAGCCAGGGCAGGATCATATTTTTGGTAAATAAGCAACCAAGTGTTCATGACTACAACTATAATAGATGAAACAACTCAAATGATAACCAGTGCAGGGAAGTAAGATAGAACAATGCAGCACAATGTTTAAGCATTTGGGCTTTTAAAGCCTGTTGTGTGAATTTATATCCTAGTTCTCTTACTTACTGGTTGTATAACATTTGATAGATCACTTTAAAACAAACAAGCAAACTCTGTGTGTTCAATATTTCTATCTACATAATGAAAACTAACAGTAAGTATGCATGTAAGGATGTTAAAAAGATTAAAGGAAAAAGTACATATAAAGTGTCTGACGCCTCACAAAAATGCAGTTTTATTAAAAGGGGAATGGACCTATAGCAGTTTAGAGCTCCTTGTAGTAGAATAATCTATTTCTTAGGTTCAAGAAATTGAGAAAGAATTACTCATGATAGGAATTGTCACCACACTTAGAAATAGAGAAAGTGACTTTAGTAGTGCAAGTCAACATGACCCCAATAGTTCAGAAGAATAAGGCATACAAAGAATGCAAAAGAAGGCATCTAACCAATAAATAGTAATAATCACAATATTGTTGGCAGGATGACCCCAGACATCCCTTTAATAATTGGTAGGTGAATAACCCTGCTCAGTGTGGCAGTAGATTAGTGGGTATAAGAAGCACCAACAAAAACTGAAAACAGCAGATGTCCCTTTGTAGGAAATTTAATTAAAGTGAAAAGACCTTAAGAACATCCTCATTGTGTTCTTGAATTAAATTGGAAAGGCAAAGCATGGTGTGAATTCTCCAGGCCTCTTCAGATCCTCCAAAGAGAACTTGTGGTGGTGTCAATTAATAATGACTTCCCCAAAGTCACAGAGAACTATCAGATCAGCACAATTGTGGGTCATAAAATGGGCAGGAAGACACAGAGCTTCAGATCTTATAAATTTTTTAAAATTTTATTTTTTAATTACAGTTGACATTCAACATTGTTTTATATTAGTTCCAGATGTATAGCATAGTGGTTAGATAATTACATAATTTACAAAGTGATCCCTCAATAACTCAGGTACTCACTTGATACAAGGTCTTTAAATGAAATTAAAGATTATACCATTTGCAATTAAACACTTGTATATCTCTTCGTGGCAACAACTACTTGTTCACCAATAATACAATAAGCTTTTCAGAAATAATTCACAGACCTGAGAAACCAAGCACCACCCTTTTCTGTTCTGAGATGTCAGCAATAGCTTCACTTACAAAAGACAAATGTGAACTCTATTGCACCTTTTTGGTCCATGATATTTTCTGGCAAACATGGGAGAACCTGAATTTTGGAAGGCAGAAGTCATTTTCGTAGGGAGACAGTATAACACGTGCCTGCCCTGGAACAGCAGAGTCTGTTTCTCATTGTTACCAGCTGTTATAGCAGTGGGCAAATGACTTTATTCTCTGTGCTTCCAGGTTTCCTCATTCACAAAATGGGAGGAATAGTAGTTCCTACCTCGTGGGGTTGTTGTGCTTGGCACACTGTAGATGCTAAATAATTGTTCACTATAATTCCCATTCTTCTGAAAAAATATTATAATTACCAATAAAATGTATATTCCATAGAGATAACATATCTAACATTCTTTTGGATATATACCAGAAGGATAGCTGAGTCATATGGTAATTATATTCTTAATTTTTTGAGGAAATTTCTTATTGTTTTCCTCAGCATTTTACATTCCTGCTGAGAGTGCACAATGGTTCTCTTTCTCTTTTCTCTACATCCTTGCCAACACTTGTCTTTTTTTTTGATAAAGCTATCCTAATAATATGATTGTATATATTTAATTTTGGTTTTATTTTTTTGTATATCAATTATATCTCAATAAAACAGTTAAAAATATTTAACATTGTACGTGGCACATATGTAAGGACCTTACACAATATAAGTAGCTATGGGCTTATTTGCTATGTGTGAAGAGCTAACATGTCTTACTTCTTCTCTGAACAATATCCTCCTCCTTTGTTATCCCCACTGTTTCGACCTTTCCCAGTGTATCTGTTGAAGGGATCACGAATACCTACCTTTGGAGGTTCATTCAGGATATACTCACTGGGTAGGTGCTAAGAATAGAGTGGGGGTGCATAGAGAGGAGAGTAGATGGGTCACTTCTTCATGAAACTTAAATTCTTGTTAGACAAGTGGTAACAACAAAGCCAGAGAAGTGTCAGAATTGGAAACTCAGTGTGTGAGGAAAGGATATGTTAGATACTTATAAAAGGAGGAAAGGAAGGCTTGCTTCCCTGAGGAAGTTAAAGTTTGAGTTAAAGTTTCAGTAAAGTTTGAGCTGAAAACTTAAGGATTATAGGTATTAGCACTTGAGAATGTGCAGCAGGTGGTTCCAGACCTGGAAGGAAAAAAAGCCTGGAGCTGAGAGGGGCTGAGATATCCCTACCTGTTTGTAGGAAAATGAGGTGGAAAGGTGGATGGTAACCAGATCCTGACACTGGCATGAAGGCCATGTTAAAGGATGAGGCTTGATCCTGAAAATGATGGGGAAATCACTAAAAGGTTTCAAGTAGGGCAGCAAAATGATGCAATCTGACATTAGGAAATATCATTCTGACTGCTCTGTATGAAAAGGGAATGTTGAGATGCTGGCAGAAAGTATTAATGCATATTCTCTTGAGGGCTATGGCCCAGACTTGGGTAGTTTAAGGGCAAAGAAGTGGGTAGATTAAAGAGAGATTTAAATATTTGGCTTAAAACCACAGCTAGCCCTGTACCACCACCCATGTAGGAATGGGGCAGGTAGAAGCCTTAACCTTCAGCCTGCACTTCTGCTAACAACACTCAGAACATATTTGGTTTGGAAAAAGAAGGGAGCTGATATGTAAAGTGGAGCTTGAAGTTGTCTACTCACGTCAATTATCTGCACTAATCTACTTGACCCATTGCTTCAGCTAATGAAGGGAGGTTTGCCCTCCTTTCCTCCAATTAGGCTTATCAGTGAAGAGCCATAGAGGAGCCAGAAATAACTCAACACCACTCCCTCTAGTCAAATAATCAGCAAAGATAGCTTTAAACAGTGTCAAGCCCAAGTTTATGACTCCCTCACTGGTACCAAGGGCATTATTTCAACAGCCTAAGCCACCAGACAGAATGGGCCATTTTTGTTTGTCAATTGACCTGGGACCAACCATGACTCACCTGTTTACTGCAGAGGAAAAGTAACTTGAGATGCAAAAGTTGACAGCTGCCTCCGAGGATACCATTTATACCTGGAAATGAGGGCACCGGGCTTCAACTAGAAATGTTTCCAATGGCACAGTCCCAGGCTAGATGAAGCAGGCTGAGTGAGGGGGTCACACCCTGGGACAAGAATATATGCACTTACTTTAAGGAATGGAGGTCTTCACAGCTGACTGGATGTCTCAAGTCACTCTCATTGTCTCACTGGGCAGCTTAGAGGCTAGTGATCATTTGTATGTGCCCAGTTATTTAAAATTTAGATATAACTAGATTTCCCTGTAAGCAAATTTCCTTTCTTGGCAGAAGTAAGATTAAGGGCAACAAAAATAACGAGTAAAAATAGTAATGTTGGTATCATTATTAGTGGTATATCATATTCTGAACGCAGTCTGTCATTTAGGTTATATACATTACTTCTAATTCAGTGATCACAACCTGGATATACATATGAATCACCTGGGGAGTCTTAAAATACTGATGTTTGGTCCCACTCTCCAAAAAAACGTTTAATGATTGATCTGGGTAGAGCCTGGGCATTGACGTTTTAAGGCTCCCTGGAGAATTCTAATGTGCAGCTAGAGTTGAATACCACAGTTTTAATCATCATGGCCATTGGCAATGTAGGAATTTTTAGCTTCATTTTATAGATGAGGAAAATAGAGCTCAGAGATAAGAAACTTTCCCAAGTGCAAGATCAGGGACTTCAACCTTGAGTTTCTCTGGCCACCAGCCCTCCCATCCAGTTACTGCACATGCTGATTTGTGAATCCTTGGGTAAAGAGTAAGCAGGGAGAGCACACAGAGGGATAAAAGGGATCTCAGAGCAGCAGTACCCAACAGGCACCTGGGAACTCTGAGTAGGAGGCTCCACCCTATTTCACAGGGTGAAGAGTCATAAAACAGAGGACCCAGTGGGCAAATAACCTGCCTTCTTGGTTGCAGAAGCTCCTGACCTCCATATAAGCTACAGCAGTGACACAGAGGAAAAACTTGGCAGAAAGTTGAATGGGGCATGGCTGGGCGGGGACAGGTAGCCTCATTTACTCTTTGCTTTGTCATATCGCTGTAGGGAGATAAACTCCTTTCCCCAGCTTCTGCCTTCTTGCCCTGTGCTGTATCAGGTCAGGATTGGCTCCAGGTTTCCTGGTCACCTTTAACCTACACTTCTGAAACACTGGCCTTAACTCAAGGAGATCACACTGACAGATAAAGGAGGCATTTCTGACTCTTATTTCTCTAACCATGAGCAACATGAACCATAAATGCCTGAAATAAATACAGTCAAGTAGGATTCTGAAGCTGCTGGAAAGACACCAGTTGTGAGCTCTCAGGTCCCAGTCTCCTAGAATGAAGCATGGACACAAATCAAGGATCTGAGCTTCTTCGAAGTCTCCCACATTGATATGCTGCATTTCCCAAGGTATTTCTGATCTCATTGCTGGGAATATCAGAGAAAAGATCATGCTATGAGGGATGAAGGAAAGAGGAGAGAAATATCTGGAATCTGAGGTGGGAAGTTTTTGACCCTCTCTGTACTTTAGATCTGAACCCTATTTTACTGTTCCCCACAGAAGATTGGACTGGCCTCTTTCATTTACTTATTTACTCAACAGTTATTAAGGATTTATAGTACTGGAGATCCTTAGAGGAATAAGACCCATTTCTGACCTTAAGTGCCTCACAGTTTAGTAGAGGAGAAGTCCCATAATGAGCAAGCATAATGTTAGGGGAAAGCCCTGGTGTGGTGGGAGCACAAGGAGAGACCCAGACTCAGTCTGGAGGTGAGGAGGTTGGGTGTCTTCAAGGGGCAATCCCTCACTTGAGACTTTCTGAGTGCCCAGCAGGTGTCAGCCAGGGGGAGAATGGGGAAATGTTTCTCTAAGTGCAGCAGCTAGCTTCAGCAAAGGATCAGGGCTACTCTGTTCCAGACCTCAAAAGAGGATGTTCTTTGTCCAAAAGTCACATTGGCTTAGCTGCATACCCTTCCCTTTCTAGGTTTCACAGACTTGGACTTCCTTTCCTATATTCAGGCCGAAGTGCTGAGTCCAAAGTGCAACTGAATTCCTCACTCTGATTTTTTTTTTTTTCAGTAGAAACATGCAGTTCTGAAGGTGTGCCAGCCACAGCAAAGAGCTTTTTCCAAGAAGGTATGGGTTGGGAAGGAGCAGTACAAGGAGAAGAATATTATGTTTTGGACAAAAAAACTATGACTCAAGTGAGGTCAACAATGCACAAAGCAAGGCACTGCATAAAAGAGTCATTTTCCCCCTTGGTAAGCATTATATCTCATAATAAAAAATGTCATAACAGTGCATAACAGAGCAAATAGGTGCTTGGAAGGATGTGTACCTGGAATTCAGACCTACCTCTACTACATAAGATCTTGGACAACCTATTGCATGTCTCTAAGCTTTATGACTTTTGTACATAAAATAAGGCTATGAGCACCCCCAAATCCACTAAAGTGCTAAGAATTAGGTGAAGTGAGAGTGAAAGAGCACTTATACCCTAATTCGTAATGACTTTATCTTGAGATTACATCTTCAAAGACACTATTTCCATGTAAGGTTCTTGTGAAGGTACCTGGCGTTAAGACTTCAACATATCTTTTTGGGGAACACAATAGCCAGTGTTCCTCCAATGCTCTGCTTCTAGACTTAAAGAAATGATTGGAGAGAATGAAATCTAAGCTTCTATGACCTTCCTGACCATCTCTGGTGCATAAAGGGAAAGGTTAGCTATTGAACAGTTTTATGAAAGCATAAGGCAAGGAAATTTCTAGAAACAAACTTTTCAGGAGAGAATTCCTGATAAGACTTCCTGACCTCCTAATGTAACCCTCTTGTTTCCAGTCCTCTCATTACAGAGATTCCTTTCATGTCTTAAAGTTCAATAACCGAAGAATTGCTCTCAGAAAATTTTACCTTTCCCCCAAAGTAGGTGATTTACTTTTTGATCATTTTCCGCCTCTTGAGACACCCGAACATGTTCCTCCTATACTCTTCAGTTGGATGCTCATTACACACCTCTGCTCAGTCAATTTACACCGAGGACAGAGGAAGGAGAGTTAGGCTATGGTTCCATTAACAAGGGCAAAGGGTGTTGGTCTCCAGCTCCACTTCTCTCTCTTCTTTGTCATCTGAGATAGCCATGGCTAATTCTTTCACCAAGTTGCTTTATTTCTCCATTAGCATGACTTTTACTGTGTCCATTTTGGAAATACATTCACTTATATCAGGAAGCATTTGTTCTTTCTGCCTATGCTGAGCCTATCTACTTTTTAAAATAAATCACAATGTTTGTCATAGTTATGCTCTTTGCCTCCTGAGTGGATAGTACCAGTTTTATGTTATATTATTCACAACTACTTATATTCTGGATCTCTCTTTGATGGTGGGTGGCAGACGAGGGTTTGCTAATTAATTTCTTTATAATATATTTAAAACGAGCCCTCACAATTGTCTATTTTATTATCTCCTTCTGTCTGCAAATAGATTTTCTAATGCTAATCAAGTTAAAGGACATTTTTAAATACCTGTAATCTGTCAGATAATAGTGAGGGAGAAAAACCCAAAAGAAGTGGAGGCCACAAAAAGATTTTAGAAGTCAGAGCTTGAATATAGATCCCTTTCTCTCCATTCTCATTTTTGCCACTTAAAGTGAGGGCTTATCAGCTCTTCCCAGACTGCTATAAGACCTTTGTACTTGCTCCCTATCCTCTAGCCCCTTTCCCCTGCAGTCTGTTCTGTCCAGGCAGCTCAGTCATCATGTTACATGTCAGCTCAAAGTTTCCCAGTAGCTCCTCAGCAATTGAAAGATAAATTCCATCCTTCTCAACCAGACATTCAAGTGCTTTACTACCAGGGCCCTCCTGACTTTCCAGAGACTCTATGGCTGTCAAATGGGTCTACTCATTGTCCTATGATAGTCCTAAAACAGCTTCACTTAGTGCCTAGAGTAATGGATCCCTCTGCATTCCACTCTCAGAAATCCTCCTTCCCCTCTTTGAAATATGCCTGGATCCTACTTGTGTCTGGTGACTACTGAGCTAGAAGCACAGTCTCTACTTAGATATGCTCTATTCCCCTTTGCCATTGAAGATCAATAAGATATCCCTGGGTGGAACAGTGCCTCTTGTCCCCTACTTTTCCTTTTCCTTGGCAATTCTACTATCCTTCTCTGTTTCAGCTACTTCAGAGCCCCCTTTGTTTGCAAACTCAAGTGGGATTTGACATCTGCTATAATCTATGCCCAAGCATATTTTATATAGTTTCACAGTTTTGTCTCTCAAATTGTGAATCTATCCCCATGACACACATGAGTAGGTAAGGAGAGGGAGAGTATTGATGTTTACTGCATCTACTGTGTGCCAAACATGGACACATTTGGGTACATTTGACTTTATCTACAGATTTGTCTGGAAGTATTTTGATCCATGCTTTTAAATGAGGGAACTAAAACTCAGAGGGGGCAATGACTATCTCAAGAAAAGTTTGATGCTAGATATGGTGCTACAGAGAAATAAAGAATTACTGTGGGATGGAACTCGCTGGAACAGGCTAGATGTGGTGGGATCCAAGCCAGACCAGGGTCTGGCAGGCAGGAGGAGAGGGTACCATGAGTGTAAGCAGCATCAGAGAGACTTCAAAATCAACATGACAATGTGATTTTTATGGCCTTTAGAGTTCATATCTGATTTCCTTTAAGAATGCAATGTTAAGGTTAATCACCTGGCTTTGAGTATGCAAGCCCTGCAATGTGCTAGGAGGGCTAAAGTTCAGGGGTACATGAACTCCACTGCGGGGTGTTAGGAACAGAATAAATGCTGACAAAGAAGCACAGATTTTAAACTTTAACTCCAGGTCAAAAGAGGACTCAACACAAATGGCTGAAATTGGGCAAACAAACATTCCCAGATGGTTTCATACAGCACAATAAAAATGAATGAATTGACGTGAGTTTATCAATGATAACAAATGTACCACTCTGTGCAAGTGCGTGTGTGTATAGGCGGGGGTATGTAGGAATTCTGTATTTGCTGCTCAATTTTGCTGTGAACCTAAAACTACTCTAAAACATAACACTTATTTTTCCCTGACCAGTGTTGGTTAAGCATCATCTTGCAAAGCAAAATGTTGCTGGCTGGAGTCCCAGTTAGGGCATACACCTAGGTTGTAAGTTTAGTCTCTGGTCGGTAGGGGTGCATGCTAGAGGCAACCTATGGATATGCCTCTCCCTCTCTTTCTGTCTTCCTTTCCCCTCTCTAAAACACACACACATACACATATACAACAACGAAAACAACAACAGCAACATGAGGAATGAGCCCAAGTCCCAAAGCTCATGTGAACAGGGGAGGTTGTGCTCTTCTTTTGGTGTGTTGAAGCATAGACAACTTGTTCAGCTATTGTTTTATAGCCTTTTATTTTTCCAATTCATTTGCTTATGAATATAAAAGGCCTTAAAGAGCAAGACATAGAATGTGAAAAGGAAGGAGAGTAAAATAAAGAGAAGGAACTGAAGGATACTTTAATAGTCTGCATACTAAAAAGTGAAAAGCTGGCTGCATGTACAGGTTGCAAAAGCATGATGATTAGGTGTCCAAGAAGAGGAATTTTAATGAACAATTAAAATGGTGATGACCTTGGGAAGTTGTTCACTTATCTAATTTATTTTTATTTTCTAAAATGAAGATAACAATATTTGCCTCATATGGCTACAGTGAGGATTAAATTACATAATGTACATAATTCTTAGCCCCAAAAGCTGTATTCCTTCATTAAAATAGTGAGAGTCTATTATGAGTTAGACAACAAGGATTTAATGGTGAGCAAAACAGTGATTTCTCCTGGTTCATCAGGTTTACAATATAGCCCTAGCCAGGTGGTCCAGTTGGTTGGAGCATTCTTCTGTATGCCAAAATATTGCATGTTGGGTCTCCAGTTGGGGTGCACATGGAAGGCAAGTGATTGATGTTTCTCTCTCTCTCTCCCTTTTATCTCTTAAAATTAATAAACATATCCTTGAGTGAGGATTAAAAATAAAAATTTACAATCTAGTGGGGGAGACAATGTGGAAGAAGGAAGCATAAAATAATGAATTATAAATTGTGGAGAATTCTACAAAGAAAAACTCAGAATGCTGTGAGAAAATATCAGGGCCTCTGAGCAAGTAATCAATTAATAATAGTTGTTTAAAGGCAGACTATTTTTCAGCTATAACAAAGAATAATTGGGAAAAACTAGATAAATATTTTTAAAAGAATGTGTTTGAAGAAACACAAGAGTGACCAAGGCAGAGAAGGCTTTCAGAAACAAGTTCCAGAAAAAAGATAAAGAGATAAGGTCAAAATGTACTCTACTTTCTCCTAGAAGCATCTGCAAGTTCATCAGTGGCTGAAAATATTTTTGAGCACTTTCATGGGTAAAAATTGGCATTCATGGCTGGCTGTGGATAATACGCACTGAAACAACTTGGGCTTTTAGTTGGGAGTTCTAATGGGACACTTTAAGAGGAAAGGCAGTTTAGATACATACTATCTCTCACAAAAACTAAAAGCAGCTTCAGTCTAGGTTGGATTAAGGCAATTTGCCTAGTTTACCAACTTTCATGGTAACCACCATGATGAAAGATAATATCACATAGTGTCTCAAATAATCCCAAATAATTTCCATAGAATAGAGCTTAGTGTTCTGTTTAAAAAAATTCTACTATACTAGGTAGCAAACCAATGACCAAAAATCATTTAAAGACAATAAAACATATTCATAGGGAATCCAGGTACTATAAAAATATGGGAGTTATCAAACACACTATTTTTAAATTTTATATTTTAATCACAATTTACATTCAATACTATTTTGTATTAGTTTCAGATCTACAGCAAAGTGGCCAGACAATCATATACTTTACACAGTGATTCTGGGATATTTCAAGTATCCACCTGGCACCATACATAGTTATTATATTATTGACCACATTCCCTATACCCTATTCCACATCCCTGTGACTATTTTGTGAATACAAATTTATTTTTTAATTCCTTCACTTTTTTCACTGGGCCTCCCAACCCCCTTGCCCTCTGGCAACCATCACTCTGTTCTCTGTATCTATGAGTCTGTTTTTATTTTGTTGTTCATTTATTTTGTTATTTAGATTCCACAGTATGTGAAATAATAGAACATTTGTCTTTTTCTCTCTGACTTATTTCACTTAGCATAATACCCAGTAGGTCTATCCATGTTGTCAAAATGGTAAGATTTTACTCTTTTTATGGCCCAGTAATATTGCTTTGTATGTATATGTACCACATCTATGCTCATCAGGGATATTTTCCTATAATTTTCTTCCTTGGTTATATCTTCAACTTGTTTTAGAACCAGGGTAATGCTGGTTAAAAATGAGCATGGAGGTCTTTTCCCCTTTCAAATTTTTTGGAATACTTTGAGAAGAATAGGTGTTAGCACTTCTTTGAATGTTTGGTAAAATTGACCTGAGAAACCATCCAGTCCAGGACCTCTGTTTCTTGGGAATTTTTTGATTACTGCTTTGATTTCATTGGTTGTAGTTGGTATGTCCAAATTTGCAGTTTCTTCTTGATTTAATCTTGGAAGATTGTACATTTTTATGAATTTATCCATTTTTCCAAATCATCAAATTTTTTGGCATACAATTGTTTGTAGTACTTTCTCACAAGCCTTTGTATTTCTAGGGTATCAGTTGTCTCTTCTCTTCTTTCACTTCTGATTTTAATTATGTGGGTCCTCTCTTTTTCTTGACAAGTCTGGGTAAAGCTTTCTCCATGTTGTCTATCTTTAAAAAAATAAAAACAGCTATTGATTTCATTGATCTTTGGGTTATTTTTACTGTATTTTATTTATTTCCACTCTAATCTTTATTATTTCTTTTCTTCTATTCACATTGGGCTTTGTTTGTTGTCCTTTTTCTAGTTTCTTTAGATGTAAGAGTAAAATATTTGAGATTTTTCTTGTTTCTTGAGGTAGGCCTGTATTGCTATGAATTTCCCCCTTCGAGCTGATTTAGCTGTGTCCCATAGCTTTGGAGTTGTTGGGTTTTCATTTTCATTTGTCTAAAGGTAACTTTTGATTTCTTCCTTAATCTCATTGTTAACCCATTCATTGTTTAGTAACATGTTATTTAGCCTCCATATGTTTATGTGTTTTTCAGATTTTCTTTCTTGTAATTGATTTCTAGTTTCATAACTGTGATCAGAGAAGATGCTAGATATGATTTCAAAAATTTAAAATTTTTGAGATTTGTGGCATTTCATGTGGTTTATTCTGGAAATGCTCCATTTGCACTTGAAAAAATGTTTATTTTGCTGTTTTGAGGTGAAACGCTCTAAATATATCAATTAAATCCATGTGATCTAATGTGTCATTCAAGACCCTTGTTTTCTAACTGATTTTCTGTCTGGAAGATCTATCCATTGATGTTAATGGGTGTTAAATCTCCTACTATGACTGTATTACTGTCTATATCTCCCTTTAGATCCATCAATATTTACTTTATACATTTAGATTATCCTATGTTGGGTGAATAAATGTTGATAAGGGTTATATCTTCTTGTTGGGTTGACCCCTTTATCATTATGTAATGTCCTTCTTGGTCTTTTACTATGCCCTTGGTTTTAAAGTCTATTTTTTTCCCATATAAGTATTGCTACCTCAGTTTTTTATTTCAATTTGCATGAAATATCTTTTTCCATCTTTTTAATTTCAGTCTGTATATATTTTTTTGTTCTGAGGTGAGTCTCTTGTAGGCAGCATATATGTGGATCTTCTCTTCATATGCATTCAGCTATCCTATGTCTTTTGATTGGAGCAAGTAATCCATTTTATATATTTAAGTACATTTTTCTTCTTTCAGAAGAAGTTCCTTAGCATTTCTTGTAATACTTACTTATTGTTGATGAAATTCTTTAGTTTTTCCTTGTCTTTATTTCTCCTTTAATCTTAAATGATAGTTTTGTTGGGTAGATGAGCCTTGGTTGTAGGTCCTTATTTTCCATCACTTCGAATATTTCCTGCCAATCCCTTCTGGCATGAAATGTTTGTTTGTTTGTTTGTTTATTGTTGAAGTACAGTTGTCTCCATTTATCCCCCACTACTCCTATCCCCCTTTGGCTTTGCCCTGGGTCCTTTATGCATGTTCCTTGATGACTCTTCCCCTTTCCTCCCATTATCCCCTCCCACCTCTCCTCTGGTTACTGTCAGTTTGTTCTTTATTTTAATGTCTCTGGTTATATTTTGCTTGCTTGTTTGTTATGTTGATTAAGTTCCACTTATAGATGAGATCATATGGTACTTGTCTTTCATTGCCTAGCTTATTTCATTTAGCACAATGCTCTCCAGATCCATCCATACTGTAGCAAATGGTAGGAGCTTCTTTTTTCTCTCTGCTGTGTAGTGTTCCATCATGTAAAAGTACCACAGTTTTTTTATTCACTCATTTATTAATGGGCACTTAAGTTGCTTCTAACACTTGGCTATTGTAAACTGTGAGGCTGTGAATATTAGGGTGCATAGGTTCTTTTGAATTGATGTTTCAGGATTCCTAGGGTATAATCCCAACAGTGGAATTGCTGGGTCAAAAGGCAGTTTGATTTTTAGTTTTCTGAGAAATTCCATACTGTTTGTCACAGTGGCTGCACCTGTCTGCATTCCCACCAACAATGTACTAGAGTTTTTTTTCTCCACAACCTCGTCAGCACTTGTTGTCTGTTGCTTTGTTTATGATGGCCATTCTGAGTGGTGTAAAGTGGTATTTCATTGTCGTTTTAATTTGCATCTCTCTGATGGCTTGTGATGCCGAACATCCTTTCATATGTCTCTGGGCCCTCTGTATGTCCTCCTTGGAGAAGTGTCTGCTTAGCTCTTTTGCCCATTTTTTAAATGGGTTGTTTGTCCTGGAGTGGAGTTGTGTGAGTTCTTTATATATTTTGGAGATCAAACCCCTGTCTGAGGTATCATTTGCAAATATATTTTTCCATACGTATGGATCCCTATTCATTTTGCTCATGTTTTCTTTAGCCATGCAGAAGCATTTTATCTTGATGAAGTTTCATTTGTTCACTCTTTTCTTTATGTCCCTTGCTCTAGGGTACATATCAGTGAAAATATTGCTGCATGGAATATCTGAGACTTTCCTCCCTATATACTCCTCTAGTAGGACTTTTATGGTATCACGACTTATTTTTAAGTCCTTTATTCATCTTGAGTTTATTTTTGTATATGATGTAAATTGGTGGTTGAGTTTCATTTTTTTTTTTTTGCATGTAGCTGTCCAAATCCCCCAACACCATTTGTTGCAGAGGCTATTTTCACTCTGTCTTGTGCTTCTGCCTCATTTGTCAAATATTAATTGACAATAGAAACTTGGGTTTATTCCTGGGCTCTCTATTCTGTTCCATTGATCTATGTACCTGTTATTATGCCGGTACCACGCTGTTTTGATTACTGTGGCTTTGTAATATATGTCAGATATTGTGATCCCTCCTACTTTATTCTTCTTTCTCAAAATTGCTTTTGCTACTTTGTGTCATTTATAGTTCCACAAAAATTTTTGAAATGTTTGTTCTATATCTGTGAAAAATGTTATTGGTATTTTAATAGGAATTGCATTGAATCTATAAATTGCTTTGGGTAATATGTACATTTTGATGATGTTAATTCTTCCAATCTATGAACACAGTGTATGATTCCATTTATTTGTGTGTTCCTTAATTTCTTTCTTCAGTGTTCTGTAGTTTTCTGCATACAGGTCTTTTACCTCCTTGGTTAAGTTTTTTCCTAGGTACTTTATTTTTCTTGTTGCTATATCAAATGGGATTTTTCCCCTGATCTCTGTTTCTGATATTTCATTGTTGGTGTACAACAATGCCTTCAATTTCTGAATATTTACTTTGTATCACACTGTTTTGACAAATTCACCTGTTAGGTCGAGTAGTTGTTTTTATTTTGGTGGAGTTTATAGGGTTTCCTGTGTACACTATCATGTCATCTGCAAGCAATGCCAGTTTTACTTCCTCCTTTCCAATTTGGATGCCTTTTATTTCTTTTTGTGATCACTGTGTCTAGGACTTCCAATACTACATGAATACAAGTGGTGAAAGTGAACACCCTTGTCTTGTTCCTGATCTTCCTGGGAAAGCTTTTAGTTTTTGCACATTGAATATGATGTTGGCTGTAATTTTCTTGTATATGGTTTTTATTATGTTAAGGTATACTCCCTCTACTCCCACTTTGCAGAGTTTTTTGTCATAAATTGGTGCTGTACTTATCAAATGCTTTTTCTGCATCTATTGATATGATCATGTGACTTTTGTCTTTTCTTTTGTTTATGTGATGTATTACATTTATTGATTTGCAAATATTGTATTATCCTTGCATCCCTGGGATGAATCCCACTAGATCATGGTGTATGATGTTTTCAACATACTGCTGGATGCAGTTTGCCAGTATTTTGTTGAAGATTTTAGAGTCTCTGTTCATCAGTGACATTTACCTATAGTTTTCCTTTTTTTGTTATGTCTTTATCAGGTATTGTGTTTAGGGTGACTCTCTTCATAAAAAGAAGTTGGGAGTCTTCTGTATTCTTGGATTTTTTTGAATAGTCTTTGAAGGATAGGGATTAGATCTTCCTTAAATGCTTTGTAAAATTCTCCTGTGAAGCCATCCAGTTCAGGGCTTTTGTGTGTCAGGAGTTTTTTGATCACTGCTTTGATTACACATCATGTTATCAGTCTGTTCAGGCTTTCTGGTTCTTCTTCATTTAGTTGTGGAAGATTATATTCTTCTAGAGATTTGCCCATTTTACCCACATTTCCAAATTTCTTGGATTACAGTTGTTCATAGTAATTTCTTAGAAGGCTTTGTATTTCTTTGGTATCACTTGTAATCTCTCCTGCATTTTTGATTTTGTTTATTTTGGTCCTCCTTCTTTTTTCCTTGATCAATTTACTTAAAGGCTTGTAGATTGTGTTTATTATTTTAAAGAACCAGCTCCTGGATTTATTGATTCTTTGAATTGTTCTTTTAGTCTCTTTGTTGTTTAATTCTGCTCTGATCTTGCTTATTTCCTTCCTTCTACTCACTCTGGGCTTTGTTTGTTGTTCCTTCAGTTCTTATAGATGTAGGGTTAGGTTGTTTATTTGAAATGTTTCTATCTTTTTTCAGTAGGCCTGTATTGCTATGAACTTCCTGCTCAGTACTGTCTTCACTGTGTCCCATAAATTTTGGATTATCATGAGTTCATTTTCATTTGTTTCCAGAAACTTTTTGATTTCTCCCTTGATCTCATTATTAACCCATTCATTGTTTAATAGCATGCTATTCAATCTCTGTAAGTTATGATGTGTTTGAATTTTTTACTTGAGGTTGGTTTCTATTTTCAGTCCCTTGTGGTCAGAGAAAATGCTTGATATGATTTCAATTTTCTTGAATTCATTGAGGCTTGTTTTGTATCCTATCATGTGGTCTCTTTGAAAATGTTGCATGTGCATTTGAAAAGAATATGTATTTTGCTTCTTTGGTATGAAAGGTTCTATATATGTCAGTTAAGTCCATTTGATCTAGGACATTGTTCAGTGTCACAGTATCCTTGTTGATATTTTGATTGGAAGATGTGTCCATTTTTTTTAAAGATTTTATTTACTTATTTTTTAAAGAGGGGAGGGAGGGAGAAAGAGAGAGAGAGAAATATCAATGTGTGGTTGTTAGGGGCCATGGCCTGCAACCCAGGCATGTGCCCTGACTGGGAATTGAACCTGCGACACTTTGGTTCGTAGCCTGCATTCAATCCACTGAGCTATGCCAGCCAGGGCATGATTTGTCTTTTTTTGACAGTGGGGTGTTAAAATCCCCTAATATAAGTGTGTTGCTGTCTATATCTTTCTTGAAGTTCTCCAAGATTTTCCTCATTTATTTGGGTGCTCCTATGTTGGATGCATATATGTTTATAATGTTTATGTCTTCTTGGGGGATTCTTCCCTTGAGTATTATGACATGTCCTCCTGCATCTCTTTTTATGTCCTTTGTTTTGAAGTCCATTTTGTCTGATATTTGTATTACTACCCTGGCTTTTTAGCCCTGTCCAGTTGCTAGAAATAATTTTCTCCAACCCTTCACTTTCGGTCTGTGTAGGTGTTTTTTACCTGAAGTGAGTCTCTTGTAGGCAGCATTTGTGCAGGTTCTGTTTTCTTATCTACTCAGCTACCTTATGTCTTTTGAATGAAGCATTTAATGCATTTACATTTAAGGTTATTATTGATAGGCACTTATTCATTGCCATTTTACTCTCTTCATAGCTCTCTGTTCCTCTCACTCTCTCTCTTCCTTTTCTTAATACAGTCCCTTTGGCATATCTTGCAGTGCTGGTTTGGTGAAGGTGTATTATTTGAGCCTCTTTTGTCTAGGAAGCTCCTTATTTTGCCTTCCATTTTAATTGAGAGCCTTGCTGGGTAGAGTAGTCTTGGTTGCAGGCCTTCACTTTTCATTACCTGAAATATTTCTTGCCATTCCCTTCTGGCTTGGAGCATTTCCATTGAGAAGTCAGCTGCTAGCCTTATCAGAGCTCCCTTGTATGTTACTTCCTGTTTCTCCCTTACTGCTTTTAAGATTCTCTCTTCATCTTTTAATTTTGTCATTTTAATTACGGTATGTCTTGGATTGGGCCTCTTTGGATTCTTCTTGATTTGGACCCTGTGTGCTCCATGGATTTGTGTGACTTTGTCTTTCATCAACTTAGGGAAGTTTTCCCTCATTACTTTTTCAAACAGGTTTTCTAT
Source organism: Phyllostomus discolor (assembly GCF_004126475.2). NCBI lineage: Eukaryota > Metazoa > Chordata > Mammalia > Chiroptera > Phyllostomidae > Phyllostomus > Phyllostomus discolor. Next base: position 45,320,076 of record NC_040913.2, on the reverse strand, counting down.
CCCTTGCTTCTCTTCTTCTCCTTCTGGAATCCCTATTACATGGATATTATTACATTTCATGTTGTCCTGCATTTTCCTTAATCTCTTTTCATTCTTTTTGAGTGTTTTTTCCTTTTCTTGGTCTTTCTTAGAGTTTTTTTTCTACCTTTTCCTGCAGCTTTCTGATTCAATCCTCTGCTTAATCTAGCCTGCTTTTGATTCCTTCTACTGTGTTCTTCAGTTGAGAAACTGTATTCTTCATTTCTTTTTGGCTCTTGTTGATAGTTGCTATTTCCTTTTTCATGTTGACATAGTTTTCAATATGTTCCTTGTAGTTTCCCTATAGCTTTTGGTAATTCTCAATGAACTCATGGTGCTTCCTTGTAACAATTATTTTGAACTCTATATCTGATAGTTGTTCTGTCTGTATTTTATTTAACATTCTTTCTGATGATTCCTCCTTTCCTTCTACTTGGGGGTTGTTTCTTTGTCTTCATGTTTTGTGTGTGTGTGTGTGAGAGTCTTCTTGTTTCCCTTTCCTTCTTAAATTGGTCTGTTTTGACTCCCTGAGTTTATGTTGTGAACTTCTGTGGTAGGAACCCTGTGAAATTCAGTGGTACAGCTTCCCTGATCTTCTGAACTTGATGTTCTTGGGATGCCCTTTATGTCATTTATGTTGGCTCTCTGGAGATAATTGGGTTTGATTGTAATTGGATCCTTCTTTGGTGGGTCCTTCCTTCTAGCTGCTTGACCGAGGTTTCACCCTACCCACCACATCTTCTATGCTGTTGTGTAGGTGCTGCCAGAACACAACTACAAAGCCCAGTGAACACACCTACATCCTCAAAAATATCTCCCCCCTGCAATCTCACTGTCAACAGCAAATGAACCAATATTAATGAGGGTGTAAAGAGATTAACAGTATTATAAGAAAGGAGAGAAATAAACTATAGTATAAAATCTTGTAGCTTAATATGCACAGACTTGATGAACAAGAAGTGAATATTAAAAGGCTATGCAGGAAAGAAAATATCACTAATCATGGAGAAGACTGTTGTGGAAAATCCACCCACACTCGGGAGATAACGAAGCACAAACTTTATTATGCGCAGGGCTCAAGGGAGTCAATTCCCAAATCCTGAGCTGAAAAGGCTGGGCTAGGGGTCCTTTTTATATACCAGTTACACAGGCAGAAAGGGAGGGGGACCAGCTGCTGAAAGCAAGCATTCAGAAGCAGGGGCAAGGTTAGTGACCTTGAGATATCATTACCTAGCAACCCCGCTAGCGGGCTCCTTACCTAAAAATAACTTTTACTCAGCTTTTGTCCCGACAAAACTTGCAAGTGTTACAGAGAGCAGTTTCTTTTCCTGCCACAAGACCACATTGGATTTGTCTCTGTAACCTCTAGTTTTTACCACTGTTTTTTCTTTTTGCATTTGCCTGTGGTGATGTCAGATGTTGATCCCATCTGACTTTAGGCAGCCTGCTCCAAAACTGCCAGGGATCTACTGTCTGTGGCTGTTTTCCTCAATTGTTAATCTAGTCACTGTGCACTCAAAAGTCAGATGGGGATCTGACTTTTGAGGCCAAATCCATGCTGGGGTGTGGCCAGTTTTTCTCCTCAGGTGCTGCTGCTTGGAGAGGAGTGGTCTGCCTGAGCAGAATGGCTGGTGCCATAGGGGTGGTGACTTGGCACCAGCATTCCAGAAGCTATCTTCTCAGTTCCCCCCCAAAGCCTCCATGCCCAGTCTCTCCTCACACATCTCTAGTCCAATCTGCACCCCTTTTCTAAGGATCTACTGTCTCCTTCAGTTGCCAATCCACTTACTCTGCACTCAGCAGTTAGGCTTATGCACCACAGAGCCATGACAGAGTCACTCCTGGGAGTGGGGCTGTTGTTTCCCCCTAGGCTGCTACCACTTGGAGGGGAGTGGTCTGCCTGAGCATGATGGCTGCTGCCCTATAAGGGATAACTCAGCACTGGGATCCCAGCGGCTACTCTCTCAGGTCTCTCCCCAAAGCTTCTGTTCCCAGTGTCTCCTTAGGCATCTCCAGGACACTCCACCTCTGCCTTTGCTGGAGCCCCAGGTAAGTGGCTACAAATGAAAATTTGTGCATTGACCCATTGGTCTCTTTGCGTCTCCAGCTGTCTGTCTCTGGAGGAGAGCAAACCCGTCACTTTTCACTGTTGGTTGTTATCTGTGTACTTTTTGGACTCTGGTGCCCTAGGCTGGTAATCCAAGCTTAGGGTTTAGACCCCACACTTCTGAGGAGGATCCAACTTGTTGCTTAATTATCCCTCCAGTGCTGCTGCCTGTCAGTGCTCAGCCAACCTTCTCTAGTCTCCTTCACATTCCTCAACAGTCAGTTAGTGCTGACAATGATTCTTATGTGTGTCTGAGGTTATAAGACTTCTCTCTTGGTATTGTTCAGTTGTTTGTTCCAGGTGATTTCTCCACAATTTAGCTGTAATTCCAGATTGGTGCTGGAAGGAGGTTAGTGTGGCTTCCATTTGCTCCTCTGCCATCTTGCCTCTCTGAAATGTTTCTATTGAGAAGTCATCTGATGTTCTTATGGGAGCTCACTTATAGGTAGAACCCTGTATTTTTGTGTGTTTTTTTATTTTTGTTTTTGTTTTTGCTTCTTTTAAGATTCTGTCTTTAACTCTTGCCATTTTAATTATGAGGTGTCTCTTTGTTGGCCTCTTTGGGTTCATTTTGTTTGGGACTCCTGCACTTCCTGGACTTATGTGTCTTTTTCTTTAACTGGGTTAGGGTGTGTTGAGTCATTATTTCTTCAAACAGGTCCTCAGTTACTTGCTCTCTCTCTTTTTTTATGGTACCCCTATGATGTATATGTTGCTATGATAGATGTTGTCCAAGAGGTCCCTTAAACTATCTCATTTTTTAAAAAATTCTTTTTTCTTTGTGCTGTTCTGCTTGGGTATTTTCTGCTATGTTGTTTTTCATGGTGATCCTCTGTTTCATATAATCTGCTGTTGATTCCTACTAGGGTATTCTTCATTTCAGATATTATATTTTTATGGTTTCTATATTATTTTTATGCTTGCGATCTCTTTGCTAAGTTCCCATTAGTTCATCCATTCTTCTAAGTTCCTGGAGCATCCTTATAACCATTGTTTTGAACTCTGTATCTGGTAGATTGCTTTCTTCTATTTCATTTTGTTACTTTTCTGGAGATGTCTTATTTTTTCATTTGAGACGTGTTTCTTTGTCTCCACAGTTTGGCTATCCCTTGTGTTTGTTTTTAATATTAGGTACATCTGCTCTGTCTCCCAGCTTTGGTAGGCAGCCTTATGTAGTGGGTGGCCTTATGTAGTAGGTGACCTATTGGGCTGAGTGGTGCAGTCATTCTGATCTCTTGAGCTGCATGCTCCAAAAATGTCTCCTGTGTGGTTTATGTGAGTCTTCCTGTTACAGTTGAGTTTCAATTGCTGTTGACCCAAATGTGGGTGAGGTTGACAATCAGCCTGTCTGACTGATGTTTGACTGACCACAGCATATAAGTTGCTGTGAGGGGGCTAACCACACAAAGCAGGAGTCACCCCAGAAGGGTCTAGTACCTGCCAAAACCTCTCATTGGGTATGCCACTTGTGGAGCTTGTCAGGTCATGTCTGTTATGGTTAGAAGCTGCTACTGGTTGTGTTGGTTCTGGGCCTCTTGGGAAGTACTCTGGTGCATGTCAATGTAAGACACTGCCTGTGACTGGCCCTAGGCTACCTGTTAGGAGCTACAGAGTGATCCATGGCTGGTAGCAGCCTATTCTTGGCTTGGATGTGTGTGGGAGGGGCCAAGTTGCATAGTGAAAATAGCTGCCACCAGTGCCAAGTCTGGGATGGATCAGCAAAAAGCCAAAGGCACTTATAAGATCTGCTGCCACCTGCCAGTTTCTTGTTAAGCTCATGCACTGAAAGAGCCTCAAGCAATAACGAGTTGGGTGAGGCAGTTCTTAGTGTGTCACCTGTTAGGGGTGAGTGTTTACCAGGTAAATACAGATTCAAACTCTATACTGTTGCTGAGTTTGAGGCCATTCAGCAAAAGTCAGCATACACCAAGACCAGCTGCTACCTGCCTGGAGCCTGCAGACTTTTGTGGTGTCTCAAGATGTTAGATGTTATCAGGGTTGGGCTGATAGAGGCCACTGGGTTAAAATAGATTAAGATTTGGCTGTGCAGAGGGAAGGCTCTTCACAGAAAAGATGATGCATGTGAAGAGTTTTTCAAGAAAGACTGCAGTGCAATCCCAGGCTGGCTGTAGCCAGCAGATCCCTCAGGGAGTTAGCAGGGAGGGGCGACTGCATCTCTGCAAGCTGTTGCCAGGTATTGGTGGGGCAGGCCAAACACAGAAATAGTGGCAACATGCGTTAAAAAAATGGTGCTCACCCAAAAGCCATAAAACTCAGCCTCTTCCTGTGCAAACATATACTTTAATAACTGTTAAATATATTAAAGAAAATTGATGACAAGATGGAGAATTTCAATAGACAAGTGGAATCTGTAAATATGCATAAGGAAATTCTAAAACTGAAAAATACAATAAATAAAAGGGAAAATTCAATAAATGAATTAGGTCACACTGAACATAGCTAAAGAGAAACATAATGAGCCCAAATACTATAGGTCAGTAGGAAATATCCAGACAGAACAACAAAGAGAAAAAAGAAATGCAAATAAAGAAAAGGAAGGTAAAAGACATATGGGACATTGTAAATACTTTTATTATAATCTCTTTATTGTGCTTATATTTGATTATCCGAATATGCATTTCTAGACTGGCCCATTAAAAGTGATTTGTTATATTATGTTAGTCTCTTTTAATATACTGGAGCCCATACATTTCTTTCTTAGGCTTTATCTGTTGATGACCCTGGGCCATATGACCTGTAGAATTTTGCAAGGTCCCAATTTTGTTAATCTCATAATCATGGTACAGTTCAACAAGTCCCTCTTTTCTCTGCTTATTGCAAATTTTTGGCTGGATCCAGAACCTTGAGCATTGTATTTTCTGGAGAAATTTGTCATCAATATCTACACTAAGGAAAATGGACAGGGAAATCTTCAACCACAAGAAAAGTGATGTTAATTAAGAGTAAAATTGTAGGAAAGAATAGTAAGAAAAATATTTGCATGTAAATAATTCTAAATAAATATTGACTCTCTAAAATAGTATTAATGCTGTCTTATGGGGTTTTAAATATATGTACAATTAAAATATATGGCAATACTATTGCATAAAAGTCAAAACAAATGTAGGTAAATCCTAAGTGTTCAAAGATCCTTTCATTGCACAGGAATTGATTGTAAAAGTACTACTTTATATTTGAATAAACCCAGGATTTATGTTGAATCTTTAAAGTAGCCTCTGAATGCCAAAAGATTATATAACTGCCAAAATGTGAAAAAATAAATAAAATGGCCAAACCCACTTGATTAACCTAAAAGAAAGTAAGGTTAAAATAAACAGACATAGAATGAATGGGGTAAATTGTAAAAAAATAGTGAGATGCTAAATTTAAACTCAAGTGTTACAGCAATTATATCAAATATGAACAATTTTTTAAATGTATACTGCCAGACTGTACTTAAAAAGTAAGAAGATACAATAAGGCAGTGCTTGAAAGAGAGGATCTTAAATACCAAGACACAGAAAGAATAAGTGTAAAATAAATGGAGAAAGAAATACCACACAAACCCTAACCAAAAGGAAGCAGGCATACTTGTACTCATATCAAAGTAAATTGGTAAGGTAAATGAGACTCTTTAAAATGATCAAAGAGCCAGTTTACTAGGATGAGAAAATAGTCTCAAACTGGTAGTGTTTCATAACATAGCTTCAGAATTTATAAAGAAAAAAATAATAGAATTAAAGGAGAAATAGGCAAAACCAACAATTGCAATGGAAGATTTTAAAAAATATTTTTCACTGAAATGAATGGGAAAAATATAACAGTGAGAAAAAAATCAGACATGGTTCCTGTCTGTGTTGAACTTGTGTTTGAGTAAGGCACACAGATGGTAATCAAATGAGCATATGAATGAAAATTGAAAGTTAACTGAGCACTTGGAAGGAAAGGAAGACAGTTTTATAACAAGGTACATAACCTGGGCTGAGGGAATCAATAAAGGCTTTACTGTGAAAATGACACTTGATCTCATACTTGAGAGATCTCAGATTTGAAATGAAGTAATCAATGGTTAACTAGGAAGAGTGGAAGTAGAAGTGTGAACAAAGAACATTAGACACCTGGCATCATGGCACCTCAAAGATCCTGTAGTACTTCTGGCCAAGATGGAGGCATAGGTAGATACACTTTGCCTCCTTGCACAACCAAAAGAAGAACAACAACACATTTAAAAACAAAAACCAACCAGAACTGTCAGAAATCAAAATATATGGAAGTCTGACAACCAAGGAGTTAAAGAAACATTCATCCCAACTGGTAGGAGGGGCAGAGATGGGAAGCCAGGGCAGAGAGGACATGCAATAAAATGGCAGTTGAAGGACTGGATTGGAAAAATGGCAGCTGGCAGTCCCACATTTCTATGAGGATAAACTGGGAGGAATAGTCAGGGAGCAAGATAGATTTCACAACCCAGGGTTTCAGCGTGGGCAAAGAAAGCCTCAAAACCTCTGGCTATAAAAACCTGTGGGGGTTGTGGTGGTGAGAGAGACTCCCAGCCTCACAGAAGAGTTTGTTGGAGAGACCCACAGGGTCCTGGAAAGTACATAAAACCACCCAACTGGGGATCAGCACCAAAAGGGCCCAGTTTGCTTGTGGGTAGTGGGGGAAGTGACTGAAAGCCAGCAGAGATCTGAGCAAGTAGCATTGTTCCTTGTCTGACCCCACCCCCACATACAGCACCACACTGCAGTGATGTGAATTGCCCTGCGCTAACAAATACCTAAGGCTCTGCCCCTTACTGTGTGCCAGGTGCACCAAGACAAAAAAAATAAGGCCCAAATGAGAGAACAGATCAAAGCTCCAAAAATAGGACTAAGTGATAAAGAGATAGCCAACCTATCAGATGCACAGTTCAAAACACTGGTAATCAGGATGCTCACAGAAATGCTTGAGTATGATCACAAAATAGAGGAAGAAGTGAAGGCTATGAAAAGTGAAATGAAAATATATACGGAACCAACAGTGAAGGTAAGGAAACCAGGACTCAAATCAACAATCTGGAACAGAAGGAAGAAATAAACATTCAACCAGAACAGAATAAAGAAATAAGAATTCAAAAAAATGAAGAGAGGCTTAGGAACTTCCAGGACATCTTTAAATGTTCCAACATGCAAATCATAGGGGTGCCAGAAGGAGAAGAACAAGAGCAAGAAATTGAAAACTTATTTGAAAACATAATGAAGGAGAACTTCTCCAATCTGGTGAAGGAAATAGACTTTCAGGAAGTCCAGGAAGCTCAGAGAGTCCCAACGTTGAACTGAAGGAAGCACACACCAAGGCACATCATAATTACCTTAGCCAAGACTAAAGATAAGGAGAGAATCTTAAAAGCAGCAAGAAAAAAGGAGACAGTTACCTACAAAGGAGTTCCCATAAGGTTATCAGCTGATTTATCAAAAGAAACCTTACAGAGAAAAAGGAATTGAAGAGAATGGGAAGGGTTTACAGGAACAAATTTAGAGGACACATGGACAAAAACTAGGGGGGTGGTAATGGGAGGGAAGTGGGGAAGGATGGGTGGGCAGGATGGAATGAGAGTAAAAGGCAGAAAACTGTACTTGAACAATGATTAAAATAAAAAGTATTTTATCATTAAAAAAGAAGTATTCAAAGTCATGAAAGGTAAGGACCTACATCCAAGATTACTCTATTCAGCAAAGCTATCATTTAGAATGGACAGGCAGATAAAATGATTCCCAGATAAAGTCAAGTTTAAGGGTTTCATCATCGCCAAGTCCTTATTATATGAAATGTTAAAGGGACATATCTAAGACAAAGAAGAAGATCAAAACTATGAACAGAAAAAGGACAGCAGACTCAAAGTATTCAACAACTTAACCTAAAAACAAAAACAAACTAAGCAAACAACTTGAACAGAAATAGAATCATAGAAAAGGAGATCACATGGAAGGTTATCAATAGGGAGGGGGAGGGGAGAAAATGGAGGAAAACATACAGGGAATAGGAAGAGTAATTTGTATGTACAAAATAGACAAGGGGAGGCTAAGAATAGAGTAAGTATAGGGAATGAAGAAGCCAAAGAACTCATATGTATAATCCATGGACACAAACTAAGTGGGGACAGTAGGGGCATGCTGTTGGGAGGAGGGATGTTGGGCAGAGGAGAATAAAGGGGAGAGAATGATAGGACAACTGTAATAGCATAATCAATGAAACATACTTTTAAAAAATCCTGTGGTACGAGGAAGTATATGAGTTTGAGAAACTGGAAAGAGGTCTGAGTGAACAAGGCAGTGGATGTAGGAAGGAGTTCAGACTCAGGCTAGAGAGGTGGCAAAGCCTGAACACTGAGAATTGTGTAGGTCAGGTAATGGATCTTGAGCTCTATCCAAAGAGCAATGAAGGCAATAAAGAGTGTTAAAGAAGGTTTATATTATTATTGGATTTATGTTTGGAAAATATTATTCTAGCTGTGGTATGTAGAAGGTAATAGTCAACAGAGGATAAAGAACTCAGCAGTTTTAACCAGTTGAAGGACAATGGTGTAGACAGTAGAGATAGGAGTCAGATCCAAGAGACACCGAAGAGGTAAAATCAACAGGACTTGGTGAAAGATTCTGCATGGTGACTGAGGGCAAGTGAGACATCAGGGATTTCTTTTCAGGTGTTTGCTTGTGCAATGAGTCTGACAGTGATGTCATTCTCTGAAATTAGAAACAAAAAAAGGGTCATATTTTGGAGGAAAAAATATAAATTCAATTATCAACATATTGAGATTGAAGGTTTTGTGTTAGAGATTGTTTTATAGAATTGTCTTCTCAAGGCTCTTAAACCGATTTTTCTTTGTGGAGTTTTCTTTGCTTTCTTTGTTTTTCTTACCTCCTCCAGTTTAACATTTCAAAAATGCAACTGCAAGCCCTGACTGTGGCTATATATCATTTCACTGCATTAAAATATTGATGCTTGCCTAATCTGATGTTTACCAGGGAGTAATACAAACAAGAGAGAAGATGGAAAGTTTATTATGATCTCCAGGAGTGCTTGCAGGATGTTGGACACTGACCCCAGTTGGAATCCAAATGTGTCAGGGAACTTTCCTGCATCTGGTTGTCAAAGGCCAGCAAATGTGGCAGGATCACTCTTCTTGAAGATGCTGCACAAGGATGAGCAAGCCAAGTTTAGGGACATCAGCTCTCAATACACAGGGCCATTTCAGAGAAACACTAATGAGCTCTCCTTTCATTGAAAATTAAACCTGACAAGGATATTAATCAGGTGTCATATGAGGGAGAAGCCAATCAATTCTTCTGAAGCAATTTCCTGCTAGAGCCCCAGAATGGAAGATGCCATCTCCTTTGCTCCAAGGTGGTAGAGATCCTGTTGGCAAGTTATTCTGAAATCTCTTATATGAGAAAGAAAACAGTGGAGATGACAGCATGTGCAGCCAGTCACATCCAGAAAAAGATAACACATGTTCATGGCTATTTCTCTCTCTCTCTGTGTCTCTCTCTCAATTTTGACCTTATGATCTTGTGAAGATGTATCAGGTCCTTTTTTTCAACACATATTTTTTTCCTCCTTCTGCTCCTACATATCCTTTAATTGGGTGGGGAGCTTAACTTAAAAGAAGAAATTGAATTTCTATCTATTAAGATCTGGTAAGAAATTTGATCATGGTATCCAACTAAATGTGGTTCATAGATTATATGAGGTTAAGTGATGTGTTCTTCTTTATGAAAGCTTAGATTTTAAGTTTCTCCTACACATCACTATCATTGAGCCTTCCTATAGTTTGACAGTTGGCAAACTAGAGGAAAGATCTGCTTCCTTACATGGAATAGAATTTTGAGTTCTGTAAATATATAAAGAATATAGGGGATACATTATTTGCAACTATTTCAAAGCTATGAACCACAACTTACAATTGTCATAATCATAATTGTCAAAGAGGAAAGGTAGTAGATGTTCAGGAAGTTGTTGTTTTATGTGATTTCCTGTATTTCTGATTTGTTTGAGATCATCATCCTAGGAATTTATAAAACCAAAGGCTATATATATGTAGACTGGAACCAGGTCTAAGACCCATGACTTTGCTTAATACCAATGCTGCTAACACAAAAGCACCATACAATTGTTTTTATATGTATGTGTGATAAAGTAAATGAAAGTAATTTAATGACATTGTAAAAATAAAATTCTAAGGACAAGTTAGTTATATATTTATGAAGATTTATTCTTTTAATATTTTAAATTTTTTTCAGTGAGAGTTGAAATTCAGTATTATATTAGTTAAGGCATACAGCATAGTGGTTAGACAGTTATGTAACTTATAAAGTGATCCCCCCCAATAAGCCTAGTACCTGCCTGGAACCATACATAGTCAAATATTATTAATTATATTTCCTTTGCTGTATTTTACAACCCCATGACAATTTTGAAGCAGGGAGTCACTTAAGCCATCAGGTAGGCCAGAGCTCAAAGCCTATGATTTAGGATCTTGTTTTTAATTCTCCTCACCTACCATTACCCATAAGGAAGTAAAGTCCTGGAGGGGAAAGCTCCTGGTAAAAGTCATGCAATTTGTACCTCAGAAATTATCTTATAAATTTTCTTCAGCAAAAATCACAAACAGCTTGAGCCAGACTTTATTCTAGTGGACTGATCTGAGGTATAACAAAGAGAAAGTCTCAAATGACAGCACAGGGAAGAACTATCCTACAGAAGTCCCTCTCCATGGGTTCTGGGCTTTGAGTGCTTCAGCCATGTTTATTTCCATTTTAGATTCCTGCAGATTCTGTAATTAGGAGAAAACCATAGGCTCTTGAATAATTACTGAGTGGAACTGAGGAGGATGAGAGGTGTGCAGTGTCTTTGAACACTTAAAGAAGTGTCTAAACTTGCTTTGCTTTGAGCCCTTCCCATAAACTGAAAACTGAGTATTAAAGCCCTTGAGTTGATAAACAAAGGTCTTGGACTTGAGTGTTTTACTTTCATATTGGCATGCTTTGATTTTATTTCCTTTCCTCTAGAGAACACTTGCTTACTCCCCATGTGGCCCCAAACAACACATTGAGAAATATGGGCCACATCTACCTTTTACTAATTTATCATGTTGTTGCTTGTTCTTGAATTGATGGATGAAACAAATGACCTAGATTTTGTGATTAATGGAATGCCATTTCTACTCCAATCCCAATTCATTAACCAATGATTTCTACTTGTGCCTGCCACATTACAAATATTTCAGAGGACTTCATTTTAAACCTGGAGTTAAGTTGATGATCTTAGTTGCAATACCTTAATTCATTCTGAACACTGATGTGGTAGAATAGCCTTTGTTTTCCCATCTGTAAAATGAATCCAATGTTGGTGATACAGGTGTTAAAGTAAAATAACTATGAAAATTGCTGAAGTCTTGACATATGACCTAGTGCATTATTATTTTATAATGGAGAGTTTTATCTACCAAAGAGAAGAGCTATCATCTGCTCATGGCACTGCTGGCTATTTATTATTAATGATTTCTAAAAATTCCAGCATTGCAGGAAGCTTCAAGCATCATGACTGCACTACATTTTGTTTTTATGATAATAGCTATTTTTCACTGTCAATTTCATGGGTAGCAAAAGAACACAGATGAACAATTTTAACAAATATAGGGTTGCAGAAAACACATTCTAGGCTCTGTCACCTGTTATTAATTGAATGATCAATTTCAGTTTTTATCAGAACTGAGAATTTCCTGGACTTAGACAGGAAACCATATACCTCCTTCTCACCAGTGATCCTGCTACATCACACCCACTCAGAGGCAAGAGTCAGGAAAAACTGACCTTAGTTGACAGTTTCATGCTTAAAAAATAAAGAATCCACGGTATCATGGGATTTTTTTTGTTTTCATAACATAATTGAGAAGAAAATTATATATAATTACAGTCAGTGAAGACACTTCTACTCAATTAAATTTCCCTGTGGATTAGAATGAAAAAGCCCTTTTTGATGTCACCAAAGAGATCTTCTCCTTCTAGAGTCTTTAAAAAAATATTGCTCACAAAGATCCTTTGCTTTCCAGACAGCTCTTGGAGGTAAAGGCTCCTTGGTTACCCACAATCTAAAATAATCTAAGTCTAATTAGGTAACTAGATCATCTAATTTGGATAATCCAAAATAATCTAAACCCAAAATAATTGGGTTTATTATAACCCAATTAAAACATGGGTCAAGGACCTGCACAGATACTTTGCCAAGGAGGACTTACACAGGGCCCAGAAACATATGAAAGGATGCTCAGCATCACAAGCCATCAGAGAGATGCAAATTAAAACGACAATGAAATACCACTTCACACCACTCAGAATGGCCATCATAAACAAAGCAACAAATTATAACTGCTGGTGGGATTGTGGAGAAAAGGGAACCCTAGTGCACTAGTGAGATTGCAGACAGGTGTAGCTACTGTGGAAAAAAGTATGGAATTTCCTCAGAAAACTAAAAATCAAACTGCTTTTTGACCCAGCAATTCCACTGCTGGGATTATACCCTGAGAATCCCGAAACACCAATTCAAAAGAACCTATGCACCCCAATGTTCATAGCAGCACAATTTACAATAGCCAGTGTTAGAAGCAAATTAAGTGCCCATTAGTAAATGAGTGGATGCAAAAACTGTGGTACATTTACACAATGGAATACTACACAGTAGAAAGAAGAAGCTCCTACCGTTTGCTACAGTATGGATGGATAAGGAGAGCATTATGCTAAGTGAAATAAGCTAGGTGGTGAAAGTCAAGTACCATATGATCTCAGCTATAAGTGGAACTTAATCAACATAACAAACAAGCAAGCAAAATATAACCAGAGACAATAAAATAAAGAACAAACTGACAGTAACCATAGGGGTGGGGGAAAAGGGATAATGGGGGAAAATAGGGAAGGGTCATCAACGAACATGTATAAAGGACACATGGACAAAGCCAAAAGGGGGTTGGACTGAAGATGGGAGATGGGGAGGGATAGGACAGGGGGAGTTTTGGGTGGGTGAAATGGAGACAACTGTACTTGAACAATAACACAGTATGGAAAACAGTATAAATAAATAAATAAAGTTAATGAATTGCTAAAAAATAAATAATCTAAGTCTAACCCAGTTAACATATTATAGAAACAAAACTGTGCTAACTCTTATGTTACAAATGGAAGAAATGCTTTTCTGAATAAATCACAAGTCCTCATTTTACATCTCCAGCTTGTGATTTGTGTCTCCAAAATTTTTGTGCTAAGGATGGTTGTATCTGAAAATGCTAATAGTCAGCAGGAAAAAGGATATCAGGGGTCTTGGTCTATCTCCTTTTCTTTCCCATGTCTGCCCTTTGATTAGCTAGTGTTGTGAGAACAAACAAGTTTGAATGGCTTATTTTCAAATGGATGAAAAGTGCAAGGACAATAGTTCTCTGCAAATGTGGTGCAACTGGCAGATGTTAAAGGTGGGGCAAGGAGATATTTAACATATATATACTCAATATTAATAGTATACAACTTAGCACTTGCATATTTATTTTGATATCTTTTGAGTTTTCTGCAGTTCAAGCATGTGCAACAAACACCTTTTATCCAATTACAGTTGGCAGTGTATTTTTTCCCAATCAGCAGGGTCCTTGGTTGTATGGTAACAGTCAGCAGGAACAAAGACATCAGGGGTCTTGTTCTTTTCTCTGTTATTTTCCATGCCTGCCTTTTGTTGTTTGGCTTTAGATTATTCAACACTGAGACATGACTCTGAATGCTTCATATTTTCCACCTATTAATCAATGCTAATCCAAAGAAGCATGAGGCGTAGACAGAAAGGCCTCTATCCTTCACTTACAAGACAAATCAGTGTGTATACTTGGAGCCTATTCCAGACAAATTAAAGGGGGGAAAAAGAGAATGCACTGTCAATTAAGTATCATTAAAACCTGGCTATAAAAACTCAATTTGTTCAGAGTGAGTAAATGAATATTGTGACATTTGTTATCTGTATTATGGTCTAGTAAAATATTTCTTAAAAGGCATTTCATGGAAGAGAAATTCCTGAAGACATTTCAGAGAAAAATTTTGGGATTCAATAATTTGGGAAGTATTTCATACAGAATTTCCCTCTTTGAGTTCCATAATGCATAATAAAATTGTATAGCTTTGACATCTTCTCCTGTTAAAAACAAAACTATTATGCTTTGTATAATTCAGCATTTTAAAAATGTATTTGATCACAGATCACATTTTTTAAACTCATTTTTTTGGAATAACACCTATCTGAAAGTAGCAAATATAACAAGTAATCTACAAATTACAGGTTAGGAGTAGATCAGTACTTTTATTTATTTTATTTTTAACCTAAACAACAAAATAAACAAACAAGCAAAATATAGCTAAAGACACTGAAATAGAGAATAGGCTGAAGGACACCAGAGGGGAGAGGGGAGGGAATTTCAGGGGAGGATGGGAAGGGTTTACAGGAACAAATATAAAGGACACATGGACAAAAACTAGTGGGGGGTGGAAATGGGAGGGAGGTGGGGAGGAAGGGGTGGGTGGGCTGGGATGGGAGTAAAGGGCAGAAAACTGTACTTGAACAATGATTAAAATAAAATTAGAAAAAATAAAATGACATCAAAAAGAATAAAATATTTAAGAATAAAAAAAGATTTTATTTATTTATTATTAGAGGGGAAGAGAGGGAGAGAGGGAAAGAAACATCAATGTGTGGTTGTCTCTCATGCACCCTCTACTGGGGACCTGGCCTGCAACCCAGGCACGTACCCTGACTGGGAATCAAACCAGTGGCCTTTGCTTCACAGTATGGTGCTCAATCCACTGAGATACATGAGCAAGAGGAGGTCAGTACTTTTAATTAAAAGAAAAGTGTCCAGTCTAAAGTCTGCTACTGTTTTGTTGTAAAGCACAAACCACCATCCTATAATGCTGTACCCCATCAATAACTTTTATTTTTAAATAAAAATAATAACATAAGTGAAAATTTATTAAGTTCTTATGATGTGTCAGGCACTTTATTAAGTGTTCCATATGCCTTATATCATTTACTCCTTTAAACTTGTGTTTATTTTTGAAAAACCCAAGTAGTGCAAGAATACAATCTCATTACAGGAAGTTAAAAAAATAAAATTCCTTTAATTTTAGTATGTAAACATCTAGATCTTTTCCTATGCATTTAAATAAAAATGTGTTCTTGAAAAACATATACATTTTTATTAACTAATCAGAATCCTATTATACATAAAATTTTTCTTTCATTTGAAAGTATGTTAGAGATATTTCTAGGTCAGCATATGTACATTTATAACATTCTTTTAAAGGGCTTTATGACATTTATAGTGTATATGTACCCCAAATTTTTATAAGTAGATTTTTGGCTTATTTTGAATTTTTTAATCAATGTAAACAATTGTTTTTACTTCTGTTTCTGGTACTGGGCCAGATAGATCAGTTCAAGTGATGTCCTCATTGAAACAACCAGAATGCTGGAAAAAATATAGAATATATCATCATTAAGAAGGAATCCTCAGAGGTCAGAAACAAAGTAAAACCTGTATGGCAACAGATTGCCAAAGTGATCTTTCTGAGGTTTCTACTGAATCCAGGAAAATTTGAGCTACTGCTTTGTAAGATGCAGGAGTCAGGAAGTAAAACTTAATGTTCCTACAAGTAGCTGAAGACAATAAAAAATAACCGAATGTAGAGCTAGCATTCAAAGTTCTACACCTTCAGTGTGATCGTACCCAAGAAGTAAAATCACCACCTAGAAGAAACAAGAAATAAATTCACCTGCTTCAACCTGGGTGCTAGACAGAGGATGGGGTAATCACTCCTGAGAACACAAAACCATGACCCTGACTTCATGTGGGTTTACAATATAGTTTATGGTTTTGTGTTTCAGAAACACCAAGTAAAGAATATAAAGTAGACTTAGGTTAATGGTACTTCTAGGCATATTATGTAAGCAAAACAACTTCAAAACAAATCCTAGGCCTCAAAGAATTCTCACTGATGTTCTGATAATGTTACAAGAAAACCAATCAACATACAAAAAAAATTCACAAAACACATAAGGAATCAAGACATCATAATGGCAAGCCAGCAAAAACAGTAAACAAGAGAATAAGACTTGCAAAGACTTCATATATTGGAATTATCAGACATTCAAGATAAAAAAGGACTATATTTAATGTTTTGAGAAATAAAGGATAAGCTTGAGAACATGAACTAGAGTTAGAAATTTTAAAACAATAACAAAATATATTTATGAAAGAATCACTAGAGAACTTAATAGAATTAAGGGAAGTAACAAATATACAAGTTGAAAGTAATTAGGCAATGTAAACAGCAGATAATATGGAAACAACAAAGGAGACACTTGTCAATTGGAAGATAAAACTAAAAGAGCTATACAGAATATAGTTCATAGAAGTCAAGAGGTAAAAAAAAATATAAAAGAAAAGTTAAAGACATGGAAGATAGGGTAGGAATCTGGAATACATTAATGAAATTTCCAGAGGGCAATAATCAATATAATGAGAAAAAGGCAATATTTGAAGAGCTAAGGAGTGAGAATTTTTCCTAATTATTGGAAAACTCTAAAACTCATTTTCAAGAAGGCCAATAATCATGAGTATAGTTTTTTTTGTTTTTTTTTTTAAAGATTTTATTTATTTACTTTTAGAGAGGGAAGGGAGGGAGAGAGAGAGAGAAAGAGAGAGAGAAACATCAATGTGCGGTTGCTGGGGGTTATGGCCTGCAACCCAGGAATGTACCCTGGCTGGGAATCGAACCTGGGACACTTTGGTTCCCAGCTCATGCTCAATCCACTGAGCTACGCCAGCCAGGGTGAGTATAGTTTTAAAAAGATAAATTCATATGTAAATATCTCACATTGAAGCAAAACACCAAAGAAAAAGAAATTTTAAATAAATAGCCATTGGGAAGGCTCAACTACCTACAACGTAAAGGCAATTAGAATGGTGGTTAGAGTCTTAAAAGTAACATTGGCAACACTAATTATTTAATGCTGAAAGAATATAAATATCAACTTAGAATCTTATACTATCAGAACGTCTCTCAATATTGAGATGAAGTAAAGATATTTTCTGTTTAGCTTAGTCATCCTTACTATGTGCTACTGACCTTGTCACCAAATGGTTGTTTCACCTCTAAGCATTGCTTCTGCATTCTGGGTAGGAAAAGGGAAACAGAAAAGGGCAAGAAAGCATGTGAGCTGAGCCTGCTTCTTTTTTCCCCTGAAAGTCCCATTCATACTTTCACTTACATTTCATTGGCTAGAATTTTATCACATGACCTTCTCTTACTTGCAAGGGAGATATTAAATGCGCCACTAGTTAATGATTCCTGTCACAATTGAGAACAAAATATGCTTTCTGTTCTCAAAGAATTCATAGTCTAGTGAAAGAGATGGACATATAAAAAAGGTAAATGTGGAATTCCAGGCACATTCCCATAATTCTTCCTATAAATTGAATAGAGAAATTTTATTATTACCATTTTGGGTTTCTGTTCATTCCCCATTCCATCAATGAAACAACCAACTGACTTTAGTGAGCCACCTCTCATACTAGAAATTATGCTAGTTCAGGGGTAAAAAGAAAAATTAAATGTGGTTCCCACCCTGTAAAGGCTTATCACCTAGTGGAAGGTGTCAGGAAGAAACAAATTACTGGTACAAGAAACTATTACAACATAAATAGGGAAAGAGGAATAAAAGTGGGTTTATGAATTAAACTGAATCCTCCTAAAATCATATGTTGAAGTCTTAACCCTTAATGCTTTAGAATATGACCTTATTTAGAGATAGGGTCTTTATGGAAGTAATCAAGTTAAAATGAAGTTATTAGAATGGACCCTAATTCATTATGACTCTGCTTATAAGAATAGGGAATGTGGATACAGATATGCATTGAGGAAAGGCAGTGTGAAGAGGCAGGAAAAAGATAGACATATACAAACCAAAGAGAGCAGACTAGGCCAGCTTACTCTCTCACAGCTCTCAGAGGGAATAACACTGCTAACACCTTGTCTTTGGACTTCTAGCCTCAAAAACTGTGATACAACCAATTTCTATGGTTTAGCCACCCAGTTGGTGGTACTTTGTCATGCCAGCCCTAGCAAACTAATGCAGAGGGAATGGTAAATTCTCCTTGAATTTACCAAGTGGAGAAAGTAAATATTTTAGAAAACCTTCATGGGTTATCTAAAGGCTGAGTTGTGGAATCAGTAGACACTCACCAGGCAAAGTTAGAGGAGGAGCAACAGGAATTCCAGTCCAAAAGAATGTTATGTATAGAAATTTAAAAGTGTAATGAGGTGCAGCATGATCTGAGATAGCACTGAAGTAAGAACATAGGTTTGAGGTAAAATGCCATGAAAGAGGAGACTAGAATAAGATGTCAAGATTAAGAAGGACCTTTGACAAATACCACATGATCTCACCTTTAACAGGAACCTAAACAACAAAACAAATAACAAGCAAAATATAGTCAAAGACACTGAAATAGAGGACAGGCTGACAGTGACCAGAGGGGGGAGAAGAGGGAATTTCAGAGGAGAATGGGAAGGGTTTACAGGAACAAATTTAAAGGACACATGGACAAAAACTATGGGGGGAGTGGAAATGGGAGGGAGGTGAGTAGGGATGGGTGGGTGGGCTGGAATGGGAGTAAAGAAAAGTAAAATGTACTTGAACAATGATTAAAATAAAATTTTTAAAAAAGAAGGACCTTTGATTTCACAAAAAGTATCTTTTTGAAAAATTTCACATATCTTTAAATGTGAAATAGAGAAGTCTTTGTAACTAGTTTTATATTAGACTGAGTCTGTTTCTGACTTCTTTGGTGCCATTTGAAGGAGCCTTCTTCATCAGTTGAAGGTGATACACAGATGAAATTTCCCCCTCTAGTCTCCATGCATTCTGCTCAGCACCTATTATACTTCTATGCACACTGTGTTGAACAAATAGTTAATGATGGAAATATGGAGCTGAACACTCAGTGTGCAATGAAGCTAAATAGCTTGACAATTTCATGAAGTCAAGATCTTAGTCTTTCTGATACAAATGTGTTGTTTTGATTCCTTTGAGACCATTTAAAAGTTGGGCCTTTACTCAAAGAGATGAAATCAGTTAATGTAGATTATATTGTCTAGGATAGGTTAATATGTAACTGATATAATTATGTCTTTTCTAATAATTGTGATATTCTTGTACCTTCCTAATTTGAAATTTCTGTTCTGGTTACATGTTTCATTACTCAATTTGATTAACAAGTACATGCAAAAAAGTATAAGAGGAGCAATAGATATAGGCCTTGCATGTTCAAAACCAGAGAATAGAACACGTTATTCTTCTGTTTAAAATAGAAACTTTTTATCCCTGGCTTGTATGGCTTAGTTGGCTAGGTGTCATCCTATAAACCAAAAGGTCACGATTCCATTCCCAGTCAGGGTGCATGCCTAGGTTGTGGGTTAAGTCTCAGATCAGAGGCACATACAACACGTGATGGATACATGTTTCTCTCTTATATCAATATTTCTCTCCCCTCTCTCTCCCTTCCTTCCCCCCTCTCTAAAATTAATAAGCGTGTCCTCAGGTAAGGATAAAAAATATATAAAAACTTTTGAAATTAAACCAACTCCCTCCTGCTCAATAAAATTCATCTAAATCAAATTTAGTGACAGTACTTCCTAACAGTAATATGACTATAAATAAGCAATCTCGTTTGCAATGCCTGCAACACAAAATATAATTAACCTAGCATAACCTTCATATTTCTCACACCTTGAATCAGGATGATCAAAATGGCCATTACTCATAAGAGGCAGCAGCCATTCATTGCTGACTTTTTTCATGCCTGCATTCTGAACTAATAATCCATATTTCATAGAGAAATTAAATTTTAAAAGCAATTAAATAAGATAATGTGTCACAAATCCTTGTTGCTAAAATACAGAGGGCAGTAAGGACCTATAGCCCAGGGGTTAGACCACTGGTCTTGTAAAATACAGGATGTGGATGGCATTATTATATGTGAGGGAATCCTAAATAACATAGCACCTGGATTCCATTTGCAAAATCTGCTATCCATTTATTGTAAGGTTTGGATATTCTTCAATGCTAGAATGCTTCTGTTTTTTTCATCTGTAAAACAAAAATAGAAGAAATATATGCTCATTCATTCAAATAAAACATGTTGGGATTAAAGCAAAAGTATTCCAGTTGCCCTTACTTAAATGTACACTAAAAATCTTACATAAAAATGAGTAATTTGCTTGAAAAGCCTGGAGCAACTCCCAAATAATGTTGGAGGATGATGCTCAGAGCTTAACAGATAGAAAGAGAGAATCAACACCAACTTTACTTATGGAGAGACTGATTTTTTTTTTTTAATTCAGGGCACTTTTGGAAAAGGAGAAACAGCCAAGGAAACAAAAGTCCTTTGGAGGAATGTTAATTGGATATGAAAATGCATATCACTGCAGTTGCTTTGGGGACTAAGTTGAAAGAATTGTAGTTCATATCAAGGACTTCATGCTAATTGTCACATCTGATTGGTGTCAGTAACAGATACACAAATAGAAAGACAATGACAGTTAAAGATGGGTTGTTTTAGAAAATGTTGATATAAGTAGACATTTATAGATGTCATTTTTATTTATTAATTGAAGTTGTGCTTGCCATAAAGTGATTGCAGGCCATCATGAATTATTAATACATTTCTTATTATCTCATATTTAAGAAATGGTCTGCATGATCACGATGATCAGTAGGGAGGAGGGACACCCCTGGGACCCAAAGAGCATGATTCCCTGGGTCTTCAGAGTCCCTCATCACCAGTGTGAAGTGTTTCCCCAACTATCTAAATTGCCCTTCCCTGATATAAATCTACTTTTCCACAAACTGAAAGGTGTTGCATTGTTTATTCTTTTATAAAAATAGACTAAGAAATCCATTAGTACTGTGTCTGAAAGATTTTTAACAGATTAGAAAATTATCTCCAATTTTTATAATAATGCAACTAGATTTTTAAAATAAATTGTTTATTCTGTTTTTGGTATCAAGATCATATAACTAGGGACCATTTTTAAACATCTTTTTAAAATTCTCCCTATAGCACATACTTATTTCAAAAGCAGTTCATTTCTCACTTCTCATGTTGTGTTTATGTTTTTATTTTTATTTTTTTTAAAGATTTTTATTTATTTATTTTTAGGGAGAGAAGGGAGGGAGGGAGGGAGAGAGAGAGGGAGAGAGAGATCAATGTGCGGTTGCTGGGGGTTATGGCCTGCAACCCAGGCATGTACCCTGGCTGGGAATCGAACCTGGGACACTTTGGTTCCCAGTCCGCGCTCAATCCACTGAGCTACACCAGCCGGGGGGTGTGTTTATGTTTTTAAAATACCAGCTCACCTCCTATCAACCACTTGTCATGGTAGAAATGGTAAGCGATTGATGTCATTCATCTTTTCATAGAAGAAAGTAACTCACCCTAAAACTTAACAGCTCTTTTAAATAACTTGCCATGAGATAATCAGGTACCTCTTCATAGTACAAAAGAACTTTATGGTTGCAGGCACAGACATGTGTCAATTGCAAAATGTCAGAATATGTATGCTGAGAATGAACTGACACAGAAGATGCTACTTATAACACCTGTCTTGTCAGACACCTGACAACGGTGGGTTACACAAACCTTTCACAGTGGACCAAGAGAGAAAATCAGTAAAAATCCATACATTAATGGTGAACTTTAATTTTTATAAGATAAATAAACAGAAGTTTGTTATGCTCACCCCTTGGGATGCCTGCACTCTATTTGAGATCATGGCACCAAGCAGGCATTGACTTCAAGGTGTGTGGGAAATAGATCTTTGAAGGGGGATTGTATTCATGAGCATCCTCAGGATATGCAGTGCCTGTGCCATTTGTGACTTGAAATACATTTCTCCATGGCAGCCATGTTGTGATTCTTAGTGTCTTGAGTCATATCTTAGGTATTTTTAAATAAACCATAACTATTTAACCTACAAGCTAAACTAATTATTTCTATATTTTGATTAAATAATACATTAAGTAGATTTTATGGTTTAGAAGCTAACCAATGCCAGACTTGTTTTGATTATAATGGAAATGTAAACTGCATGGTAGGCCTTTTACTTCTTTTGTAGTATGGTAAATGAGTTCACCTACTTAACCATCTAGGTTCTGAATGCAGGAGTGGGCACAGAGTGAGGCAATCCAACTTAACTTACAATTGAGTTGCAACAATAATTGTGGAAGAGAGTCCTAGGCCATCCCTTTCCTACATATTACTTTACCTGCTTTCCCTTAAAATGACAATAAATGCACTAGACACTGAGAATGACAAAAACTTCTTTACTCAAGGGTTCATTTCATAGGTGTAAAGCAGGGTCTCTCCTCCATGATACTATTGACATTTGGGTCTGGGTAATTCACTGGTGTGGAGGGCTGTGCTGTGCAGTGCAGGATGTTCAGTAGTATTCTGGCCTCTACTACCCAATAAATGCCAGTGGCACTCCTTCCCCTGATTATGATAACAAAGTGTGTTTCCAAACATTACCATATACAAATGGAACATAGGTTCTTGAAATTAATTAATTCCAGAAAACTATTTGAAAACAGAGTCTCCTTTGTTGCCTGAGAGATATATGGCTGATCATACAGGTATCAGCACAAAATGGTTGTCAGGTAGAGAATTCATACTTGAATTACTTGAGTTTACTTGATTACTCATACTTGAGTTTTGTTAGACAGCCAAGACATTTTTTCTGTGAACAGCTTGACTGTGAACTTAATTGTTTGAGAACTGAGACATCAAGAACTGAGGTTTGACTGTTTTCCCAAGGGTAAGAGCCACTAGTTTAAAGCTAAAAGAATCAGAGAGCTGTTGGGTGTTTTGCTGCCTTTCCTTTGTACCACACGATGAGGCCTAGATTTTTAGGGATTTCCCAAGGATTCTTCATCTTTCCCTTCCAAGACCCCAATCCTCTCTTCTTGATATCTTCTTTTTAATCCCATTTTCTCGTAGTATCCTTACTTACTCTGTTTTCCTGGACATGTTACTCAGTTCTACAAAGATGATTAACACCAAGTCCATTCATATCTTGCCAGCATCACAGCCTCCATTTCACAAAGAATATCAAGGCTTTTCTCCTATTTCCTGTGTCTGCTGACTCTGCCAAGTGGAGGAGCAAACTCGTTTCTCAGTGTTTATACACCTGAGGGTGGGATGGGCAAAGGAAAGGATCTGACCATCTCTCACAATCTGTGCTGTTGCCAAGCAAGTTATCACCACTTTTATCTCTTGCCTAGATCACTGCAATTAATTCATTGGTCTTTCTGCTTCTACACTTGCAGGTCACCATCTGTTATATCAGCCCAGAAGCTAGACTGACCCTTATTACATGTGAATCAGATCATGCCACTTCTCTGTTCAAAACCCTGCATTTTGCTCAGAATAAAATCTGATGTTTTAACAATGGCCTAAAGTACCTAAATGATCCAGCTCATATATTTGTCTCTGACCTCAATACCCACTGTTTTTCCCTCCTTGCTTTCTCTGCCTCAGCTATATAGAAGTCCTTGTGGTCCCTTGATTCAGAAGGCATGTTGCTGCCTTAGAAACTTTGCCCTGGCTCTTCCTTCTGTGGGGACTGCTCTCCCCTCAGCTATCCATCCAAATGGCTACCTCCCTTACTTCTTTCAGGTCTCTGCTCAAATGTTAGCCTCTCAATGGGGCCAATTCCATTCATCCTAATTAACATTGCAACTCCTTCCCTAACCTGCTCCAGCTTTCCTAGATCATGTAACCTACTTTCTTTTTATTTCTTATAGTACTTATCAGCTTTTAATATCACATATATAAAACTTTTTAAATGTTTGTTAATTTGCTTCTATCTGTTTTGTTCATCAACATATCCAGTGCCTAGAATGGTGCCTAATACATAGTAGGCATTCATTTTATTAAATTATACGTATTAAATAAATAAGTGAGTAAAGATTGAATTCTCTTTCTGGTGGAAATAGGACAGAGAATGGAGAGGACCTGCCTCCCAGAATTTGATGAAACCTCTATTACAATAAATAGAATAACCAAAGCACTCTTGACGGTTTGTGCCAGAGAAGTCTCTGCTGCATAATGTCAAGCATACTGTGCATTGAAAAGATTCTTTACCTCCTGAATACCCTTATTTGGTCTGTATCTATATTCATATTCTTCCAACTAGTACCATTTAAATCTTAGCTCTTATAATAATAGAAGAAACATTTGAAAACATTTACCTAACTCAGCACCTACTCAGTTTGCATGACAAAGCCTAAGTTCCCCAACTTCTCTAGAAGCAGGATGGGGGTAAAGTGTGGGTGAGTGGTCTCTTTTTACCACCTCAAAAACATATTTGCAAACTTCTAGACTTTAGTCCTTTGTAAATTAGAGCTTGACTGAATTCAAGACGTAAATTGCAACAGAAAAACAAGACACTTTTGATTTTCTGAGTTGTGCAGTATATACCAATCATTTCTTTTTCTTCTTAGAAGAATTATAGTTAAGGAAAGGAAAAAAGAAGAGATCAACTGCAAAAGGTAAAGGGAGAAAACTTCACCTTCTTTTTGTTACAATTTTAGTTTCTGGTGTTTGAATCTAGTGCCTCTAACATAATGTCAGTCAAAACTGATCAAATGGCTACTGGTTCTTAATTCCAATTTTAGGTTTTCAGGATCTATAGAAGTTTAATTTTCCATCTAAATAACTCATTAAGTTGATACTAGCTCTATTGTAAAATAAACTACAAACTTATACACCTTTATTATATCTAAAGTAAAATGTATTAATTTAGGCAACATGGGGCTTCTGGTCAAGATGGCAGAGTTGGTAAATGCTGAGATCACCTTCTCCCATGATCACACCAAAATTATAACTAAATTATAGAACAACTATCCTTGAGAACCATTTGAAAACTAGCTGAACAAAACTCCTATAACTAAGGATATAAATAGGAAGCCATTTCAAGACTGGTAGGAGGGATGGAGACATGAAAAGACCTAGTCCCACACTCATGTGTGGCAGTTAAGAATCAGGAGGGATATCTTGGTGGAGGTCTCCCCCTAAAAAGTGAGGGACCTGAGCCTCACACTCTATTTAAAGCAGAGGATAAAATCATATTAATAACAAACATATTAAATAAAACAGAGGATGTAATTTGAGAAACAAGGTAGCTGAAAACACCCAACTGGAAGAGGAAAAAGAAAAAAATAATTTAAATGGGGATTGTTTAAGGGATCTCAAGGACAACATTAATCATAACAACATTCACATCATAGGGGTACCAAAAGGAGAAAAGAACAAAGGATTAAAAACTTATTTGCAAAAATAATGACTGAATACTTCTTCAAACTGGCAAAGGAAGTAGGCATACAAGTCTAGGAAGTGCAGAGTCCCAAACAAGATGAACCCAAAGAAGCCCACACCAAGACATATCATAATTAAAATGCCAAAGATCAAAGAGGGAATCTTAAAAGAAGAAAGAGAAAAGCAGTTAGTTACTTAAAAGGAAGCTCCCATAACCATCAGCTGAGTTCTCAACAAACTTTTCTGACCAGGAGGGACTGCACAAAATATTTAAAGTGATGAAAAGAAAGGGTCTACAACCAACCAGGCTCTAATCAGCAAGGATATCATTTAGCATCAAAGGAAAGAGAAAGAGCTTCCTAGATTTAAAAAATAAAAAAAATAAAAAAAAAAGAAGAAGAAGGAAAAGAAATGAAACAAAACAAAATGGAGTGAAAAAAAGCTCAAGTTCATCATCACCCAACCAGTATTATAAGATGTGTTAAAGGGGTCAGTCTCCTCAGCCTCTGCCAGCAGTCCAGTACCGCTTCCTGCTGCTGTCCTCTGCAGGAGGGAGCAAGGCAGTGTGCAACCAGACAGGCAGCTTTGGGAGTGGCTGGTGGTCTCTGCACTGGGAGGAATGACCTCCATGGAGTCAGCTTGGGGTACCCCTGCACTCTGAGGTGGAGCACATCTGTGTTATCAAGACATTCCCACAGCTGTACCAAAAGAACACTCATCTTCATTGGGACTTGGAATTTATGAAGAACTGCCTTTGTGAAAAGCTGACAATAATTTCTTTAAATCCCATCTCTTAGTGTTCTTTAAGAATATCCAGAAACCATGAAAAATATTATTAATGAAAAGTTTGACTGCCATTTCTTCAATGAAGGCTTTACTGACAAGGACATTCTGGACCAAAAAGTAAATTAAGATGGTTCTTCTTCTGATGATAAGGATGCCTTCTATGTTGCAGACCTGGGAGGCATTCTAAAGAACTATCTGAAATGGTTAAAATCTCTTCCTCAAGTCACCCCCTTTTATGCAGTCAAATGCATTAACAGCAGAACCAAAGTGAAGATCCTAGCTGCCACCAGACAGGTTTTGACCGTGCCAACAAGACTGAAATACAATTAGTACAATATTTAGGTGCCTCCAGAAAGGATTATCTATGCAGGTCCTTGTAAACAAGTGTCTCAGATATGCTGTCAATAGTGGCACTCAGATGATGACTTTCAATAGTGAAGTCAAGATGATGGAAGTTGCCAGGGCACATCCAAAGGCACAGCTGGTTTTTGTGGATTGCCCCTGATGATTCCAAAGCAGTGCTGTCTCAATGTTAAATTTGGTGCCACACTACAAAACAACAGCCTTCTTTTGGAACAGGCAAAAGAATTAAATATTGATGTCATCCATTTCAACTTCCATGTAGGAAGTGGCTGTATTGATCCTAAGATCTTCATCCAGGCCATATCTGATGCCCACTGAGTCTTTGTCATGGGAGCAGAGGTTGGATCTGCTTGATACTGGTGATGGCTTTCCTGGATCTGAGAATGTAAAGTTCAAATTTGAAGAGATTGCCATTGTAATTAACCCAGCTCTTGACAAGTATTTTTAGTCAGACTCAGGAGTAACACTCATAGCTGAGTGAGACAGATACCATGTTGCATCAATTTCACACTTGTGGTTAATGTCATTGCCAAAAAAATTCCTATTAAAGGAACAAACAGGCTCTGAAGGTGAACATGATTCAAGTGAAAAACTTTAATGTATTAAGCGAGTGATGGAGAATATGGATCATTTAATTGAACCCTCTATGATCGTGTGCACATGAAGCTCCTTCTGCAGAAGCCCTGACCAGATGAGTACAGTATTATTCATCCAGCATATGGGAGCCTACATATGATGGCCTTGATCACATTGTAGAGTGCTGTCGTTTGCCCAAGATCTCTGTGGGGTACTGGATGATCTTTGAAAACACATATTTACACCATTGTTGATGCTTCTACTTTCAGTGGATTTCAGAGGCCAACTACCTACTATGTGATGTCAGGGCTGACATGGCAACAGATACAGCTAGTCTAGAACCAGAGAATGAAATGAAACGGTACCCAGCAACCTATGCTTCAGCTCATATTAATGTGTAGATACCATTTTTGTAGCTATTAGGGTGAGTATAGCTTGAATTAACGGATTCAGGGGGGCCATTTAACTTAATTATTGAAAGGTCATTGTAAATAGGGTTGGCACAGATAGAACAATATGGAAGGCTAGGAAATGGTGTCGCACTTATCTGTGTTCCTGTGGAAACTATTTGAATACTTCAAATATGGATTTTTATTCAATTTTTCATATGGATTTTTCATATGGATTTTTATTCAATTTTTAAATATGCTACTAAAGAGTGCCTTTCAGCTGCTGAGCAAGCATTTGTAGCTTGGGAGAACAGGCCAGAACCTCAGTGTTGTGACCTGTTTTAAAAACAAAGTACCTTGAAATAATTAGGCATTGTGAAATTTTTAGTGTGTCCATCCCACATGGCTTGCCTTGCATGTGTTTTTACAAGTGGCAATTGGTGTTTTCATTTCCCAAAAGTCTGAGAAAATTGTCCCAGAGGACTTAGAGTTGTTGGTTTTTTGTTATTTTTAAATTCTATGGACATGTCTTTTTTTTCTGTTGAGCATTTTTAATTCAAGTATGTGAGTCCTATGCAAAGTTTGCTGGGGATTCTTACAAGAAATAGTAGATCTAGTCTGTGCATATAGAAGGAAAGGATGGATGAGAAAGGCTCTATCCTTTGCTGCTGACAGGGACCAACATCTGCCTTAGTGGCTCAGCCTATCCTGAATGTCCACAGAGGTGGCTGTGATGTGGACTGTGCAGAGCCCCGTGTTAACTAATTGTCCTATTCCTGTCACAGTCAGTGCCCAGGGACAGTGCACAAGGTCCTCTGAGCCCTGCCCACAGAGACCAAGCACATTTCCTTCCCACCTTGACTTCACTTCCAGGACAAGTTGCTTAGTTACAAACAAGTTAGGAATGTGGTACAGCATTTGGCAGTCAGCTTATTTTAATAAATTCAGGAACACTTTTTTAAAAAGGAAATGTTAAGGGACTTCTTTAAGAAGAAGAAAAAAGATAATAAATATAAATAAGAAAATATCACAAAGAAAAAAGTTCTTGCTAAAAAAGGCAAACACAAAATAAAGTGGTGTATCAACCAACTATAACTTAGTAAAAAGTTTTAAAGACAAAAGTGAGAAGATCATGTGTAACTACTACAGTAAAGTAAGGAACACATACAAACATACAAATACAAAAAAGTAAAAAATAATGACAAAAACATAAATGTGGAGGGGGTGTGTAAAAATAGAGATTTTAGAATGTGTTCAAACTTATGCAACAATCAACTTAAAATAGACCAGTATAAACATAGCTTGATATATATGAAGCACTTGATAACCACAAAACAAAAATCTACAAGTGATATGTATAAGAAACAAAGAGAGAGGAATCCAAACACAACATTACATAAAGTCGCCAACATGTAAGAAAAGAGTAAGAAAGGAGCAGAAAAGGACTTCAAAACCAATCAGAAAATAATTAAAATGACAATAACTGCATAACTATAAATAATTATTAAAAGTAAATGGATTAAATGCTTCAATCAAAAGATATAGTGTGGCTAAATTAATAAGAAAACAAGAACTATACATATGCTGCCTACAAGAGACCCACTTTAGAATGAAAATCACACACAGCCTGAAAGTAAAAGGGTGGAAAATTCCATGAAAATGGAAACAAACAAACAAAAACAAAGTACATTACAGCAGCATTTATATCAGACAAAATAGATTTTTAAAACAAGGGCTGTAACAGGAGACACAGAGGGGCATTAGTGATAAAGGGATAAATCCAACAAGAGGACATAACTCTCATGGACATCTATGCCCCCAACAAAATACATAAAGCAAATGCTGACAGACATAAAGGGAGAGATTGACAGTAATAAGTCATACTAGTGGAGTTTAACATCACATTGTCATTGATGGATAGATCATTCAGACTGAAATTCAACAAGGAAACAGTGACCTTAAGTGATACTTTAGACTAGATATATTTAATTAATATTTTTAGAACATTTCACCCAAAGCAGCAGAATATACATTCTTTTCTAGTGCTTATGGAGCATATTCCAGAATAGAACACATGATAGGCCACAAAACAAGTCTTGATAAACTTAGGAGATTGAAATCATATCAAGCATCTCATTTGAACACAATGATATAAAACTGGAAATCAATTACAGAAAAAAAGGAAAAATATACAAACATATAGCTAAAGGAAGGCTAAATAACATGCACTAAACAATGAAAGGGCTAACAATGAGATCAGGAAGAAACCAGTAAATGCCTTGAGACAAATGAAAATGAAAACAGGACCTAAAATGTATGGGACACAGCCAAAGCAGTTCTAAGAAGAATTTCATAATAATATAGGCCTACCTCTTAAAACAAGAAAAAATTCAAAAGTACACTTTAATCTTGTATCTAAGAAAAAATAAAAAGAATTAGAAAAAGAAGAACAAAGCCCAAAGTGAGTAGAAGGAACAAAATAATAATCAGAGAGGAAACAATACAAGAGATCAATTAAAACAATAAGTGGTTCTTTAAAAAGATAAACAAAATTGATAAACCTTTATTCAGACTCATCAAGAAAAAAAAAGGAAAGAACCCAAATAAATAAATCAAAAATGAAGGAAGAGAAGTGACAACTGACACCACATAAATTCAAAGAATTGTAACAAAATACTATGATATATGCCCATGAAGTGAACATTCTGGAAGAAACAGATAAATTCATAACAATCTTCCAAGATTGAGTCAAGAAGAAACAGAAAATATGAAGAGACTGATAACTACTAAAAAATTGAATTAGTAGTAAAAAAAAATTACCAACAAACAAAAGTTCAGGACCATCAGATGACCTTACAAGTGAATTTTACCAATCATTCAAAGAATTAACACCTACCCTTCTCAAATAACTCCAAAAAAGTTGAAGAGGGGAAAGGCTTCCAAACTCATTTTACAAGGCCAGCATTACCTTGATTCCAAAAGAAGATTCATAAATATTCATATTTTGTTCTAACAGGCTTGTCTGGCTCTATCCTTTCAAGAAGATGAGTCCAAGAAGAGATTAGATGTGTAGGAGAGTGACTCCCATGCAGGGAAGCAGGATCCAATCAACCTGCAGACTGGAGGTTGCTGCTCTGATGCTGTGGAAGGAGAGGAAGAAGGAAAAGCCTCAGACTCCCGTACAGGTCCAAAACATTTCAGCCATGTTGGTGGGAGGTCTTGGAGCCAAGGCTGCTGTTGCAGGGGGCCCTGCAGCTCCGAAAAATGGGCCTGTGTCAGGACCCCATGCGATGAATTGTTGGCTGGCGGCTGCCTGTGGGGAGTGTGATCTTAGAGAGTGAGAACAAAGGGAAGGAGCCCCCATCCCAATTGCTAGTGGCATATCCCTTTGAGCAGTTATTGGTTTCAAAAATTATGTTCTTGATTCAGTTTGCTTCCTTGTTTGTTAGCTTTCTCCTCCAACAGAATATCAGCTCCCTGAGGGCCGGGACTTTATTTGTTGTTTCAATCTCTGGCTCCTAACTCAGACCAGACACTTAGCAGGTATTCAGATATTTGTGGAAGCAATGATTTCATGGAGGGAGATCTCAGATTGACAAATTATTATGTTGAAACAGGAATTTTGAAACCATAGGCTCAACTCATCCAATTATAATAATAAATATTCAGATATTTTCTTGAAAAAAGTAAAACAATTTTTATTTTACTAACTTATACAATTTAATAGTTCTATCAGGGGCTAAATTTTGCCTAAAGACAATTTACATAGAAATAATTTACTACTTTAAAAAGTAAGAACTTAATTATATATTTAAAATATTTATGTAAAATATCACTTTCAATTATCTTCTTGGTAATTATTGATTTATATATCCACCTAAAAGAAAGAGAAAATCTATTTCTCTTTGTATTCCAAACATCTAGAATGTTCCTGGTACAAAATGGATGTTTAATATAATAGTTGAATGAATAAAATAATTCAAATGTTATTTTATTATATATATTTATATATATATTTTATATATTTAAAAATATTTTATTTAATAAAGAAATTCCCCAAAGAACATTTGAGTTAAAAATATGCTGTTGGGCTAGTCTTACTGTTATCTGAATATAAAGTAATAAAAATGTCTTTAAAAATATTCCCTGAATTTAAAACTATTTGGCAGCGTACTTAAATACCTAATATGTTCATAACCTCTAGCTTAGTAGTTACAATTTTGGCATTTAACTCTGAGAATGTGCTAATAAAAAAACAATATAATTTAAAATAGCATTGTGTTTAATGCAACCTAAAATGACCCACAGTAAGAAATAGTTATGTAACCAATGGCAACTGTTAACAAAATACTATGCAGATATTAATGGTTATATTTACAAGGCATTTTATAATGTGAAAAACCTATAACATTGAGTTCATAAAGCTCTTCTATATTACATATGAAATATAAATACAACCAGGTTAAAACTTATGTGTAGAAAAAGTATTGGAAAAATATTACTTAATTGTTATCTATGATTTTGAGTGGGTGCTATTAGGGTGGGGAAATTTTCCCTTACCCCTTTAGTTCTTAGGTTTAGTCAAATAATTCAAATGACATACAGCAGATTAACAGGAGAAAGTCAAATGTTAATATATGCCCACAGGGAATTCACATAAGCATGAAAATTCCAAAGACAGTGAGGCAAAATGAGGTATAGATATGTCCTTTTGAACTAAGAAGGGAAAGGTAGGCAATTCACAGGTAGATGAGAAAGAGCAAACATTTGGTAAAAAAATTATTGCAGGACCACCCACAAACAATGGGACATAAAGGGGAACCTAGGGAACAGATTTTTGCTTGGTTCTTCCCTGTCTGCCACACTTAATTCATACAAGCTAAGGTGATTTATACTAAGGTAAATGTGCTAAGCTTTCCTTCCCAAAGCAGCTTTCAGCTTTTTCTATATGAATTTCTGTATGCAGGTATAGCAAGAGGTTAAAAAAAAACCTGCTCTTGAATTTGTTGGCCTTTAATTGTTTTCAGCTGAAAATAATCTGCATGCCAGGATGGCACTTTCTAGGGGAAACTCATTCCTGAGGTTTTTTCTTTTCATCTTTTCCCCCTAAATTCTTTTATCTTAGTGTATATTCTGCCATCTATTGCCTGAACCATTGCAACCTACCCACTGTCACAACTGCATGGTTTTTTCATTATCAATAGACTAGCTAGAGTGCTCTTCTTAAATAAATTAAACCCTTCCTAAATAAGTAGGTTTTCTAGTTCAAATAGAATAAAATCCAAAATTTTTAACTAGTTAACAATGACATGCTTGATCTGACCTGCTATATAGATCCTATATTTATTAAATACATGTTTGAAAAGCATTTACCATTTATTTATAATTCATCATTGTCTTTTGGAAGCAAAATATTATTTGTGTTCTTTTGTTCACAAAAATCCACCTAAATTGCTTATGATCAATGACATTCCCCTCACAGCTTACTTAACTTGATAATGTTAGCAAATTTTGCTAATAGAACATACTCATATATTCCTCTCATGTAAATATCGGTGCAAATAGGACATATCACGTGAAAAGGCGGCTAGTAGTACCCACTAAATAAGGAAGTATGAATGAATGATTGTCAAGATGAATTCATGTTAAGCAGTCTTTTTTCTTACTGATTATATAGGAAGAGTGAGCTTTCTGTAGCAAAAACCATAATTGTTTAAGAGAGATTAATTAAATCAGTTGCTCTAGAAAAGTAAAATTAGAAGTGCATTGACATTTATCCTGTTCCTACGTGTGGTAGATAATATTTATTTGTTATCTGTCTTAAGTCTGGAAGTGTTAGTAAATACAGATACAAGGAAAACAAAGATAGCTAAACAGTAGTCTGAAATAAAGCTGAATCTTTTGCTTAGTTCTAGTTCAGTGGGTCTCTCTGGAATGAAATTAAAAGCATCAGATCAGTACTGTCTTACAGAAAAATAATGCAAGCTACATAGGCAACTTTAAATTTCCTAGTAGCTACATTTAAAAAGTTAAAATAAAACAGATTAAATTCATTTTGATAATGTTGTATTTAACTCAATGTATCTAAAATATCACTGTTTTAATATATAATCAGTATAAACGTTATTGAGGTATTTATTTTATTTTTTTTGTACTCAGTTTTAAACTCTAGTCACATTTTATATTGAAGAAGCATCTCAGTTTGAATTATCCCATTTCAACTGCTTGGTAGCTATCTATGGCTAGTGGACACCACATTGGACAGCATAGGGCTCAGCAATAAACCAAAGGAGAAAGTAACTAAATAAGTTTGTTTTTCTGGGTGGTTTATGATGCGAACTATAAACACTTCTCTGGGATTAGTTGCCTTCAATTTTTGACATACCAATGCCAAGTAGTGTGCATTCAAACAGTTTGATATGAATTGTGCAAGATTCCAGCCAGCCAAGGTCAACCAGTGGATGCACTTGGTTGCACATGATTGAAACCTGGCGAGATTTCTCTTTGCCATGCAGACAAGTCTGCAATATGCCCCAGCCACATTGATCTTTAGTTCAGATGGCTGTATACTTGATTATTCAAACAGGGATACTTTTAAAAAAGAAAGGAAGTACTCTAAATAATTACCCTGAGACGACAGGTATAATATGAGACTCTCAGCTGACAAATCAGAATACATTGCCACCCAACTTTTAGTCAGTATTTCCACCTCTCAGAACTTGGGTTACTGTCAGTATGCATGCATTTCTTTAGGTTCTATGTAACTCCATAAAGAGCCAGTTCCCACAGGAACCCTGCACTCAAAGCCTTAATTCCTTCTATAGAACTCTAGTTGTCATCCCGAGCCAGTGTCATAAAGGGTCTTTCACTCCCATGTATAATAACATTGCTCTGTGCATTTTGCAAGCTTCCTGTTTTGCAACATGGATCTTATTTAAATTGGGGGCTTAATGACAAATGGCTGTTGTCAGCTAAGTGGAACTTCTTTGCAGGGTTTCCCAAGGAGAGTAGAGGACTAGTAAACAAAACTGTACATGTGGATGGCCAGGAAATCTCTCTTCTCCCTTTCTATCTTTCCCTCCTATAGGGATATATATAAAGAATTAGAGAACTCAGTTGTGACAGCTGAGGGAAATGTTTCATGGGAAGTAACAGATGGTTCAAAGCCACCCTAATTTCTGAGTGAGATGGAGAAAGCCCATTGGCCTGGAAAATTGAAAGTACGGAAACTAAGTTTTCTTGACTCTTTAATCTGTTTCAGACATAGCATCCAAAATAGAAGAATAAAGTATTTCACTTTTTGCTGCTGAGTACATTGAGCTCAGAAAGGTAAAAGACACAGAAGTAGGATGACTGCAATAGAACAACAGGAGACTGGACAGGAGGAACTTACCCCTATTAGCTCCAGGGTAGTTGGATAAAATTCCAAAATCAGGATTTTGTTGGTATTGTTGTTGTTTATGTTAAGGCTGAAATATTTTACAAAATTGGGAGACAATGGGCTACATATGAGGTTGTATTTGATGTAGAAACTGCATGTCAGAATACTCAGAGCAAAAATACATACAGTAAGATTTAGAGGTTAGTGTGAGTATTACAATAAAGGTAATGAAAAGTGCAAAGGACTGGAGCCCATTCATTGATTCATCAAACATTTATTGAGTACCTACTATGTGGTAATGTTCTGCTTTAGGTTCTGGAATCAGCTGTGAACAAAGTGGAGAAGGATTCTGTCTTCTACATTACAACAGCAAGAAATTGACAACAGAAAAGTAAGCAAAAATAAGATAATTTCAGATGTAAATAGGCATGAGAAATAATCTTAAAAGGGTCTTGCGAGAAGTATAAACAGGATGAAATGGGGGTACTTTAAATTGTGTGGTCAGGGAAGGCTTCTCCAAGGAGAGAGTACTTAAGATGACCCAAGTACTCTTTTCTCTTAGTTGTTCTCTACTGCCTTCAAATTGCTACATTTTAGTGTTTGTCCAGCTTTCCTTAATGTTCTCAGAAAGACAGTTGATTTGATATAAGATATTCTAATTTTTAAATGTAGATAAACTATATTTTTAAATTTATTTTACTTCTAAATATCATTTTGATGAAAATTTTATTTAAATACCCAATAATCATTACATTTCTGCCAAGCATAATAGCAACCTGAACTTAGAACACCTATTACTTGACAACCACATTTTTAATTGATGACTACACTATAGTCATGCTGTAAACCAAGTGATAGAGGGAAAGAAATAAACCATAAGCTCATATTACCAGAAGATGCAGTTGAAACTAAAGGGAAATGTAGTGGAAAACAATTTCTGCAATGTCAGTGTAGGTGTGTGTGAGAGAAAAAGAACCACTAATAGCCCATTTGTTTTTTAGAATATCTTTTTGATTCTAAAAATATGATCATTTATCAGGTAACACTACAATATTTCAGTGTAACTTGGCAAGAGATGTTAATTGATAGGTGAGGAATGTTAGTCATTTTGTGTCTGTTGAAGTTTTAAAAATAAGATGGCAGAGCTGAGTAGCCTCTTTTCCTCAGCTTTTGAAAAATCATTGGTGCATTCATTATTTTGAGATAGTACAACAGGAAGCATTGGTGGAAAAGAGCTATTATGTGTCAATTCTATAACAAGAGCAGTTATGTGAAATGAGTGAATGAAGGAAGAAACGAGCAAACGCAACCTTTAGATCCTTTACTTGGATTCTCAACCTCCAACAAAGCACTAACCTGTCCTCCCACAACAAAAATGTTAAACTATCAGAGATTTGGTCAAACAGATAATACCAGTGAGTGTATGGAAGAGATCCAAAGGGAAGTGAGGGAATGAGAAGGAATCTTGGAGTCATAGTAGTTCAAGTTTCCATGTTTTGTCACTTCTTAACCAAGTGGTCTTAGTCATGTTTCCTGAGTCTCTGCTTTTTTATTTGTAAAATGAGAACAATACGTACCTTATAATGCTGTTGTACAGGTTAGAAATTTTCTAGAAAAATGGCACATATAAATAGCAGATATATAAATAATTGCCAATTTTGTTATCTCTTTCTTAAAACCTCCAGGATAATAATGTGTATCCAGTTAATTACTGTTATGTAATCATTTATATGGAAGACAATTTGCCTTAGAGATATTTTCAAAATGAACTTTCAATTTTTATATTAGAAGAGTCATGTAAAATCAGCAAAGGGTGAGATAATGATTTAATTAAAAGAATTCATAATCAGAAAACTATATAACACTCAGGAAAGAAATCAAGGAAGACACAAACAAATGGAAACATATACCGTGTTCATGGGTTGGAAGAATTAATATCATCAAAATGTCCATACTACCCAAAGCAATTTACACATTCAATGCAATTCCTATTAAAGTACCAATGGCATATTTCACAGACATAGAACAAACACTTCAAAAATTTATATGGAACTATAAACGACCCCGAATAGCTGCTGCAATTTTGAGAAAGAAGAGTAAAGTAGGAGGGATCACAATACCTGACACTAAACTATACTACAAGGCCACTGTAATCAAAACAGCCTGGTACTGGCATAAAAACAGGCACATAGGCCAATGGAACAGAACAGAGAACCCAGAAATAAGCCCAAGTGTCTATGGTCAATTAATATTTGACAAAGGAGGCAGCAACATAAAATGGAGTAAAAATAGCCTCTTCAACAAATGGTGTTGGGAGAACTGGACAGCCACGTGCAAAAAACTGAAACTTGAGCACCAGCTTACACCATATACAAAAATAAATTCAAGGTGGATAAAAGACTTAAATATAAAATGTGACACCATTAAAGTCCTAGAGGAGAACGTAGGTAGGAAAATATCAGATATT
This sequence comes from Phyllostomus discolor, assembly GCF_004126475.2. Taxonomy (NCBI): domain Eukaryota; kingdom Metazoa; phylum Chordata; class Mammalia; order Chiroptera; family Phyllostomidae; genus Phyllostomus; species Phyllostomus discolor. The sequence goes on along the minus strand of NC_040913.2, from coordinate 45,282,546 downwards.
TCACGAAGAAACTTTTTTACTGAATTGTCCCCTAGAGCCAGGGACATAAAGGAAAGAATAAATAAATGGGACCTCATCAAAATTAAAAGCTTCTGCACAGCCAAAGAAAACAGTATCAAAATTAAAAGAGAACCAACTGTATGGGAAAACATATTTGCCAATGATACCTCAGACAAGGGTTTAATCTCCAAAATATATAAAGAACTTACAAGACTGTACTCTAAGAAGACAAGGAATCCAATTAAAAAGTGGGCAAAGGACTTGAACAGACACTTCTCCAAGTAGGACATACAGAAAATCCAAAGACACATGAAACAATGTTCAATATCACTAGCTATCAGAGAGATGCAAATTAAAACCACAATGAGATACCACTTCACACCAGACAGAATGGCCATCATAAATAAAGCAACAAACAACAAGTGTTGGAGAGGTTGTGGAGAAAAGGGATCCCTAGTGCCCTGTTGGTAGGACTGCAGACTGGTACAACCACTATGGAAAGCAGTATGGAACTTCCTCAGAAAACTAAAAATGGATCTGCCTTTTTACCCAGCAATTCCACTGCTGGGACTCTATCCTAAGAATACTAAAACACCAATCCAAAACAACCTATGCATCCCAATGTTCATAGCAGCACAATTTACAATAGCTAGATGCTGGAAGCAACCAATATGCCCATCGGTAAATGAATGGATGAAAAAACTGTGGTACATTTACACAATGGAATTCTATGCAGCAGAAAAAAAGAAGGAGCTCCTACCCTATGCAACAGCGTGGATGGAGCTGGAAAACATTATGCTAAGCGAAACAAGCCAGGCAGTGAAAGACAAATACCATATGATCTCACCTTTAACAGGAACCTAAATAACAAAACAAAGAAACAAAGAAAATGTAACCAAAGACACTGAAATAGAGGACAGGCTGACAGTGACCACAGGGGAGAGTAGAAGGAATTTAAGGGGACAGTGGGAAGGGTTCACAGGAAGAAACTTAAAGGACACATGTTCATAAACTAAGGGGAGGGTGGTAATGGGAGGGAAGTGGGGAGGGGTGGGAGCGGGGACTGGATTGGGAGTAAAAAGGAGAAAACTGTATTTGAACAATGATTAAAAAATAAATTAAAAAAAAGAATTCATAATAATCATCCCAGAAGCTATCAGTAATTTCTCATGGGAAAATGAAACAAGTAAACACTATAAGGTTGAGAAAAATTCAAATCAATGTGTAGCCATTGCAATTATTATTTGTTTTCCATTTATCATTTGAATTCAATGAAATCTTGAAATAGGCTTAGTTCTTTGTCATGAGTGTTAGCAACACAAAATTCATTTGTGCCACAAAGACCTTGACACTGATCGGTGTGCTCTTTCTGGTACCACAACTTTATCAATTGTTCATAAATAAAAACCTCTACTTTATCACTTCACCACCACTGTCTGTCACTTCCTTCATGTCCTCAGCTTACTGCCTCACTGGGTTTAGAATCCACAGCCCATAATTATAATCACTCTGTGTCCCACTCAATTTCCTTGCCACTTCCTGTTCCATTATGAAGGTGTGGCAAAACACCAAACTTTTCAATGTTGCCCAATTTCCCTTTATAAAAAAATTCTAGTATTCTATGCTTATTCTATCTACCCCTTCTCCATTCATTCTCTCTTAAATCCACTCTACCCAAGCTATTGGGCACACCACTCCTCTTAAATTGTTCTTATTGAAGGCACCAAATCCAGTGAACTCCACATCAGCAAGATTTGGTGCAAGTGATAATAACCTGTTTTTTTTTTTTTTTTTTAAAAAACCTGGTTACAGAAATACATAATTGCCTAGTTTGTCTCAGACTTCATGGGCTGCTACTCCTTGGTGTTGTCTGATGGGTCCTTTTTTATTTTTCTCGATTTCTCAATGTTGCCGTACATTGGTGCAAATCCTCAAACTCCTCTTTATCCATATTCACTCCCTTGGTGATCAATACAGACTATGGTATGGCTTTAAATGGCATCCACATATTTCATCAAGTCTAAGATTCTATGATAGGCTAATTAATGGCCCTCAAAGATATCCGTGTCCTAATCCTTGGAATCTATAATGGTATCTTATATGGCAAAGAGGACTTTGCAAATGTGATTAAATTTAGGATATCCTAATGGAAAGGTTGTCCAAGATATTCAGGTTAGCCCTAAAAGTAATTACAAGTGTTTTTATAAGAGGAAGCAAAGGGAGATTTGGTTATAGAGATGACTAAATGTCAATGTGATAACTTGGCAATGCAATGACTAAAACAAGATGCTCTTTTGAAGGTGATGGAAAGGACTACAAGCCAAGGAATTCAAGGATTATAGGTCTAAGAGCTGGAAAAAACAAGGAAATGAATTCTCCCTTAGTGCCTCTGTAGGAACATGGCTTTGGTTTCAACCCAGTGAGACTATTTAGACTTTCTGACCTCTACTACTCTAAAAGTTTAAATGTGTGTTATTTGAAGCTATAAAGTGTGATTTATTACAGCAGCCATAGGAAGTTGATATAGATATACTTTCTTCTTTACATGTGGACATCTCTGAAATCAAGATGAATCTAATAATTATGGCATTTTAGAATTGCTGTTAGCCAGATGGAAATTGTGATGCAGTTGGAATAGTTTAGTAATATTAAAAGTACATTCACATTGTACAACTAATCTCCAGACCTCTTTACATGTGGCAAATATGAAACTGTGGATCTATTTAACAAGGACCATTGCCACCTCTACTCATCCCCTGACAACTCACCTTTCTACTTTCTGTCTCAATGGATTTGTCTACTCTAAATACCTCATAGAAGTAGAATCACACTGTTTTTGTTTTTTCATGACTGGCTGATTTCATTTAGCATAGTATCATCAAAGTTTATTCATGTTGTAGCACATGTCAAAATTTTCTTCCTTTTTCAAGCTGAATGATATTCCACTGTATATATACCACCTTTTATTTATCTATTTGTCTGTCAATGGACATTTGAGTTGCTACTCCTATGGCTTTTCATCATGCTTGAAATGAAATCTGAAGTCTTTACAATGGCTTACATGGTGCTATATGATCTGACCCCTAGCCATCACTTTGACCTTTTTGCCTATTATGATACTCCTCACCATACCCCAGCCATACCAGCCTCTGTCACACTTGCGCTGCTTCTTTTTTTGCCAGCACTCCTCTCTAAGTGGTTCACATTTTTCCTCCCTCACTGCCCTCAGGAGCCCCCTTAAATGTTCCTTTCTGAGACAGCACTTCCCTAACTATCTCATCTAAAATAGCACTACTATGCCTCCCCTGCCATTGCATTATACCAACTCATTTTCCTCCATAGCATATACTTCCAAATGTTATTTTCATTTTTGTAGATTAATTTATTATCTATCTCTCAATGAGAATAAAACTCCAAAAAGGCAGGGATTTTTAAACAGCATGTATTATAATTTAATAAATGCCCTATAATATTGAATGAAGCAAAGGAGATCAAATCCAGCAAAGAACTTTGGAATATTTTAATTTTTTAATTAAAAAACTTTTTTACTTGGAGCAGTTTCAGGCTTATAGAAGAAAAATGCAGAAAATACAGAGTTCCCACATACTCCTTTCCTCTCTCCAATTCCCCCTATTTTTAAAATTTTGTATTAGTGTGGTATATTTGTTAAAATTTCTGAACCAATATTAATGATACATAGAGATCTGATCAGATCACTGGGGAGAAGTCAGGAGGGATCATAGGAGGAGTACACTGAGGCAATGGTAAACAGTCTAGTGTAGGATTGGCTGAGAAGCTGAAAGCCTTCAGAGCACATGGAATTATGGGCAAGAAGATTTGAAATAAAAGAAGTGTTTTTGGGTTCCTGAAGGGGCTGGATCTGGGGCTCTCTTGGGCTCTCTTTTCTTTCTCAAGGATGCCTGAATGATAGTGTTGCAGGTGCCCGCACTTCCCAACAGATGGTATTTTGGGTGGGAAGGAACTCTGGGCACAGCCTAGGATTGGGCCGGCCTGGCAGAGGGTTGACAGGGTTATTCTTGTTTGGGTGTTCTAGAGGGAAGGCTGCCATTCTTCCAAAATTGTGTAGCTTCTGTATCTTATGTTGTTTTAGTTTGTAAACCCTATAGAAATAAAATTATTAAGACTAACAGAGGGAGTGATGAAACAGTTTAGCCTTAATCTATAGGTTTAAGTAACTAATGGGTATGAAAAGCTGTTATTCCAAAATTGTGAAGCTTTTGAGTAAAGACTCTGTTCCTTTATCAGCAAACCTTTGCCTCTAGAATTTTGCTTAGAGGGTGTCAGTAGGCAGCAGAACCCCAGTTGCTGTTCAGTAACATTAACACTGTTGATTTAAGAAATGTCCAAACCCATAGAGACTTCCTATTAGAGGATATTTGAGCCAGAACCAGTGACTTATGTTGGGAAGCAAAATCTCAAATGTTCTAGAGAACAGTTTTGCAGTTTTGTTTATACATTTGGAGTTAAGAGGGAAACATAAGGAAGACTACATGGAGGTGGTTGAAAACAATGCAGGTGAGGACTAGATTGCAGGATTTTTAACAAGATTATGTGCTCTCATGAGGGTAGCTTCCCAAGGCTCTTAAATGGTATTTCAAAGGTGTATTAAACTAAAAGCCCAAAGGGAATGGATAGGGCTTACTTAAGGCAAAGATAAACCTTTTACTAAAAAAGTAATATGCCTATAGGCATTACTACCCACCATGACCTGCCTAGGTAGGAATTTGTGCTCAGGTCACACTGTGTGGATTCTTTCAAGTCACTGAAATTGTCAAAGTTATTATAGAGCTCCTTTTTCATCCATATTACATTGTTATTAACCAATATTCATAGTTCACATTAGGGCTCAATCGTTGTCTTGTACATTATATGGGTTTTGACAAATGGGTCATGCCATGGGTCATGTCATTATAGTATCATACAGAATAGTTTCACTCCCCTAATAATTCCCTGTTCTCTACCTATTCACCCTTCTCTCCCTCACCTCAACCCTTGGCAATCACTGAAGTATTCTGATTTTATGTGACTCAATGACTAGGCTCTTCCCAGCACAGACATGAGAAAGCCCACACAAGTTTTCTGCTCTCCTGACACATTGTCTTTATGCTTAATGTTCTTGATTTTCAAAGTTATTAATGAACTGCAACACATTTCTTGGGTTAAAAAAAGGAAATAAACTACTTTACCTAATGATGTTCATCTTGTACTCATTCAGAATGATTGCTTGGTTTCTAATTTTTACCCAGCAGAGGTCTCTGAGGCTGTCATCTGAAAGTTATGACTAATACAGAGGATCATTGGGAAATATTTTCTCATGTAGATTCATTTCTTCTCTCTAGGATTCTCCCCACTCTCATATTTTTTCCTCTTCTTCTCTTCATTTTCTAACAGGGTTGAGTTATTGAGATTTCTAAATCTGTTTTTGTGCAATGTCACTTTAATTAAGAAACAGTCACAAGCAAATTGACTTTTTCCCCATCAGTCCTGGGGGAAGGCTGTGCTTAAAACTTGCCAAGTGGCAGATGCTCTATTATTACTCTTGGGGGTTAGGGTAGGGAATATGGAGAGCTACCAAAGGGCAGAGTATCTTTCTGGGAGAATGGGGACACAGGGAGTTGTCTTTCCTAATAAGGAGAAGATCTCTACTCTCTTTACTTCTGGGCCACTTGAAGGCAGTAGAAACGTGGCAAGGTGGAGTACAGCTTTGTGGTCTCCAGCATGGCTATTGAGTATTTCTTCCTCCTTTACTCATATGACCACTGGCATTGGATCATTTACTTAGCCTTCATTACTAGGCTACCTCTTTGGAGAAACTGGCCAGTTACAAAATCACAGCTATTGCTAAATGCAGAGAAGTCTTCTTAACCAAGTTAGAAGGTAATGTATTCAAGAGAGTAAATTATTTACATCCATTGTATAAACCAAGTTCATAAGATTGGCTTGTTTCCTCAAATTGCTTGACATTTCCCAAGCACATAATTCATTGTTTCACATATGTTTTCCATGTACTCATGGGCTGATGTCAGTGTTACCATTTTTTTCTTCTTTCTCTTCCTCTGTGAAGTCTTCTCTGTGGCTCCAGAATGAGTCATTTACTCCTTGTTTAGTCTCCCCATGATTCTTCGTATATAATTTTAATTTATAATTTTATATAACAGATTTTAAAAATAATTTTTTTTAAACTGTCATTTTCTTTTTTTTTTGAAGATTTTATTTATTTATTTTTAGAGAGGGAAGGGAGGGAGAAAGAGAGAGAGAGAGGGAAACATCAATGTGTGGTTGCTGGGGGCCGTGGCCTGCAACCCAGGCATGTGCCCTGACTGGGAATCGAACCTGCGACACTTTGGTTCGCAGCCCGTGCTCAATCCACTGAGCTACGCCAGCCAGGGCTTAAAAATAATTTTATATAACACTTCTTACTCTTCCAGTAAGTGACATGTTCTTTATTAAAGGCAAGAGGTTCATATAAAGCTCCACAATCGATAGTTTGGTACTCAAGATACTGTTGACTTAAAGAATGAATTTAGATCTTTAAAAAAAAAGTGTAGTAGCAGTCCTGGCTTGAGTGTAAGCTGCTGACCCTATGTCTTGAGAACTGGTGGGATCAGCACTCTATAGGCTTTTTCCATTTGGACTGAGAATCTCTGGGGAAAGAATTAGCACTGTAAAACTCATTTCTGAAAAGAATGTGTAGAGGCCTCACACATGCTCTGCACATGTTATACCTGAAACTCTCCTTCTTTTGCTGAGCTAATTTCATTTATATTTCAGGGCTGAGTTTAAATGTCACTTCCTTAGGAAGCCTTGCCACCCAGACTGTCATCACCCCCTTGTTCCTTCTTCCCAAAGCCTCCTGGTTTCTGTGTCTAATATGTCCACCATGCTTAGTTACTTGTTCAATGTCTGTCCTATTTGATTGTAAATTTCAAAGTCAGAACCATCTCTGATTTGCTTACATTTTTACCCCAGAATCTATCAATTTGTACACACAATACAAACTCAAAAATATATGTTAAACAAATAAATAATTATATGCAAATGCCTATCTAATATTCTACTTTAGTGACTCATAAGCACATCAAATTGAATATGTTCTGAACTTTTGTTAATCAGCTTAACAATAACCCACAACCTTTGGACCAACTAATATGTTGCAAACTTTTGATTCCCCCTTTGCAATATGTTCTTCATCTTCCTCATCTTAGTGAGTGTATTAACAACGGTCCAGCTACTCAAGCCGGAACCTTGGTAGTTGATCAAAAAAATTTTTTTTGCCATACCTCCATATTAAACCTGTCAGCAAATCCTTCCTATAGCAAAATATATCTTCCATTTACTTATAATCATCACCAGTGTCACCATCCTTCTCCAAGCCACCACATCTCTCACTTGGTAGACTACTACTTGTTTTCCAACTGCTGTTCCTACTAGCACTTTTGTTCCTCTCTAATTAGTAATTACACTCCCAATTCCCAGCATAGGAGTCAAGATGATCTTTATAAAGTGCAAAGAAAAGTATGCTGCTCTTCTCTTTACTGGCTATCCTGGTAGAATTCACAAACTGAAGCATAGCTTGGCCACTCCTTGCTGCTCCAGTCCCACCCCCTGCCATTCTGCCTCTTGCTCATTCAGCTGTAACCACACTCAGAGTTTATTTGAAGTCATTGAGTGTACCATGCCTCTTTTTTTAAAAAAAAATTAAGACTTCTGGCCAAGATGGAGGCATAGGTAGTCACACTGTGCCTCCTCACACAACCAAAACTAAGGACTACAAGAATTTAGAAACAAAAAAAAATGACCAGAACTGAGAGAAATGAGCCAAATGGAAGTCTGACTACCATTCATCCAGACCGGTAAGGAGTGGTGGAGTCGGAGGCCTATGGAGAGGGGTTGAGGGGTCCCAGCAGGAAAAAGTGATGGCTGGCAGACACGGGTGCACAGGCTGCAGTTGGCGGACCCCAGAAACTAAGGGAAAGCTGGCGGACTGGTGGCAGACCCTGGGTGTGGGAGGCTACGAGCAGACCCAGTGAGGCATGCAAGGCAGTTGGCTGGCTGTCCACAGCACACATTTGTGTACAGACAAACTAAGTGAAAACGGGCAGCAACACAGACTGCGCAACCCAGGGACCCAGCGCCGGGAAACAAAGCCTGAAGGCACCGATTGAAAACACCTGTGTTAGTTGAGACTGGGAGATTCTCTCAGCCTCACAGGAGGCTCCTTGGGGAGCCTCATAGATTCCAAGAAAGTACACAAGCCCACCCGCCTGGGAGCCAGCACCAGAGAGCTCAATTTCCTTATGGGAAGGGGCAAAGGGGACTGAAGTCCTAGAGAGAGTGGAGCAGGCGCCATTGTTCCCTCTCAGACCCTGCCGCCACATACAGCATCACAACCCAGCAACTGAGGTGCACCGCACTGTTGAACGCCTAAGGCTCCGCCCCTCATATGTATCAGGCACGACCAGACCAAAGAAAAGAAATAAAGATAAAATTTAAAAGATGGCTCAAACAGAATTAAAAGCCCCAGGTCCAGTTTTTTTAAGCGACTGAGAGATAGCCAGCCTATCAGATGCACAGTTCAAAGCACTGGTGATCAGGATGCTCACAGAATTGGTTGACTTTGGTCATAAATTAGATGAACAAATGCAGGCTATGATAAGAGAAATGAAGGAGAATGCACAGGGAACCAATAGTGATGGAAAGAAAACTGTGTTTCAAATCAATGGAAGGGACAAGAAGGAAGAAAGGAACGACCAAACAAAACAATGAAGAAACAAGAATTCAAAAAAATGAGGAGAAGCTTAGGAACCTCCAGGACATCTTTAAATGTTCCAACATCTGAATTACAGGGGTACCAAGAAGGGGAAGAGAAAAAACAACAAGTGGAAAAGTTATTTGAACAAATAATAAAGGAGAACTTCCCCAATCTGGCAAGGGAAATAGACTTCCAGGAAGTCCAAGAAGCTCAGAGAGTCCCAAAGAGGTTGGACTCATGGAAGAACACACCAAGGCACATCATAATTCCATTACCCAAGGTAAAAATGAAGGAGAGAATTCTAGAAGCAGGAAGAGATAAAGGGACAGTTACCTACAAAGGAGTTCCCATCAGAATGTCAGCTGCTTTCTCAAAAAAGACCCTGCAGGCAAGAAGGGGCTGGAAAGAAGTATTCTAAGTCATGAAAGGCAAGGACTTATATCCAAGATTGCTCTATCCAGCAAAGCTTTCATTTAGAATGGAAGGACAGATAAAGTGCTTCTCAGATAAGGCCAAATTAAAGGAGTTCATTATCACCAAGCCCTTATTATATGAAATGTTACAAGGACTTATCTAAGAAAAAGAAGATAAAAAATATGAACAGTAAAAAAAGACATCAAACTCACAGTTAGTAACAACCATACCTAAAACAAAAGCAAACTAAGCAAACAACTAGAACAGGAACAAAAATCACAGAAATGGAGATCACATGGAGGGTTAGCAACAGGGAAGTGGGAGGAGGAGAGGGGGGAAAAGATATAGAAAATAAGTAGCATAGACAATAGGTAGAAAATAGACAGGGGAGGGCAAGAATAGTATGGGAAATGTGGAAGCTAAAGAACTTATGACACATGGACATGAACTAAAGGGGGAATGTGGGTGGGAGGGGTGGGCAGGGTGGAAGGGAGTGAAGGGGGAAAATGGGACAACTGTAATAGCATAATCAATAGAATATATTAAAAAATTATAGCCTTTGGTCTTCCCTTTGCCTGGAAAACTCCACTCAGCTCCTTAAAGGTTTCTTTCCTTCTCACCCTTTGCATCTCAATGTAAGTGTCATTTCCTGAATGAGGCCACCTCCTGACAACTCCAACTCTTGCTCTTGATCACAACACCTTTTTCTTTCTTAACACTTTATGAACACAGTTGTCCATTTATTAACTTGTTCACTCATTTACTTTCAGTCTGCATCCTGGAATGTAAGTTCTGTGATGCTGCTTTTGTACATAACTACACAGTGAACCTGTTTTAGCATTCAGCAATAATAGGTGTTTGATAAACATTTGTTGACTGAAAGAACAGACAAACGATTAAATAAAGCTCAGGAGCAGTTTGATGGGGATGGAGTGGAAGGGTGGTTCTGAGGACAGTACAGGGTCTGTCACAATTAGTAGCAGGGGCCCAGACATTGGTTCCCTTTACCCTGGTCACCATCAGCCTCAGTATGGACATCTGCCACAGTCAGTTTCCCTGGTGGGCAGTGGGAGTCACATTTTTACCTCAGGCCTAGTAGAGGCAGATGCTGCACCATGGAAGGCTGGACACCCTGGGTGTCCATCAGGACCAAGGTTAGTTGTTTGAACCCTTGGGTGGTACCAAATGGGAAGAATTTGAGAGTATGACAATGGAGTTCCCATTTGGTGAGAGTTGTGGCTAGAGGACATGTGGATTTTTTTTGGTTGCCTATGTCTTTTTAAGCCTTGTGTCTCACTTGGTTACTTATTTGGGGTTTAATTTTTATCTTCAAGACTTTAGCACAGGCAGTGTTAATAATCACTTGTATCAATAGTGGTCTTCTGATGAGGACTTTGGGAGTTAAACAAAATCTCGGTCCCACGGGTAGCAGTGGTTACCCTTTTATGACGTCACTTTAGAAGTATATTAAAATGCAGACACAAAAGATCATTGAGTCATGTTCCAGCTGTTGTAGAAACCCTCCAGGTATTTATGTCACTGAGTACATTAGCAGTCTTAATAAGTCACAGGTGGCTGCATTTTACCTTTTAAAGCATACTTACCAGGCGATCCAATTTAAATATACATTTGGGCCAAATTCTCATCCTTTATGACTCTATAGGGGCATGCATTCATTAGTGAAAAGGAATAGAGTGTTTTAAAAGGAAGACTTGTCCAGTTAGTGAGTTGGCCTAAAATATTAAGAACTCAATATTCTGTTTCCAGTCTATTCAAATTATTTCCTTCAGTAGGGGCTGGTTTACCTCAGGACCAATATTTCTGATTGTCATACCAACCTTAGTTCCAGATAGGAAGATGAGATCACAGCAAACCAGCATGGGTTAGTCTTGTCCAATATCCCGCTTCTTTGGGCTTCTTTTCCCTCCATAGCTGAGGCTACTTAGGGCCCGTTTCAGGCTCAGCCATTTCCTGGCATTAAACAGCAGCAAGATGTTCCTATCTACACCCTGACTCAGTCATATGTGCCTCCAGTCCAGCTCTGACCTGGTGCACAGGCCCTTCTGTCTTACACCTAAGAGTTAGTCTCTACCTCCTGTGCCTGTTCTAAAAATCCTGATTCTCCTCTGTCCCTGCTGTCTGAGTTTCTTCATTGGAATCTTGATGCTACTATTGCCTCTCTTTTTAAAATGTTTTTCTTCTTAAAAAATATTTTATTGTGGCAAAGTATACATTACATAAACTCTACCATTTTAACCATTTCAAAATGCACAATGTGGTTATTGCCAGAGGGAAGGGGATGTGGGGGCTGGAAGGATGGGGGAAGTTGGGGAGGGATGGGGACATCTGCAATAGTGTCTACAATAAAAATAAAGAAAAAAATAAAATGCACAGTATGTTCACAATGTAAATTCATTCACATTGTTTCTCAACCATCACTATTATCTACCTCCAGAAATTTTTCATTATTCTATACTGAAGCTCTGTACCTATGAAACGCTAGCTCCCCAATACTCCCTCGCCACAGCACCTGTGTCCTCTGTCCAACTTGCTGGCTCTAGGCCTCCTGTGCTGAATGTTGCCTTGCTCTTGTCTGCCTGGATCCTTGTTCTCTAGCCACAGGTACTACATACAGTCTTATTTTTGAACTTAGACCCTAGGAGATGAAGCCCTGCTACTTGCTAAAAAATTTTATATTTTCTCTCTGCCCGCACCACTGAATATCACTCTATACATCAGTCTTCACTGTCTTTCTCTGCCTGTCTGTCATATTTTCCCTACCATTTTTGGGGGGGCTCCAACTCTGCAACACATCCTTCCTACTAAGGCTTCCCTTTCTCATATCTGTGGCTTATTCCCAAAACTGTCAATCTGCTAGTGGCAGAGGTATCCAACCTTTTGGCATCTCTGCACCACTCTGGAAGAAGAATTGTCTTGGGCCACACATTATATACATTGTGACAGGTAATCACAAAAAGTCTCATAATATTTTAAGTAAATTTACAATTTTGTGTCACATTTAGTCATCCTGGGCTGCATGCAGCCTTTTGGCTGCAGATTGGACACGCCTATTAGACTATCCTTCTCAGCACCTGTAGTTGAACCATCTCCCTGTTTCCCCATTCTAAGTACTTGCTCTTCCATCATTCCCCAGCCTTCCTAAGAGTCAGGAGAACTTTGTCATTTGGTGCATAGACACATGGAGACAAAGCTTAAGGCTCTCAACCTTCCTGGGAGAAGAGGGACTCAAATTCAGAATTATTACAAAAGGCAGTGAAAAATGACAAAACACTGAATAAGGAAAACAATCAGTGTTCCTGCAACACATGTGTTGAATTTTAAAGGACTGGAGTAACCCAATATGAAATCTTTTTTTACCTAGAAATTTAAAAGACTAACTTGAAAAGTTATCAGTTCCATTTCCCCAGGTACTCCACGCTCTTGTGTGAAATGTGAATTTTTTCTTTGACAAAACCCTTAACAAGAACAGGAACTAAATTCATCTTATTGTGCTCCATTATACCCGAGCAGGTTAGATTGTTAAAACCTAGAGTTCCATACTGAAGGAAAGTTTGTTCTTCTAATGGACAGTACTGTTACTCTCTTCTATTAAAGAATGATTTGGCTAAAGAATTAGTTTCTCTACCATTTTAATAGTAGGTGTTTTTAGAGGTCAGTGAATTATTACTGTGAAGTTACAAATAATGACCCAATTCCTCATCTCCTTCGAGAGAAGTGACACATTTAGGACTTATATCCCTAAGAAAAGAGATGAGGTAGAATTAGATATTCATAACAACTCTGTGAATTCTCAAGTACTTTATTTTCAGTGATCTTTTAAAAATAGTATAAAGAGCCTATTTAACATAGCATCATCAGGTATCATATTCAGTCTGGACCAAGACAAAACAGATACAGGGACCAAGGTCTCAGCATCAGGCAGGTGAGTAGGGGATTTAAAGTTGAATTTTCAGCTATAAAATGAATAACATCTGGAGATCTAATGTAAAACACTGTATACACAGTGTTGACAACATGTATACAATTGAAATTTGCTAAGAAATTAGAACTTAAATGTTATCACCAAAATAAAATTTAAAAAATTTAAAGTGGAATTACATAGGTATAAAGTAACTGTTTGCTAGCTGATCAGGAAATAAAAATCTGATGAGATTCATACAAGAAGCAAAGATGGTGAAAACATTTGGGGGAAAAACAGAGAAGAAAGTAAATGACTGGAATTGAGGCAGTGATTCTCAGTAGAATTCTGTGGTTGGTTTGTACCAATGTCCATTTGGAAGGCCAAAGACCACCTTTGGTTGTTAATTTGCAAGGCCTGAGTTCAAGTTTTAATTCCACTGCTTTTTAGACATGTATTTGTAACAAATCACCTACCCTTTCTGAACTCATTCTTTCCTCTAAATAACAAGAAAACCTATTTTACACAGTCCTTTTAGGCATTGAGTGAGTTAAGAGGGCTTTGAGTATGGAAAATCATTCTATAGTTATTAAAGCTAGATTTTCCTAAAAGAAATGTCTTATAAGCTTTTAAAAGAAAAAGCCAGACATTTATTTCACAGGAGATGTCAGCTGCATACAGAAAACAGTGTCAAAAGAATTTGTATTTTCTGTTTAGGTCTGTTCAAGAATTCCATATCATGGTTTTTTTTTTTTTTCAGCTGCTCATAAGGGAAATTTCTGCCAAATATGTAATAATGATAATCCTACCTGTAAAGCTTTTCTGGCTGCCACTTTAGCACCACACCAGTACAGAGCCAAATGGTGCATGTATCTGTGATACCAGTTCATTTCATCCCAAACTTTCGCATGTGGATTTTCCCTGACCTGATCTGTCTTCTAATGTTACATACAAGACAAATAATTTTATTTTTTAAACTACACTTCATTTTGTAGAACAGTTTTACATTTATAGAAAACTTATAAAGAGCATTAGGGAGATTCTATATACCCCATTCCCAATTTCCTCTGTTGTAAACTTCCATTATTAGTATGGTATATTTGTTGCAATTTATGAACTAATACTAAAACATTAATATTAACTACAGTTCACAATTTATTTAGCTTTTCCTATTTTTTTAAAGATTTTATTTATTTATTTTTAGAGGGTAAAGGAAGGAAAGAGGGAGAGAAATATAAATGTATGGTTGCCTCTAGTACATTCCCTGCTGGGAACTGGCCTGCAACCCAGTTATATGCCCTGACTGGGAATCGAACCATGATCCTTTGGTTCACAGGCCCATGCTCAATCTACTGAGCTACAACAGCCAGGTGTTTTTCCTAGTTTTCACCTAATTTTTTTTTCTGTTCTAGGACCCATTCAGGATACCAGATTACATTTAGTTATCATGTCTCCTTAGGCTCCTCTTGGCTGTGAGAGTTTTATAGACCTTCCTTTTTTTGATGACCTTGACAGTTTGGGGAAGTACTGGTTAGGTGTTCTGTGGAATGTCCCTTTAACTGGAATTTTTCTGATTTTCTGTCATGGTTATACTGGAGTTATGGGTTTGGGAGAGGCAGACCAGGGAGGTAAAGTACCACATCATATTAAGGGTGCATACTGTCAATGTCACTTACCATTTTTGATGTTGACTTTGAGCACCTGGCTGAGTTCAAGTTTGTCAGATTTCTGCACTGTAAAGTTACTTTTTATTACCTGTTTTTGCATTATGCTCTTCTGAAGAAAGGCACTAAGTGCAGGCTACACCACCATACTTAAGAAGAGGAGGGTAATGCCCTACTTCCTTGAGGGTGAAGCATCGACATAAATTATTTGGAATTCTTCTGCATGGGAAATACTTCCCTTCTGCTCCATTTATTTATTTAATCAGTTGTTTTGATCCATATGGACTCATGGACATTTATTTTATACTTTAGATTATAATCCAATACAACTGGGAGGGGCAAAAGGAGGTTTACAGTTGTGAATACACAGTTTATTTTTGTATTATTATTTATTATTATATTATTTTCCATACAAACAACAATTGGAATAATAATAACTATAAACTGACTTTTACCTCATACTATATTTTTAAATGATTCTTTGCCCAAATTTGTTCCAGGTTTGGACATTGGGAGCCCTTTTAGTTGGTTACTATATTCCTTTGTAATTCTGCTCTCATTGTAGGATTTTGTGTAGGGGGGCATAGCTTGGGTTTTGGACAATTTCTAGCACTATAAAATACTCAAGGCATTTTATATTGTATATTTTCTGCCTGTGTCCTAGAGTCAGCTATTTCTCCAAGAAGTCTTGGCTTCTTTTATTGGAGAATGGCATTAGAAACCATGATCTGGGTACAAGGTATGCTCATCGCTACTGAGTTGTTGGTGCCTCTGAGACTTCTAAGCTGACAGAAGAAGGAAATATACGTACATATATTAACCCATGTATTTACACATATCTAAAATATTTCAATATATAGCCATAAGTATCTATATTAAGCTAAACATGAGTTCATACTGATATCTCTAACCCTAATCCATTATTACATGGATCATTGTGGTCTCCTCCCCTTGCTTATCTGTAAACTTTCACTCTAACAATGAAAAACCTGTTTCTCACCATCTGCCATCCATTTACTTAATTGTTCAGTGTCAATATATATATGTATAGTAGTTTCATAATTACTAAACAATACCTCTATGTGAAACAATTTTAGTAACATGTACAGTTTCTTACGTACAGTTTCTTTTGCTTTTGAGTTGTACAAACTTCACTCATTCATTTATTCCCTAAATTTACTTATGTAATTTAGACACTTTTTTCCTACATCCCTTAGTGAGGTTGTTTCATAGATTGTAATGCAGTTAGATTTTCTTGTCATAGTCTACATTTCTCCCTGGTATTTCCCAACTTTCTAAATGATTTCTTAAATATTTACATAAACTAAATTGTACTCTTTGAGCTGTAAAGTTCAATGGGTTTAGACAGGTACATAGTACTATGTATCTACAATTACAAAATTATACAGAATAACTTCACCACCCTAAAATATCCCTTGTACTTCATGTATTTAACACTCTTTCCACCACATCCCTGAACCCTTAGCAACCACTGATCATTGTACTAACTCTATAATGTTGCCTCTTCCAGAATGTTATGTAATTGGAATAATATATTACATAGCTTTTCAGACTGGCTCCTTTTGCATAGTTATATGCATTTAAGATGCATCCATGTTTTATCATAACTTGATAGGACACTTGGAATTGGCAAATAGATTGATGATACTAAAATCCTGTGTGAGTAACTAGAAAAATAATATGGAGAAGGCACAGAATTCTTTTTTCTGAATGAGGATTTAGATAGATAGATGATAGATGGATAGATAGATAGACAGACAGACAGAGTTTCTTTGTTCTGTACCAAAGTAGTAATTACCTCTTCAGCATAAAATATCTCACTTACCAATGATCTCCATCAATGAATCACCAAAGAGTTCAAAATTATATTTGCCCTTTTGTACTCTGTGCCAATAGAAAAATAACAGAAGGAGAAGACTGGACTTTACACAGAGCCAATGTGAAGTACTTGGAGAATTTCAGAAATGGTATGAACAATTTTAGATGCATATAATGTTATTCCATTTTAATACATTTCTAGATGTATTACCTTTTTTGATCATTCAAAGTGATTAAATTTTGATCTTTTAGAAATTTTCCTTTCTCCTGAAAAGAGAAATATGCCATGGAAACAGTAGCAAATGTAAAAAGTATGGGCAGTTACAATTTCCCAAAATAGTTAGAATTCTCAAGTTCTGTTCCTATTTTTTGTCACGATGGGAGCATGAAGGCAGACGGCAACATAGAGTGTTCACACCAAGAGGGAGTTCTGCACATTTCCAGTCTCAGTCTGTGTGTCACCGGGTTTGTGCCTTATGGTGAAAGACAAAGAGTAAAATGTATTTAGAAACAGAGAGGAGCCCACAGGTGAGAAGATGAGAAGTTTCCTGGGATTCTTATGTGGAGTATAATATGTATGTGTACACATATGTGCACTAGTGTATGTACACGTGCACAGTTTTTTTCATTGTACAAGTCTTGAGAGTATTAAAAGTTGGACTTGAGTAAACAATGATAATGCCTATTCTTCTCCATTTAATACCAAAGAAATTTTATTTATTCTGGGCCCAGAAAAGCCATTTGCCTTTTCTGTTCCACCCCCTTCCCCATGCTCTTTATGCACATGACTATTTGGTTGCTGATGTTCCCAAATGGCTCACCTGGACAGGTGTATGTGTGTATGTGTGGCCAGGGCAGGTAAGGGGCAGAGTTGTAGGCTGGACATTTACTGTATAACAGGTGCCTCCCCCTCCTTCTCACCCTAAGGCCATGTTTCTGGACATGTAAACTGTACTGGCTTTTATTCTGATTTCCCAAGTACAACTTGAAAATGTTGACATAAATGCCTGCCTTCTTTTTCAAGATGCCTAGCAGGTTACATGAGGAAGTCAGAAATAAAACCAACATACCCAGGGACTCTAGGCTTTCATTTCTTTTTTAATTCTCTTTGAAATAACAAACCATTATAAAACCTTTTAGATCAGCATGCTAATTTTGCCAATGAGAAAACCAAACGTCAAAGAGGCTTGGAAACTTTGTTAGGTCTCACAGCTGGTCCCTACCCAGCTGGGACTTCAGTTTGCTTCTCTGGCCTCACAGAACAACATTCTTTCCATTCAGCTGTGCTTCCTTATTGATAGATGCTAACAGAACTTTCTGAAGAAAAGGATCTTACCTTTTTACAATGGCTGTTTTAAAATATTTTAAGCATCATGCAATGTTATGAGTTAGATTTTGTACAGAAACATTATTTCTTATTTTTTAAAAGAGCTGCTCATTTTTTAACCCTCACCTGAGGATATGTTTATGGATTTTAGAGAGAGAGAAACATTGATGTGAGAGAGAAACCTTGATCAGTTGCCTCCTGTATGTGCCCCAACCTAAGACCGAACCCATTACCCAGGCATGTGCCCTGACCAGAATTGAACATACAACTCTGGTGTATGGGACAACATTCCAACCACTGAGCCACCTGGCCAAGGCAAACATTATTTCTGATTATTAATTTATTGTTATCCCCATTTTAGACGTCAGAAAACTAAAGGCCTGAGTTGCAGCAACTCTTATAGAGTCTAAAAAACACACCCAAGACTGCTCAATACAAGCTTTCACAGAGGAGTGTGGCTCAAGCAAGAAGTGTTGCTGCCCATTCATACTGAGCCCAAGAGCACAGCACCCTTCCACAATTCATATCGACAGTTCAACTTCTGCTTCCCCTGCAAATAAGCTGAGATTTGGGTTGTCAAAGGCATTCAAGATGCTAAAACTGCCCGACACTAACACCACACTTTGATCATTCGGTGAAATCAAAGTGCATTTATTAGCACCTGTGTGAGGCTCCCTGCAGTGGCCTTCTCTTGTGTCTCTAGCATTCACACTTGCCTGCTTCTCTTCTGTGGCCTCTTCACCCTGTCCAGAAAAATGCCCCAATATACGTGCATCTCAAGACCAGGGCTATTCTCATCATAGCCAACCAGAGCAGGTACAACTTTTTGGTTCCTCCCTAGATGTTATTCAAAGTTCGGGAGTGAACTAACTTCAGTGTAGAATCTATGCTCCCATCCCAGCTTTCACAGGCTTCTGTGAGAGGAGCACCCTAGCCAGTAGTCAGAGCTTATAGGGATGAAATTTCAGTGTCTGTTTTCTTCTTTCAGGATGCAGAGTGAGTATGTAGAAGGGTTTTTAGGAAAGTAGTTTATAGCTAGTAATTGGAAAGGTGTTTTGCTTGCAGTGTCTCAGACTATAGGTCTGTGATTTGCCTAAAAATAAATCATTTATTTTAGGCTCAGACTTTAGAGAGAAGGAAAATAAAGTCTTAGAATGATTTTCTTCAAGTTTTCCATGACATTCTTTACATCAAGAAGGGAGATGAGGGAAGGCAAGATAGAGTGAGTGTCCAGAGAGAAGGCAACTCCAACACCATTTTCCCTTGGTTCATTTATAAGCTTATATTTTCCTAGCCATACACACTTATTCCATTTTATGACTCACTCAGACAATTTACTATGCTTAAAACTACATTAAAATATTTTTGCAATGGTTAGGTCAAATATACATACTATGTACATAGTTGGAAAATTTTCCTCACAGATCAAGCTCATGGTATGGATGTTGTATTTGTGGTCCTCGTTGCCATGGTGACCTTGGAAAGGTTAAGGCAAAAGGCTCAGAAAACAGAGCAACTGTGCAATAAAAGATCATAAATATGTGTGTACTTCCTAAAATACTATTCTCAAATATGGATTAAAAAATCTTAGATCCTATCTCTTAAAATTAATTTCCATTACTAGCATGTAGGTTATTAAGTAAAAAGAATATTTTCCAAACAATCTTTTTCAACTCACTCCTTTTCTCTCTAAACTGTCATCTAATGGCCATTTATCTCAAAAGACAGAACTATGTAATCATGAGGAATGCTTTGTTTTTGATATGGATGAGCCATGCCAGTGAGAATAAAGGTTAATGAAGTTTTTTCTACTGACACACACTGTTTTTTTTTCACATCTCCCCTTTAAATCCATTATACATAAATAGTAAAAAATTTTTCTCAGTTTGTTTAAGAATTGGGGTAAATAACTTGGGCAACACTAGACACTGGCCAAGCTGTTAAACATTTACTGGCTGTAAGAATTCAAACTTTTTTTTTTGTTGGCTGATGGCCCTGAGTCCCTGACTAAACCTTTCTTATTTCCTCATATATACTTTATCCTATAAGATGAATTAGAAGGGTTTATCCTCCAAAGTAACACTAAATAGCAATAGAAAATGTAATTTGTATAATACCTACAACCATCTTAGCATTGGATAAAAAAGCAAATCTCACATCCACATGTCCTTTGGTATGTATATTCCCAAGAGAGAGGAAGGTGGGTAAAAAACCTTCAATTTTTCTGAGCTTGTTGTTCATTTCATAAGGATAGCACAAGAGTATTGACACGTCCCTTGATCTGTGATCCCTGGCTTAATTTTTAACCTTTAACCTAGCACCTAAATTCTCTAACAACCCGTTATTTATTTCAAGCTATTTCCATGAGAAGTATAATAAAATAAAATCATAGCATATATTTATGTGTTTATTTCCTGCCTTGATACCATCTCATATTTAATACACAAAAATCAAAAATATCTCTATTCATTAACCCTAGCCCTTCTTCTGCCATCTGGTGGAGAAACTAAGTAATAAACCAGAATTTCCCCAGTGAATCCATAAACGTATCAGTCAGCAACTGTTTTGGGGGGGGCTATTATTATTCTTCTCTATTTATTCAGATAGTGCTTATTTAGGCATTTGGTAACCATTAAATGTCATACTTATTGAATTAGCCAAACTGAGTCCTTGTCCCGGGAAGGGGGTGTGAAATATTACACAATTAAAAGCTCTCTACAGCTTAGCTATTTTCCAACAATAAATTCAACCCACAGGACAAGACAGGGGCTCTTTAAGATTAGGAGTCTACCAGTTAGCTCATCAGCAGTAATTTGCTTTATAATGGTATTCTGACCCTAAATGCTCCATGGTTTTCTGAGCATTTCTAAAGGGGAAGGGGGGAGGGAAGGGAAGGGAAAAACTTTTTATGCCTTACAAAAAAATAAAATTTTGGAAATATTTTTCAGTAAGATCTCTATATGAGAAAAAAAAAACATTCCAGTGTGCTGTCTCCATTTTTATCCATTCCTAATTTACAAGCTATGGAGAATAGGAATGTGATAATAAGGATGTGATAGTAATTACACTAACTGCCGTGCTTTTGAGGAACGTGACAGCTTCATCAAATTAGCTTGAACAAAATGATACTACAGCCTTATATGAGTGGGCCCATGTATAGTCAAATCTGAGTTCCCTCCTTCTTGCCAAAATCCACAGAGAAGAGGCAGCCATAAATCCTAGAGGAAATGTGGCTCTTTATGCCAATGGATTCTGGACAGAGGCACTTAAGACGCAATGACCGTACTGTTTTATTTTCAAAGGGGCTATTGGCTTGGTCTACTGCCATGAGCTCTTTGTTGTTAAGGACACTGAAACCTTAGGAAGGCCCTTCATCATTACCATGGCATAGAGGAAAAGTAGTGCTGATGGAACCAATGTGCTCAAATCAAATGCGGCCCTAGAAAGAGATGTGGAGACCCATTAGCCCCAACCCTACCTCCTGCCTCTGCCCTTCAGCATCCTTGTGACCTAAACCTGGGCTGAGCAGTCTGTCAGAAATTATCCTCAAGCTGAAAGAGGCAACAGATGGTCCACCTTGAACACCTCTGATTATAATCATCATGGGTATATTTTGAATAGACATGGGATATGTGAATGCTTTTCTAAACAAAATAAAATTTATTTAATTCAAAAATAGCTGTTAAAAATATATAGTGTGGGGGTTTTGTAGCTGCTTCTCTAACATCCCCCATGATTTCTGATCTGCTGTGGCACCTGGAAGCTCAATATAGTTTCACAAACGACTCCTGTGAAGGTTTTTCTCCCCACCAGAGTGTCCAGAGGACCTAAACTATGGAAAGGAACTGGCAATTTCCAGGATGCAGAACAGTTCTTTAATATCAGGTTACATCATCTAAACTCATATCTTTTGAAATGGTTTCTACAGTGCAAGTACAGTGTATCTAGAGGACAACAGAGCACCCCAAAACCTTCCTTATGACAAAAATAAAGGAGAAAAGTCAGTTGAATCCAGTACATTGGAATTAATATACACAGAGAGATATATGCCAAATGAAGGATTTTTTTTTCTGGAAGAAAGCTGAGTAGTCTGTGTTTTTTACATTTTAAATGAAAGTTTTTTAAAATAGGGAAGCTATGTCTTTTGAGGTTTGTCCAATAACATTTCACTGAGTATGCTCTAAATGCCAGGCTGTGTGCCAGGATTTAGGGACAGCAACATGGAAGATGTGGAAAGCCTGACACCGGGAAGCCTAGCGCCAGGCTCATTAATCATACTGATGATAGAAACCTGGGAGAAGTAAAGATGGGACGAAAGAATCAGGAACAAAAACCATGAAGACATTTAGTGGGCTAAATTTAGCAAAGATATATGTGAAGTTCTAAACTAAGGATCAAAAAATATAATAATATAGCAATGCCATTATAGAATAGGAAGGTATGGTTTAGCTACTATTTCATAAAAAAGACAATGGTTTGAGATGACTGATATAGGGTGACAATGTGATGTAGTTACCCCAAAAGCCAGTGCAATGTTGGGGTGCACAGTATAAATACACTGATCTAGAACAAGTTGGCTGCCACCTTCTTCTGTGGCGGTTCTACTGATATCAGAGCATTATATTCTGCACTAGACTTTGCATATTATCCACACTATAGACAAAGTAGTGCATTTTACAAATCCATTAGCCCATCCATCAAAATGATGATGGGCTAAAAACTAGAAACTATTCACCAGCAGATGTTTACTGAGTGCTCACTACCTTTCAGCCACTGAAAGGTGCTGGGGTAAATGATGAGCAAACCACGAGGTGTTTCTATTCACATGCATATGACTGTTTAATGAAAACAGGAGATAAACAAATAGTTGATAACATAACTTTTACATACCATTAAGTGTCACTTTAAAAGCCACCCAAGGTCATCCCAGGAATAACATGAGAGGGGAACCAGAGACGACGTTTAGCCTGGAAAGAGGAAGACAAAAGGGACACACAAATGTCTTATTAAAACATGACAAGGGATTCTCTGTATATTTAGAGTGACTAAATATATTTCCTATAGCCCTGATGAATAGGATCAAGGCCAGTAAGACAGAATTGACTCAACATAAGATTAAACTGCCTGTGAATGTGGTCACTTCAAAGGTGATAGAAGCCACATTAGAGGAAGAAATGCTCTTTACCCAATTCACTTCCAAGGCAGAAATTTCACAACCCTGGCTGAACAGCAGTTGGAAGGCCATGCTGGTGAGTTTCACTTTGTGCTTCCTTGATACTTTGTAGGTGTCTCTGTTAGCACTTCTTACTTAGCCCATTTCACTAATCCCTGAGTAGCTTCATTAACGTCTCTGAAATCAGCCTCTCTAGCCTCTACAGCCCCAACTCAGATTCTCATCATTTTTACCTGGGCTCCTAGTCAGGAAACATCCCGTTGCAAATGACAAAAGAAAACTAACTCAAGCTTGCTCAGTCAAAAAGAAATGTATTGGCGTGTATAACAGGCAACTCCCTTGGTATACTGGTTTCAGACACAGCTAGATCCAGATCTTAGATTCTAGACAGTTGAACAATACCCATAAATTTCTGTTTCCTCACTTTTTAGCACAATTCCTCTAAGTATAGGCTTAATGGTAAGAGGGCCCTCTCCTTGTAGCAGGAAGCCAAAGCTACATCCTTTCATCCTGAAGAGAAAAAGAGTCCTATGCCTAGGAGCCATGTGTGAAATTTCATGGAAGAAGTCTAATTGGTACTGCTTGGATTATGTGCCCACCCAGACTGATCTCAGCGAACAAGGGGTAGGTTACTATAATGGGCTAGGCTTGGGTCATATGTCCACTCCTCTGTGATTGAGTCAGGGGCTGAGAGTAGGGCAATTCTCTTCCAAAATGCAGCTGCTAGGCAGACGAAAACACAAAAACACAATGAAAGAAAAAAGAAAAAAGAAGAAATGAAAGAAAGAAAGAAAGAAAGAAAGAAAGAAAGAAAGAAAGAAAGAAAAGAAAGAAAGAAAGAAAGAAAGAAAGAAAGAAAAGAAAGAGAAAGAAAGAAAAGAAAAAAGAAGAGAAAGAAAGAAAGAAAGAAAGAAAGAAAGAAAGAAAGAAAGAAAGAAAGAAGAAAGAAAGAAAGAAGAAAGAAAGAAAGAAGAGAGATTAGATGTCTTCCATTGTCAAGCTATTTAGTAACTTTCTGATTGCCCAGTTAGTACAGTCTGCGTGACTTCCCCAGTTCATGCTTTTCTTTGCTGGAAGGATAATCTTCCTAAATGGCAATAGAATAGAATAGAATTATAATTCTCTGCCTTTCCTCCTTAAAACCTCAAGTACCATATTTTTTGGACTATAAGATGCACCCCCTCCCCCATTTGGGAGGAATAATGGTTGTTAATGTTGCTGTTGAGTTCTGTTTAGATTTATATTGGTGAAATATTATGTTATTTATGTTATTAAATATTTTACCACATTTTTGCTTCACATTTTTTTCCTACTTTTCTCCTCTAAAACCTAAGTGCATCTTATAGTCTGAAAAATACGGTAGCTCCTATTTGCCTGCAAAATAAAGTCAAAACTCATTAGAATCTGGCTGTGTACCTACCTCTCAGTCTTATTTCTCCCTAGACTGTTCTCATGACCAAAGCTCCAACCATTATAAACTGCTTGCAGTTTCCCAAACCTTCACATTTATTTCAAGCCTCAGCCTTTACTCAGTGTCCATACTACCTCCCTTCTCCAATTCCCACTAATTTTCTTTCAGAAGTTAATCCAAACACCACCCCCTCTCCAAGCCTCTTGTCCCCCTCAGGTAGGATTTATCCACCTGTGCTGAGTGCACGTCTGTGTCTATCTGACACATTTGCTTACATCTGATCTCCACATCTGATGACCTGTGGGCTCTTAGAGGACAGAGGTTGAGCCTTCTTCATTCTTATGTTTCTGGTAATTGCCTGGCAGATAACAGGTGCCTAGTAAACACTTTTGAGAGAGGAAGGAAGGAAGGAAGGAAGGAAGGAAGGAAGGAAGGAAGGAAGGAAGGAAGGAAGGAAGGACAGATTCCCCAGGGCTTAGCTTTTCCTCCCAGATAATAAACAAATTTGAAAATTATATTCTGGGTAAAAAGTTTCAACTTTGTTGTCTAAATCAAAGTAATATAATGAGTAATATAATTTAGGACTCAGTCATACTGGTAGATAGATGCATGAAACATGAGAAGAGGGGACAAAAAAGGTCTTCATGGCGTCCTTTTCTGGTGTGAACCAGCATAGACCGGCCACTAGTCCCACTCATGTAAGAAGTGTGAGCCCAGTCACAGACAAGAAGCATCATCTTTGGTAAAATACCATGGCTACCCCATTTCTGGCTCATTTCTGCTTGGGCAGTCATGTGGAGAAATGAAAGTCAATGGAGGGTTGTAAATGTGACCTAATTCTCTGCTGAAAGTCTTTCCAATCATAGGTCTGAGTGTATTTTAATTATACCTAGACACAGAAGCCCTCACCAGTGCATAACTGAAGTCCCAAGTGGTCTGTCACTGTGGCTATGAAGATTTGTCTAAGCTTGTGTTATCTCAAGAGCCTGACATCACACTGATCATTAAGCAACAGCACTGAGGCGCAGCTGGGCGTTACCATGGCAACCTGCACTGGCTTTGCCTTCAGAGCTGGTAACAAGGGTGTTTTATTATGGGTCATTAAGGGCAAAAGGCTTGATTTATATTATTTCCTGTAAAATCCTATTATTTCAGGGCTTACACTACATCTCCATCTATGCAGCTCTTCTAAAAGAAATCATAAGTGTCAGTTATTAGGTAGAGTAGCAATGACAAGCTTCAGGTAAACTGTAAACCACAGTTTTTTACAGATGAGAAAAGCACTTTGCCATAGGGATGTGGGGTAAAGAGACATCTAGTGTTCACTGAAGACAGAGAATTCTTATTCTGAAAAGTGAAAGGTCTTTCTTTTTATTGTCTGTTCCCACTAGCTCGAGTCATGCTTTAGACACCATTGATAAGAATACTTGTGTCCTGTTATCTGCTTAATGAGTATGGACAAATCTGGCTCTGCTGGAGTTTTTTTTCTTCAAATTTTATTTTATTATGGTAGAAACAATTAGCATGAGACCCACCTTCTTAACAAATGGTTTGAGTGCACAATACATTATTGTTGACCCCAGGCACAATGTTGTAGCAGATCTCTAGAGTTTATTCCTATTGCTTCAGTGAACTTGATGCCCTCAGAGCAGTAACTCCCCGTTCCCTCCTCCCCCACCTTGGCAACCACCATTCCTCTCTGATTCTATGAATTTGACAATTTTAGATACATCTTATAAGTGGAATATGTGGTATTTGTCTTTCTGTGATTTGGTCTGTTTCTCATCCTCATTAGCTGCTGAGTCACAGGTGTTTTATATTCCAGAGTAACTTTTCTTTCCAGCTGTACTAAATCCAGGAAATGATAGCTTCAAACAGCATGTAACCACTTAAAGCTCTAGAAGGCAAAGAGCCTCTCTCTTGTTTAACTGTGCCTGGAAGTAGGGAAATTAGGTGTTTAGCCAATGACTTTCTGAAGTACAGGCCCCTGGCAAGCACTGCAGGCTGACCTGGAGCTGATGGACAGTGATTGCCTCTAGACTGTGATTGCACTGAATCTACTTGAGAAAGGGACCTGAGGTCATTCATTCACTCATAGCTCCATCTGCTGCCTGTAATTAAGGATATCAATTCCACTGAGGCAATGCCCCCAATGCCACTGAATATGCTTTGGCTTCCAAATCCCTGTGGCCTAATGATAATTCATTTTGGCTTTTCTGAATGCTCACAAGTACTCTCTTGAGCAAGAAGACTCTGGGGGTTTTATACCCCAGGATGACAGCTGAGAACTAGAGAGAAACAGCAAGGTAATCCTTAAAATTTGAGTTAATTTAGTACAGTCAGGAATATGTGAAATGTTTCCTATTCAAAAAACCACTTTCCTAAATGAATGGAACAATGTGCATGTCATTAAATTAGTTCCTGATTTCACTGACATTTGACACCATCCTCCAAGGATGGTGGCAATCTACTTCATTTAATGCAAAGTGGAGCAATGACCAGATAGTGGGTGATGGTCAATGCTTTGCTTATAAAGAAAACGCTACAGACCTGGCTGGCGTAGCTCATTGGATTGAGCGCAGGCTGGGAACCAAAGTGTCCCAGGTTCGATGCCCAGCCAGGGTACATGTCTGGGTTGCAGGCCATAACCCCCAGCAACTGCACATTGATGTTTCTCTCTCTCTCTATCTCTCTATCTCCCTCCCTTCCCTCTCTAAAAATAAATAAATAAATTATAAAAAAAAGAAAAAAAGAAAATGCTACGGAATCGACAGAGCAAATTTTAAGATATATATATCTTAAATATATATTTAAGAGAGAGATAACTATATATATACTTACATATGTAAAATATTTAATATATATATCCCTTTGTTCACTAGAACTGTTGGAGACAAAAAAAGTATGTTTTTTTGTGTCAAATTCCAATATTTTAACTGTAGAATTAAGGTGTCTCTGTTCTGAACAGTTCAATCTCTTCCATTATGGTTGAGGCACACAGGGCAGGACACAGGTGAATCAAGACAATGCAGTACATATCCAGCATAGCTTCAAGCTGAGAAGATGCCATGAGTTGCTTTGCTTGACTCATAAAAGAGATGCATTTTAGGTTAGATTTGGAAAACCTAGGTTATGCTATAGTTATAAAATAAAGGTAAGCACATGCTAAATGTAAAACAGAGGTGAATATGAGTTTTAACTGGTGTTTTTATACCAGCAGTTAGTTACCTCCTGCAAAAAAGATTGTAGCTATGTAATATGTCAAACACCCCTGCAAAAGGATTCCAATTTAGGAAGTGCCCTATTTTAGGCAGTAAGTCTTCTAGCTCCCTAAATCAATGAGTGTACAAGAAATAGAATTAAAAGAAGTAAAGCAAGCCCTGGCTGGCATAGCTCAGTGGATTGAGCACGGGCTGCGAACCAAAGCATCGCAGGTTCGATTCCCAGCTAGGGCACATGCCTGGGTTGCAGGTCATAGCCCCCAGCAACCGCACATTGATGTCTCTCTCTCTCTCTCTCTCTTTCTCCCTCCCTTCCCTCTCTAAAAATAAATAAATAAAATCTTTAAAAAAAAGAAATTAAGTTTTAAAAAAAGAAACATTTAAAAAATTTTAAAAAAAGAAGCAAAGCTCTGAGGACAGAGTTTTTTGTTGTTGTTTTTTTTTAAATTTTAATTTAATCATTGTTCAAGTACAGTTTTGTCCCTTTTACTCCCAATCCAGCCCCCCTCCCAACCCTCCCCACTTCCCTCCCATTACCACCCTCTCCCTAGTTTTTGTCCATGTGTCCTTTAAGCTTGTTCCCGTGAACCCTTCCCAATGTCCCATGAAATTCCCTCTTCTCTCCCCTGTGGTCACTGTCAGCCTGTCCTCTATTTCAGTGTCTTTGGTTACATTTTGTTTGTTTCTTTGTGTTGTTGTTTAGGTTCCTGTTAAAGGTGAGATCATATGGTATTTGTCTTTCACTGCCTGGCTTGTTTCGCTAAGCATAATGTTTTCCAACTCCATCCAAGCTGTTGCAAAGGGTAGGAGCTCCTTCTTTCTTTCTGCTGCATAGAATTCCATTGTGTAAATGTACCATAGTTTTTTTGATCCATTCATTTACTGATGGGCATCTTGGTTGCTTCCAGCATCTAGCTATTGTAAATTGTGCTGCTATGAATATTGGGAGGCATAGGTTCTTTTGAATTGGTGTTTTAGTATTCTTAGGATAGAGTCCCAGCAGTGGAATTGCAGGGTCAAAAGGCAGATCCATTTTTAGTTTTCTGAGGAAGTTCCATACTGCTTTCCATAGTGGTTGTACCAGTCTGCAATCCCACCAACAGTGCACTAGGGACCCCTTTTCTCCACAACCTCTCCAACACTTGTTTGTTGCTTTGTTTATGATGGCCATTCTGATGGGTGTGAAGTGGTATCTCATTGTGGTTTTAATTTGCATCTCTCTGATAGCTAGCGATATTGAACATCATTTCACGTGTCTGGATTTTCTGTATGTCGAGGACAGGGTTTTCATCATTAACTCCAAACAGCTAAATTAAAAGACTGTACATAACCACAGACTATTGTCCCACATCCCCATCTTCATCTCTGATATATTTAGAGTTACTTCTCATAAAATCTTTACAAAGGAAAAACTGTTTTTCTTGAATAAAGATAACTGCATGAGAATGATATTTATACTAATACATAAAATTAATCATTTGTAAACTACATTTAAACTTTATCTAGAATACACAGGATAATTTCTTATGCATTATTAAAATAAAATTTGTTCCTTTTTCTCCATATCCTCACCAGCACTTGTTGTTTGTTGATTTATTGATACCCATTCTGACAGGTGTGAGGTGATACCCCATTGTGATTTTAATTTGCATCTTTCTGATGGCTAGTGATGCTGAGCATCCTTTCATATGTCTACTGGCCTCCTTGGAGAAGTCTATTCAGGTCCTTTGCCCATTTTTTAACTAGATTGTTTATCTTCCTGATGTTGAATCATATGAATTTTTTATACATTTTGGAGATTAAACCCTTGTCTGAGGTATCTATAGCAAATATGTTTTCCCATATGGTTTGTTCCCTTTTCTATTTTGTTGATGTTTTCTCTAGCCTTGCGGAAGTTTTTAGTTTGATGTAGTCGCATTTAGTTGATTGTAGTCGCATTCTTTCCTTTATATCACTTGCTCTAGGAGATATATTGGCAAAAATGTTACTACACAAGATATCTGAAATTTTACTGCCTATGTTTCCTTCCAGGATTTTTATGGTATCGTGACTTATATTTCAGTCTTGTGTCCATTTTGACTTTATTCTAGTGTATGGTGTAAATTGGTGATCTAAGTTCATATTTTTGCAAGTATAGTCTAGTTCTCTCAACACCATTTATTGAGGAGACTGTCTTTTCTCCGTTGTATACTCTTGCCTTCTTTGTCAAATATTAATTGACCATAAAAGCAAGGTTTTTTATGGGCTCTCTATTCTGTTCCATTGATCTATGTGTCTGTTCTTATGTCTGTACCAGACTGTTTTGATTACAGTGGCCTTGTAGTATAGTTTGATATCAGATATTGTGATCCCTTCATTTCACTATTGGTGGGGATGCAGACTGGTACAACCACTCTGGAAAACAGTATGGAGTTTTCTCAAAAAAATTAAAATGGAACTGCCTTGCCCTGACTGGTGTGGCTCAGAGGATTGGGCACCAGCCTGTGGACTGAAAATTTGCTGGTTCAATTCCCAGCCAGGGCACATGCCTGAGTCGCAGTGGGTCAGGTTCCCAATGGGAGCTTATGAGAGCCAACTAATCTGTTTCTCCCTCTTTCTCCCTCATTTCCCTTCTCTCTAAAAATAAATAGATACACAAAGAAAGGAAGAAGGAAGGAAGGAAGGAAGGAAGGAAGGAAGGAAGGAAGGAAGGAAGGAAGGAAGGGAGGGTGGGTGTCTTTTGAAAAAAATGGAACTGCTTTTTGACCCAGTGCAGTGATTGCACTTCTGGGAATATATCCAAAGAATACCAAACACTAATTCAACAGGATATATGCACCCCTATGTTCATAACAGAGCTATTTACAATAGCCAAGATTTGGGAACAGCCTAAGTGCCTATCAGTAGATGAGTGGAAAAAATTGTGGTACATCTATGCAGTGGAATACTGTGCAGCAATAAAAAGGAAGGCAATCTCACTTTTTGCTACAGCATGGATGGACCTGGAGACTATTATGCTAAGTGAAATAAGCCAGTCAATGAAAGACAAATATACCATATCATCACACTTATAACTGGTATTTAATGAATAAAATAAACTAACAAGCAAAATAGAAACAAAGGCATAGAAACATGAAACAAAGTGATAGCTGTAGGAAGGGAGGAGTAAGGGAGGATTGATTGAAAGAAGGTGAAGGGTTTAGACAAAGAACATATATGCATGACCCATGCACATGAACACTGGTGTAGGGATTGACTGTGGTAATGGGGGTGGGCAGAGGGCATGGGAGCAACGTGGGAAAAATTGGGACAACTGTAATAGCATAAACAATGAAAAATGTTTAACTTTCAAAATAAATAAAATAAAACTTATGTGTTTAATATTATAAGCAGAACATATATAGATCATATTTGGGCAATGAAAATATCTTAGACACCAAAATGACACAAAGAAAAAAGGAGAAAAAATTTTAACTAAATCTCAATTTAATAAAATGGAAATATTTTTTTAAAAATTAGTGGTGGTGTTTACTTTTAAATATGCCCTTTAGTTATTCAGTTCTGGCTTCTAAATAATAAAATAATTATAATGATATGCATTACCAAGAATAACAATGGATTATTATTGTAATGGTTTAAACAAATTTAACTAATTTAATTAACTTATCTATTATACTCATATACTAAACTATTAAAAATTAATTAATTCTGCTCTGAATTAAAGGGGCTGCTTATGGACATACATTAAAGAAGATTCTTCTCTTTCACATTATTTCCTTGATTATTAGTCCTAAAGAAAATCATTACAATCATTTTCCCAAGTCTACCTCTCCTCAGTTCCTGAAGAATTATTCACCTTACTGTGCTCTGAAAAGTTGTCATACCTGTCATTTAGCATTGGGCCTGTGATAAACCAAAAAGTGGTATTGAAAGTGAAAAGTTTAATTATTTTAATCTTTTTGCATAGGTAAAACCTTGAATAACCTTTTATTCCTTTTTTAAGTCATATCCATTTATGTGTGTAAATTTCAACTAACTCTTGAACCCACACTTCACATTTCTTTTAGCATTGCTTACTTCAAATCACCTGACTCTATACCTCTAACTACTATATGTGACTAAATGGTATGTGACCTGAGTGTGAGAGCCTCATTCTTTGATTGGATGAAATAGTCAAAAGTGACCAAGTAGTCCTGTTCTAAGAAATCTTCACAGGCACATTGAGAATCAACAATAGTCAATCTTGAAATGATCATTTAAGTCTCGGCCATCTCCAGTGTTGATTAGGCAAAGAAATCCATAAATAAAATTTTAAGAGCTGTCTGTGCAAAGTAACATTTTACGTTGTTCATATACAGCCTAAATCTCAAGAGTTTTCAAAGCCTCACAGTCACCATCTCATGATTTCTACAGCACTTTTACACAGTCACGGTCAACTAACACCCTGACCCTGGAACACAGATGGGGATGCTAAGGATGGTAGCAGGCACTACATTTATTCTGGTAACATATTAAGCCATATCCATCTTCCTTTTTATTTCAGTTTCAAGGACTTCAGATACACAGGACTCATCAGTCCAAGGTAACATATATTTGATGTTCCTTAATTCTCTTCATTTCTCATCTCAATCCTATTCCCTGCCTTACTGTACTAGAAAAGTATGTAAAAGTATGGGCTGTCCTTCCAAGTCCACCACATGTAAGTATATGCATTTATGACCCAGCAATTTTGTCCCTGGAAATATACTCCAGAGGAAAGCGTATACATGTTTATAAGGAACTGTGAACTTGTTTATCACACAGGCGTTGGGAACAGCAAAGGGATGAAAGCCACCTCTACCCATCACTTAGTGAATAAATAAAATATGGCTTATATACATGACAGATTTAAAAATCTTTAAAAAAAAAGAATAAAAATCTCTTGGCAATATATATGTATTTCTGATATATATATATATATATATATATCAAAAACTAGGTCACACACCTACTATTTATGTTTTTTAATTGCTTAATGGAAAGTATCTTTTTTAAAATATATATTTATTTATTTTTTAGAGAGGGAAGGGAGAGAGAAAGAGAGAGAGAGAGAGAAACATCAATGTATGGTTGCTGGGGGTCATGGCCTGCAACCCAGGCATGTGCCCTGACTGGGAATCGAACCTGCAACACTTTGGTTCGCAGCCCGTGCTCAATCCACTGAGCTACGCCAGCCAGGGGAAAGTATCTTTTAAGGGCTTTAGCAGAGATGGCACAAACCTTTCTCATCAACAAAAGAACTAGGGGAAAGATGAACAAGGCAATACCATTGACATCACTGAATAATATGATTCTTGAGATTTTCACTTTTCTATTAAATATGTTCAGTACATAGAGAATTAAGTAGCAAATTTAATAGGAAGCCACAATAGAAAATATCATCTTTTGATAATTTCATATGAATCCTCAAAAGCTGGGGGGAGTGGTAAGCTAGGGTGTGGTAGAAGGGGCAATCAAATTTGTCTTATATGAGCTTTGAGATTCATGGCTACAGAAAATAGAAAAACAATTGACTAGTAATGATAGAGGGCATATTTAATGCCCTTGATCTCTCAGAAATTTACTAATACCTATTATAAAAACATATAAGATCCACTGAGAAGAATCTAATTAAAGAATTCCACATGGACTTCATATCTTTATGTAATGATTCTTTATGTTTTAAGGGTTATGAAACTCTTTAAAAAATTTGATGAAAGTTATGAACCATCCTTTTATTAAAATGCATGTACATATATTATTTACATAAAATTACAAGAATTCATAAATCTAAAACCCAAGAACTTAAGACTAGAAAGATCATATTGATAGGATATGTAGCAATTCAACCTCAATTTTCACTACCATTTTTTTAATAATGTTTTCTGAGAAACATCTTTACATTTGCCATTATTGTAAGTGCTCATGTTTATATAAAATGAAACCAATCATCTTACCTCATCAAGGTCCAATTTTGACATAATTAGATTTTGTTTATTTTACTGGAGCTGCCATTGAATTCTGCAAATTGCAGACACAATAATCACACTTCCAGGAACTATTACCAAAGGATACAAAAAAAATTGGTTACCAAGAAAAAGACTAGCTTATGAAAGTAAGGCAATATTAATCAGTGGACATATCAAACTAATAGAAGAGAACTGAGACTTCATCAAAGCTTATAGATTTTTGAAAAAGTAACTCTAGAAGAGTGCTCCAGTGGTATAGCTAACACTCCATTAAAATATTGTCTAATCCCCATGTTAGGTATATCGTTAAGGTTTAATGCTATTGTGTCCTGACAGCAAATAGAAATGTCATTTCCCAGGTGCATGGAATCAAATTGAGGACATTAAGCAATGTGATCAGTTCCTTGTGTCTTGGGATGGTCTAATGAGAAGCATGTATCCATTAGGAAAATTTTTAGATCCCAAAACTGTACCTATTGATCACCTGAATGTTCATCTGCATTCCTCAGGATGTCACCAAACCAAGGATAAAATTGAGACCTAAGATTACATTAGATTATTCAGTTAGCTCAGAAGGATGTCATTTTGTACACCTGGATTTTTTTTAGTTGCTGTTGTGTGGGAGATACTATTTAAAGTAACATGATAAGTTTAAGATAAGAGATAATGAGAACCAGGAAGATATTTTGAGAAAGTTTGAAGTATGAAATCAGAAATACTGGGAGTGATTCCAGGCTCTAACACTTTGTAATTAAGTCAGCTTGCAAAATGTCTCTGAGCCTCAGTTTCTTCACAAGTAAAGTGAAGATATAGTGATTATAGGTTAGGGATTATCTGAGTTTTTATGCGAGCCATTAACGTTCTTCCCTACATTCCAAATACACTTTCAATTTAATTTTTATATTCATTATAATAATCAACATATATACTTTAAAACTTAAATATTACTCTAAGGCTTAAAACAATAACAATAAAAAAGCAGCAATTTCCTGCTAGATTCCTGTTCCCCATGGACTGTTACTCTCAACTCTTCGTTTGGTCTTTTATGTCCATTTTTATAATATACTTGTATCTATTCCTGGATGTTTTCCCACAATTTAGATACTGTATATTTAATTTCTAAATTAGAAAATGAGAATTTACTTCTCTTACACCATCCTCACCACACATACTTTTCCTTTATTCAACTTCTCAAAATAGTTTCATCACAATATGTGATTAAAGAAATATTTAGTGCTTAAATTATTATGGCAATAAAATGTTCAGAGCTGAACCATGTGATCTACTATGATTACATTACTTTCTTAGGCAACTTCCTTGATCTCATGTTATTTTTATGTTTTGGATTTATTTTTTCTATTTACTTTTTATTAATTCATTTTCCAAATCTCTACCTGAACTACAAATAGCCACTCAACATGATCAAATGCATCAAGTGATATATCAGATTCAATTTATTCTTCTGGCAACCTTCCTGTCTCCCTCTTCCAATCTTCACTGTTTCTAAGACTCAAGGATTAAGCCTTACCAACAGGCTGGTAATTTCCTTCACTTCTGTCTTGTGGTAGAGCCTGTGTTTCCTGAATCCTTTTTTTTTTTCTTTCTTTTTTGTCTTAATCAGATAGAACACATTATGTAGTTCCTAAGAAATTGCTTTTAGAAAGCAAACATTTGAGACTACCTACCTCACAAAATTGCTTAAGAAAACATTTGGTTGGGTATAGAAACCTAAGCCAGAAGTTAGTTTCATGTACAAAAGAAGGCATTGTTCTTTTGTCTTCTAGTTTTCAGTGTTATCCTTGAGAAGACAGTTGCCATTCTCATTTCTAGCCTATATAGTGTGACCTGTTTTTCTTTTTAGAAACTTAAATATGTTTTATTTGTTCAAGAGTCATGAAACTTCTAGGTTGTAAGCTTTGTTGTCTCTTTCCTTCTTTTTTAGTTTGTGCTACTGTGCACTTGAAGACCTCCTTTGTCTGAATCCTTATGTTCTTCACTTCAGGGAGGTTTTCTTGCATTATTTCTGTGGTAATTTTCTCCCCTCTGTTTTCCATTCCCTTTTCTAAGAACATTTTGAACAGTCCTGCTTTCAGTCTGGTCCCTTTAGAGAAATGTGTATCTCCAAATGCTAATTTCTGGAAAGGAAGGGAACAGCCATGCAGACTTCACAAGATTTTCTCACATTGACCAATCAGCCACTGTCAACCAGTCCTGAGCATTCAGTCAGGTTACAGGATATGCTACTGCTAATCATTTGCGTACCCAGGCAGAGCAAGGATTCCCTTTCTACCCTCTCTTTACTTCTTTCTTTTTATTCTGCACTTTCCTTTCTCCTTCTCTTTTCCTCATTCACCTTCTCATCTCTTTCTGCTATGATCACTTGATTCTTCTCTTCTTTATCTTTCTTCCATTTTCTCCTTAAACTTTACAACTGCCTGTATACTAACCCTACTGAACATCTTTCCCCATTTCAGTTCTATGGCCTATCTATAGGCTCATGTGTCATTAGCAATAGCCATAAACATTGAGTTCCAGACCTGGAAGGGTTCCATTCACTGATGCAGAATCAGCCCCAGATAGGTTGGGTTGATTTGTTAGTGGCAGCATCAGGACTCTAATCTAGATCTGTTAACTCTGGATTTACCTCACTTCTCATTACACAATAGTTGAGGAGACCTCAACATCAGGAACACAAACTCCTGTGCAGCATGCCTATGCATTTTGCTGTGCAAATCCCACCAAAATATAGATTTTTACATGGTGTTTGAGTTAACTAAGTAATTAGGGAGAGCAGTCTCTGAATTTTCTAAAAGCAAAATAAAATAAATGAGAAAGGGATATCTAATCATGACTAATATTCAGTGAACACTTATTATGTGCCATTCCTTTTGCATGTATCTTATTTAAGCCATATACTAAGTTTATGTGGTAACTTTATGTAATAGATACTCTTATAAGCTCTGATTTTGGTATTATGAAATGTAAGGAGATTAATTTCTTTACTCATAGAGACATAAGAGGCACTCATTTGCAATCTGTCTGGTTCCCAAATCCATTGTGTTAATTAATCTCCTTTTGGTGCTTTCTGACAAACATTGTTTAAGACATTAAAGAAGCCTTCTAAACAAAGCCAGTAGCCAAGAGCCTGCCTGATTTAAAGATATTCAAGACTTTTGCCTGTTTAGCAATTCCTGCCTCTCCCACCTCTACAAATTTCTAGATTTAGAAAGGGGTGGGGTCTCTCCATTCCTGTGTCCATCCTCATCCTGAGCCTTCCCATCCTTATGAGAAAAGGAAAATATAGAAAAAAGTAGACTTTTACAGACTGTTTCCAGCCTGGCTTACTTTTTTTCCAGATTAAAAAACTGGAAGAGATATTTTAAAGGAAATTATAGCAATTATATCCAGCAATCCTCTGAAGGTTTATTTAAATTGAGGTAATTTTCATCCAACCAGGTTCCTGGTCTGCTCTCCAGGTTCTTGCTATTGCTGTTTTGAGCTTTAAATCTAATTTTGTCTTTACTTTCTTTCCAGTATAACTCAGCTATAGATTATAATACAAAACCTTGATTTTGCCTTTAGACATGTGTTGACTAGCTTGTCGAATTTCAGTTGGCATTATACATGAATTTGGTGAAACTGCTGTAATTTATACATAACTAATTTTTTAAATCTTTCTTTCAAGTGACTTCAATCTCCTGATTCATTTTTAATTTGGAAAAAAATATCAGGCACACAGTGGTCTATGAGAGCCATATTTTGGCAAGCACAATTTATAATTCATTATACTTTTTCCATCAGGGCAGTTTTTAAAAATCTATTTCTATCATCTGTTCCAGGGGTGTCCAAACTCCATGGGCCCCATGAAGCCCAGGATGGCTATGAATGCGGCCCAACACAAAATTGTAAATTTACTTAAAACCTTTTTTTTGCTCATCAGTTTTGCTCAGTGTTTGTATATTTAATGTGTGGCCCAAGACAATATTTCTTCCAGTGTGGCCCAGAGATGCCAAAAGGCTGGACACCCCTTTATGTGTTTCTTCTTTGAATGCCATACAAGCTTTATTGTATGCCTTATTTTCAAAAATTTCAGGGCATTTTTTCTATTGCTTTAAAATATAATGAACTATATATAAGATTGTAAAATTGAAACAGTCTATTACCTGTTTCATAACAGGGAGCCCAACAAATGTTCTGCTGTAGTCTCCATAGTAAGGAATAGAACTTCATATTCATATTGCTTTCCAGGGTCTTTCTGAACCAGTTTGGAATCCAGTACAAACAATATAGTTTGTTGCTCTCAGACTGTCACTACCAGGTGATCCTGGCTGGTAGACCTGGGCAGGGAAGGAGGGTCCCTGGGTGTACTGGTTGAATAATGCACCCCCCACCAAATTTATGTCTGCTTGGGACCTTAGAATATGACTTTATTTGGAAATAGGGTCTTTTTAGATGTAATTAGTTGAGACCAGGATATACTGGATTAGAATGGACACCAAATCCAATGACTTATGACCTTATAAGGAAAGACAGAGAGACAGGGAAGAGGCAGGACTTGGAATGTTGAGCGATAGGCCAGGGATTACCTGAAACTAGAAAGCAGCAAAGAAGGCTCTTTTTTAGAGCCTTCAGAGGGAGAACAACCCAGCAATACATTGATTTTGGTCTTTTTGCCTATAGAAATTTAAGAGAATAAATTTATTATTTTAAGCTGCCCAGATTGGGGTAGTTTGTTATAGCAGCCTTAGGAACAAAGCCTTGAGGGACTTCTGGAAGATGTCAATCAGGAGAAGTGATCCCAGTTAAGACTGCCCAAACACTCAGAATTCCTGGGTGTAGAACTTTAAACAGCTAGACTGTGGGTAGTGGGTAAGAAGAATGACTAGAGAACTACAAATATTGACCAGAGATGGGATCACCTCATTTCAAGCAAAATGGCAACTGCCAAGTGAAGAAAAATACAAACTTGATGTGGGCCTTGGAATGCTGGGTTAGATCTGCAAATGAAAGAGTAGAGTTCAGAAACACACTACGGGGAAGAACCTCAGCAATCTGTTAATCTCCACAGCTACACCAGCACACACAAACATAGGACCATTGAACTCAGCCTGATGATTTTGCAAATAGTTTAGCAATAGTGAATGGAAAGATTTTTACAATGGATTATGGGAAAGTGTTCATTGCTTTGGGAAATTCATGCTTAGGACCAAAGCCCAGATGCCTCTCTGCTTTCAGGAGCAGCACTGTACACTAGAAAGCACAGGGGCTATGACATCCATGAGACATGTGTTCACAGCAAGGCCTCATCACTTTTTGATTGCTTGGTCATAGTACTTTAACAAAGTGCCATAAGCCATGGTGTCCTCATTTAAAATGAGAATAAGAAATATTCACTTTATAAAATCAGTTTATCCCTTCAGTTGTAGGGATCAACTGAAATAACCTATGCAAATTTGTTAGCATACAGAAAGTGATCATTAAACATTCATTTGGTTTCTTTCACCCCTGATATCTAGGGAATTAAACAGCAATTGTTTTCTCTCTCTTTGTCTCTTTCCTACTTGTATCCCTAAGAAACCATGCAGGGTATGTTTTCCAAAACAAGGAGGCTTTGGTTTTGTCATTTAGGCTTATGTGATAATTAAATCAATACATTATTTCTCTAATCAAGGATATTTGATAGTCAAGGGCACTTTTTAATTTTAAGCCCACCATCTACTTAATTAACATATCTATCACCTCACATTTGGGGTGGAGAGAACATTTAAGTTCTACTCTCTTAGAAAATTTCAATTATATAGTAGTGTTAGCAACTATAATCACCAAGTTTTAGATTCAATACATTATTAAAGGATACTTTTTTTAGTGGTCATACTTAATACTTATTTATAAGAGGTCTTCCACAAGGCATGGATTTAACTCAGAAGCATACCTCAAAGCCTGCAATGGTGAGCAGCTAAATTCCTTGTGCTGCTCTGAGCTCCTTTTTTACAGTTTAAGTGCTGCAGTGAAGCAAGGACTTATCTTGGCTCTTCTGGGATTGGTCCAAGACAGCGATGGAGTGAAGATGTTTTACAGTAGGACAGAAAAGGTAGAAGTCGAAACTTTTCTCTAGTTCTACGAAATCATAAATTCTTTCCAGACTAATATCTCTTCACAAGACTTTTCTCAGCCAAAACTTTCAAGGCTTTTAGAAAGTAATGATTGTCTAATCTGGATTCACACTGAGACCTAACACTTAGAGTGTCTGCCAGGCCCAACCACACATTGCCTCCCAGTGTCTCCCCTGCACAAATCTTCTCCTTTCCTCTCATAAAAAAAAGATGAAATTAGTCTCAAACCTTGTTCCTGATTTTTTTGTTTACTGTTTTGTTTTTCCCAGAAAAAGAAATT
Source organism: Phyllostomus discolor (assembly GCF_004126475.2). Classification (NCBI taxonomy): domain Eukaryota; kingdom Metazoa; phylum Chordata; class Mammalia; order Chiroptera; family Phyllostomidae; genus Phyllostomus; species Phyllostomus discolor. The sequence continues at coordinate 45,242,446 of NC_040913.2, read as the reverse complement.
ATATTTTGATCCTACAATAATTAAATCATGAAGGAACAATTGAGAACATTTTTTTTGCTGAACTGGATGAAATGAATGTTTATCAAGTTTGGAATTCTGTTTTCTGGAAAGGGAAAGACAGGCAAAAATAAATGGAAGGGAGGAGGAAAGAGTAGAGAATAAAAGTGGAGGGAGAGGAAAACTGAAAAGCTGTTACTTGGGGGAGAGGCTGTGGAAGCAGCATTCCTTTTGGGTCATTTGGCAAACACAGCTCACCTTTCTTATACCTTCCCTAGTCTAAAACTTTTCACCTCATTTTTTCTTATATACCAAAAAGAGAAATGCTATGACTGATGACCTCTCAGAACTTAAATTAGGTCCTACAATTACTTTGTACTGTGCTTGCTAGAGAGTTTTCTTAAAAGAAGTTATATCCAGGATAACAGCTGATAACAAATGAAATACATACTGTTAGTCACTAACCTCACCACAACCCCTGAGGAGCTACCATTTATCTTTAACTGAGAAAAATGAGGTTTAGAGGCCCTTGCTTAAGGTCCTGTAGCTAGCTGAGCTAACATTCAAACCTAGGTCAGTGACTCAATATCCCGAGTCTTTAACCACCCAGCTACTGTCATCCCTAGAATGGAGACAAGAGACCAGAATGTTCTCTACTGGCACAATTCAACAGCAGCGTGTGGGCCTCAGGCCCCAGAGACAGTGTGGTAAGGGGAAATGCTGTTAAGCCATATATTCTAGTCAATTTCATAAATAAGAAAAAAAATGGCTTCCATCTCCATCCCTCTGTCTCTTCTGTCTCAATTCTCAACTTCCTCAACTCTCCATTTCCTATTAATACCCACTTCACAGGACTGTTCCAACAGTTAAATGAAATAAAGTACGTAAATCTCTCTGCACTTGGTCATATTTAGTTTCTTCATAGTTTTCTCCTTCTCTTAGTCATAGTCCAACTTTTATGAATTATTTTATTAAAGAAATATAAATGTATCTTCAATATTATAACCCCTCATTGCAAAGCTTTAATTTCATTTTTATAATATCTTATAAATTTAGGAATGAAACTAAATTTTTGTAAATAAGAAGTCTCACTGAGTAGGTATCTTTTATAGATTTGGTCTTTGCAGTTTAAATCTCTGGATGTATTTATCCCGCTAGAAATATCTGGTGTAATTGTTTTCAGTAGCATATCATTTTTAATTGTATGATTGGATTGTAATAATTAGGAGTTTGAAAGGGACCACAAAATAGGTATTTGAATATGTAAAATAAGTTAAGCCTTTCATACTTCAAAGTTATTATTTTGGCTTCAATTCAGTGTATCATATTTCATGAAAGTAAGAAAGGGATAAAATATCTTTAGATTTGAAGCAATTCACTGTCTTCAAGTTTCATAATTCTATTCTTTCTCATTTTTTTCTGATGAGGCAGCTAAAATCTCAGCTTGCAGAGGCCAGACAATGTTGTCTGTCCAGTGTGTCCATGATTAACTGTCTTCTTGTGTAGAAAGAACAAAAACAATCAGCAGACAGATGAGAGCTGAACATTTCTCACTAATATACAGCATGATCCTTTTCCCTTTGGAAGTCAAAATGGCAAATTGATTATCTGACATTGGGATGAATGAGCAGCTAGCCCAGGGAGCAGTTCCTGGTGGTTTTGCCTTTGGGCTCAGTGTTTATGGGATTAATACCCAGAAGGTGCTCCTGACAGGGTTCCTTGAACAGAGTTTAAAAGGCTGTACTTCAGGATGTGACAAAGTGTTGAGTGGAGATTCTTGGAGGCAAAACTCAGTAGAACATACCTAGGGAGAGTTCTGTTTGATTCAGGTTCCAGGCTGCAGCTTGATGATGCTAACCATTATAAGAAATGATGATGGTCCCACTCGAACATCACTCTGGGCATTTTGGTCCCTTCCCTTGAGTACAGACTATGGTGATGCTCACTCTCCTGCATGGACTTGCTCCATTTCAAATTTTTTACTTTTAGTTTTAGATTTCTTTCCACATTGGCCCAGGACTAAGAAAACACAAATTGGAAAACAAAAACTCTAAGTGCTTTTATTGAATTCCAGGATTGTGTACACTGAGCCAATGATGGAGAAGAGCCTCTTAGGAGAGGGATACACCAGCTTGTTTCTTGTATATTCTCAGTTCATCTTTAACTACTCTCTCAGAAGCCCATCTTCATTTCCCAAATTCAACCTGCTCTTTAAGAAGAGTCACAAAAGTGTGGCCCTTTCCTCTCTCCCATTGGTTTAGAGATCAGAAAAAGTAGAATTGAACAGAAACAGAGAGTGGTCATGAAGTTCCAAATTCTATCCATCTGTAATCATATTCCTAGTTTTAAAGGTTGCTAACTCAGTATTTGCCTACTCCTCCTCTAATAGTCTAAGCAGTTATGTCTACCACAACTTTTAAACAGCCACCAGGGTTAGAGATTTGAAACAAAATAAAGATGCTATTTCCATTTTTAAAAAAATAAAGTAGTAAGCTATGGGTATCTTCAATATGTAGTATTTGAAGTATGATTTAGGTTATTCTGTGGTGAAGAAACTTCAACATCTACTTTTGTTCATTAAGTAATGAAAAACAATGTGAGATTGCATAAAGTTACCTGCCATCTATTTATATGATTGCCTTTGAGATTGCTAATTGAACCAATTTGCTAGAGCAGTAATGCCATTCTGTGTCACCTGCCTGGCCCATGGCTTAGCTCACTAGGATCAGACAGAAAGACCTACAAGTAGGTATAAAGCTAGTGATGTCATATTTCTTTTTGAGTTAAATTTATTCAATGATTCAATAGCATAATAGAAAGATATACTTTCAACTGAGCCAAAAGTTAGTACACTCCAGAAGAAACTGAGGCATTTGTGATTTGTATGTTTAGCAAGATAGGGACTTGACCTTTAGGCCTTTGCAGTGGAATGAAGGAGGAAAGTGTTAATGGAGGAGGCCATCACTAATTTTACCCCTGGTCACAGAGAGAGTTCTTGGGGGAAAAATGGTTAAGCCTCATATTGAAGGAAAAATTAGGATCTGTGGCAAATCTAATATTGATATGTACTTAGATTTTTATGCAAAAATCAGGCAATTGATGAAAAACAATCAACTTGTACCACCTTGGTCATTTGCTAACATTCCCAAACTCCCATAGGAACAGTGAAAAATGCTAGAGTTTAATCGCCTTCCACTTGTCCCACCAATCATTTACACTCATTGTTAGGGCACTGTTTGGCTGGGTTTTTTTCACTCCTCTCTACCCACCACACAAAAAAAGTAACCCTGTCACTGAGAAAACTGTCTTAGCTGCTGAGGGGCTTATTGAGAAGATTTCAGTATTACGGAATAAAATGAATTGTTGCATACCATTGTGCCTTAGACATTCAAATATTTGAAGTCATACATATTCAAATATTTGAAGTGTCCAGGTATTATGAAAATTACCCTGGTTTGCGTTGCAAAAATAACCTGAACCTTCCTGAGGAACTGTCTTGTATGTTTGTTGGAGGCACTAGAATGGAATTAGTTTGGGAGGTTTTGGTCTGTTTCTTTTTAGGGATATTATGTGACACTGCCCATATACTTCCTGCCCTTGACCTAGTTTTGAATACTGAATGTGTGACAATTTGCAAAGGTAAAGGAGCTATTAGACTATAACCAACATTTTAGTTTGCATAACTACACACCCCTTACCAATCTTCCCTCAAAACTTGAACAGGATGCAGCTTCCTTCCAGAGCTGAACTATTCTGCTGGCTGCCATACCTAGTGTTCTTTCTCCTTCCTCATTCTTCATTATCAGAGCTCAGTGATGAAATGATAGAGAACTTTAGGTATTTTAGGAATGAGGACTAATAACTATGGAAACATTGACTCATGTCTTAAACAAATTGAAATAGGCTTAATACATTGCTTCTTTCTGTTCTTATTTGTAAAATGTCTTGACATAAGTGACATATTATAGACCAATATTTCTCAAACTTTAGCATGCTGCATGTTATTAAAATCCAGACTGCTAGTCCCCATTCTCAGAGCTTCTGATTGCTTCTGACTCAGTTGGTCTGACTTGGGACCCAAGGATTTGCATTTCTAACAGGTTTCCAGGTAGGGCTGCCAGTGCTAGATCCCAGCTTGGAGATTACTGGTTGTAGTGAAAAAGCCAAATACCTGTGAGGTGAGGCTATGGTGACTAACTCATCTTGGTTTCCCTGGGACTTCCCTGGTGCTTATGCTAAAAGTCCCACATCCTTGGGACTCATTTACTTCTGGTCAAACCAGGACAGTTGATCACCCTAGGCAAGGCCAAAAATATTTCTAGTTTGAATAGAAATTTTGCAGTTCTTAATATTTCCAAAAACCATTTTTAAGTTTGCTGTATTATGACTTTATATTAAGATAACTGTAGGGATTTTTTAAATCACCAGGTTTAAGATACTCTATCTATATAGTATCCATATTTCTGGAAATATAAATGGTCAACAGTATCTTGTAATAACAGTAATGATCTCTTACTGAGGTCCTAAAGCTCTGTGTGGCACTGTACTTGCTAGCATTTCACATATACATATCATATCTAATTCCTACAACAGTAAAGCTTATTAGATATTATAGCTGATGCAAATGGAAATTAAACTCACAGGAGTTACAGATGACATAGCTAGTTACTCTGCAGCTGGGCTTTGAGCCCAGATTTCTCTGGCTTCAAAGCTTGTGTTTTATTTTCCCTTCTCAATGATTTGAATGGGTATTGTTGTTTCTAAGGATTAACATTTGCAATCACTTACTAGATATAGATGTTCAAGGCCAGTCTTATCATTTGTACACTAAATCTGACCATGTTCAGATTTAAGTTCATTCCACCATGTGAACACTAGTGTCTCCTCCTGCCCAGACAGAGGGTCTTCAGACAGGCATTCCTTAGTAAGGAAAAACTAACAGACACAGAAAAACTTCTAATTATGTTTTGAATATAAAAATTGTTATCAAAAACAATTTTATTTTCATATTAAATTATTTCACATATAGAAGGCCTAATATAATAGAGAATAAAATTTAAAGGAATGTACTTAAATATAACATGATCCCTTTATAATCTCTTTATAACATTTCAACAATTATCAGTCATTACTTATTGCAAGAAGACCAAGTCTTTCTTTTTTCCTCCTGAGGCACCTTTGCTTCATCACCTATACCTCCTGATCGCCGTCAAGCATCAGATCCTTATCCATCTATGGGACCTCCAATAGCTGGGGAAGAAATTCCCTCCACTGTTTTGCCTCCTGTCCTTCCTACCAGAAGGCTAATGAGATTGCCCATCTTTTGGTAAGCTTCAAACTCTTTTTTTAAGGAGGCAAAAAAGAGACAACATGGTCAAAGTATCACTCCTTTTTCGGGGCGGGGGGGCTTTTTACCCTTGATTATTCATTCCAATTAGGAAAACTATGTTGTTGAGTCACTAAACTCATTTGGTGAATTCTGTCCCCACTCCCCTCATTTAACAATGTCTCACAGTAAGTACAGAATCAGTTTTTTGTTTCATTTGTCAGTTTTGTAACTCAAAAGGGCACTCTTTGTATTGTTGTAATTTGAAACATATTTGGATTCATCAAAATATTTGGAGGATCTGCTTTTATTATTTCTTGCAGAGGGTATTCTCAGTTCTCAGCATCCTCCCATGTCTATGTGAATATTATGGTCCATGCACAGAATGAAACACTTCATAGTTACATTTTTCTTTCCTTCTTGATTTCTACTTAACAGAATTACTTAAATTGCTTTTTGTTTTTAACAATGAGAAAATAAAAGTTAGGGAGGCAAAAACTCTCCAAGTTTCCTAGCCCCTGTGCTCCTACTCTTCAGTGGCACTGAACATCTGTGGTCTCCCATTCTCAGCAGAATTCCTCTCCTGAGGTGGACACAAAGATCCCTGCTCATAGTCGAAAATCCAAAAGGGGAACAAAAAGCATCCCTGACCTCAAAACAGAGTCTTTGGGTATTACTGGTCACTCACAGCAGAGCCTGAAGTTTGTGGCCTTCTCAGCTCTGAGCCTGGATCCTCATCTACCTTGCTTCTGTGTCTTAGTCTTAAACACAATCTGTGTTCTGGGGCTGGGCCAATCTTTGCCAACAGTTCAAGATATGCAGTGGTTGGGTAAAAGTTGGGAAGATGAAATTATGCTCACAGTCATGCCCAAAAGAGAGGTACATTTTCACATGTTGGTGAAACTTTCAAAGAATTAAGAAAGTGACTGTGAAGGAGAATGGAGCAGTTAACCATATCACCAGAGTTCAACAAACATAGAGCAAATTCCATTGTTCCAGACTCAACAAATAGGAATTGCATAATCTTTTCTTTAGGCCATCATTTAAAAGTCAAATATCTTGAACAAGGCAGTAGGCAAAGAAACATTTGTTTTATATTTTTTCATAATCAAATGAGAAAGATTATTAACAGAAAACAGATTAAGCATAAATGTCCAACATCATAAAATGTTCTTTACCTAATACATGTCTCAGAAACAAAGTAAAAATGTCCTAGCAACAATTAGCATTTCAAATTAAGATAATTGTGGAAACTGTAAGAAACCAACAATGAACAGTGTTTTTGTTTTTTGTTTTTTAAATGCCAAATGCCTCTTGCTGTTTGTTCATATGATCAAGTTGCTCCTTTTTGGCAAAGACAGGGGATGTTATTTTAAACTCTGAACTGAACCAGATAAAAGTTGCCCGTGGTTTCTTCCTCTTTAAGGCAGAGGAGACCAGCAGAGCCTCTGCCAGGCCTTGGGCCTGTCTTGGGTCATTTCCTGACCACCGAGCAAGTGCTGTGGAGGGAGGGACATGGGGTAACTTTGACATCTTTGTTTTACAACATCGATGGCACAGCCTTCCATTTGAATTTGTCATTGGCAAGTTCTAGGAAATACAATCTTTTAGTCAATAATCCAACTCCATATTGTCCTGAAGAGTTGTAACGGCAGACACTTGTTTTAGTCAATCAGGTTTGCAACAAGTACAAATTCTCCCGCACACTTCTTGCTGAACCATAGCTCTTTCCAGAAAACAAGCAGTTACTACTGAGAAATTATTTATTTCTAACTTGTGAGCGGAAGGCAGAAACAGTATTTCTTTTTCTGTGTGTGCGTGTGTGAGTATTCTTTTTTTTTAATCATTGTTCAAATACAGTTTTCTCCTTTTTACTCCCAGTCCAGTCCCCCCTCCCACCGTCCCCACTTCCCTCCCATTACCACCCTCCCCTTAGTTTATGACCATGTGTCCTTTAAGTTTGTTCCTGTGAACCCTTCCCACTATCCCCTTAAATTCCCTCTACTCTCTTCTGTGGGCACTGTCAGCCTGGCCTCTATTTCAGTGTCTTTGGTTATATTTTGCTTGTTTCTTTGTTTTGTTATTTAGGTTCCTGTTAAAGGTGAGATCATATGGTATTTGTCTTTCACTGCCTGGCTTGTTTCGCTAAGCATAATGTTTTCCAGCTCCATCCAAGCTGTTGCAAAGGGTAGGAGCTCCTTCTTTCTTTCTGCTGCATAGAATTCCATTGTGTAAATGTACCACAGTTTTTTCATCCATTCATTTACTGATGGGCATCTTGGTTGCTTCCAGCATCTAGCTATTGTAAATTGTGCTGCTATGAACATTGGGAGGCATAGGTTCTTTTGAATTGGTGTTTTAGTATTCTTAGGATAGAGTCCCAGCAGTGGAATTGCAGGGTCAAAAGGCAGATCCATTTTTAGTTTTCTGAGGAAGTTCCATACTGCTTTCCATAGTGGTTGTACCACTCTGCAGCCCCACCAGCAGTGCACTAGGGTCCCCTTTTCTCCACAACCTCTCCAACACTTGTTGTTTGTTGCTTTGTTTATGATGGCCATTCTGATGGGTGTGAAGTGGTATCTCATTGTGGTTTTAATTTGCATCTCTCTGAAAGCTAGCGATATTGAACATCGTTTCATGTGTCTTTGGATTTTCTGTATGTCCTCCTTGGAGAAGTGTCTGTTCAAGTCCTTTGCCCACTTTGTAATTGGATTCCTTGTCTTCTTAGAGTGCAGTCTTGTAAGTTCTTTACATATTTTGGAGATTAAACCCTTGTCTGATGTCTCATTGGCAAATATGTTTTCCCATACAGTTGGTTCTCTTTTAATTTTGATACTGTTTTCTTTAGCTATGCAGAAGCTTTTAATTTTGATGAGGTCCCATTTGTTTATTCTTTCCTTTATGTCCCTGGCTCCAGGGGACATGTCAGTAAAAAAGTTTCTTTGTGAAATATTTGAGATTTTACTACCTATGTTCTCCTCTAGGACTTTAATGGTGTCACGTTTTATATTTAAGTCTTTTATCACCTTGAATTTATTTTTGTATATGGTGTAAGTTGGTGCTCAAGTTTCATTTTTTTGTACGTGGCTGTCCAGTTCTCCCAATACCATTTGTTGAACAGGTTATTTTTACTCCATTTTATGTTGCTGCCTCCTTTGTCAAATATTAATTGACCATAGAGACTTGGGCTTATTTCTGGGCTCTCTGTTCTGTTCCATTGGTCCATGTGCCTGTTTTTATGCCAGTACCAGGCTGTTTTGATTACAGTGGCCTTGTAGTATAGTTTAGTGTCAGGTATTGTGATTCCTCCTACTTTACTCTTCTTTCTCAAAATTGCAGTAGCTATTTGGGGTCGTTTATGATTCCATATAAATTTTTGAAGTGTTTGTTCCATGTCTGTGAAATATGCCATTGGTACTTTAATAGGAATTGCATTGAATGTGTCAATTGCTTTGGGTAGTATGGACATTTTGATGATATTAATTCTTCCAATCCATGAACACGGTATATGTTTCCATTTGTTTGTGTCTTCCTTGATTTCTTTCTTCAGTGTTGTGTAGTTTTCTGAACACAGGTCTTTTACCTCTTTGGTTAGGTTTATTCCTAGATATTTTATTTTTCTTTTTGCTATTTCAAATGGGATTTCTTTTCCTTGATCTCTGTTTCTGCTGTTTCATTGTTGGTGTACAGAAATGCCTTTGATTTCTGGATATTGACTTTGTATCCTGCTGTTTTGCCAAATTCATTTATTAGTTGAAGCAGTTTTTTGGTAGAGTCTAAAGGATTTTCTATGTATACTATCATGTCATCTGCAAACAGTGGCAGTTTTGTTTCCTCCTTTCTGATTTGGATGCCTTTTATTTCTTTTTCTTGTCTGATTGCTGTGGCTAAAACTTCCAGTTTATCTTGAATGGAAGTGGTGAAAGTGGACATCCTTGTCTTGTTCCTGATCTTAGTGGAAAAGATTTTAGTTTTTGCCCATTGAGTATCATGTTGGCTGAAGGTCTCTCATATATGGCCTTTATTATGTTGAGGAATGCTCCCTCTATTCCCACTTTGCCGAGTGTTTTTATCATGAATGGGTGCTGTACCTTATCTAATGCTTTTTCTGCATCAATTGATATGATCATGTGGTTTTTGTCTTTGCTTTTGTTTATGTGATGTATTACATTTACTGACTTGTGAATATTGGACCATCCTTGCATCCCTGGAATGAATCCCACTTGGTCACGGTGTATGATCTTTTTAATGTATTGTTGGATGTGGTTTGCCAGTATTTTGTTGAGGATTTTAGCATCAATGTTCATCAGTGATATTAGCCAGAAGTTTTCTTTCTTTGTTGTGTCTTTATTTGGTTTTGGAATTAGGATGATGTTGGCCTCATAAAAAGAGTTTGGGAGACTCCCATCTTTTTGGACTTTTTGAAATAGTCTGTGAAGGATAGGGGTTAGCTCTTCCTTAAATGCTTTGTAGAATTCTCCTGTGAAACCATCTGGTCCCGGGCTTTTGTGTGTTGGGAGTTTTTTGATTACTGCTTCAATTTCTTTTGTTGTTATGGGTCTGTTCAGGCTTTCTGCTTCTTTTTCATTGAGTTTTGGAAGATTATATTTTTCTAGAAAGTTGTCCATTACCTAGGTTTTCAAATTTCTTCGCATACAGCTCTTTGTAGTAATTTCTTACAATCCTTTGTATTTCTGTGGTATCTGTTGTAATCTCTCCTCTTTCATTTCTGATTGTGTTTATTTGGGTCTTCTCTCTTTTTTTCTTGATGAGTCTGCTTAAAGGCTTGTTGATTTTGTTTATCCTTTCAAAGAACCAGCTCTTGGATTCATTGATGCTTAGAATTATGCTTTTAGTGTCTATGTCATTTAATTCTGCTCTGATCTTGGTTATTCCCTTCCTTCTGCTTTCTCTGGGCTGTCTTTGTTGTTGTTCCTCGAGTTCTTGGAGACGTAAGGTTAGGTTGTTTGTTTGAAATGTTTGTATCTTTTTTAGGTATGCCTGTATCACTATGAACTTCCCTCTCAGGACTGCCTTCACTGTGTCCCATAAGTTTTGGGTTGTTGTGAGTTCATTTTCATTTGTTTCCAGAAACCTTTTGATTTCTTCCCTAATATCATTCTTGACCCATTCATTGTTTAATAGCATGCTGTTTAATCTCTATGATTTTGAGTGTTTTGGGTTTTTTTCGTTGGTGTTAGTTTCTAGCTTCAGTCCCTTGTGGTCTGAGAAAATGCTTGGTATGATTTCAATTTTCTTGAACTTGTTGAGGCTTGTTTGGTGTCCTTTCATGTGGTCTATCTTTGAGAATGTTCCATGTACATTTGAAAAGAATGTATATTTGCTTCTTTTGGATGGAGGGCTCTGTATATATCAGTAAAGTCCATTTCGTCAAGGGTATTGTTCAATGCCACAATATCTTTGTTGATATTTTGTTTAGAAGATCTGATCATTTTTGATAGTGGGGTGTTAAAATCCCCCACTATAATTGTGTTGTTGTCCATATCTTTCTTGAAGTCCTCTAAGATTTTCTTTATGTATTTGGGTGCTCCTATGTTGCGTGCATATATATTTACAATATTTATGTCTTCTTGGTGGATTCTTCCCTTGAGTATTATGAAGTGACCTTCTGGGTGTCTCTTTATGGACCTTTTTTGGAAGTCTATTTTGTCTGATATGATTATTGCTACCCCGGCTTTTTTTTCCTGTCCATTTGCTTGGAAGATTTGTTTGCAGCCGTTCATTTCCAGCCTGTGTAGGTCTTTTATCCTGAGGTGGGTCTCTTGTAGATAGCAGATATGTGGGTCATTTTTTCTTATCCAATCAGCTATTCTATGTCTTTTGGTTGAAGCATTTAATCCATTTATGTTTAAGGTTATTATTGATAGGTACTTATTCATTGTCTTTTATGTACGTGTGTTCCTCTCTCTCTCTCTCTCTCTCTCTCTCTCTCTCTCTCTCTCTCTTTTCCCTCCCTTCCTTAAAGGAGTCCTTTTAGAATTTCTTGCAGAGCTGGTTTGGTCGAGGTGTATTCTTTTAGACTTCTTTTGTCTGGGAAGCTTATTATTTGGCCTTCTATCTTGATCAGGAGCCTTGCTGGATATAGTAGCCTTGGTTGCAGACCTCTGGTTCTCATTACCTGGAATATTTCTTGCCATTCTCTTCTGGCTTGAAGTGTTTCCATTGAGAAGTCAGCTGTTAGCCTTATTGGGGCTCCCTTGTATGTTACTTCCTTTTTCTCCCTTGCTGCCTTTAAGATTCTCTCTTTGTCTTGAAATTTTGCCATTTTAATTATGATGTGCCTTGGGGTGGGCCTCTTTGGTTTCCTCTTGGTTGGTTCTCTCTGTGTTTCCTGGATTTGTGTGACTTTTTCTCTCATCAGATTAGGGAAGTTCTCCTTCATTACTTGTTCAAGTAGGTTTTCAATCCCTTGCTCTTCTTCTCCTTCTGGTATCCCTATTATATGGGTATTATTACGTTTCATATTGTCTTGCATTTCTCTTAATCCCTCTTCATTCTTTCTGAGCCTCTTTTCCTTTTCTTGCTCTTTCTGGATGCTGTTTTCTACTTTGTCCTCCAGCTCGCTAATCCGATCTTCTGCTTCATTGATCCTGCTTTTCCTTCCTTCTACTGTGTTCTTCAGTTCAGAAATTGTATTCTCCATTTTCTCTTGACATTTGTTGCGAGTTTCTATTTCCTTTTTCATGTTTATATAGTTTGCAGTGAGACTGATGTAGTTTCCCTCTAATTTCTGATAGCTCATTGTGAGTTCATTGAACTTCCTGGTAATCATTGTTTTGAACTCACCGTTTGATAGTTGAGTTGCCTTTATTTCATTTAGCATTTTTCCTGAAGCTTCCTCATTTGCCTTCAATTGGGGGTTGTTTCTTTGTTTTCCCATTGTTTGTGGGTTTCTTCTTTTTTCTTCTTGTTTGTTAATTTGATCTGTTCTGATTCCCTGTAATTATGGTGTGAACTCTGTGGTAGAATATTTGTGAGATTCAGTGGTGCAATCTCCTTTGTGTATCCTGGTGCTCACAGCTTCCCCCTATTCTTTTTTGTGATCATTTGGAGGAGTAAGGCAAAATGGTTTAAAACAGCAAGACAGTATACTATGATATTTACATTAGCAGCCAGTAGAGAAGAGATGGGTTATCCTTTGGCTCCTTATAGTGTTAACTGTGATCCTCCACCCCACTATCCATGTTTTAGAAAGGATGGAAAGAAGGTAAGACTCTTATTGGGGACGAGAGGATTGTTAGTTGGATCTAGAAAGCTGTGAGGCTGTGGGAGGTCAGATTCTAAGGTAGGGTTGGACTAAAGATTAGTGTATAGGAGTAGTGAGTAAAAGAATAGAGACAACCCCCACAATAGTATAGTTCAGAAAACTGCAAAGTGGGCTGAGATCAGGTAGGGGTATTGAGAAGCATTTACAATTGTATAGAGTAGGTCTTACTAGCAGTAATAGTAAAGTGACAGTCTTGTGGCAGAATTGATGAGGTCTAGATAACAAGAATAAAGAGTATAGAACCTTGAGAGTTGTATTAATGGGACTCAGATGAAGGATAATAACTTATCAACACCTTGTGACTGAGATACCAGGGGGAACCTATCAAATGACAGTATAACCAGGCAAGCAAAGAAGATTATACAGAAAGAAAAAGAATACCAAAATATTATTAAAATAAAAAATGTCAGAACAGTGAGAAAAAGATAATACAAATTTACAGTAACTTGCAAGATTAAAAAAAAGGAAAGAAAATCAGAAGATGTAGTGCAGGAGAGATAAATTTGGAGTGGAAAGAATAATATTAGGATGAATGGAAGAGAAACATACGGGATTGCGAGATAAATAATAATTGAAAAATAAAATGTCATATAAAACACAAGATAAAATCAATCAACCAACAACAGCCAGAGAAACCAAACAAAACCAAACAAAACAAACAAACAAACAAAAAAAACCTCTTGTTGGTTTCCAACTGGCCAGACCAGTTTTTCTGATCTTTCTGGCTTCAGCTGGCTGAGGGACCTTTGAAATGCTTCTCTCCCTCCCAGCCAGATCTCAGCAAGTCTGTCAGGTACCCTGGGCGCTCCCAAACACACTGGCTCTCTGGACCTCACTTCCATGTTCTTCTGGACTCCGGGGTCCTGCAGGGTTCCAGCTCTATGATCTCAGGGGTCACCCGAGACATTTTGGGATTCACTGCGCCCTCCCTGGGAATCGTAAAAGGGTGCGCCCCTCCCCCAAACTTTTTAGATTCGGGGTCTAGGATCACCCTAAGTGCCTTGCTACGACGCTTCTGGGTTCACGGGTTCAAAGCTCAAGAGAGTCAGTCTTCCCGACCGTGCAAGAGCCAAGCCCTTTCCAGCTCATGTTCCCCTCCGAACCACACTCCGACTGGGTGTGGGCACCTTTCCTGGCTCCCCTAGTCGGGCTGGCTGGAAATTTCTGAGCCACTACTATAGGAACACACCAAGCACCACATCCCTCCCGGGATCGCAGCACGCGATTCAGGCCTGCCTATGGGGCGAGAGCCGAGCGCGGCCCGGCTCTGTGCTCTCCATGGATCTGCACTTCCACCGGGCTAGGGGTGCGGGCACTCTTCCAGGCTGCCCCTGGTCCTGTGGGCTAGAGGCCCTCACTCCTCCCAGGTCTCTGGGCGGGTGTTCATAGTCCCTGGGCGATTTTTTCCCAGTCCAACTGGCCAATCTGTTCCTTTTAGCAACACGTTCTCCCCTGGAGTTGCTCACCCCCCATATTCGGGGGAGGGAGCAGCGACTCCCCTCTCCCAGGAGCCCTGAGGCAGACCACGGAGCACCGGGCAGGCCTGGGGTCTGCACACCCCTAGACCCCACGCTGATCCCTGGGCCCCTTTTGTCCTGAAGCAGTCTCCTTACCGTCTGGTTTTTCAGTGAGTGCAATAATTTTTGATGTCCTGCTTTCAAAAGCGATTTGGTAACCTAGTCCACTTGCTCTGTTTCTCCACCGATCCGCAAGTTTCCCCCCTCTTCACAGAAGCCAAGAAAAACGCTGTCTAGAGTAAAGACGCCATCTTCCGTCCTCCAGAAACAGCATTTCAATTAAGATGCTAACTTGGTGATGTTGCAACCATTAGCATATTAAATTTTCTGGATTGAATAGCTGAAGATTTCCCAAAAAGTTAGGAAAGGAGAGTTTAAACCAGAAACACAGATTACAAAATTAGATTAATTGATTCCTTTGTTTTCCAAACTACATTCAGCAAGTTTAGGATTATTTAATACGGCCTGCATTAAAGTTTGTATTTCACTATTGGGAAGAAATGCTTTGCTAAGCAAATGAATAGTGTAATAAAATTATATAGTGCTTTTTAATCTTCTACAAAGAATAACAAGAAGGTATAACTATTTTATTTTCGTGCTTTATTTCTATTGAATTTGAGTGAAGAATGTAATGTTTTGTTAAATAATAAACATTTTATTTTTCTTGTACAGTTTCTTTATTTTATTTTTCATGCTGTTTTATCACATGACAGCAAGAGAATGAAACAGTACATTTAGAAAGACTCAGAAACTGCCAGAAGTTTTTTTTTAACATTTCACTTCTCAGTTTAGTTTTTTATTTCTATATTTTAAAATTATTTTTGTTATATTTAATAATTATTGATATAGTTATGTTATGATTTAGGCAATTTGATGAAAAAAGCACCAAATCTAATATGATAAATAATGACTTCATTATGGCATACTGTCCTTACTGTCCTGCATACTGAATTAGCAGTATTATATCAAACGACTTTTTTCTATATTAAAGACTTTCCCTTTTTTATAGTGCAGCTGATAAAATTTCCTTTGTGGGAGCCAAAAAACCAACAGAAGTTTTTCTCAGCTTAAGCATCAGGACAGTTTATATTAAAGACCTAAGGTATGACTCAAGAGCTAGGTTAGATGGACAGGGAACATGGCAGCAGGCAACAGGAGCCAAGTAGCTCAATACTCTGATACCAAGAATGAACCGTGTCTGAAAGAAGTAACCCCAGGTGGTCTTACTATTGAGATAAGGGTAAGGACCCAGCCAAGAAAACACAAGGAACAATACTGGTTAAGGGCCGGGGAACCATAAAATTTATTGTTCATACTGGCACACTTCTGAGAGTAAAAGATAACTATGGCAAGACAAAAAGTGTAAACTACCTATTCCAGGGAAAATAGGACATTTAGTCACAAAGAAGCTGTATAGAGCTATACACTTCAGGTCATAGAAACAAAGCAGAGGGAATTATCTGCCAGTACTTTCATTTTAAGGTAGAGCAGCAAATGTGTAAAGCTCTGAATAAGACTTTCTCAAAGGACAGCAAGTTTCTGGCATAATGAGGACTAGAACTAGAATTTCCTGCTCCCAGGTCAGTATTTTCTTATTGTACCACATATTTGTATGGTGCTTTATTCTTTTCAAAGTGTGGCAACAACCTCATGTAGCTCCAAGTTTCCTCAGGTCATACTGTTTGGGAATATAAACAAAGGTCATAGCAATGATAACAAATGACATTTTCCTGGTTTATTTTCTACTTGTGACTTCAGACATTTTGGTTCTGCTTTACATTCCTGTTAAATAATTTCTAGGAGTTTCCTGGAATTAACTCCTGGTAGTTCATGAATAAAATCCTGCCTACTTTGTGGGACCCACATTTCCTTCACCTATACCACCAGGCCTGAGCAGCATAATTGCCATGAGCTGCAGATCTGAAGTCAGAGCAAGGTTCTACTAACTCGCCAGTATCAAAGCTATGAACACAACATTTAACTTCTCTAGGCCCAAAGTTCCTCTAGGCCTACATTTTGTAAAATATGGCCTGTATAGAATTACTTCTGGGAACTGTGACTATTATGTGAAATAATGTAGTGTTAATTCTCATTATTCACTGTATGCAGTTCTGTTCTACAAGTCACCACAAACACTGAATTAGCAATTACCAAACATCACTCCTAGGAGAAATATGGAGTTAGGTACCTGAGAGCCTTGGTCACATTTTTGCCAGCTGATAAATATATAACCTTGTTTCATATGTATTTCTGTTTAAAGACGCCTTATTTAATATATAGTATTCACTCCTTAATATCAAACTCATGGCCAACAGCACTGTAACTCATGCTGCAATGAAGCTTATCTAACACTATTGTTTTTCCCCTAAGGGCAACCACAATGTTCTCATGCTTAGGAACACTAGACAGTACATACTTGGAGGCCATTTCAAATGCTGAGATCACCAAGAAAAAAACACAAAAATGTGGAAAACATGGCACTACATAGGCCACAAGAAGGATACTTGTTTATAGTATGAAAGCTGAAACAGGAAGGCAGTGTTACCCTGTTCCACCTTAGTTGGAAACACACGTGGTTCAGGGGACTCAAATTTCTCTGCTGTGAATGTGTCCACAAAGATCACAAAAGCTCTTGTGATTTTAGAGTCACAAATATATTTTAGCAATTAGGGGAATATTGAATCCACAAAAAGTGAAGATTGTGCATATTAAAGAGCTTAGCACAGCACTGACATGGAAACCACAATAAATGCTAACCATTGTTGTTTCTTATGTGATTGTTAAGAAAAGCCCCCTGGCAAGGCCTATGATACAAGGAGGCCACTCCCCAAAATTGCTGGAGATCCAGTGCTACCTACAGCTGATGTCAAACAAAGGAGATATTTTCTTCTCCAAGACAAACGGTAGACACGCCTAGCCCACTTGTTCAAGCCTTACATACCCTATAGGACAAGTCCTGAGAAGTTTTCCTGAGTGGCATCCATCAGGTAATGGACTCCAGGTGAGCCCACTTTCTGGGTTCTCAAGAGTTGTACACTACCGAATTCTTAAGTGAACATCATGCGGCTCTCACTCAGACTCCCTTCCCCACTCCTGGGCCTCACGTCTCTGCATTTGACCCTCACATGGTGTTTTTACGTTACATGTGCAAATACATGGCTCACCAGAATGAATTAATGACGCATCATCAAACAAATTCCACACACTTGAATGCTTCCCTGTTTCTCATACTAAAGGTACACTCAGATTTTCCATTCCCTTTTTTTCTTTTTTGTTATGTTTTGCTTTGTTTTTTCCAAGTTCTGCCTTTAGCTCTTTCTGTGGCTTTGTATATTCTCCTATTCTTGGAACATGTTCTTGAAATGGATTTAATTCCTCCTCTGGCTGCCCTCAGGGTTTTCTCTTTCCCTACCCTCTTTGACTCCTCGATTTCTGGCTTATTCACTTTCTCAAATTCCAAATACCCCCTCCTCCAGCAGATCCACTTCCTGCAGATTTTTCTATAATTGAGCTTGTTGTTCTCCTCTGGCTGTCTTAACTTCTGAGAACAGCCTCCTCCCTGTGCCCTTTCCTCCCCTATGGCCCTGGGACAGTGTTGTTTTCTATGGGGCAGTCCCAGACCATTCCCTTTCCTTGGTGGCGGGGCGGGGGGAGTGTCTTCTCCTGGCTGTTTTCTTCCTGTGCTTTTTTTTGTTGAGCTCTACTTGCATTCTCTGTTTCCCACTTCCCCATAATCCTGTCTTTTCTCTCTGAAATCCACCACCCTTAACTCATAAGATCTGTAGGTTTGGATTTTGCAAAAAATTGGATTGTCTTAAAATAGATGGTGTTTGAACTCTCTGTGTACCTGCCTTCTACAACAGCTCATTATAACAAGGTTGGATATATCG
Organism: Phyllostomus discolor; assembly: GCF_004126475.2. Taxonomy (NCBI): domain Eukaryota; kingdom Metazoa; phylum Chordata; class Mammalia; order Chiroptera; family Phyllostomidae; genus Phyllostomus; species Phyllostomus discolor. The sequence goes on along the minus strand of NC_040913.2, from coordinate 45,224,428 downwards.
AAGGTCACATCCCACTCTCTGAACTGCAATTCCGCATGGGTCAGTTTATGGTATTGCCAACCAAGTGTGTGCCTTTGGTTTTGTCTCTCAACATTAGCATCATGAAGAGCTGATAACAGTTACTTATAGTTCTAGAGTTTTAAATATTATGCCAAAACATTAATTTGCTCTACAAATTAACACTATGACCCTTGTTGCTTCCCCTTCCTCCACCTTACCCTACTTAACCTCCAAATACCCTCCTGTGGCTGCTCAAGGAGGACTGCCAAGAACTGCAGGAGACACCAGTCCAATTACCTTGACCAGTCTCTTTGTCTCATTCTCCTTACCTTCTCAGCACTGTCCAACACTCTTCACTCTTCCCTTCAATAAAGTCATTAGGTATTTCTCTATACCAAGCACTGTTCTAAACACTTAGGATAGGCTTATAAAACAAAGATTCCTGCCCTCATGAAGGTTATATTTTATTAGACTGCTGGGAAAACATCAAACAACATAAATAATGAGTTATTTTTATGTAGACAAATTAGTAAGTAAATTATCTGGTATATTAAATGGTCCCAGAGAAAAAAAGGAAATGTGGACTAGGGTAAGGGAGTTGGGCAGGTACAGGTTGTGGGAAGTTTCAGTATTCAAAAAATAGTCAGCAGACATCACTGAGAAGGGAACAATGAAGCAGAGACTTGAAGGAGGTGACAGAGGAAACCAAGTGGACATCTGAAGGTATGTGATATTTTAAGCAGAGAGGGTTGCCAGTACCAGCACTCCAAGGTAGGGGGTATCTGCATGTTCAAAAAACTGCAAGGAGGCCAGCATGCTGGAGAGGTGGGAGTTGAGGGGAGAATCATATGTGATGAAGTCAGAGAGCTAAAGGACCACAGTCATCCTGAACCTGTAAGCCCTATTGACCATTCTCCCTTGGCCTTCATGAATGTTCTGTGCTTGTTGTCTTTCAGTTTCTCTTTCCTCCTTCTTCAGGGGCCTTGTTCTCAGCTGACCTCTCAAAGCTGGGTTGTCCAGATGCTCTTTTCTCATTCTCTTCTGTTCACTGGCCAGCTCTCCTTTTTCAATTGTACCTATATCCTTGGCTTCTACTATATGACTGATTTCCAAAACTTTCTCCAGATTACACCTATTGCCACAGTACTGTTTCTAAATTGGTATCTCACCAACATCTCACACTTAATATATAATAAATTGTTTTTTCTCAAGTATTTTCTATTTATATTAATGAAAACTTAATTTTCTTGGCCATTGCATTTAAAATTCCAGTTATCATCATCCTTTGTACCAAATCAGTGACCAAGTTCTCTTAAATCTATCTTGAAAAAAGGAAACTTCATGTGGAATCATGTGTCCAAGAGAACCATAATTTTGACTAGATTTGGCCAATTCATTATGGATCTCTATGACAAGGTCATACAGGCCTACTAAAATTCTGATTACAATAATATTTTTATAATGAGTCTAACAAATCAGGAATTAATTTTGCTTTATTCTAGGATCTTTCAAAAGTTTTTACAAAGATTTTATTTATTTTTAGAGAGGGGAAGGGAGGGAGAAAGAGAGAGAGAGAATCAATGTGTGGTTGCCTCTTACATGGCCCCCACTGGGGACCTGGCCTGCAACCCAGGTATGTACCCTGACTGGGAATCAAACCTGCAATGCTTTGGTTCGCAGCCCACGCTCAATCCACTGAGCTATGCCAGCCAGGGCTTTTCAAAAGTTTTTAAAAGAGGAAATTCCAAGATGTCAACTAGACAAAATCACTGTGGTTTTGTAAAACAAACAAACAAACAAAACTTGACTCAATAATAGAGTATGAGTTGCAAGCTCTTCTTTTGATTCCAGAACATTCAGATATTCTCTGGGTCTTTCCTGGCATTTGTTTATCATCACTGAGGCCATTTAGCAGCTCCTGCATCCAGCAGCTAGCACTGTAATTCAGCAGTTTATCACAGATCTCCTCAGAGAAGAATTCAAGGAGTAAGTGAAACCCCAGGCAGTAGCCCATTCCCCCTCCAACCTGTTGAAAGATTGCACAGTTTTCAAGCCTATATAACTCATCGCCAATTTCCACAGGCACTGTTCAGTCTTTAAATGAAAAGCCCATCATCTACCCCCCTCTCTGTCTTGAACCATGGGGTACAGGCTGTATTATTTATTTTTTCCCAAGCATTACTGTTTTCTGTAGCATTTCTTGTGCAATAACAAAATGAAAGGTTACCCTATCATGCCTGTCTCTTTTGTCCTCTCTCTCCTCCCTTCTTCCTCTCTCCTGAGAAAACATTACACACCTGCCTTTAGAAAGACAAAGATGCAGTTGAAACACAGTTGTTCTCTCTTGTCAAGTAAATGGCATTTCTCCCTCCTAGGGCACCACCCTTCTTGGAGAATATACTGTAATACATTCTCCATTCCTGTTTGTATAACTATCCACTCTTCTTCCTTTGGGGAGGAGAGGGCATGCTCTAGAGAGGGGGTGTGCTTCCTGCATGAGACACAAATTCTGGCTCTATTGGCAAAGACTCAGAACTGGCATTGGAACAAGATCATGTCAGTAGCAGGGTGTTCATGGGGAGTGGGTGAGGGTGGACAAGGTGAGAGTGCCCTGAGTCCTATCAGACAAGTGATGGGCTGACCTGCATAGACTGGCCACTCAGCAGACACACATGAGGCATTCCTTTAGGTTGTTAATTGGTATTTAGGAGCTGGAGGAGTCTGATGACAGTTCTGAGACCAAATGGAGAAAGGAAAGGGGTGAGAGTGAGAAAAGTGCTGGGTTAAGACAGAAATAAGGAGCTCCCAGCCACCATGCAAAGGGTCTCTGGACTTCACAAAGGTTTTCACAGTGCCCTGGCTGTCCAGCTAACCTCATGCCAATAGGAACCAATGCTGGTATTGATGTTACTAACACATCCTTCAAGTACTTAGGCCCTCTGCTCTCTTCACACATCCATGTAAAGAGTTGAGTTTATTTGGACAGGGGTCTGTAGGTTGGAAACTTTTAGGAAGATTTTTTAGAGCCTCTGATTCTGAATTCTAGTGCCTCCATCCATCTGTGTCTGCTTTGAGTCTGTTCTTTAAGTGCTCCCCCTGCCCACACACACACACCGCTGTCTGAGGCCTGGGAAGCTGCGGTAAAGCTATTGTGAATTCCTGACTCAGAGAATTCTCTTGAAACCTCACAGTCTAAACTCTGAGCTTCATCATACATCAGTTCCATTCAGCCTTTTTACTTTAGTAGTTTTCACAACTGATGTCTTCTTCCTGTGTATTCTACTTGGAATTGGTAATAGGGTTCTGAACAGGTATTATTTGTCCAATACCCATAGAAAACTAACTCACAAATTTTCTCCAGACTCCATTCTTTATTCTCATGAATAAGAGGAGCCCAAGACACCAAGAGTCAGGCAAGGAGTGCGGACAAACAGTACATTCTCTCAGCATAATGGAATCTGGTTATTGGCTGTGGGACAGGAAAAGGCCTGAGAAGAGTAGAAGCTTAGACATAAAACAGAAACTTATCTAGATTAGAAAGGTATACACTTCATGGTGGCAAAAACCTTGAAAATACAAAGCTTAAACATCTTTCATTGGCCTGACCTATAGATATACTAATTGAAATCAGAAAAAGCACATTGGCTAATCTGATTAGCTTATATATAATTAACAAATTCAATGAAAAAATTCAACTCCAAAGAAAAATAAATGTATGTTTTAATACAAACTTTATTAAAAATTATCTGGTCAATTTGGCCAACATATTAAATTTATTATGCATATGGACACATTCTGGAGAGATATATTTGGTTCTTCAGGTCGCCATCTCTGCCAAGGAGTATCTTGGGTTGTTTAGCTTGTGTCATTAGACATTGACTAGTTAGCCTTTTAATTGCTTCCACCTGATGAAGAAGGGGAACGATGAGAAGAGTTCCTAGGGAGAAGTTTCTGGAAATGGTTTAAAACTTTTGCATAATTTCCTGAGCCATTCACTTGTTTTTGGTGAGCTGCACTGGGGATTCAAGTGTATACATGTGCTTAAGAGGCTAACAGTGCCAAGGGCCTCCAGAGCCTGGGGGGTAGATGTGTGGGTGCACCCAACTCCCACAGAGCTGAGCCTAAGCTCCCTGCCCAGATGGTTGCAATAAATCCCTTCTTTCACAGAAAAGAAAAACATCTTTAAACAGGTCTTCTATGCACAGTGTTATCACAGGCAAGCATAGAAAACCAATTCTGAATTACTCATTTAAATCCAAAGTATTATTTTTATTTATCTTTCAAATTTATTTGTATTGTTTTTTTCCATTATCATTTATCCCTGTTATACCCTGCTCCACCTCCAACCACTATTCCTCCCCAAAATTACCACATGTTGTCCATGTCCATGAGTCCTTTTTTTTTTGCTAGATCCTTAACCACCAACCCACATCCCAGAGCTGTCATCCTGCTCTCTATTTATAAGTCTGTCTCTATTTTGCTTGTTAGTTCAGTTTGTTCATTAGATTCCACATATGAGTGGAATCATATAGTATTTGTCTTTCTGTAACTGGCCTATTTCACTTAGCATCATGGTCTCCAGGCCCATCCATGTTGTTGCAAAGGGTAAAATTTTCTTTATTTTTTTATAGACAAGTAGTATTCCATTGCATAAATGTATCAAATTCTTTTTTCCACTCATCTACTGATGGACACTTGAGCTGCTTCCATATCTTGGTGATTGTAAATAATGCTGCAAAGTCTATTTTTAGATGACAGTCTCAGCTGTTATTTGACACTGCTGATGTCTGGATCTTTTGGCCAGAGTTCTAGTCATTTGCTAAACACTAATGGAGTGGGTGACTCCATTAATGACTTATTAACAAGTTTCATCTTGAGGTTGTGAACTGGTGGCATAATGGTCTTGCCCTTTCTCTGCCAAACTATCAAAGTTCAGTAGCTAAGAAGCTATGACCAAACATGGCTCCTACCCACATCTTTCTCATCTCTGCTCTTTCAGAAATAGGCAGGGTTTTATCAAAGAGCTTTCTTATTTTATGCTGCTATATAAGTGTAACTTGGAAAAAGTAGCATTTTTAAACAAACAAATTTTTAAAAGGGGATTTTGTTAAGAATACATAAAACTGGATTTCATCTTGTGATATGCTTACTTGTGATGTGTTTATGGGTCATGAATCACCCAGGCTTTCTGTGGCCTGAGTTTCTTGCACATTCCCAGAAATTTGGCAAAATCTTCTTCAGAGGAAGCCTCTGAAAAAGTCTGCTTTTCTGTTTAGCATCTCATTTTTCCTCAGTTTATTCAGCAAGATCCTAGAACCTGAGGCCAGGGAATGACCAGGAAGGGGTGAGGATTCAGGACTCCCCTGTGCTGCTCAGAGGGTGGGTCATTCAGCCTTTCTCCTTGCTGTTAGGTTTATTGTCCTGGGCTGGCTGCTCCTTATGCACCCACCATGTTTTTTTTGTTTATTTGGTGGATAAAGCTTGTCTTGTATTGGTTTTTATGTTTCTAGGTTAAGAATAATGTGCCTGATGACTGCCAGAAAGTATTTTTATCCTAAGCTGACCAGTAACCACAGACTAGGAACCAGGTCTAAAGCAATTTCATTTACCTTAATAAATTTTCACAATAAGTGAAAAATGTGAAAACCCATTTTCTATTAATTAGTAAATTCAAAATATATAGGTAAAACCAATCAAAACCAGTTTTGACCCAAATGTGTCAGATGATTGCTTCAGGTTTTCCATTTTATTGTTCATTCCATTTTAATGAACACATTATTCAAATGTGTTCCCCCAAATGCAAAAGCTTATGATCTCCAATTGCTCTATTATCATCTAGCATTTGAGCTACCAGGAAATCATCTTAGCAATGTGTGTCAAAAGGCAAAAAGCATGCATATCTTTATGGAAGTGATTCTATTTCTTGAAATGTTTTTGAAATTTATCCTCGATAAATAAGTAACTGCTGTATACACAAATGTAGATAACTAAACAATCATCTTGAAGCAGCCTACATGCCCAACAATAAACTTATAATAGGTAATGATTCATCCATGTTATAGAATACTATGTAGCCATTTAAAAGCTATACCTTTGAAGCACACTAATGGCAAATATATCATGCCATGAAAAGAAAAGAAATGATGTAGAGAAAGAGACAGAGATAGAGGACTGGGGAAAAGAGTGAGATTAGAAAATGGGAGAGCTGAGTAGGTCAGAATGTAAACTGAATGTACCTTTGATATGTGGGATCACAGCAGGGCTGAGGTGTTAGCTATTGCCTCGAATGTTGAGATGAGCACATACAGACTCTTCTGAAGACTGGCTCATGTGCCCATTTGCTCAGTTTATTGGTGTTGGTAAACTATTCTAGAGAATTTTAGAATCTTGAGAAGCAGGTGTATGAGATTATGAGCAGATGAAGACCACACACTTTCTGCTCAGTGCAGAGAAATCTCTCTCTACTTAGCAACTGCATTACAGGGCATTCTTAACATGCCTGATCACCCTCTTCTTGAATTAAAAATAATACTAATGAAAAGTCTCTTATCTCAAAGCTTTCTTATAACTACAATATTCTGCTTCTTCCTCCCTTCCCAGGCACACTTCTTGAAGGAATATAGTCAAAATGCAAACTTTCTTAAATCTATTCGCAATCCTCAGCCCACTGAAATCAGGCTCCGCCTTCCAACCACCACACTGAGACTGCTGTGGCAAAGGTCAACACACAGTTTCTCAGTTGCTAAATCCAATAGTCTTTCATATGCTCATTTGCTTGGACCCAGCACAGCTTTTAACCATTCTTTGTTGAATTTTCTCTAAAACTCTTCAAAAGGATCATTTTTCCCTGCTTCTCCTTTCATTCTTACTTTCTTTCATTCCTTCTTTGTTCCTTTCACTGGCACCTCCTACCAGGCCTAGCCATTTCCACTGACCTTGTAAAAAATATCTCATCTTTCAAGACTTGGCTCCAAGTTCAATACCACTGTGTAGTCTTTGTTCACCCATTCAAGTTATCTATCTGCCTCGTTAGAGGTATATTTATAGGGATGTTAAGGACAGTTCATTTGCCAAGGTCCCTTTAAGGCCCCTGAATGTCATGTGTTTACAAAGTCATAGATCTTTGTAGAATATGAAGGTGTTATCTATTTTAATTGTAATAAGTGATCTATCTCTTACCACTCTGCCCCCACCTGACTTGGCACACGTCTCCTTACACTGGGTAGGTTGGAATGGCCAAAGGCATTTGGGGAATCCAGTTCAGGAAGAGTTGTTAGACATTAACTTGAATTTCATTGGATACATTTATGCTTTCATAAACATTTCCATGTGCTGTTAAATGACACCAGCCATCCCAGTGTAGGAATGGTTTCCAGGAATGCACCTGCCGCCCACAGGCTGACTCACCCTGCACCGTGACACTCACAAGCAGGGAGGCCAGAGGCTTCATTGTAATGAAAACAGCCTGTCATCTGAACACTGGGACTATAAGGGCAATTAAGTGAAATAGGTGCTGAAATATAACAAACTTCATTCTAATTTTTAAAAGCCAGTGATTCAACCTTTAATGACATTTTGTCAAAATGATCAATAATAAAAATGAAATTTAATGAAATATGATTACAGAAAGACTGAACTATATTTCTATTTATGAAAAATGATCATAAAGAATCATTGTCATATGATGAGATGATTGAAAATTATACAGTCAAAATATATAGGAAAAATGTTACAGAAATTTGTTATGTATCTAGATAATAAAATAGTATGTTGGGTATTTTTTTTTCCTGGCTTTTGTGATACTTATGGTATTCATGGGATTTTTAAAATTTAGAATTCTTATAATTTCTTTTCTCACTGTAAATAAAATTTCTTCTTACTTAAATTTATATTTGTAATTTAGAATTTTTTCCCTTCAGGAGAGCCCTGCAAATCACATAAACTTCACTTTCCACAAGTCTGAGTGCCCCTGGCCTCCCCTACAGACCTGAATAGCAGCCTCAGGTCTTTATCTTACAGCTTTATTGCTTAATCCAGGTCCAAATGCCTACTTCAGGCTCAATAAATGTTTGTTGAGAAATATTTCATTCCTAAATCTTATGATGTTACACTTTGGGTTTACTTTATCTTAATACAACCAGAGGGTATGAACTAAGGTCGCCCTAAGAAACCAATTCCAGGTCAGAGGGGGTGCTTTCAACTCTTGTGCTTTCCTGCTCATATATCACTTCATAGTATTGTATCCTACTGAGACTGTACTGTGTCCCTATTCCTAACAAGCAGGAGATGGAATACAGGGAAGAAATGTAGGAATCCTTCTAATTATTGTAGGTGACTCAGATTATGAAATATACAACATGAAGAAGAAATTAAAGAAGGATAATGACAAATATCTGCCTAGGACCTGTCAAAACACGGAGCTCCCATATTTCCTGTTTTGTAGAAACTACCGAGCTGCTAGGAACAGAGTAAGGACCTAAAACTCATCTTCAAACATCAACTCCTTTATTTTGTTGCTTTTCTTTGTCTTGGAGGCCTCACTATTTCAGGTACCAACTCTACCTGAAGACCTAAATTGCAGGTACTCAGCCAGTTGCTGAGTCTGCTGAGCACACACTCAAGTCTGGCTCTTTCCACTTTCAATCTCCCTCTTTCCCTTGCTCTAGAGATGTTCTCTTCAATGGACCTCCAAAATATTCTCCTTAGTTTGAGTCTCATGTTAATCTCTTTTTATATCATTGGTACCTAATTTGCTCCTCTTCTGGGTTTCATAATCAGAACACTATGACCTCTCCTCATTCTAGACTTCAATCCTAGTTTAAGTTTTTACTTCCTTCACTGACTAGTTTTTCCCTTACAGATTTTTATAACCATGGAGATGCAATCCTTTTCTTTTATTTTTTGTAGGTGTTCATCTGTCATCTTCATCATCAGACCCTTTACTTCACCATCCCCTCTTTATATAGACATTACAAGCAAATTTTCTGAAAATAATTCATATTTCTCTGACACATAGCTCTTGTGGTTTAATCCAGTTTATCCCCCATCCTCCAATACTGTCAGTCACTTATAAACAAATATAAACCTGGCTTCCCCAGTCCCATATCTATAGACCACTCATGAATGCTATACCTCCTTACTGAGAGAGACAGAGATAGAGATAGAGACAGAGACAGAGACAGAGAGAAGGATGGAGAGAGAATGAGCTTAGGAAGTCAAAAAAGTGAATGTAAAATAATCAGGATAAACAAAAGAGAAAGGCATGGAAATACTAGCTTTGAAGAAAATAGAACTCTCAAATTCACTGTTCTACATAAAGTAAAAAAGAAAATTTGGGAAACAAAGTTGAGAGTATCTGTCTTCTGGAGTAAATTGAAAAATAGGTAAATTGAATTAGAGAGTAGATATTCAAAATGAAGCAAAATTTTGAAAAATGTATAATTTTATGTTGCAGTGGCAAGAGAAACATCTCCCTCTGTTTGAGAAGAATGACCAACTAAACTGAAGATGGAAGCTTCTGGGCCTTATCATACTGAACACAGAGAGGAAGAAAACACAATCACTAAGAGAACAGGTGTTAAAGGCAAATTACATTCCAAGTTTGTGAAAAAATAAAGAACTGCATACTTCTTTTTTAAGTGCTGTATTTTGAAATGTGACATTTAAAAGAATAATGGAAATAAAATAGAAATGCATTGTCACAAGAAACATATAAGATTAAAAGGATACACAACAAATCTATTTATATGAGCATTCTTTGGAGGTAGATTAAAAGTACCTTCAAGTTTGAAACTACAGGGACCATGTTTCAAAGGCAGTATGAATATTTTCTTCTTGTTTTTGAATAAATATGGTTTGACTTAAAGAATCAGTTACATATAATTATTGGCTTTTCAGAATTATTAATGAAAAACTAACTAACAGTAGTCTCAACCTGGATTTCTTTTTAGTTTCTTTGACAAATTAGCTGTAAGTGTTTCTGAAAGGAAAGTATAACAAAGTTGTGTTCCATCTTTTCAGGGGGTCTGACATTCCTTCACCATTGCATAGGAAGCAAACAGATTTTTTCTACTAACGATGGCACAAATTTGTGCTCAAAGAAGAGAACATCCCAAGGAAGTATTCTCAAATCATGAGAAAAGGATAGGCAGGGAATTAAAATCTGCATTATGTGATCTTGGCCAAATTTGAGGAATGGCATTTTGCACATATTAAGAATGTTTCTGTGTGTTTACATTAGAAAACTTTTCTACTTGATGTCCAAAACAACATATACATCTTTGACAAATGAATGCTTCCATTTTGGATAACAAGTCTCTAAGATTTTACTCTCCCAGATCATATAAAACGTGTAGTGAACAAAGGCCAGTGACAATATATCCCCACTGCCCTTTGTCCACATTCCAGCCCCCCAGTAGGACCACAGTATTTCCAGGGACTAGATGCCATGTGCTAACCAAACAGAGTGACGAGACCTGCTTTCTGCCACTTTGTAAAGAAGTCCCCAGAAGTAATCTGAGCAGTAGAAACAGCAAGAAGAGTACTAAAAACAGTAAATTTTTTTCTGTTATATCTTAGATCACACTGGGTCCCCAAAAGGTCCCCATATTCAACTTTTCCGATTGTTACAAAGAAATTTGCTCTAATTCTCTTGCATCCCCATGTCCCATTCCGATGAATGTGTGGTACTCCCAACTTTGGCATAATTCCCTAGCCATAGATTGTGTAATCTCTGAAGTCTTTTCCTGAGAGAAGATCCAATCTTACAAAAAGAGTTGTGCTTCCTGGGGACACACAGAATATCCCTACTGTCTTCTCAGGAAGCTCTATATGTGCACTTTGGGCCTAACCAGCCACACCCATAAGTAACTCAAGCAAAGGCACGCCATAAAGAGTTCACGTATGAATTTTTTGGACAATGTTATGGCAAGAAGTGAAGTGTTCCAAGTTCGGGGCTGTTTCTCACATAAGAAAAGCAAGCATCATTTTTCTGACAAGTCTTTTAGCAAGCTCAGCTCTCACATTCTTAGCTGTAGTGCAGGGTATTAAAGCCGTAAACCAAATTCCACCTGAGTGTTGTGATCAGGGCATCTTGACCTATGGGAGTTAGTGAGCATAGGTCTCAAGGGGAACTTATGCATCTTGGGAACTATTTCTTTAAAGAATTGGAACTAGATTTCTTGAATCAAAGGGAGATGTCTCATTCTAAGAGACTGAACTAGTTCTGATAGTCTTACAAAATTGAGAATATTACAATTCAGTGTATCTGTGAAACTCATTTATATGTGCGAGGTCAAGTTTGAGATTACTGTGGCAGTTGTTAACATGGCCATAAAACTCTTTCACACTCCTCCTATAAAAAGACAGGTATACGCCTCCTCTCCATAAATTTGGACTCAATGACTGCCTGATTAGTAGAATTCAGAGGAAGAGATATATGCTTGTTTTCATACTCAGGCTTTAAAGACATTGGGCTATTGAGTTTCACAATAAAGACATATTCATTTATTTATCCTTTTGCTTGACAAATATGAGCTCTAGTCATTCACCAAGAATCTACTAGTAGCAAAACATAAATATGAATAAGAAGGTATAATAAATAACAACAATTATCTTCTGGAAAGGAAAACTTCTTTTTCACCTCACTTGGCTTCAAATACCTTCCACTCTCATCTGCAAAGTCTTTCTACCTGGACACCTGAGAAACCTGGGGCTCATGGACCTTAAATGCTTTCCCCACCTGCCTCCAATGGGGAAGAAATTGCCTGTGGAGATGACCCACACACTTCCATGGGATTCAGATGCTGAATGTTCTGGAAAAGGCAATACATTGGCCCAGATTCCTTCATATTTTAGCCAGTGTGGTGGTATCTGTAACTTTTGCTCGTGTGATGTTCCTCCCCCTCTTGTGGTAACAGCACCTTGATTTTCCTTTCAGAACCCCCTGGCAGTGTTCACATTTGCTGCTGCTCCCAGGTAGGTAACTAAGGAGCTGCACTCAATTCTGTTTTTCTTGGATACAATAATTGGTTAGATTTGGGTAGGAACCACAAATCAGGAAAATTTAGACTTTTTTTGTAGCTACTGGGAATGGTGAACTCTCTTTGACCTGGGGTTGCAAGCATAGGCAGTGTAGGTCCGGAGCTCATTGGGCACCACAAAGGAGGGTGTCTAACCTGGAGTGAATCTGACAGAGGGAAGCAGAGCAGAGATGTGGAGAGATCCATTAAGCACTGGGGGTGGGAGCAGACTACATGAGCTAGTAATTCTCGTCCTTTGGCTGAAGCTCATTTAAATAAGGTTTCTGTCATCTGTAATCAAAAGGTTGCTAAAATAGCTGATGTATCAGATGGACCTATTTTCAGCCAAGAAGTGATATACAGAGGTATGTAAGATTTGAAAGATGAGGTTAAGAAGAGTCCAGAGACTGGGGCCTCCCCAGTGAGGATGTTCCAGGTGCCTAAAGACAAACACTAGGGTCCTGAGGATGCCTGTGATTTTGGAGCTGATAAAAAGCAGTCAATAAAGAGTTAGGGTGACTCCCAGAAATTCTCCTTACTTGTACCCACAGACTCAAAAGTTTACAACCTTGAATATACTAGAACCTAATTTTTTAATAAGATTTAAAAAATTATCAACAACATGACTTAATTTTTGAAAGAACATCCACACAAGCACTTTAATTAATTCTCACAACTGCCCATTAAGGTTCATTGTGTTATCCCATATTAGACATCACACAACAAAACCCCAGGCATGAAGGACATGGATTTGCATCTAAGTTATCAAATTTAATGTTCTTTCACTGCTCCACCCCTGTTGAAGAAAACTTAAATCAACTTTATTGTAATCTCACATTTGAAGCATTTTTTGGGGGGAAAAAGAGGAATATCAAAGGGTTTCAGAAACTTGTATCAAAGGAAGATTATAGAAACAAAAAGTTGCCTGTTTGAGATGACAAACTGAAAAGAAAAACCTCTGTTTTTTTACTCTATTGGGATAATCAGATAATATTTTATACATGTTACTAGATTTTTATGACTCTATGACTGTCTCCCCTCTTTAGGCCAGACTAGGTTGCCAGGGGCACAGGCAGGGCTGGTAAGAAGGGGCAGGTGGGAAAGGGGAACCTGGGACTTTTAGGGGATTTGTGGGTAAGTTGACAGCAGTGCCCCCACCCAACTCTGTAATCCCAGATAAGATTTTGCTACAAGACAGTCAGCTGGAGAAGTTGGCATTATCAAAGAGAAAAGATTTACTGATTAATTTCACCCCATTTAATTAAGAAGCTGACCAGGAGGAGAAATATCTTTTTGTGTAAGGAAAAGCCTAGGAAGGCAAGGGGAAGATGTTACAGAAAATCCATCCTCTTGCTTCTCTGAGAGATTGTAGGGGTAGAAAGGGTGCAGAGAAGCAGATAAGAAGGAGAAAGTGGTAAGTCATAACCTGATATTCCCATTCTGAGAATTTGGTGCAGAGCCAGCAGGCATCCTGGATAGGTGGAAAGGACACCAGGGGCAGAAGGGCATCTGCTCACTCCCTGTTCCCTCCAGTCTGAGGCCCAGCATCATGAGGAGGATAGAGAGTATGGTCAGGCAGAAAAAGGGTTTTGATGCTGTTCCTAAACCTCGTCCAGCTTCTGTGTAGCACTGATAGTAGGTTGAGAACTTTGGGCCTTGACCTGATAGGGCAGGTACAGGACAAAACAGATGATCCCGGAGAAGCTATGGAGTATGCAGCCTGGGCCAGGAACCACATGGCAGCTGTGAAGAGACTCAGAGCAATTTACATGTCAGAGAAAGCCAAGAGAAATAGGGCAGTCAAGGACAGGCCCTGGCCCAGAACCAGTCAAGAAAGAAAAATCACAACGTCATCAGCCACAGATCCCAACAATGAAGCAGGTCCACAGTAGGCCAAGAGACCCTTTCTCCCATGCCCTGAGGTTCTGTGAGCCTCTCCTTCATTACCCAAACACCTCCCTTGAGTGAGTGCCAAGAAAAGGGAAAGAATCTGAAAGTCTGAGTAATTATTCCAAAGCATTTCTTTAAACCTAAGGAGACTATTAAAATTATTAGACCAAACTGGACTAAAATTAGTGTGTGAGTGGATGAAGGGACATTGCCAAAAAGTTGGAGCCTCCTGAGTGTTCTGGACCCCATTAATCAGTATCTGTGCTAAATTCCTACCTGGGTCTTGGTGTCTTCTTATTCTTTCTACCACACAGGATTTGATTTCTTCCTTTGGAACACTGTTCCCCTAGCTTGCTTAGTAAAAAGAATCACCTGGAGAATTTATTAAAAACACAGATTTTTATATTTTATATGCAGTCCCACCAGAACTACTGAATTAGAATCTCTAAGGGAGGGTCTGAGAATCCATACTTTTTGCAAGCATCTCTTATGACCCTTGCAATCATTTCAACAAATGTTGCTGTAGATTATAGAGTAGCTCCAACACGTCAAATATAATGCCATAAGGCCTCTAAATTGTGTGGCCTGGCATGCTGATTCTGGCTATGTTTGCAACTACTAGAAAAGTGTTGTAACTTCTTGAACCATGATTCTCCTTGTTTGTATTTCTTCTTCAGTGTTTAGCAGCCCAAGTGTTATAACTTCATTACCATGCTTACACAAAGCCAGATGAAATTCTGTCAATTGGGTTAGAGATATTAAGTCTTCTGTTTTGAGTCATGCAGACAAATCCAAAGTTTGGATGGCTGTTTCCCACAATTCACTCTGGCTATCAGAATTAGTCTGGTGTGAAGAGTGCCAGCCAGAGCAAAGCTAATGATGTGGGTTCTCTGGTGAAGTGAAGGATGCTCTTTTTCTATCCCAGATTTGAGTAGGTTGGAGATATCAATTAATTTTAATTGATTTCAGTGTGACAGGGTATTAACCACAATATTTTGGGGCAAGACATAAAAATTTTCATTTCTGACGAGGTCACCCAGAAAGTTTGCAGATTTTGTCACCAGATAGAGAGCAAGAACCTATAGTCATATCAGACACAACCCAGATTTTGGAGAAAATAAGGGTATTTTAGTCAGGTAACTTGTTAATTTCCATAAAAAGAAGATGGCAACAAAGAGTGCATGGCTTGAAGGCCATGATGAAGAACCCATGGCTCACCTGGGAAAACGCCTCACTCTTCTAAGCACTAAGAGGCCAGACTGAGTCTCTGGAGACCAGAGCAGAGGCTACCAGTCAAATGGATACCATTCTGGACCCAGCAGGAACTTCTTGACATGGACCTGTTAAACAATAACTAGAAAATGGCTAAGATCTGAAATCTGTCTCCTAGAGTCAACAGACTTCCAACCCTGTGAGAGAAGCAGACTGTGGCAGACAGTCCTGCAGGGGTGCCAGGAGGAAATCCCAGGCCCCGTCTTGGGGATCAGGACAGGCTCTGAGAAGGCTAGGTTGAAGCCTGATTCTGAAAACTGAGTAGAATTTTGTTCTTGATTTTATTTTGTTTTCATGTTTTACCATGTTCCAAAAAGGATTTGAAGCAATTTTCAGCTGGGGTGCTCTCAGCTGAGAAGTAGTTTTTGGGCAAAGAAAATAGTAGGAAGTAAGGCACAAAATAATGATACATGAATACAACGGAGGCAGGGAGGAGTGGGGAGGTTGATGGGAAAGGTGCCATCAGGAGGTGCTCCTCCCACCCAGGTGAAAGGTGATGAGGGCCTGGGCTGAGGCAGGATCACTGGACCTGGAAAAGAGGGAAACACATGGAGACATTTTAAAAAGTAACATCTTCTGGACTGGCCACAAATGGAATGTGGTGGTTAAAAAAAAGGTAGTAGTTGAGAAAAATGCTGAAATTTTTAGTTTTGGTGCAGACTATATGAAAACATTATTAGCCAAGATGTAAAATACAGGATTAAGTGTCAGGCAGAGAGACACATGAGCATAGATGAAGCAGCCAGTTTAGAACCAGTCAGTTTGGAATTATAAAAATATAGATTATAGGTGAAATGGGTGAAGGGGATCAGAAGGGACAAACTTCCAGTTATAAAATACGTCCTGAGGATGTACTGTAAAGCATGGTGACTACAGTCAATGATACTGTATTGTGTATATGAAAGTTCTAAAAGAGCAGATCTTAAAAATTCTCAACACAAGAAAAAATTTGGTAACTACATAAGGTGATGAATGTTAACTAGATTTATGTGGTGATCAATTTTACAATGTAAACAAATATCAAATCATTATATTGTACATCTGAAACTAAAATATCAATTATACCTCAATAAAAATTAAGGGAAAAACTCCAGAACCAAAGCTGTTTAAAATATCTTAGAAGAGTTCAAATTATTAAATAAAGTGTTTTAATATCTAAGCACCAAGAAAAATGCTTCAAAGAAACAGCAACAACAAATAGATGGTCTATAAAAACCTACCTCTTTTTAAAATATATACTTTATTGATTATGCTATTATAGTTGTCTCATTTTTTCTCCCTTTTATTCCCCTCTGACCTGGACCACCCACCATCATTCCCTCACTTTTGTTCATGTCCGTGGGTCGTACATATAAGTTCTTTGGCTTCTCCATTTCCCATGCTATTCTTAACCCTCCCCCTGTCTATTTTCTACCTACCATTTATGCTTCTTATTCCCTGTACCTTTTCCTCCATTCTCCCTCGTTCTTCTCCCCACTAATACCCCTCCTTGTCATCTCTATTTCTGTAAATCTGTTCCTGTTCCAGTTGTTTGCTTAGTTAGTTTTTGTTTTTGACCTTTTAGGTTCGATTGTTGTTAGTTATAAGTTTGTTATCCTTTTACTATTAGTATTTTTTGTCTTCTTTTTCTTAGATTAGTTCCTTTAACATTTTGTGTAATAAAGGCTTGGTGTTGATGAACTCCTTTAACTTGACCTTACCTGAGAAGTACTTTATCTGCTCTTGCATTCTAAAGGATAGCTTTGCTGAAAAGAGTAATTTTGGATGTAGGTGCTTGCCTTTTATGACTTCGATTTCTTCTTTCCATTCACTTCTTGCCTGTAAGATTTCTTTTGAGAAATCAACTGACACTGATGGGAACTCCTTTGTGGGTAACTGTCTCCTTTTCTCTTGCTGCTTTTGAGATTCTTTCCTTATCTTTAATCTTGGGTAATGCAATTATGATGTGCCTTGGTGTGTGCTTCCCTGAGTCCAACTTCTTTGGGATTCTCTTGAGCTTCCTAGACTTCCTGGAAGTCAATTTCCTTGGCCAGATTATGGAAGTTGTCTCTCATTATGTTTTCAATAAGTTTTCAATTTCTTACCCTTCCTCTTCTCCCTCTGGCATCCTTATGATTCAGGTGTTGGAATGTTTAAAGTTGTCCTGGAGGTTCCTAAGCCTCTCCTCATTTTTTTGAATTCTTGTTTTGTTATTCTGCTCTGGTTGAATATTTATTTCTTCCTTCTGCTCCAGATTGTTGATTTGAGTCCTGGTTTCCTTCCTTTCACTGTTGGTTCCCTGTACATTTTCCTTTATTTCACTTTTCATAGCCTTCACTTTTTCCTCTCTTTTGCAACCATACTCAACCATTTCTGTGAGCATCCTAATTACCAGTGTTTTAAACTGTACATCTGATATGTTGGCTATCTCTTTGTTGCTTAGTTGTATTTTCTCTGGGGCTTTGATCTGTTTTTTTATTTGGGCCATATTTTTTTTTGTCTCAGTATGCCTGTTAGTAGTAAGAGGCAGAACCTTAGGTATTTTCCAGGGCAACCCACTTTTCTGAGTTGTGGCACTGTATGTGGTAGAGGGGTCTGAAAGGGAACAATGCCACTTGCTTAGCTCTGTGCTGGGTTTTAGTCACTTCCTCTCCTACACAAAAGCAAATTGGTCCCTTCTGGTGCTGATTCCCAGGTGGGTGGGTTTCTGTAATTTCTAGGACTGTGTGGGTCCTTCCAACAAAGTCTCCTTTGAGGCTGGGAGTTTCTCCTGCCCCCTCAACCCCCACAGGTTTTTTCAGTCAGAGGTTTTGAGGCTTTATTTCCTCACACTGGAACTCTGGGTTGTGCTATTTGTCTCACTGCTCAGTTTTCCCTCCCAGTTTGTCTGCATGCAAATATGGGACCACTTGCTCCCCCAGCCACCACATAGCCAGGAGTCCTCTCCACCCCAGCTCCCCATCTCTACCCCTCCTATGAGTTTGGATGAATGTTTCTTAACCCCTTTGTTGTCTGACTTCCATACAGTTTAGTTTTCTGGGAGTTCTGGTTACCTTTATTTTTAAATTTATTATTATCCTTCTTTTGGTTGTGCCAGGAGGCAAAGTGTATCTACCTATGCCTCCATCTTGGCTGGAAGTCCAGGATGTACATCAAAAACCTACCTTGATGACCTCATTCATGGAGAGTAATTTTGACAAAATGATGTGAAAACATGCTATTCTGCTATAAATATTTAATATATTAGGTGCTACTTTTAGCTTCAGTTGCAAATAAAGGGAAACATATGATCCTACTATCATAAAAAGTGTTGATTATAAAGTTATTTATTTGTAGTAAGCACCAGGTACAGCACAAATAGAATAAGGTGTAGTGCTGAATAAGAGAACTATGAGACAATTCTGAAGCCAAACAAACAATAAAAAGAGATACATGATAGATAGATAGGAAGGAAGGAAGGAAGGGAGGAAGGAAGGAAGGAAGGAAGGAAGGAAGGAAGGAAGGAAGGAAGAAAGAGATAATGCAGGAAAAATATCTCCAGAACAGCTGCTACTCAGAGCTGAGAGCTTAACTTCCAACCTTAAAGAGGAATCTGAACAAGAAGAGTACATATTTGAGCACAAAAGCTTCAAAAATAAGATGAAAATAGACTAGGAGCTCAATTTGCAATATCCTTGAGACCTAGGGACTGAATACCACATACATTATTTTATCTTGTGCTTCCTTGAATTTTGGTGTTGCAATTGTTTTATTTTGGTGTGTTTGCTTTTGCCAAGCATAAAATACTCTGAGAAATGAGAGGGTGCCAACAGGCTGGAGGATAGCAGTACTAGTCCTGCGTTCTTGCTTCAAAAGGGGGCAGGGGTGGAGACAAGCCATAGGGAAATAGTGAGCAGCACAACTAATTCCAGAAGCCCCAGGGTCAGCTGAGGGGCCAAGGGGACTGGTCCAGCCTGCAAGACACCTAGAGCTTTACCTAGTGAATATTATACTCAACCAGTCTAGGTCTCTGGGGATTGCATAGGTCAAGCCCATGTCTCTAAATAAGGCACAAAAACAAACTGTGAGTGAGCATGCCCTGCCTTTACCTGTATTTTCTGCTAGGCAAAACAAACAAAACAAAACAATTGCTACACCACAAAAAATGTATCTGAGTAATTAGTTCCTAGGTCTCAAGGATGTTGCAAATTGAGCTCCTATCCTATCTATATCTTTTTGAAATTTTTGTACCCTAATTGGTATTCACCTTGTTCCTTCTCCCTCCATTGAGTGCATACACTGCTTTGAGAAAAACAGCAGCATTTAGTACGAGAAACTTGGCAGTCCCACAGTATTGACAATGTGCTGAGAGTCAGCTGATGTTTGACTTCACCAGGACTAGACCTATTTGAGTTTCCAGCCCCTCTGAACTTTAATAATGAGCATATATCACTGAGGCCTCTGATAATGGAAACCTTTTCTCTGCTATGTTCTCCAGCTGTCATTTGAACTTACTGGTTAAATTTTAGCAGACGATAGTGAGACCATCAAGTCAATAGTAACTCTTTTAATGATTCCAGTGAGGTCTCTGGATTTACTTGATGTCAAGAGTCCAGTCTTGGCAGAGAAGAAAGTGAAGGAATGACAATTAGGGGAGCAAGACATGTAATCAGAAAAAATTCTCCTTTTTGGAAGACCAGGGTATCTATAGGCGAGTGCCGTCCTCCTAAATACATAATTAAAGTCATAAGTTAAATCTGTGAGCCTCAATTACTTCACTATGGTAGTCTTTCCTCAACTGAGTGGACTACAGTCAAAGACTCAGTGGATGCCTGAAACCTAATTACCAACCTTACATATACTATATCTTTTTCCTCTGCATACATACCTATGATAAAGTTTAATTTCCAAATCAGGCACACTAGGAGACTAACAACAACAACCAATAATAAAATAGAACAATTAAAATAATATACTGTGATACAAGCTATGTGAATGGTTTTGGGGCCATTATGAGGGTTACTTGAACACAAGCACTGTGATATTATGACAGTTGTTCTGATAACATAGTCAGCTAAGCAACTGGCTGCTGAGGACCTCACACAGCATGGATGAGATGGACAAGGGGATGAGTCACATCCCTGGTGAAAGAGTGGAAAGGTGCCGGATTTCATCATGGTATTTACAACAGCACTCAGTTTAAAACTTATGAATTGTTTATTTCTCGAATTGCCTGTTTAACATTTTCAGACTGAGGTTGGCTGCAAGCAACTAAAACTGTGAAAAATGAAGAAACCACAGGTAAGTGAGGGGATGTGGGGTGTTGCTACTGTACCTTTGTTGATTGTGCACCCAAGGATTTGAAGCCTGGAGCAGAGTCTTGGATGGACAAGAAATAAGAAACACAGAGACATTGAAAATAGCAGAACAATGGGAAGTTTTGAGCACAAGAAATATTTTAAGGAAAAAGGACACAACATGGATTTTCTGTGATCACAGGGTATGAACTCCACAGTAACCAAATTGGGAAGAGCTGAGTGAAGCCCTGGTCAAGAAGGGTTCTACTCCCTCACCATCATTGTCAATCCCAAGCTTTCACCTGCTGTTACAAAAACAGGCAGGAGAGGTATTTGAGGTATTTAATAAAGAAAATGGTGAGGTCTAACCAATTAGAATGGATGTGGGTGAGAGTGTTGGAACAGGAGCTAGAGATCCCAGGAATGGGGCCCCAGCAGCTAGGGCATCAGAGCAGCAATCAAACAGAGCCACTTCAGTAGTTTACATATTGGTACCTTTGCACCATAGGAGCCAGCTGAATATCTGACCTGTCAATGGGCCCTGCTTTTATTCTACTTGTTTCCTCTCCTTGAAACCCATATGAAAAGTTCTTTATGCAGCAGCCTAAGCATCTGATTCCATATTACCCCAGAGTGGTTCTGTTACTTAACTGTCTCCCTCACTATTGTGAAAACCTTGAAAAAAAGTGTCTTTTCCACCGTGTTTCCAGCATCTAACACCTTTACCTCTAACTTAGGGACGAGTGCTGGAATCCTGGAAGAGGTGATATATGAGAGATGCTTACATGAGATAAAATTCAGAGAGGCAGAGAAGAGGAGAACTGGCTTTGCAACCTCAGCAATGGAATTAAAAAAAAAAAAGGCAGGAAATTGAGCAGTACAGGGCTGTGGTGGAAGGAGGCGAAAGTAAAGTCACACAGAAGTCATATGGAAGTAGCAAGGATGAAGACTGAAAAGGTATTCTGACACCGAACTGAAAAGTGATATCAGTGACCAGCTGAGGAAATCAAACTGCGTGACATAGACATGTAGACAGGTGAAAAATCAGAGCACAGGTGAATTTTCTGCTGGTGTGTAATGTATGGAGCTGGCAACAGCCTAAGATTCGGGGCCAGGAAAGGGTTGTTTCAATTGTCTAGGCAGGAGGCAATGTCATAACTTAACCTCAGCAGGTAATGGCAATGGGAATGGAGAGGACAGTTTAGATGTGAAAGGCATTGTGGAGTATAGTTCACAGCCCTCAGTAACTAATCAGAAGCACAAACCATGAAGGGTGAGAATCAAAGAGGATGGCAAAGCTGTGAGCCTTGATTCCAGGGAGAATGCTGCTCCCTTAACAGCATGAGTTATTTAGAGAAGGTCCATCTGGGGATCTGGTTGGAAGAGGCAAAGAAGGGTTAAACTAAAAACATTTGAATCCTATGGACTGGGCAGAAAACCAAAGGATAGGTTGCAAAGAACAGTCACAAATGTGGGATCAAAGCTTAGGGGAGACACCAGAGATGGAGAGTGAGGATAAACTCAAACAGACTTTAATTTTACTGAACACAAAAAGATAAAGCTTCTGTAGGTGGATTGGGGTCCCGGCTGTGGTACCTACTTCCTTATTTGCTGAGCCAGCAGACACACGGTGGCTCCTGAGCAACCTAACTGGGCTGCTGTTGTGCCAAGCGGATGTCCTAGAGGCCAGGCAAGAGAAGAGGCAGCTTTTACCCAGAGCTTTCTCAACTTCCGGAGAATTATACTTTTCAAATCTTTTTAACAGTGTTATTTACAAATCAGTAAATACAGAGATTATATTTTATAGAACAAAAACTTATACATTAGTAAAATACATTAACCATGGCTAGGAAATGCTGGATTGTTCAGAGAAGTTTTAGTGTAACCGAAGAAAACCACTGTCTCTAAGAATCAAATTGCCTGTTTACTCTAGGTACACAAGACAATATTGATCTAAAACTGACCTTGTCATTGTTATTAATAATCATAACACAAACTTCAACTCATCATGTAGAATGTTCCTGTAGTCTGCTATTATTGAGTTTACTTGTTAGTAACTCTATCTTTGCTGATTATCAACAAACTATTTCCTTTTTTGGAAAGGGATTTTTTTTTAAAGATTTTATTTATTTATTTTTAGAAAGGGGAGGGAGGGAGAAAGAGAGAGAGAGAAACATCAATGTGTGGTTGCTGGGGGTCGTGGCCTGCAACCCAGGCATGTGCCCTGACTGGGAATCGAACCTGCCATGCTTTGGTTCGCAGCCCACACTCAATCCACTGAGCTACGCCAGCCAGGGCTGGAAAGGGATTTTTAATTTTTTACTTTTTAAAACAATTTATTCCAGGCTACCTCTATACTGGACACTTCAAAAACCTAAGAATTTCAACAGCCACGTGCCCACATTAACAATAATTTTAACATTTTTACCTTGGGTAAGAGCACACTTTCACAATTAAGCATTTCATTTCACCAAAACAATTATACCACATACACTTGGATAACTTTCTCCTCTCCTGAATTTACTTCTATTTCAATTAAAAAACTAAAATTAAGCAAAATGATCAAGTGTTTATGCTCTGGAGTCAGACTTCCTGAGTTTGGATCCTGGGGCTCTGTAAGATCTTCCTGCCACTGCCGTAACCAGTGATCATAAATGGGGTGGTTCCAAACAGCAGAGATGACCTTTGGTGTCAGCAGGGCCATGCTCCTTCTGAAAGCTCTAGGGAAGAATCCTTTCTTACCACTTTCATCCTCTGGTGCCCAGACATTTCTGGGCTTGTGGCAGCAGCACTGCAATCTTTACCTCTGTCTTCACATGGTCATCTCTGATATGCCTGTGTGTGCATTCTGTCTCTCATTAAAATATTTAACATTGAATCTAGGGCCCGCTAAGGTCCTCAGCTTAATTACATCTGCAAAGGCCCTTTTCCAGGTAAGGTTATTTACACATGTACCAAGAGTTAGGACCTGGACATATGGTTTGAAGGGCAAAATTCAGCCCCATCACTAGCTATGTGGCCTTTGCCAACTTACTTTACATCTCTGTTATTTTCTCACATAAAATGGATATGGTAATAGCACTCAATAATTATATAAATAAATAATGTGTGCAAATTACTTAGCACCACACTTGAAACATAAATATTGACTACTATTATTTGTTGGATAATGGAAGAAATGCACAAACAAAACAAGATCATGTTATGATACTGCTCTTTACCACGAACTATGGTTCACATTTCTGTAATATATGTTTTCTGTTTTAAGTTTTATACAATATTTCTTTCATTTCAGCTTCACTGAATCTTTGTGAAATAAAAGGAGATTTTATGTATCATATTACACTGGCAAATGAATTAACTGAGACATGATATGGTTAAGAAAATTCACAGAAAATAGAAAAGCTGGAACTTGTTCTGTCAATATACCCAGGCAAGTTATTTTATCTTTTTATGACAAGCCATTCTTCCATATCCATCATTTTATCTAGATATAAGGGAGAGATTGTAATAGAGATCTTGATTTGAAATATACCTATAGCAATTAGTATAGGAGAGAGATTAAAAAGCAAGATGAATTAGAAAAAATATATATATTTATGAAGTTATTGAAGGTAGGCTTTATTTGAAATGTCCTTTTCTCCAAGTTTCATATTTAATACTTCAGAATGTTTGATACAAAATAGGCTACCAGGCAACTTATTCAGGTAAATCCCCTCAAATTTGTTACTCCAGCCCCTTGGAATTGTGGTGGGTTAGAACCCCAAGCAGATGTCCACAGGGAGCTGTTATTCACTTTGTCCCCTTGCTAACCTTGCTCAGTGGCAATTAACAGAGGTTCCAGCCCAACATCTAACACTGCAGGAAGCATGGCGACAGAACCAGGTAAGAAACAGACAATAAAAGAGCAGTAGGAAGAAACCTGGAATTGAATCATTTACCAACTCTGGTGAGGGCAATCTCACTCTTTTTGTTCAAAAGGTTTCCCTTGCTGGGGAAAAAATTACATCTATTGAAAGGAAAGCACATGAAGGAGGAATCCCCATGTTTTCATCTAGATCACTCAGCCTCTG
This sequence comes from Phyllostomus discolor, assembly GCF_004126475.2. Classification (NCBI taxonomy): domain Eukaryota; kingdom Metazoa; phylum Chordata; class Mammalia; order Chiroptera; family Phyllostomidae; genus Phyllostomus; species Phyllostomus discolor. The sequence continues at coordinate 45,199,918 of NC_040913.2, read as the reverse complement.
ATTCTAAAATTCCCCTGTGAGCTATTGCCAGAAGGCAGAGTTGCTTCATAAAAAAGAAAGAACAGAAGAAAAAGGCTAAGGAGGGAGTGAGATGATTAGGTGGAGACACAGTGTCATAAATTTTATCCTCAAAATATGGAGTGTGAATAATTACATAAGGCAATGAAATATAAATAAATATGGGTACTACCATGTCCTTCAGAAATTGGACTCACAATGTTTAATGTTATTTTAGTAATCCTGTGCTTTCTTCTAAAATGTATTTCCAACTTGCTCTAGAAAGTTTCAAGGCACACATACAATGAACTCATTCAGAAAAGTTCTTTAAACAATTGATAATAACAGTAAAATGGAAACAGGCTGCGTCTAACTCTAAACCATATTAAGATAGTTCTTTGCCTTTCTATGGCATTACCCCGAAGTAACTGACTTCTGGGTAAGAATTAAATCCCACAACTGGAATGGGGGGAAAATTTCAGAAAGTGCAATTAAATCCTATAATAAAGTACTGTTTTTATTCACAGATTGGATTACACCTGGGTCAGATTATGCCCAGGTGTCCATGAGAATGTAGAATGCATCTTTGACCCGATAACCCTGAACACTTAGAGCACAAGGTTATCCTTTGTCTGGGAGTCCTGATTAAATGACTGATGAAGGAACATTTTGCTTTTGTTTTCCTCATTTTATCCCATGCTGCCTCTCAGCTCCTAGTCCCAGATGACATCCATCTAATCCTACATTTAAAGCATTTATTACATCATTTGACATAATGATACCATAATTAATTTCCAAAACTCAACTGCTTCTCATTTCTCCAATCAGTCTTCAATGAACCAACTGAACTAAGTGTTGAAAGACTTGTCTTTCTTCCTGCCTTTAGTACTAGATTTTATTTAGTTAGGTTATGTTTCTGGAAACTGCATTTTTTAAAAAGATGTACTTCAACTCTAACTGGAATGTGAAGTCTGCAGGGCATATGTCTTCTAGGAGCTGGACTGGGAGTCTAAAGCAGGAAATAGCCAAGTATCCATCAGATGGTGATGTCAGTGCACTGTTACCCCTGTTCTCTATGACATTTGAACAGGAACCTTTAAGTGGCATACAGTCCATTTGGGCAACTCTGTGCCCTTTTTTAGCCAGCTTTGAGGCCTTCATGTCTCATTTCCTCTCTGCCAAGTTAGAGCTCACCCCCCACATCGTGGACAGTTCGACTTTGTAAACATCATCCACCGTGTGCAGAGCACGTTTCTCAGGAGCATACCCAAATCAAAGACCTTTCTTGCCCACCTGGAACAGACACAAAGTCTGAAAAGACATGACACCATGCACATAAGAAACAGAGGTTACACATAGAACTTATGGTTTCAAACAAGCTCTGGCTGAGCCAACCAAAGTGAAGTTCAGATTTAGAAAAGCATTTTATGAAAGGCTTCGAGGGGGCTGGAAGTTTAAAGACACGTTTTAAATGTTAAAATTTAGCAGAATGAAAAGGCAGTTTCAGTGAGAAAAGGGTATGCTAGGAGCAGAAACAAACCTCAGAATGACACAGCACAAGAAGATGAGATGCTGAGTACAGAACAATTTGGAAGTGATGAAAGCCCAAAACAGATAGACTTTCCCACGGCCTCTCTAGAGAGTTGAAAGGAAATATATCCTTGAAAGAATAATTGCTCATCGGTTACATTTAATGAAGCATATTATAGATGACTCTCCTGACTCAAATGATAAAACAACAGATAGTATGTCCTCATTGCCATTGCTAACTTCTGAAGAACAACAAGTCACTAATTGTAATATCATTCATCTATCTTACAGGAACCACAGAAGTGATTTTGTGTCCATGGAAGTTTGTAAGTAAGAAAGGAGCTACTACAGGAATCAATTCCTGAAGGCTCCTATTCCTGGGAGGCAGTGGGTATAAAGGGGCTAAATGGTAATGGAAAAAATACAATAAAGATTAAATTTTTTTTAAACAAAGCAGGTCAGAAAAGACCCACACTATAGCTTCCAAAGGTTAGACATCAGAGGGACACTGCATGTTATTACAAAGCTGAGATTTGTATTTCTGGGAATGAGACCTCCACTCCACCCTGGCGTGGCTAACTCTACAGCCAGAGCACATATCCACTTTTCAGGGTGAGCCTGCAGAATTTTCCAAATGCACAGTGTCAACCCTTCTTTATCATTCGTTATGTAAAGAAACCTCTTCCATAAACCATATCACCAGGTGCTGAGTGGAACTGAGAATTTTTTCTCATTTGATCTCTGTCTACTTCCTCACTAATCCTGCTGTTAAGGAGTTAGTGAAACAGAGAGCCCTGGGATCCCCAGAAGACTCTTTTTTAAGGATTCTGGTCCACTGACCTTACCTCTAACCCTCATCATTATCAGTGGCCCAGGGAGCTCAGGGGCTTTGCCTCAAATCCCCTTGCTTGTGCTCTAGGGTATAAAAAAAAATGCCTGCTGGTTTTCATCTATCAGCAAAGTATTTACTCCTTGCTCATCTTCACCAGACAAAAAGCAGCAGAGCAGAGGCATAATAAACAGGTTAATTCACTTTTCATCTACTGCCTCATTGATTCAATAAATACTATTTAGTCCTTACTCTGCACAGGATAGCATGCTAGGTTTTATTGCAGCTGAGGAGGGGAGGCAGGGGTCTCTAGGAGTGTAGGCTGGAAGGGCACTCCCAGACTAGCCCTGTGATACTACCCAACTCCTTTGCTTTCCAGTCTGGTTTGGGAGTTCATTGGTTCAAGCATGTGTAGAAAATGGGAGGGCCCAGTGTCCTCAGGGCCAAAACTAAAGGAGGAAGGGACTGAGAGAGGACTTTAGAGAAGTGTTATAAGTCACTTATATAATTTCCCAAACAAGCATCTTCCTCTCCTAACTTCAGACACAGCTTACTCCAAAGATGGACTTCAAGCCAAAACACTGTAAGCCAAGACCTCACTGGGCATGCCCACTTCCCCCAACTGCACCTCTGCAGACACTTTGCCTATTCAGACATTAGCTGAAACTAATGAATAAATGGATGAAGGAGGTAAGAATATTGGTCCTTTAGTATAGAGTGATGAATAAGCAAAACAGAGAGAAATTGAGAAGTAGAAAAGGAATATGTTCATTTGTTCTTGCCTTTGTTTTTTCAAAAAGAGGGAGGATGCCCTATCTTTTCATTTTCTAAGAAAGAAAATTAAAGCTGAGTGGATAGGTAATGTGCCTTCTAAAGATGGTGCTAAATCAGTAAAGAACCCAGATCTCCTCCTTCAAAGTTTGTGTGTGTGTGTGTGTGTGTGTGTGTGCGCGCACATATGTGAATTCCTTATTATCACCTTGAGAAAAGATTTTCTTTCCCTTCTAAACGCCTGAGTAAGGTAAGTTTAAGCTCTGATTTCTACATAGCATCTGGTATTAAGTGAGAATGGCCACTGGCGTTTGGAGACCAGAAAGCAAGGAAAACTTCAAGGGTTTCCTTAAGAGAAGAAACATACACTTACCTGTATGAAAAACAAAAACCACCAAATGTCTGCTCCTCTCTCTCCAGTCTCCCTCACATACACAGCTGCCCAATACTGGCAATGTTAGTATATCTTTTGAGGAGACAGAAATGAGTAAATCTATCAGAATTCATCTTTAGGGGAACACAAGTGGTTATATAATATGCTTTGCAAGTCAGAAAAATTCCTAGAAAAAAAAATAATTGATTGGCAATGCAAATAAATTGTTGCCACTCTCTGCCTTTTTTTTTCTTTGCACAGAGAGTAATTAAGATGACACCAAGAATGATGGCCTTGACTGTTCACAGAAATCAGACCTAACAAGACAAACAGGTAAAACCAGCATTACTTTTCCCACTGTCTTCCTTCACTTCCCCCAGCAGCTGTCTCCACTGGGAGATGCCCAGCTTTTTGTTGAGTCAGCCTGGCCTGTCTTTCACTTGAAGGCAGGCTTTGGAAAGGCAGAGTTGACAGACTTTTGAGATGCATTCCTATCTATTAGCCTGACAGGCTGTACAAGGCTAGACTTCAGTACTTGTAACAGCACTTCCCCAGGGCCTCGGCACACCAGCCAGGCTAGTATCAGAGAAGAGAACATATGGCAATTTGCATCCTTATGCACTCACAGGAGTAAATAGGGAATGCTCTAGGCCTCCTGTTGTAACCTGGAGGATGCTAACCTTAGCTCAGCACATGTTTGTGGTTGTGCTCATGAAGTCAGCTTAGAAAAACGCATTTTACATATTTCTTTTTTTCTTATTCCCTTAGCCAAAAAAGAATGTGATTAATCTCTTTAGAATAAAGTGTCTATGGCACTTGGTACACTTTTCCTTTTCAATCAACAGCACACAAATAAAGTCTATTCTTTGGGTTCAGACTTTTAGCACAAGCTGAATAAATGACAAGCACATAAAAGTGGTCAGGGTAAATGTTAAGAGAAATAAAACTTTTTCTCTAGTTTGACCTCAGTGAATAGGAAGAAACACTGCAAAGTGGGTTAGTATGCCAGTTGCTATCTGTCAGACCCTGTGGAATTGAAACTTCTCCCCATCTTCCACCCCCAGATTTCAGATTTTCATTCCCACAAAAATCTTCGATCTACACTGTTTGGGAGAGGGAAGAAAAATATTAAGGTGCAATTTAAATTTCAATGTTTTCCTGAAAGGATTGACATATGGTAAACTTGTTTTCATGGAAGGGGACTTCAAACTTATTTTTATCCCAGATCCATGCAAGATAAAAAAAATGAAAAAAAAAACTAATCCCCAGTGTTAATGGCCAGAAGAAAACTTTTGCCATTTATTAAAGAGACCATTACAAGAAAATGCCATTTTCCCTACTTGATTGTTAACCAATAGAAGCAAAGTCCACTACTTGACCCCTAGGTGCCCTGTTACTTTTAACTGAAAAGATTCCTGGTAGTTTTTGGTGGTTTTTTTAAGGAAGGTGAACACATCCACTACCATTTCTCTGATAAAAATTGATGTTGAGCATGCCCCAACCTTCCTTGCCACTGTCTTTTTTATCTTGTCCCTACTTGAAATAAGAAAACGTTTGACTGCAATTGTAGGTATTTTTGGTTCACCTTCAGTTTCAACTCAGCCAGGGCCCTGGAATCCAATGAACACAAGGACATTGGGATTTATGTTATTTCTTCCCTGTTTACCATCCTCTTCTTTAGGTTTGAAGGAGGATTTATTGTTCATCAAGGCTTCCTTGTGTCCTCTGCTATGTGCTAGCCCCATAGAAAAGTATGATTTAAATTTTATATGGTCCTTTCTTTCTCTTTCTTCCTTCCTTCCTTCCTTCCTTCCTTCCTTCCTTCCTTCCTTCCTTCCTTTCTTCTTTCTTTCTTTCTTTCTTTCTTTCTTTCTTTCTTTCTTTCTTTCTTTCTTTCTTTCTTTCTTTCTTTCTTTCTTCTTTCTTTCTTTTTTGTTTTACCATGGGGAGCAGAGGGCTTTCTTATTCTTGCAAATCATAGCTGGAAACACAACCTTTACCATATATAGTTTTTTTTTATTTTTTATTTTTTTATTTTAATGTTGTCCAAGTACAGTTTTCTGCCCTTTACCCCCATCCCAGCCCAGCCCCCCAGCCCTCCCCTCCTTCCTCCCATCTCCACCCCACCTTGTTATTGTCCATGTGTCTTTTATACTGGTTCCTTCAAACCCTTCCCTGCTTCCCCTAAAATTCCATATATAGTTTTTAAATTAATTGACAACAATTAAAAATTATAAAAACCCAAAGAAATATACATATATCTAGCTTCCCTTGAAAGTAGGTTCTTTTGAATGCACTAGACCTGCATTCCTATATACAGTGATTAGCCACAATGAAGCAGAGGCTGCCCCTTTACTCAAGGTGGACACCCTTCACCCCAGTTCTCTCCACTCCCATCATCCAGTTGAGGTCACATTACCTATGATTTCTAGTCTTTTGGATATTGATCATGAGATCTTCTCATCAGAGCTGGAGGAAAGTCCTATAGCAGGTTTTTTAACCAATTTCTGATTCTTTTAAACCTATGGGTAATAAAAATTAGGTCAAAAGTATCTTGAGTGACTGATAATCTTTTCTGGTTCAAGTCTTTGATCACATTTGACAGCTAATTTATCTCCCTGACAACTACAAGTGGGTATCTTTTAATCTGCAGTAGAATTTCCATGCCTGGAAAAGATGTAGAAACTCAGAGTCTAGAGAGTTACCCTTAAGTTTCCATGCTCAGAGCTGTTAGCCTTGAAGTGTTGTCTGATAATGGACAGGTAACAATTAAGCCTATTTCACATTATCTTTGACCTCTCTTCCAACAAGGCATCAGTATTTTTCTTAGAATCTTCTCAAACTTAGTTTGAAAGTCACTATTATAGGAGCTTCTTGCCACACAATTCCTTACTCCTAGGACTTCTAGTCAGTATTAATTTCAAGCCCAAAGTCCCAGACTATTTTTCTATATGTATATTCTTCTCATCACCTGAACTTGGGATCTTCCCAAACTATGCTCAAATTTAGTTAGTACATTTAGATGAATTCTCAAAATATTGGTAACCCTCATATTGGGAGTTCACCAGCAAAGAGCAATCAAGACAAAAATTTTTAAACTCATAATTAGGACTTAAATGATATGCTTTAATCAGCACTAAAATGTATTCCCGTAACTAAACTATTATTTTATATGACTATTCTTCAACCAATCATGAGCTTCTTGGGGACAGAGACTTCATCTAATTCATCATGTGACCTCAGCACCTTGCCCACTGCCAGGCCTATAGTGGAAGTTGAATAAATACATGTTGAATGAATAGGTTGTGAGAAGCAGTCTTTTCTGAATTATGCTGGAAGCAAGATCAGAAAAAGATGAAGAACTCAAAAGCACACACTATTGCCGATTTCTGAAGGTAATGGGTTAAAAGATTTCAAAAGCATATGTGTATTATAAGGGACCCAGAATGTCCTAGAATTTATTAAGATTTAGGCCCTTGTGAATGTGTGTGGGGGGTTGGGAGTGAGGAAACTCTGCAGAAAGAACCTTCTCTTTCTTTATTAACTATAAAATCTACAGCTGTCCCAGAAGTCACCCTATTTTGGTGAAACTCCCTGCTATATAGGGTTTACTTGGTGAGCATTTATAGGTCATCCCATATTATTAGGGCAACAGAATAGTGGGGAGAGTGATACTGAGTCAATAAGCCCATTAGTCTTAGGAATTGCCCTAAGAGATGAAAATCTAGGTGGCTTACATAGCAGAAGCTGTGGGAAATAGACAAATGGGTGAGTTTAGTGTGTTTTTTAGCACTATCCATTCTCTCTTCTTTTTATGGTTTTGTCTTCTAGTGATTTTTGTATTTAAGCATAATTGACATATATTAATTTGTGGTGTACAAGAAAGTGTTTCCACTTTTTTTTGTCCATTACAAAATGATAACCACAGTAAGTTTAGTTACTCTGTTTTACCTTTCTTGGTGATATTTTACAATATGTAATTTTTGTTTGAATTAAAGCCACATTTAATCACAATGGCACATTGTTGAAGTAGCTTCTTTTCTTTCTACTCCTAAATTCTAAATACCTTGGCAAGGTTGGTACATTCTTTATCAATGTTACCCATAGACTGTTTCACTAGAGAGTCTGATATTTTTAAAGTAATGCTTGAGATGACAAATTATCTTAGAATAATTTTTCTTATCTATTTTCATGTAAACTTGATCTTATTTAACTATAAATCAGGAAAAATGGGAAAAGAGATATTTAGGAAAAACTTATCTTTAAAATTCTCACATTAAATCAGATCATAAATGGGGAGAAAACTTAGCTTACAGAAGAACGTGAACAAGTTACTGGATATCTTGTTGCCTCAGTTGTATCATCTGTCAAAAAGTAAAATGAGACTCAATTACCAATTTGTCATTTTGGAATTAATACTAAAAAATGAAATTTCTTACCAGTCTAAAATACTTTTAAGTAAACTTTTGATTGAAGTTTAACATCTATAAAGAAAATTGCATAACATGATTATCTTGCTTAGAGAATTATTAGAAAAAGAACTCAACCATTTAAGTACCACCCTGATGAAGTCAAGCATTACCAGCACCCCAAGTCTTCTTCATGGTACATCCAGTCACTGCCATCTTCCCCAAACACAAACATCATCCTTACTTCTAACATCACAAATGAGTTCACTTTCAAACATTATAAAAATGAAACCATACCATATGTGTTTTTATTCCTGTAAGCCATCTGTTGCTCTACAATTCGGTGGTAATGAAAATTCAGATTAATTAATATGGAAGGCCAAAGCCTATGTGCCTATACTTCTGTGTAATTCAAGATTATTAAGGGAGGAAAGAGTGACTGTTTTGAGTGGAGAGATATTTAATACAGAAAATTAGAAAGAATACAAAAGCTTAGGGAACAAAGGTCCACTGTAGGAGACCTGGAGATACAGTGGTCACAGGAAAGCCATCATGGTAGCCTTGGCTGCCGTCTAAAGGACCCCAGTAGCCAAAGGAAGCCATCAGTGATGATCTCACATTCTCCCACCCTCAGGGCTGTCACTAGAGGAAAATTCTTTCTCCTCTTCCACCTTCCAAATCTCACATAAGTTTCTTTTATCAGCAGATTCGACCTAAAATTCTGCTGGAAAGAGATTCAGGAAAATGTCATTCTAATTTCTCCCCTATGACACAGGAGAAAATACAGAAAGGCACAAGGCTAATGCTAGCTAAAACCAGATCATTTGGCAGAAATTTAGACACTTTCAAACTAGCTAATGGGGGAGAATTGACCTGTCTACATTTCTGATCTGCTAGTTGCTTGTAAGTCTTCAGATTCATTTCCAACACAAATCCTGTAGTGCCCTCCTTAGGGATCCTGGAAAGTCTGTTTCTATTTTATTTTTTTTAAGACAAGTGAATTAGAAGGCTCTCTTCTCTTATTTTGCAGACTGCACAAAGCAGCCTTTGAAGGAAAGCAGGCCTGTATATATTCACTGGTGGGTCTTCCAAATTAGATCAATATGAAGCACATCATACTGAATATGGCCGCTTCTCACTCACCATGTCTTTCACATGTTGAGACCATCTCTCAGGGAAGACATACTTGAGAATAATTACTATTCACTATCGTTTGCTAACAGAAAGTATTTTCTCCTCTCACCCAGGTTTCCAATCATAGGGGACACCCTGTCCTTAGAATTACCAGAGAGGAAGGAGTTTTATTCGTTTGTTTTTCTATGCATCTAAATATCCTGACAATCTAATCTCCAGAGGATCCTAGTCACCAGGAAATACAAGACATTCTCCAATTGTGAGGTCCTCAACCCACTTTTCTGTGCTCTTCTAGTTCAAAATGAGAACATAAAAGACAAAACTGAAGAAATTAGATTTGAATCTTTATTATTACAAACAGATACCTGGACCCACTCCCTCCTTATTGTTGATCAGAAATTCTGGGATAAGTGACTAGAGCAATAAATCTCACCTAAGAATAAGATCAAAGTCAATTTCCTGTTTTCCTCAGAGAAAAAAGAAAGTGGAAGGAGATAGTTTTTTCCTGGTGACAGTTTATTTTATCCCAGACACTTTCTCCATTTGTAATTTAGTCTCACTTGTGTATTCAGAAGCAGTGCCAGTTCAGATGGGTTTCTTGGGTGGGGACTAACAAAGTTAAACACAGATGTTCTGGTGCATGAAGCCCTTAAGAGTCCAGCAGGATTGATATGGTAAAATAAACTCAGGGAGGGCTGTCTGGACCCACCTTCTCAGGAGACAAAGTGAGCATAAATAAGCATAGAATTAACAGGCCTCCTGTGCCAAAGTCAGAGGCAACCTGGGGACATGGATTTACAGAGGAAAATACTCTCTATAGTACATTTGCTATGAGAAAGTACAATATTAGATGTTCTGGCTTTTAATATCAGGGTATCACAAGGAAAAGTGGTCCAGATTGGCACTGACCCCATCAGCACTTTTTATAATAAATGCTTCATTTACTGGAAATGTGGCTATCAGGTTGCAAAACATAAAAATAACACTCAAATCCAAGTTCAAACCACAGGGTGTATAATTCCCTTTTACTAACTAAACAATTCAGTGTGAATTATTTAGATGCAGGGGGTAATTGTTTTCCCAGGTTATGCTTCAATCTTTCCAATTTACAAAGTCTGCGACACGCACCATCTCACCACCATAGTGTGTCTGCCCCATTACCCAGACAAGTTGAACTGGAAATAGTTTTATTTGCCAGTTTTAAGTATCTTCCTCTCCTCTCAGGGTAACATTAGTTTTTGTGTGGCTTAACAGATGTTATCATCATTTGCCCCTTCCATGGATAAGACACCTCTAGAGAGGCCAACAGAGTAGAACTAGATCACTCTAATACATTAGGTGAGAGTGCCTCATCCTCTTTATCTTTCAGATTCTTTGTATGTCTGTTCTAGATATGTTGTCAAAGTTGTGGTAATCCTCACCAACTAGTAAGAAATGATAAGAATGAGATTGTGTTGTTGTGGGGCTTTTATATTCTGTGTGGTGGGAATATAAATTAGCATGACTTTTTGTTGGCATTGTATAATAAAATTTAAAATGTACATTCCATTTTATACACAAAATTTTATATCTAATAAATATTCTATTCCAATGATATAGTCATATAGTCAATGATATAGTTATATGTATCTTTACATATAAATATGTAAAGATATACAAAGTTGTTCATCACAATGAGAAACAACCTATATCCACCAATATGGACTAGTTAAAAAAATATGGTATACTCGTGTAAGAGAATCTATACATCTGCTATAAAGAACCCTAGAAATTTATATTTGTTGGCTTCAGTAGAAGGTCCATGGTAGTTTTTAAAGAAAAGGAATTACAAAGCAGCATAGTTGATGCTGTTGTATAATCTCATTTATGTATAAATTCAACAAATCCCAAATCCTGCTATGATCTGGTCTCAGCATTCACAGAAACAGTCCAGCTACCAAAAGACATTACAAAGTAATTACAGCCTTTGTTCTCAACTTTCAGAAAACATTAGGGAACATATCATTCCCAACCCACAGCACCACATCTTAAAATATCCTCTGTACCCCACCTTCTTCATCTTGTTCTCTAACTCTCACACTGGAGTAGCTAGAAGGCTCTGTTTCCCCACAGCCTGTTCCGGTCTCAATCATAATTCACCCCAAAATTCGTCTATCAGTTTTCTTACTGTCTCTTTTCCCTCCTTTTGTCATCTTTTCAGTGGTTTCCATAATCTGAATAATAAGGTAGGGAGAGAAGAAACTGCTAAGTGCATAAACTTTCCTTCTTAGGGAGTAGGAAGAAAAGAGAGTGACTATGTATATATATACTATGCTATCTTAACCTTGTAGCAAATATAAAATTATACTAATATCTATGTATATATACATAGAAATGTCTTCAGGGATGTTGCTAAAATTCTTAATAATAATACTGTCATCTAGGAATTCCTGTGAATGTTGTTTTTAACTTTTTGTCTCTCTCTCTACCTCCTTGAATTTTGTTTATAGTCAGAATGAGAAATTCATATCAACATGTAAATATGGGAATGTCATGGTGCTCATAAGGAATAATGGATGTGCAAAACTAAATACACAATTCAAGTATAAATATATGTTTTTTTAAATATACATAGGTAGACTGTCTCTTCCTGTTTTCAACAGTAATAGGCTCCATTATTTTGGAATTGTTCTCCTTACTCCTACATGTCAGAGTTGTCAGCCTCTCAGCAGCAGTGGAACACTCCCTACTGTTGCTGAATTCATTATTTTATTGCCAATCAACCCTGTTTAATATGTGAGTCCAATGCATTGTATAAGATCTGATAAGTAACAAATTTTCATTCTTTCATTCCCTACTAATTTTCATTCTTTTGATCCATTTGCCCCGGAAGCCATCATTTTTATGGGTCTTTCTGGGAAATAGGGAGTCATCTTATGTGTGTCTGTATCCATTATAATCTCTCCACATCTATACATTCTCCTACATTTTTCTAAATAGATAGCATGTACTGTATTTATTTTTATGATTTGTTGGCCAGACAAACTTCCTTGAAAATCAAGGTGCCTGCCTGTGCAGTTCCCAACATCCTGACTCATGAGTCCTCTCTTAGCTGGGGAAATTCCGAAGACAAGAGAAGTTTGCAACACGTGGCCGTGGGGCAGTCCCACAAGTGCTACCACATGCACCAGACAACTGGAGCTCCTGGTTCTGAGAAGGGACATTGTTAGTCAGACTCTCCACCCAGAAAGGTCAAATAGCATCTTTGCTTATGACTGGAAATTCTATCCTGGGAATTCCAGAAAGCTAAATTTGTCACCTGACAATTACATTTTCTTCTCAAATTTCCTTCAGCATCATAATTAAATAACTACATCAGTTCTAGTCATAGACAACTTAAAGCAGGTCTCCTTGTGAGGAGAAAGAAATAACTGCTGATCAAAATCTCAAAGGGCCTTGAAAAACTGGAAAAGTGATCGGAAACAGGCTTTACTGGCTGCCTACAAAACAGAACATTCAGGGGAAAAAAAAGTGCCCAAAGTAGGTGGAACATGTCTGAGTTTTGACACCACAGATTCAGGAACAGACTATACCTTTCAGTGATATTATATAAATATTGAGCAACATTTTAATAAATATAGTGGCATACATTTGTTTGCTCTCTTTTTACTCCTTTTGTCTTTCAGAGTCACTTAACTAGCCCTCAGTTAAGTGGATATGGCTGAGTAAGGACTGTTTAACTACAGCTATGGAATAACAGACCTCTCTCTCTCTCTCTCTCCCCACCCTGACTACCCACCCCCCACTCCTCCATCTCTGTCTTTTTCTCCATAAAGTAACTGTGGAAATGTTGCTTAATCTTCTGGTAGGAAATAACTCAGCCTGGCCAGGAGCCTGACTTTTCTATTCCTGAAGGAAGAGCTCAGCAGAGTCACTTCCCCAGAGAAGCCTTTGCTGACATTCCTGACCGGGTGATTCTCCTTTTATATAACCTCACCTGTACTACTCCATCATTGCCTTATCACAGTGTGGCTTCGTGTTCATACTGTTACTTTTTGTTTAATACCTCAATCATCCTCCAGGCTTTAAGCAATATTAAGGCACAGACTGTGGCTCTCTCTGCTCATAGTTATATTCTTAATACTTGGCATAATTCCTGACCCACATTAGCACTCAATAAATACAGTATTTGTCAAAATACAAATGAATGAAAAAATGAATGAGTTGGAAAGATCTATTTAGGGTAGTACTAATCAAGGTCAGTGGGCAAAGAGGATAACAAAATGTCCAAAATAAAGTTACCACAAAGGTAAAAGAGATGGGATCAGTAGGCTGTTCCTGGATTTGAGTTAGAAACAGAGAAGAGGATAGTTATTTTTTATGATGTGGTCATAACCCATGCTTCTTAGGAAAGCCTGTCCTATGAACTGGCTGGGTATGTAACCAAAAAACCCAGTCTCTATCAATGATATTAAGGTAGGCCTCAGACTTATAGATTGACACTATCTCAATGGAAAAATGGACAGGAAAATATCTTCCTTCAAAGGTTTGTTTTGGTTAGGATAGGGCTCTGCCAAACTAGAGGATCTCACCAGCCCTGCTACCATGTTCTTGGACAGTGTTTACTAACTAGACTAAGCAACACTCTGGACTCAAATAAATACACAAATGGTGCTTCTCCTCCCTGACTGCTAATTCTTCTGCTAGAGGGTTCCTGGGTCACCTCACCCAAATACTCCTCACAATCAGTGGTTTGTATCCCATCAGGCTCTCACCCACCTTACATTCACACAGTGGTTTTCTTCTGAAACTGCACTAGAGGAGATTAACACCTAATGATTGTCACCAGGTAAAGATATTGAAATTCTTACAACTCACAGGGACCTGGTCAGTTAGCTAGAACTCAGTGCCACTGAGTGTCTAGACCAGCTTCAAATGACAACTTATAAACTGTATCCTAACACCCTCCACTTCCAGTCTCTGTATTTCCAGTAAGGCCAGCCTCTACTAAACTTTCTGCCCTTTATCACTGTTGGTCCATACATATGACTTGGAAGGAGACTGAATTTCCCCCTTCCCAAGACACCTGTAAGCAGGATGCCAGGACACCAAATGAGGATGACATGAGAGATGAAGGAAGGAGGGACTAAAAGTCTGCACTGTTTGACTGATTTTATAGTCATTAAAGAACCTGAGTATCACACCCTGGGAATTTCCAGTGCAAGGTATGTCTACCCAAAACTAGATTGAAGAACATTTTTGTTTTATAAATAAAGACCAAAAGAGAGTGAGTACATTAAACTAAGCCTACCTCTCACTAGTGCCATCTCTAGTTCTCAACCCTATATGTTATCTTTCCAAAAATATAGATTAAATTACTTGACCCTTCAAGATAAAAATCTCCATGTGATTCTCATTATCTACAGAATCAAATCCAAATTCTCTTCACATCCTTGTTTCATGCCTCTCCATACATCCTTGAATTTGTGTTAGTCATACCAAATTTTAAAATTTCTGTGTAGATATTTAAAGTATAAAATAATAACATACTCAAAAATCAAACAATTTAAATGGCACCAAGAAAAAATATTATGTTCTATTTTTTTAATGCTCATTTCTTTCCCTTCAGAAATAAATGGTTAACATTTTGGTGGGTAGTTCTTCAGGTATTTTTCCATAGATAAACTTGTATGTATTGAAGTTGCATTATATCATACCAAAATGGCTAATGAGCACATAAAAAATACATAGAAACATACAAAGAGAAAATAATCTCAATAGAGAAGTTTGGGCCATTATTCCTAATGAGCACATAGCCTTGAGAGATCCTGGGATGCAAGCCTCAACTCTGCTGTCCCTTAGGAGATCCAAGTTCCCAGGCTTTTGGATGATGAACATCACATGGAGCTGAGTGTGGTGCTAGTGTACACAGGTGCAGGGTGGACTGCCGTTGATTTCCACCTTGTGAATTTGTTTCAACACCAAATCCCCTCACTGGATGTGACTCCATTGTATATATAAATATATTTTGGTTATTTTACTGCTATTCAACCATGGGCATTTTTCTAATCTTTATTTATCTCATTATATTTAACCATTGTCTGATATCCCATTGTTTAGATGTACTGTGAGTCACCTAACCTCTCTCCTGTTGCCAGGTATTTTGCCCCAGGTTTTCTATAGATGATGCACCAAACATTCTCAAAAGCCATCATGCTCTTGTTTGGGAATATTGGTGGTATATATGCCTGGTAGTTAAAATACTGGAACAAAAGGTGGGGAGTTTAAAATTTTTGATGAATATTACCAAGTAGCTATATAAATTTAAACACATATGAATAGTATCCTTACTGATTTCTAAAAAAAATTTTGAAGTAATTTATTGTAGAAAAGTATGAAAAAAGCAAAAATATCCCATAGCCTCTACTAGAATTTACAACATAGAATTGAAGTATAAAAATGTAAAAATTAAAAAGTAAAAAGCCTACCTCCCCACAATTTCTTCCAAAAGTAAACACACTGTTTTCTTTAAAAATTTTTACATGCATATAGTAGCATTCTTATAAACATGCAAAAATACATATAATATATAATATATTTTTTTTTATTTTTAAAGGGATTATTATACACATGCAAATTGTGCTTTTATTTCCTTTGGAAAATATATCTTTGTGATTCTTTCCATATCAGCATATATAACTGCCTAATTCAAGTAGCTGCATACTGTTCCATTTTATTGGTATTTTTAAAATTTATTTAACTACTTCCAGCCAAGATGGAGGCATAGGTAGACACATTGTGCCTCCTTGAACAACCAAAATTAGGACAACAAAAATTTAGAAACAAAATAACAACCAGTACTGACAGAAAATTGAACTGTATGGAAGTCCGATAACCAAGGAATTAAAGTACACACATTCATCCAGACCAGTAGGAGGGGCCAAGTCAGGTGGCTGGACAGAGAGGGGTCATGGCAAAAAAAAAAGTGGTGGCTGGCAGACCCCTGCGGGCATGCAAGGCAGCAGCAGGTGGATCCAGTGAGGCAGTGGATTGTGGAGGGGCTTGACGCACAAGGTGGCTTGTGGAACCAGGCGGTCCGACATTCATGTGGACATAAACCAAGCGAGATTGGGGAGCAAGACAGACCTCCCAACCAAGGGTCCCAGCTCAGGGAAATAAAGCGTCAAAACTCCAATTGAAAACACCTGTGGGGGTTGAGGTGCCAGCAGAAACTCCCAGCCTCACAAAAGAGTTCATTGGAGAGACCCACAGGGTCCTATAACATACACAAACCCACCCACACAGGAATCAAAACCAGAAGGGCCCAGTTCACTTGGGGGAAGCTGCAGAGGTGACTGAAATCCCACAGAGAGGGGAGCAGGCACCATTGCTCCCTTTGGGACACCTGCCTTGGGCTTGTCAAGACAAAACAAATGACCCAAATGAAAGAACAGATCAAAACTCCAGAACAAATACAACTAAGTGATGAAGAGATAGCCAACCTATCAGATGCACAGTTCAAAGCACTGGTGATCAGGATGCTCACAGAATTGGTTGAATTTGGTCACAAATTAGATGAAAAAATGAAAGCTATGCTGAGATAAAGGAAAATGAACAAGGAACCAATAATGATGGTAAGGAAACTGGGACTCAAATCAATGGAGTGGACCAGAAGGAAGAAAGAAACAACCAAACAGAAAAGAATGAAGAAATAAGATTTCAAAAAGATGAGGAGAGGCTTAGGAACCTCCAGGACATCTTTAAACGTTCCAACATCCGAATTATAGGGATACCAAGAGAAGAGGAACAGCAGTAAGTGGAAAAGTTATTTGAACAAATAATAAAGGAGAACTTTCCCAATCTGGCCAAGGAAATCGACTTCCAGGAAGTCTAGGAAGCTCAGAAAGTCCCAAAGAAGTTGCACCCAAGGAGGAACACACCAAGGTACATCATAATTACATTACCCAAGATTAAAATGAGGGAGAGAATCCTAGAAGCAGCAAGAGATAAGGACACAGTAACCTACAAAGAAGTTCTCATTAGACTGTCAGCTGATTTCTCAAAAGAGACCTTACAGGCAAGAAGAGACTGGAAAGAAGTATTCCAAGTCATGAAAGGCAAGGACCTACATCCCAGATTGCTCTATCCAGCAAAGCTTTCATTTAGAATGGAAGGGCAGATAGAGTGCTTCTCAGATAAGGTCAAGTTAAAGTAGTTTATCATCACTAAGCCCCTATTATATGAAATGTTAAAGGGAATTATCTAAGAAACAGAAGATAAAAAACATGTACAGTAAAGTGACAGCAAACTCACAATTATTAACAACTGAACCTAAAACAAAAACAAAAACAATCTAAGCAGACAACTAGAACAGGAAAACAACCACAGAAATGGAGATCATGTGGAGGGTTAGCAACAGGGGAGTGAGAGGAAGAGAGAAGGAAAAGATGCAGAGAATAACTAGCATAGATGGTAGGTAGAAAATAGACAGGTGGAGGGTAAGAATAGTAGGGGAATTGTAGAAGCTAAAGAACTTATAAGTATGACCCATGGACATGAACTAAAAGGGGGCAATGTCAGTGGGAAAGGGTGTGCAGGGTGGAGGGGAGTGAAGTGGGGGAAATGGGACAACTGTAATAGTATAATCAATAAAATATATTTTTAAAATAAAATAAAATATGACTAGTCCCCCCAAAATTTATTTAACTAGTTCCTTACTGATTACATCTAAAAATTGACAGTCAATTATGTTATTACAAATGATTTTGAATACACTCATTATAAAAACACTCATACTCTAACACACTAATTCTTAAAATTGAACAGTTATCTTCATTCATACTTTATTATTAATATATAATGCAAATAGTATGCTTATTTACATGTCTTCCCCTGAAAAGTATGAGATTCTTGAAGAAAATGAGAATTTCTTACCATTAGGTAAATCCCCAAGGCCTAGTATATTATTATATAATAGTTGTTTATCAACTGTTCTGTGAATAAAGGAATGAAAAAACACTTCTAGAAAAGCTTTATTTTTTCTTAGTTATTTCTTTCTTTTTTTATTTTAATCATTGTTCAAGTACAGTTTTCTGCCTTTTACTTTCATTCCAGCCCACTCACCCATTTCTCCCCACCTGCATCCCATTACACCCCCACCTGGTTTTTGTCCATGCGTCCTTCATATTTGTTCCTGTAAACCCTTCCCATTCTCCCCTGAAATTCCCTCTTCTTTTCCCTCTGGTCACCATCAGCCTGTCCTCCATTTCAGTATTTTTTACTATACTTTGCTTGTTTCTCTGTTTTGTTGTTTAGGTTCCTGTTGAAGGTGAAATCATATGGTATTTGTCTTTCACTGCCTGGCTTATTTCACTTAGCATAATGCTTTCCAGCTCCATCCATGCTATTGCAAAGGGTAGGAGCTCCTTTCTTTCTGCTGCATAGAATTCATTTGTGTAAATGCACCATAGTTTTTTGATCCATTCATTTACTGATGGGCATCTAGGTTGCTTCCAGCACTTAGCTATTGTAAATTGTGCTGCTATGACCATTGGGGTGCAAAGGTTCTTTTAGATTGGTGTTTCAGGGCTCTTAGGATACAATCCTAGCAGTGCAATTGCTGGCTCAAAAGGCAGATCCATTTTTAGTTTTCTGAGGAAGTTCCATATTGCTTTCGATAGTGGTTGTACCAGTCTACAGTCCCACCAACAGTGCACTAGGGTCTCCTTTTCTCCACATCCTCTCCAACACTTGTTGTTTGTTGCTGTGTTTATGATGGCCATTCTGACTGGTGTGAGGTGATATCTCATTGTGGTTTTAATTTGCATCTCTCTGATAGCTAGAGATATTGAACATCTTTTCATGTGTCTCTGGATCCTCTGTATGTCCTCCTTGGAGAAGTGTCTGTTCAAGTCCTTTGTCCATTTTTTAATTGGGTTGCTTGTCTTAGAGTGGAGTCATATAAGTTCTTTATATATTTTGGAGATTAAACCCTTGTCTGAGGTATAACTGGCAAATATGTTTTCCCATACAGTTGGTTCTCTTTTTATTTTGATACTGTTTTCGTTGGCCGTACAGAAACCTTTTATTTTGATGAGGTCCCATTTGTTCATTCTTTCCTTTATGTCCTTTGCTCTAGGGGCCATGTCAGTAAAAATGTTTCTGCGTGAAATATCTGAGATTTTCCTACCTATGTTCTCCTCTAGGACTTCAATTGTGTCATGTTTTATATTAAATCTTTTATCCACCTTAAATTTCTTTTTGTGGAAGGTGTAAGTTGGTGCTCAAGTTTCATTTTTTTGCACGTAGCTGTCCAGTTCTCCCAACACCATTTGTTGAAGAGGCTATTTTTACTCCATTTTATGTTGCTGCCCCCTTTGTCAAATATTAATTGAGCATAGAGACTTGGGTTTATTTCTGGGCTCTCTGTTCTGTTCCATTGGTCCATGTACCTGTTTTTATGCCAGTACCAGGCTGTTTTGATTACAGTGGCCTTGTATAAGGTATTGTGATCCCTCCTACTTTACTCTTCTTTCTCAAAATTCTGGGTTGTTTATGATTCCATATAAATTTTTGAAGTATTTGTTCTATGTCTGTGAAATATGCCAGTGGTATTTTAATAGGTATTGCATTGAATGTGTAAATTGTTTTGGGTAGTATGGACATTTTGATGATGTTAATTCTTCCAATCCATGAACACAGTGTATGTTTCCATTTGTTTGTGACTTCCTTGATTTTTTTCTTAAGTGTTATGAAGTTTTCTGAGTACAGGTCTTTTACCTCTTTGGTTAGGTTTATTCCTAGGTTTTTTATTTTTCTTTTTGCTATATCAAATGGGTTTTTTCTTGATTTCTGCTTTTGCTGCTTCATTGATGGTGTACAGAAATGCCTTTGATTTCTGGATATTGACTTTGTATCCCACTTTTTTGACAAATTCATTTAATAGGTCAAGCAGTTTTTTGGTGGAGTGTATACAATGTACTATGTACACTATCATTTCATCTGTAAACAATGACAGTTTTGTTTCCTCCTGTCCAATTTGGATGCCTTTTATTTCCTTTTCTTGCCTGATCACTGTGGCTAAATCTTCCAATACTATATTGAATAGAAGTGGTGAAAGTGGACAACCTTGTCTTGTTTCTGATCTTAGTGGAAAAGATTTTATTTTTTGGCCATTGAGTATGATGTTGGCTGTAGGTATCTCATATATGGCCTTTATTATGTTGAGGAATGCTCCCTCTATTACCACTTTGCTGAGTGTTTTTATCATAAATGGGTGGTGTATCTTATCAAATGCTTTTTCCACATCTATTGATATGATCATGTGATTTTTGTCTTTGCTGTTGTTTATGTGATGTATTACATTTACTGCTTTGTGAATATTCTACCATCCTTGCATCCCTGGAATGAATCCCAGTTGGTCATGGTGTATGATCTTTTTAATATATTGTTGGATGTAGTTTGCCAGTATTTTGTTGAGGATTTTAGCGTCTATGTACATCAGCTATGTTGGACTGAAGTTTTCTTTCTTTGTTGTGTCTTTATCTGGTTTTGGGATTAGAATGATGTTGGCCTCATCAAAAGAGTTTGGGAGTCTTCCATCTTTTTGGATTTTTTGGAATAGTCTGTGAAGGATAGGGGTTAGCTCTTCCTTAAATGCTTTGTAGAATACTCCTGTGAAACTATCTGGCTCAGGGGTTTTGTGTTTTGGGATTTTTTTTTATTACTTCCTCAATTTCTTTTGCTGTTACTGGTCTGTTCAGGCTTTCTGCTTCTTTTTCATTGAGTTTTGGAAGATTATATTTTTCTAGAAATTTGTCCATTTCATCTAGGTTTTCAAATTTCTTGGCATACAGTTCTTTGTAGTAATTTCTTACAATCCTTTGTATTTCTGTGGTATCTGTTGTAATCTCTCCTCTTTCATTTCTGACTGTGTTTACTTGGGTCTTCTCTCTTTTTTTCTTGATGAGTCTGCTTAAAGGCTTGTTGATTTTGTTTATCCTTTCAAAGAACCAGCTCTTGGATTCATTGATGCTTAGAATTGTGCTTTTAGTGTCTATGTCATTTAATTCTGCTCTGATCTTGGTTATTTCCTTCCTTCTGCCTGCTCTGGGCTGTCTTTGTTGTTGTTCCTTGAGTTCTTGGAGATGTAAGGTTAGGTTGTTTGTTTGAAATGTTTCTATCTTTTTTAGGTATGGCTGTATCACTATGAACTTCCCTCTCAGGACTGCCTTCACTGTGTCCCATAAGTTTTGGGTTGTTGTGAGTTCATTTTCATTTGTTTCCAGAAACCTTTTGATTTCTTCCCTAATTTCATTCTTCACCCATTCATTGTTTAATATCATGCTATTTAATCTCCATGATTTTGAGTGTTTTTGTGTTTTTTTTTTTCCATTGGGGTGGGTTTCTAGTTTCAGTCTCTTGTGATTTGAGAAAATGCTTGGTATGATTTTAATTTTCTTGAACTTGTTGAGGCTTGTTTGGTGTCCTATCGTGTGGTCTATCTTTGAAAATGTTCCATGTACATTTGAAAAGAATGTGTATTTAGCTTCTTTGGGATGGAGGGCTCTGTATATCCATTAAGTCCATTTCATCTAGGGCTTTGTTCAATGCCTCAATATTTTTGTTGATATTTTCTTTAGAAGATCTGTCCATTTTTGACAGTGGGGTGTTAAAATCCCCCACTATAATTGTGTTGCTGTGAATATCTTTCTTTAAGTCCTCTAAGATTTTCTTTATGTATTTGGGTGCTTCTATGTTGGGTGTATATATATTTACAAAACTTATGCCTTCTTGGTGGATTCTTCCCTTGAGTATTATGAAGTGACCTTCTGGGTCTCTCCTTATGGCCCTTTTTTGGAAGTCTATTTTGTCTGATATGAGTATTGCTACCCAGGGTTTTTTTTCTTGTCCATTTGCTTGGAAAATTTGTTTCCAGACCTTCACTTTCAGCCTGTGTAGGTCTTTTATCCCGATGTGGGTCTCTTGTAGAAAGCATATGTGTGCTTCATGTTTTCTTATCCATTTAGCTATTCTATGTCTTTTGATTGGGGCATTTAATCCATTTACGTTTAAGGTTATTATTGATAGGTACTTATTCATTGCCATTTATGTACCTGTGTTCCTCTCTCTCTCTTTTCCTTTCTTTCCGTAAAGCAGCCCCTAGCCTGTCTTGCAGAGCTGGTTTGGTGGAGGTCTTCTTTTAGACTTCTTTTGTCTGAGAAGCTTCTTATTTGGCCTTCTCTCTTAATTGAGAGCCTTGCTGGGGAAAGTAGCCTTGGTTGTAGACCTCTGGTTCTCATTACTTGGAATATTTCTTGCCATTCTCTTCTGGTTTGGAGTGTTTCCATTGAGAAGTCAGCTGCTAGTCTTATTGGGGCTCCCCTGTATGTTACTTCCTGTTTCTACCTTGCTGCCTTTAAGATTCTCTGTTTGTCTTGAAATTTTGCCATTTTAATGTTGATGTGTCTTGAAGTGGGCCTCTTTGTGTTCTTCTTGATTGGGACTCTCTGTGTTTCCTAGATTTGTGTGAATTTTTCTCTCATCAAATTAGGGAAGTTTCCCATCATTACTTTTTCAAATAGGTTTTCTATACCGTGCTCTTCTCCTTCTGCTATCCGCATTATATGGATATTATTACATTTCATATTATCTTTCATTTCTCTTAATCCCTCTTCATTCTTTCTGACCCTCTTCTTTTTCTTGCTCTTTCTGGGTGTTTATTCTACTTTGTCCTCCAACTTGCATATCTGATCTTGTGCTTCATCGATCCTGCTTTTCATTCCTTCTACTGTGTTCTTCGGTTCAGAAGTTGTATTTCTCATTTCCTCTTGGCTCTTGTTGATATTCTATTTCCCTTTTCATGCTGACATAGTTTGCGGTGAGTTTGTTGTAGCTTTCCTGTAGTTTCTGGTAGCTCATTGTGAGCTCCTTCAGCTTCCTGATAATCATTTCTTTGAACTCAATATCTGATAGTTCAGTTGCCTCTATTTCATTTAGCATTCTCTCTGAGGCTTCCTCCTTTCCCTTCATTTGGGGATTGTTTCTTTGTCTTCTCATTGTTCGTGAGACTGCTCTTCTTAGCCTCTGTTTCTTAAATTGATCTGTTCTGGTTCCCTGGGTTTATGGTGTAAACTTCTGTGGTAGAATACCTGTGAGATTCAGTGGTGCAGTCTCTTTCATGTATCCTAGTGTTCACCAGTTTCCCCATCCTTTTTTTTTTTGTAATCAGTTGTAGGAGTAAGGCAAAATGTTTTAAGACAGCAAGAGAGTATTCTATTATATGTATAGTAGCAGCCAGTAGAGAAGAGATAGGAGATCCTTTGCTATGTATAGTGTTAATCGTGATCTTCCACCTTACTAGCCACATTTTAGAAAGGATGGAAAGAAGATAAGACTCTTATTGGGGAGGAGAGGATTGTGAGTTGGATCTAGAAAGTAGTGAGGCTGTGTGAGTGAGATTCTGAGGTAGGGTGGAAATAAAGGATAGTAAATAGGAGTAGCATGTAAGAGAATGGAGTTAACCACCACAATAATAGTGTTCAGGAAACCTTAAAGTGGGCTGACATCTGGGAGGGGTTTTTTGTAGTATTTACAATTGTAGGGAAAACGTCTTATTTAAAGTAATATAAGAGCAACAATCATATGGCAGAATCTATGAGATCTAGATAACAAGAATAGGGAGTATAGAACCTTGAGTAGTGTAGTAATGGAACACAAATGAAGGACAGTAAATTAGCAATACACTATGAATGAGTTAACAGGGAAACCTATCAAACGATACAGTATAGTCAGCCAAACAAAGAAGACTATACTGAAAAACAAAAAATACCAAAATACTATTAAAATAAATAATGTAAAAATAATGAGAAAAACATAATACAAGTTTGCAGTAACTTGCAGGTTCAAAAAAAAAAGGAAAAAAAGCAGAAGATGGAATGCAGGAGAGATAAATTTGGAAAGGAAGGAATAACACTAGGATGAAAGGAAGAGAAACATAAGGAATTGAGAGGTATAAAAATAATTAGAATTAAAAAATAAAAAGTTACTTAAAAGAAGATAAAATCAAACAATCAAACAGCAACAACAACAACAACAACAAAAAACAAAAACAAAAATAAAAACACCAACCAAAAAGCCTCCTGTTGGTTTCTAACTGGCCAAACCAGTTTTTCTGGTCTTGCTGACTTCATCAGGCTGAGGGGCAATTGGAATGCTTTTCACTCTTCCCAGTCAGAACTCACTCTCCTGAGTACTGTCCCCAGGGCTAGCCTGTGCTCTCCCCAGAGCCTGTCTGGTATCTCTCTGCAGGACCCTGGGTGTGGGTCTGGGTGCTCCCAAACATGCTCTCCGGAGCTCACCACCAAGCACTTCTAGGCTCCGAGGTCCCGCAGTGCGTCTTTCCGGGTTCAAGATGTAAGCTCCAGGGATTGGGAAGGGGCTCACACTTCCACCAATTTCCCCGCCCAGGAAGTGCCCGGGTCTTTTCCGTGTTTACCATGTGAAATCCGGGATTCCTGAGGGGGCACGCACTTCCCCAAGTTCATCACCGTGGGTTCCAGAATCCCACAAACACCCATGATTTTTCCTTGTTCAGGGCTGTGGGGTCTGGGTCTTCCACAAAACCACACTCTCACTGGGTTGGGGGAGCAGGCACATGAAAAGGTCACCCTTGGTCAAGCAGGCTGGGGCACTCACTCTTCCCAGGGCTATGCGTGGGTGCTCGCAGCCCCTGCGTGATTGTCTCTCAGTCCCCACTCCTCTCTCTGTGCCTTCACGCAACAAGGCCTCCCCCATGCTGCTCAATCCTTATTTGGCCCCGGAGGGAGTAGTTGACTCCACACTCTCCTGGGTGCCCTGAGGCAGACCCTGGGGGCACCGGGCTTGGGGGCTGCAGCCTCCCTGGTCCCTGCGCTGATCCCTGGGCCCTTATTATCCTGGAGCAGTCTCCTTATCATCTGGTTTATCAATGTCCGCTATAATATTTGATGTCCTGTTTTCATAAATGTTGCGATATTGTTGGCCCCTTGCTCTGTTCCTCTGCAGATTGGCCACTTTCTCTCCCATGCATAGGGGAAAGGGAAATCCACTCCCTCCCACCACACCACCATCTTCCTTCCAATACCTTTTCTTAGCTTTAATTTGAGCCTGAAAGTATGCATTTTATGAGTCCATTCATACAAGGGCTATTTGTTAAGCATCTGCTATGTGCTAGACACTATGGCCCAGGTGGCCAGGATTTGAGGCAGATATGTACATAATGATGATAAATGTAGGTAAGGACCAAAGGAAGTGTCACAGAAAATCAGGGCACCAGAGAACATTTATAGGAATTACTATAAGCTTAAAATCAGATAGTTTAGTGCTAGTAAATAAACTTTGGGGGGGAGCAGAGGTTTGATTTGTAATATATACAATTCATATGGTCATTTTCAAGCTACCAGTATACGTAAGCATAGTCTCTTTCAAGCCAGTGCAAAATTTCTCCAGCATCATGCTGAATCAGGCCATACCAGTCAAATTTTTGGAAACTTCCTTTCTCCCCCAACACCATGACTTCCCAACATCACATCATTCAGCTATTCCCACCTACCCCATGCACTCCTAGGTAAAACAGGGTATTTTGGGGAGGTTTTTAGTAAGCAAAAATTGGGAGCACTAGATAATAACTTCTAAATTTGGTTAAGCATGCAGAAAACTGCTCTGTCCAATTGTACATGCTAAAGGATTGCATTCCCTCCTCAAAGGCTTCTTTTCCCCACTACTTTGTCTAAGTTGATGAGTTCTTCCCTAATATTCCCAACTCAGTTTTATGGAATGTTCCAGAAATGTCTCATAAAGAGAAGGAAGACAAATGGAGATTTCATATTACAAGTAGGGCTCATCTCTAACCAAGGCCACATCCCCTGAGACTTTAACATGTATTTAGATATCAGATTTATAACCAGAATATAGGTCCTCAAGTTTAGAAGATGAGTCAGAGTGTATTTCAAGAGGTATTGGGGATATATTAAGATTATTCTTTTCTTTGGGTCCAGGAAACAATGTGTGTCAGCTGTGCCATGAGAAGGTATAATTTCAAAATCCTGTTTTGGTTGCTCAAGTAAGAATATCATATAAGTTTCTAGAAAAGGGACTTTATAGGAATTAGTGCACCTTAGCTCAAAGTGTTTCTAGTAGGATCATTTGGCTTTGGGCTCCATTGTTTATTAAAAATCTTGAAAAAAAAATAAAAACAACCAACCAAAAAATCATATTCATCTCTTTGGGAGCTTAAAATGTATTTTTCCAAGTAGAGCTACAATATTTTCATTCATAAGATCCAAATCTGTAAACCGGAGTGAGATTCTAATTTTCCACTCAAAATAAACCATGAAAACTAGTATATCTGAAGCGGTCCCTTGGAGAATTAAATAGTGCCTTTGATGATCAAAATAAAGAAAGGATGGGAAATCATAGAGACAAAATTTAACCCAACCCAGTGAAAATCAATGAAAGTGGGTTTTTGTTTATTTGTTTGTTGAAATTAAGAATATCAATGTACTATCCCTAAAAATTAGGAGTACATTCAGTCCACTTTTTCTATGGAAGATTTCAGACATGGGAAATTGTTAAAGCCAATTTCTAGCAAGAAAAAGAATGTTTTGTTTAAGGCAAAGCATAATACATCAAAAACCAGTCTGAAGCAAGAAGGACTTGGCACAAGAACAGGACTCAACCACCTGATGATTGGGCTTGGTTGAAAACCTTTGACATGTTCCTAACCATGTCCAGCCTTATGAGCACACCACTAGTAAAGTCTCATAGAGTCCCATGCTACGATGGCCCTGTGCTTGGGGTTTAATGTGCTGTGGCTGTTTTATGAGATTCTTAATTTTATCTTTGAATTTGTGTTTTTCAAATGAAGTCCAATGAAACAATGAAATGTGTGCTGGTGGCTTAGAGTCCCAGCCCACAAGAGGGTCCATCTCAACCCACCTACCTGGGATGGGCTGTCAGCCACCAATTCTTTCACTTTCTGGCACCTCAAGCCATGCTCAGCCTCCCCTTCCTGCCTCTTCACAGGGACTGCTGCTGCCCTTTGGCCCCTGCTGAACTTAAGCACCAGAAAGGTTGAATTAGAGCTAATGTGCCTCACACTGCCTTGGGACAGGGCATGCACTTCAGAGTGGAATCCCCCTACACTGGGTTGACTTGGCCTCTTACCCACCCTTGATTCTGGTTTTGAGTGCCTCCTGGTTGCAGAAGTTGCAATTTGGGGGAGGGGGATCACCCATCAGCTAGGTACACAGGTCAGTCCAGTGGCTAAACATTGACAATATGAGTGACTTTTATACTGTATGCCTCTGTTTTACTTTTTCTCCACTTAATTATCTCTCTACATTTATATCTTCCCCCAAGAGTTAGTATTTTTTATTATTTAAACATCTGCCTCTTTGCAGCAGTTCTCTGTCCAGAACCTCATCTCTTGCTTTAGACAAATAACCAGCAAACACCCAAGAGGAAAAGCAGACATAGTAGCCAGCTCACTTCTCTGCTTGCTTTTTCTTGGGATCTTAGTCCCGTATATCCTGTTTGCTTCAGCAGTCTGTCAAAAAGAATTTATTTTAATATGGCTTTTATTTTCCAGTGAAAGCATAGGTGTGCCACAAGTTATTTCACCATAACTTGAAATTGATGACATTGTTTGGTGTCATAATCAAGACAATTGTTTCTACAAACAACAAATAACCATCAACCATTCCAAATCCTAACCATCACTCTGAATTCAGAAATTAAGTTTTAATTAGTTTACATTAAATAGTATTTCACATTAGTTCTTTAAATTAGACTATCTTTGAAGGTTTTTTTAATGGATTTTTAAGGGTTTAACATCACATAATTGTAACATTTTTCCAGGTTAAAATTTTTGTGGGCCTGGATTGTCTATCTGTCTGGTCAAATTAAACATTTAATTACTTTCTAGGGAAATCTTGGCCTACCCAACCCCTGAGTGAAGATGGGACTGTCAGCTGCCACCTGGGGCAACCACATGCCCTGATTAGACCCCTCATTATTCATAAAATTTCATAGGGAGATGTCAAAATTGACCTTTTCTCAGTTTATTTTCAAAAGATATATAGGGAACTTCTCTTTATCAGTAACCTGGAAATTGGGTGCTAAATAAACAATATACTATGAAGTTCCTTGTGAAGGGCTTTTTTTAAAATAATAAGATTAGTTTTAAGAAACACCATTCAAGGAAGGGTATTATAAAACTATAGAGTCCTCTCCTTCCTCTTGAATCTAAGAGTTGGAGAAAAAAATTGCTTTGATTTAATTGCTTTAGTCTCTCATATATGAACTATGCTTTGGCATTATGCCTTTGACTTGCCTGCTGGGAGGTAACAAGAGGAACACATTCTAAACTTGCCATTTTATATATTGCGGAAATATTGTTGAGTATGTCAATCTCCCCAGGAAATCATAGGAGATGTTTCAGCTTTCAATATCAGGAAGAGCTATGCAGCTCAGAAAATTTTTTTTCCATTTTAGACACTCTGTAAACATTGTAATCTGTTATGTTCCCTTGGTTTGGCAGCTGGGAAGCCCAGAGCCAAATCGGAAACCCACTTCAGGCAATATATTTTAAATATGTTGAGTATTCATTTTGATTCTGTTTTTATTTTCCCTATTTTAATAGACTGATTTCTTCGATTATCCTGAGGCACTGGGTACATATTTTCATATACAAACTCAAATAATTTTTGGAATGAAACAAAGGATAAGTAACATTTTAATAAATGACCTTAGGAATGGGGATGGACTGTCCTTATTCCTCCATTGTTTTTATCTTTTGGATCTACCTTCTTGGCACAGGCAGAGCCAGGTGTTGCATCACTCTAGGGCTCCAGCCACTAAAGTAGGGATTCACTGGAAGCTCCTGTGCTGGCAGTTCCAGGAAAGTGAGGTGACAGGCACATGGTAGCCCATCAACAAAGTCAATCAACAGTTGATTGACAGTTGATAGGTTAGAGATCTGTTTTAAACATTTGTGACAATCCCTTCCATATCTAAAATTTTATTTTACCCTATAATTTTATGAGCAGTCTTTAAACTTACAGGTTAATTCTAGTTTTGTAAATTCTTGACACTTTTGTGACCACTGTCTTCTTTGCATTTCTTGAAGCCTTTATCTATAAGAGTTCTTGCAACTCAGATTCTTTGAGAAGTGCTTTCACATTTTAAGTGCTTAAAATCACATAATTGTAACATTTTGCCAGGTTAAAAATTTTGTGGGCCTGGATTGTCTATCTATCTGTTCAAATTAAACATGAATGAGGGTTTATTGTCCCTGTTCCCATGCCTGCACTACATGACAAAAATGAGGTTAGCAGCACACTTGCGTCAGCCATCCTGTTCCTTATAGAAGTGACTTTAAAATGGGTGGGAGGAGAAGAGAAAATTGAATGTATTTTTAAAAATTATAACCCTACTACACTGTTTGTGGGAATGCAGACTGGTGCAGCCACTGTGAAAAGCAATATGGAATTTCCACAGAAAACTAAAAATGGAACTGCCTTTTGACCTGGCAGTTCCACTGCTGGGATTATATACTAAGAATCTTGAAATATCGATTCAACAGAACCTATGCACCCCAATGTTCATAGCAGCACAATCTATAATAGCGAAGGGCTGGAAATAGCCAAAGTGCCCATCAGTAAGTGAGTGGATCAAAAAACTGTGGTACATTTACACAATGGAATACCATGCAGCAGAAAAAAGGAGCTCCTACCCTTCATGACAGCATGGATGACAGCACTTAGCATTATGCTAAGTAAAATAAGCCAGGAGGTAAAAGACAAACACCATATGATCTCACCTATAAGTACAACCTAATCAACAAAACAAACAAGTGAGCAAAATATAACCATGGACATGGAAATAAAGAACTGACAGGTTTGTTCTCCCCTCGCTCATAACCAGAAAGGAGGGGGAGTGGGTATTACAGGAGAAAGGAAGGGAAGAATCAAGTCAAGGAACATGTATAAAGAACCCATGGAGAAGGACAACGGGTTGGGGGAGGCTTGAATGTGGGAGGAGGGGTGGGTAGGGCAGAGGAGAGTAAGGAGAGGGAAATGGGGACAATTGTAACTGAATAACAGTAAAAAACTGGAAAAAATAAGAATTGGGATTACATTGAAAAACTCTAATCAATTTCAGAATTATTTGCCTGCCTTCCACCACTTTAAGATTTCTATGAATCTTTGCTTAGACCTGTTGTTTATGGAAGAGTATACATACATAAAAATGTTTTCCTTTTATAAAACACATCTTACAATTTATATGATGAACAATATGTGGAGTTTGGTATGAGGCCATACCAATCTCAACAGATTCAGAAAGGGTTCTTGGAGATCTCTTTCATTTACTCAATATCATGGGCCAGGCATAATGCTAAGCCAGTGAGGATAGCTTCTGAAAAGGAACTCAGGGTCTGATGGAAGAAAAAGGAGAGGAAAAGAAAGAAATAATGTCAGCATGGTATTATATTTGAGGAATAGGGGAATATAGTAGTGTCTCAAAAAAGAAAGTAATCCATGCAGGGGGACTTAGAGAAAGGTCAGAGAATTAACTTGGTGGTGAAAAATAAGTGGTGATTTGCCAGAGTAGATGGGGAGGGAATAACTCAAGTAAGTGCGATGATGTGGCAGGAAAATCAGTTTGGAGAACTTCTTGGGATTGTGCATTGTTTTTAATACAAACTAGCAAGAGGAAAAGAAAAAAAAAAGAAAGCCAGAAAAAGAGAGTGAAAGTAAGAGCAAGAGAAAGGAAGGAAAGGAGGAAGGAATATAATAAAATATGCTATATAATTTTTCACGGAAAGTCAGTTTCTCCCCACATCAACAATAATAATGAACAGTGTTGGCAAATATTTCTGTCCAAATATTAATTTGAGAGAGTACTAAACTACTGACCTCCCCACATGTGCCAATCTGGCCCTGGGAGTGGAGTGTTCCTTGGCTGCCTTTAGAGTTTTCATGTTTTTACATGGTCTCTGAAAATCATTGCCAAAATTCTCCTGGCACACTGCATGGCCTAGAAAGGCCACCATCTGCCTGCATGCCCCAATTCCATGTGTAGACCTCCTCCATGTGTAGACACAGAACAGGCCATAGGGCAGATGTAAGAGGTTAGTACCACTGTGCTGCAAGCAGGATACCACTGTCATTCCTGCCTCTCAGCTTTTGTTGTTTTTCCACATAGTCCCATGTGGTTACTCTGCTTCACAACCACTGTGAGAACTCACAGTGACATTGGGAAATGTCCCTCCTTCCAGTGTAACTATAATAAATATTTCCAGGTACCAGAAATTTGAACCAACACTCCTGCTTCTCAGGCTGAGATGAAGCTGTTTTGCTCATGAATTTGTACTTTCTGGTTCCATTTAGGCCTCACCTGATAGTCTACTACATCCCCTTTGTGATGACTAATGGTATGTGTCAACATTGTTGGACCACGATGCTCAAATATTTGGTCAAACATTGTTCTGCATGTTCCTATGAAGGTGTTTTTTGGATGAGATTAATATTTAAGTGGACTTTAAAGTAGACTGCCTTCCATTATGTGGATGGGCCTCATCTGAGCAATGAATGCCTTTTTGGAACAAAGATTGATTTCTCCTTAACAGGCAGCCTTTATATTTTGTTTATTTTTTATTGTTATTCAAGTACAGTTGCCTACATTTTCCCCACACCATCCATCCCCACCTCCCATCCTGAATCCTACCCACCTTTGGCTTTGTCTATGGGTCCTTTATACATGTTCCTTGATGACCTTCTCCCTTTTCCTCTTGTTATCCTCTCTCCCCTACCCTCTGTTACTGTCAGTTTGTTCTTAATTTCAGTGTTTCTGGTTATATTTTGTTTGTTCTTTGTTTTGTTGATTAGGCTCCACTTATAAGTGAGATCATATGGTATTTGTCCGCTACTGCCTGGCTTATTTCCCTTTGCATAATACTCTCCAGATCCATGCATGCTGTCTCAAAGGGAAGAAGTTCCTTCTTTCTCTCTGCTGTGTAGTATTCCATTGTGTAAATGTACCACAGTTTTTTGATTCACTCATTTACTAGTGAGCACTTCGATTGCTCCCAGCACTAGGCTATTGTAAATTGTACTGCTATGAACATTGGGGTGCATAGGTTCTTTTGAATTAGTGTTTCAGAGTCCTTAGGGTATAATCCCAGCAGTTGAATTGCTGGGTCAAAAAGCAGTTTGATATTTAGTTTTCTGAGGAAATTCTATAGTGTTTTCCACTGTGGTTGCACCACTCTGCATTCCCACTAACAGTGCACTAGGTTCCCATTTCTCCACAACCTCAACAGCACTTGTTATTTGTTGATTTGTTTATAATGGCCATTCTGACAGTGTGAAGTGGTATCTCATTGTGGTTTTAATTTGCATCTCTCTGATGGCTGGTGATGCTGAGCATCCTTTCATATGTCTCTGAGACCTCTGTATGTCCTCCTTGGAGAAGTGTCTGTTGAAGTCCTTTGACCATTTTTTTAATTGGGTTGTTTGTCTTCCTGGTGTGGAGTCTTGTGAGTTACTTATATATTTTGGAAATCAAATCCTTGTCTGAGGTATCATTGGCAAATATGTTCTATACAGTCAGTTTCCTTTTCATTTTGCTGATATTTTCTTTAGCCATGGAGTAGCTTTTTAATTTGATATAATCCCAGTGTTTATTCTTTCCTTTATATCCCTTGCTCTAGGAGACATATCAGTGAAAATATTGCTGCGTGGAATATCTGAAATTTTCCTGCCTATATTCTCCTTTAGGACATTTATGGTGTCATGACTTATATTTAAGACTTTTATCCATCTTGAGTTTATTTCTGGGTATGGTGTAAGTTGGTGGTCAAGTTTCATTTTTCTACATGTAGCTGTTTAGATCTTCCAACACCATTTGTTGAAGAGGCGATTTTTACTCCACTTTATGCTACTGTCCCCTTTGTTTAATATTAATTGACCATAGAGACATGGGTTTATTTCTGGGCTCTGTATTCTGTTTCATTAATTTATGTGTCTGTTCTTATGCCAGTGCCAGACTGTTTTGATTACCATGGCCTTGTAATACAGTTTGAAGTCAGGTATTGTCACCCCTCCTACTTTCTTCTTCTTTCTAAAAATTGCTGCAGCTATTTGGGGTCATTTATGGTTCCATATAAATTTTTGAAATGTTTGTTCTATATCTGTGAAATATGTTATTGGTACTTTAGTAGGGATTGTGTTGAATCTAGAGATTGCTTTGGGTAGTATAGACATTTTGATGATGTTAGTTCTTCCAATCCTTGAACATGGTATATACTCCCATTTGTTCCTGTTTTCCTTAATTTATTTCTTCAGTGTTGTGCAGTTTTCTATGTATAGGTATTTTACCTCCTTGGTTAGATTTCTTCCTTTTTTGGTGGAGTCTATAGGATTTTCTATGTACCCTCTCATGTCATCTGCAAACAGACAGTTTTGCTTCCTCCTTTCCAATTTAAATGCCTTTTATTTCTTTTTCTTGTCTGATCACTGTGGCTAAGATTCCAATACTATGTTGAATAGAAGTGGTGAAAGCAGACAACCTTGTCTTATTCCTAATCTTAGTGGGAAAGCTTTTAGTTTTTACCTGTTGAGTATGATGTTGGTTGTAGGTTTTTTATATGGCCTTTATTATGTTGATGTATGCTCCCTCTATTCCCACTTTGCTGAGTGTTTTTATCATAAATTGGTGCTGTACCTTATAGAATGCTTTTTCCACATCTATTGATATGATCATGTGATTTTTTCTTTCCTTTTGTTTATGTGATGTATTATGTTTATTGATTTGCAAATATTGTACTATCCTTGCATCCCTGGGATGAGTCTTCTGTCTTTTTGGATTTTTTGGAATAGTCTGAGAAGGATAGGGATTATATCTTCCTTAAATGTTTTGCAAAATTCTCCAGTGAAACCATTTGGTCCAGGGCTTTTGTGTGCTGGGAGTTTTTTGATTACTGCTTCAATTTCACCATATGTTATTGGTCTGTTCAGGCTTCCTGCATCTTCTTTATTCAGTTTTGGAAGATTACATTTTTCTAGAAATTTGTCCATTTCACCCAAGTCTCAAGTTTCTTGGGATATAGTTGTTTGCAGTAATTTCTTACAATCCTTTGTATTTCTGTGGTCTCAGTTGTAATCTCTCCCTTTCATTTCAGATTGTGTTTCTTTGTGTCCTCTCTCTTTTTTCATGATGAATCTGTTTAAAGGCTTGTAGATTGTGTTTATCTTTTCATAGAACCAGCTCCTGGATTTATTAATGTGTTGAATTGTTCTTTTAGTTCATGTCATTAAACTCTGCTCTGATTTTGCTTATTTCCTTCCTTCTACTTGCCCTGGGCTTTGTTTGTTGTTGTTCCACCAGTTCTTCTAGATTCAGGGTTAGGTTGTTTATTCGAAATGTTTCTATCTTTTTTAGGTAGGCCTGTATTATTATGATCTTTCCTCTCAGGAGTGCTTTTACTGTATCACATAAGTTTTGGACTCTTGTAAGTTTATTTCATTAGTTTCCATAAATTTTATGATTTCTTCTTCAATATAATTCTTAACCCATTCATTGTTTAATAGAATGCTGTTCAGTCTCCATGAATTTGAGTGCTTTTGAGTTTTTTCCTTGAGTTTGGTTTCTAGTTTCAGTCCCCTGTGGTTGGAGAAAATTCTTGAAATGATTTCAATTTTCTTGAATTGTTGAGACTTGTTTTGTGACCTATCATATTGTCTATCTTTGAAAATGTCACATGTGAATTTGAAAAGAATATGTATTTTGCTTCTTTGGGATGAAAGTTTCCATATATGTCAGTTAAGTCCATTTGATCTAGTGTGCTGTTTAGTACCACAATATCCATGTTGATATTTTGTTTGGAAGATCTATCCATTTTTGACAGTGGGATGTTAAAGTCCCTTATTATAAAAGTGTTGCTGTCTATATCTTTCTTGAAGTCCTCCAAGATTTTATTTATATATTTGGATCTCCTCTATTGGCTGCATACATGTTTATAATATTTATATCTTCTTGGTGGATTCTTCCCTTGAGAATTATGAAGTGTCCTTCTGTGTTTCTTTTTATGGCCTTTATTTTGAAGTCTATTTTGTCTAATATAAGTATTGCTACCCTGGCTTTTTTTTCCTGTCCATTTACTTGGAATATTTTTTCCAACACTTCACTTTCAGTTTGTTTAAGTCTTTTGCTCTGCACTGGGTCTCCTGTAGGCAGCATATGTGTGGGTCATGTTTTCTTATCCATTCAGCCATCCTGTGTCTTTTGATTGGAGCATTTAATCCATTTACATTTAAGGTTATTATTGATAGATATTTATTCATTGCCATTTTAATTTCTTTTTACCGGTCTCTCTCACTCTCTTTCTTCCTCTTCTCAAAGTGGTCCCTTTAGTATATTTTGCAGTTCTGAATTGGTGGAGGTGTATTCTTTCAGCTCTGTTTTGTCTGGGAATCTCTTTACATCACCTTCTTTTTTAATTGAGAGCCTTGCTGGATACAGTAGTCTTGGTTGCAGGCCTTTACTTTTCATTACCTGAAATATTTCTTGCCATTCCCTTCCGGCTTGGAGTGTTTCCATTGAGAAGTCAGCTGCTAGCCTTATTGGGGCTCCCTTGTATGTTACTTCCTGTTTCTCCATTGCTGCCTTTGAGATTCTCTGTTTGTCTTGAAATTTTGCCATTTTAATTATGATGTGTCTTGAGGTGGGCCCCTTTGGTTCATCTTGATTGGGACCCTGTGTGCTTCCTGAACTTGTGTAACTTTTTCTCTCATCAAATTAAGGAAGTTTTCCATCATTACTTTTTCAAACAGGTTTTCTATCCCTTGCTCCTCTTCTTCTCCTTCCGGTATCCCTATTATACAGATATTATGTGTCATGTTGTTGTGCATTTCCCTTAATCACTCTTCATTCTTTTTGAGTTTTTTTCCTCTTTTTGCTCTTTCTTGGAGTTTTTTTCTACCTTATCCTCCAGCTTGCTGATTCAATTCTGCTTAATCTAGTCTGCTTTTCATTCTTTCTACGGTGTTCTTCAGTTCAGAAACTCTATTCTTCATTTTTTATTGGATCTTGTTGATTGTTTCTATGTCCTTTTTCATGCTGGTATAGTTTGCAGTGAGTTCATTGTAGTTTCCCTATAGTTTTTGGTAATTCTTTGTGAGCTCATTGAGCTCCTTATAACCATTGTTTTGAACTCAGTATCTGATAGTTGACTCTATTTCATGTATCACTCTATCTGATGATTCCTCCTTTTCTTTCAATTGGGGGATTGCTTCTTCTCATTATTTTTGAGACTTTTCTTCTTTGCCTCTGCTTCTTAAATTGATATGTTTTGAATCCCTGAGTTTGTGGTGTGAACTTGTATGGTAGAAGACCTGTGAAATTCAGTGGAGCAGTCTCCTTGATCTTCTGAACAAGATGCTCTTGGGATGCCCTGTGTTCCATTTATGTTGACTCTCTGGAGATAATTGGGTTTGATTGTTTTTGGGTCATTCTTTGGTGGTTCCTTTCACTCAAGCTGATTGACTGAGGGTCACTCCATCCACCATATTTTGTATGCTATTGTGCAGGTGCTGTCAGAACAAAACCACAAAGCCCAGGAAACAAACCCACACCCACCAAAATAACTGTCCTCTCCGCAATCCCACTATCAACAGCAAATGAACCAGTATTAATAAGGGTGTAAAGAGATTAAGATTGTTATAAGAAAGGAAATAAATAAACTATAGTATAAAATCCAGTGACAATATGCAAAAATTTGGTGGGCAAGAAATGAATGTTAAAAAGCTATTCAGGAAAGAAAATATCACAAATCATGGAGAAGACCACAGTGAATTTTGTCTCAGTAGCCTCTAATATTTACCACTGTTCTTTCTTTCTGGATCTGCCTCTGGTGATGTCAGTTGTTGACCCTGTCCGACCTTAGGCAGCCTGCTTCAAGACTTCCAGAGATCTACTCTCTATGGCTAACTCCTTCAGTTGTTAATCTAGTCACTCTGCACTCAGTAGTCAGGCTTAAACCCCATAGTGTGGGGCAGAATCTTTCCTGGGGTTGGCGCTATTTTTCTCCTCAGGCTGCCCTGAGCAGAGTGGTCTACCTGAGCAGTATGGCTGCTGCTGTCCTGCTGTCAGGTGATTACTCAACACTGGGATCCAAGTGGCTACTCTCTCAATTCTCTCCCCAAAGCCTCCTTTCCCAGTCTCTCCTTAGGCATCTCTGACACACTCCGGAGCTCAGGGTAAGTGGCTACAAATGAAAATTTAATGCATTGGTCCTTTAAACAGCTCTTTGAATCTCCAGCCATCAGTCTCTGACAGAGAGCAACCCTGCCGATTTTCATCAGTTTGTTATCTGTGTGCTTTTGGGGCTTTGGTGCTTTAGGCTGGGTATCCCAGCTTAGGGTTTAGACCCCACATTTTTCAGAGGGGTCCAACTGATCGCTTAATTATCCCTTCAGCACTGCCTCTTGTGGGTACCTAGCCAGCCTTCTTGAGTCTCCACCACACTCCTTACCAGTCAGTTAGCACTGAAGTCTGTCTGAGGTTATAAGTCTTTTTTCTCACTATTGTTCAGTTGTTTGTTCCAGGTTATTTCTCCACAATTTAGTTGTAATTCCAGATGGTCCTGGGAGATTAGTGTAGCTTCCATTCCTCCTCTGCCATCTTGCATCTCTTCAGCAGACTATCTTTAGACTTGAACTGCAACTGCTCCCTGGGTCTCCAGCCTACTGGCCTACCATGAAGATTTTGGACTTACAAAGCATCCACAATCATGTGAACTAGTTTCTAAAATTTCTTTGTATATTTTTGTATCTGTCTCTGTCTCTCTGTCTTTATATATACACACACATCCTGTTAGTTAATTTCTTTGGAAAACCTTGACCAATACACCCTTTTCCCAGGGTAAATCAGGAGCATCCTCACTAACCATGTGGCATTATGGACTTCCATTGCCCCTAACACCCTCTAATGAGCTTGAGAGTGCTCATTGGAGGACCCTCAAAGTTCACAAACAGCATATTGGGAACTGGAAAAATTGGGGGGAAGGTCATTAAGAGGGCCTTTGCTATATGAATGTAAACAAGTACTTTTTCCCAGTGTAGGAAAATACAACTTGTAGAAATTGACATACCATTTAATTAGAGAGAGAAAGTGAAGGAGCCAATCCTTCCCTGCCATGGCTTACCTAAATAACAGTTAACAGAAAAACACAATACCTATCTTTGTTTGTTATCCATTGGATCTTCGGCTATCACTTTAGATTGTTTTCTTGCTATTTTGATAATTTAGGCCCATCATTAATTTAATTAAGTGACCTAATTCCCCAGCATTCACATGCACAAATTCTCCCATGGACACCTATGGGATTTTTTACTTAGTGGCCTTCTATGAGCGAAGACCCCGAAGAACACAGTGTTTCTTTAGCTCTCCCAGGAGAACTGCAAGCTCCATAGCTGCTATAGGGTCCACTCTGTTAGCCCAGTGCTACCATCCTCTGACACAAGTGACTCCCACAAGTAAGGCCCTAACTCAAATAGAGCCAACAGGCTCCTCCTCTAGGAGTTCTGGGCTTGGGACGAAGAGAATCTCTCTCTCTCTCTCTCTCTCTCTTTCTCTCTCTCTCTGTCTCTCTTTCTCTCTCTCTCTCTCTCTCTCTGTGCCCCTCTGTCCCTCTCAAGCTCAGAGAGCTTTCAGCAGCTATATATCCTGTCATAAAAGTAAAACTTTTGAAAAAATGAATGTGGGAGATAGGGTTTTCAAGAATATAATTCCAGTGTTCCAAAGGCCCAGCTATTTTTCTGACCTTGGTTCCCATGAGACATGTTTCTATCCTTATAAATAAATATTCTTTTCCATTGGTAATCCAGGTTGGCTTCTGTTGCTTTCAATGAAAGGAGTTCTATGTAGCATGTGTGGGAAAGCACAGCATCTATAAAACTAGCACTCTGTGCTGGTTTCAGGGCAACCGATGCTATACTACCTTAGACAGGTAGAAACACAGGGTTCTGACACAGGTTGTGCTACCTTTAAGCCTCCCCACAGGTACTTTATGAGATGAGGTCAGCTCTAGAGTTGATTTCTAATTCACCCTCAAAAAATGTTCTCTTCAATTCTACTAGGAAAATATATCTTCATATGCAATTTCCCTCAGAGATTATCATCATCTTAGATACCTGCCTAATGTGTAGGCTTTCAGAATCAACACTGCTAAAGCTGATGCGGAAGACACTTGGAGGAATTTTAGAACAATAAAAAAAAATGAAATCTAAAAGTGCCCAAGTTCTAATTGTTTCCCCCTCCACTTTTTACCTTCTTTCCAAACTTACTTTGGGGAGAAGGTAAAGGAACATCTGGAATTATTTCTGAGTATTACTTTACTCCTGCTCATTAAGCTTAAAAATCACTTTTTCCCTTTGTTGGCTTTTTCTTCATGGAGAATTTTTACACACTTAAGATATCCAGAGGGTAAATTAACCTCCTTACTCAGGTAAACTGGAATTAAAAAATAAAATTTAATAAAAGAAAGAAATATTGGTCATGAGTCACATTCCTGAGACCCACCCAAGACATCTCATCCAGAATCCCTGAGGTTGAGGGCAGAAATTGACATTTTAAACATGTTTCCTAGATGATTCTTACTGCACACATAAGTTTACAACATGTAACTGGTACTCAAACAAAAAATGATGAATTTATTGAGCATTAGAGTCTGTAATTCTGACCCCAGATGCAATCTCCATTTAGCTTTGCATCTTTTAAAAAATCTTTCTTCAAAACATAAACAATATGTTAGAACTTTGTGAAAAGAAACACATGAACAAAAGGTCAAGGATTGCTGGGATGTTTATTTCAAAGCCCTGGAGACCTCCTCTCTGATATTCCAAAATCCCTCAACGGGCCTGTAAATTGAATGTTATATAACCACATGCTCATGAATATCCATTCTTGCAAAGACCTACCTCCCACAATACAGGTTCTATCAGGTGAAGATTTATAGTTCATTAGTGCAGCACCCTCACTCAGCATTTTATTATTCTTGTCACCTAATATGTGTGTAACAAAAAATCTGACTTCTAATTTTGATGTTTGATTACTGACAGCTTTCAAACCACAACAAACTAACATTTTCAAGCCAATACATTCTCTTTTTCCTATGGTCCTACATGTAGACAAGCTGATAAGAAAGCCTGGTGCTTCTTCCTTTGGCACAAGCAGGAAGTTCAAATCATGCAAACCCCAGCACATATGGGGGAACATGCACTCCAGCCCTATACTCTAACCACCATAGAATCCAAGCTACTTATTCCTTCTTGTCCTCTCAGGCCAGTTTTGGACCCATGTGGGAATTTGCCCTGCTTTTCCTTGAAACCCTCATTATGTGAGTAATAAACCTGTGTGTGACTCCATGGAGTGACCTAAACAATCTGAAAAATGGCAGTAGCCTTTCAATGTATCTCAATAGCTAAAGTTTCTCTATCCAGTCTGCACACAGTTGAAAGATCTATTTTCCCAACATGCAACTCTGATTTTGTCACTTCTTCACTTAAAATTAGAATTAAGTGTCTCAATGGTTTCACTACAAAATCAAATTCTAAAACCTTAGCCTACCATCTAAAGCCTATAATTTTAACTCAATTTATCTTTCTAAGTTTGTCTTCTCTACCACTTTTCCAAAACCCTGTTAATTAGCCAATAGTTAAACTACTGAGTCCCAAAGGAATTTTTTAATCCTCACCCAAGGGGAGGACATGTCCATTGATTTTTGAAGAGAAAGGAAGAGAAGAAGACAGAGAGAGAGAGAGAGAGGAAGAGAAACACCAGTGTGAGAAAGAAATATCAATTGTTTGCCTCCTGTATGCACCCTGACCTGGGGCTGAAACCAAAACCTAGGTATGTGCCCTGACTAGGGATTGACCCAATGACCTTCTGGTGTACAGTACAAGATGCTCCAACCAACTGAGTGACACTGGCTGGAGCCCAAAGTAATTTTAATGCCTGCCTTGTTCTCATAATTGGCCTTGTATTAATTTTCCATTGTTGTCTTAAAGTATTACTTGTATCTTTTGATGTTATTTAAACTTTGAGTTATTAAAATTTTTTCCCCTAGTATATTTTAAGACGATCTTCCTTTTTCCCCCTATAGGATTTAAGGCAAACCTGGAACATCACACGTGCTTTATGACTATTTAATCTTCTGATTTGATTTTATAGAGTCTTAAATCTACTCCAGAATTTCTCAAAGATGAAAAATTAAAACAAAAGATAATTTTTGCTGTGGAATTTTCAGGCAAATTTTATGTTTTAATCATGTGTGACTTTAGGGGATTAGATCTGGAAAAATATTTTTAATATAAAAGTAAAATGTATCTGTCCTTTAGTCAGTTATGATAACCAAACTTGAACTTTTCTCACTATTGTAATTTACCAAGGACAAAAATATGCTTGGTTGAATTATTAAATCAGTTGGTTTGTTTCTAATGTATTGATTTTTAGAAGGATTTTTTCAATCGTGTTCTTTGAGTACAGATTTTAATCATTTAATTAGCACTGCTAGGAACCCTGTTGCTAAAAAATACTATGTGGTATTTTTTTTGCCAGTGTATTGGTGTTCACATGGGCATGCACAAGAGGGGCTTATGGCTCCATCGGAAAAGCACTGTGCTCCTATAAACTCTGTAAGTAGTCTCCTCCCTGAGAGATAACTCAAGGAGAAGAAATTAGGGCATCGTAGCTATCTCAGTAACAACTGCAGTCATGCCAGTAAAGCTTCTAGCACAAAGACACTAGATATGCAATGATTACCATTAGAATTCTGCACGATTTGCTTGAAGGCCGAAAAAGGTAGGTGCCTCAGGTTTCCCTTTAACTTAGTTAGATGCAAAGAAAGGATGTCCAACAGAAGGCCTCCTTTAATCTAGAAGCTTCTTGAACAATATTTATACCAGTGCTTTTCTGTAGAAGCTTACTAATAATATCCAAAAACTGGTTCTACTCTCATTTATTAGATAACCTCCTCAGTAAAGACAGGAGAGTCTATAGATGTGCACACAAAACCACTTGGGAGGTGGGTGCTGCAAATCAGAAAATGAAGGGATGTTAGAAATGCCAAAGGTCACATACTTGGGTTCCTTGAATATGTTTGAGAGTCATATTAAAGCTAGAGTTGTCTATTTCTACTGTGCTCTTGTTAATGTGACACTGCTTACAGGCTGAACTATATAGGTCATAGCTTTATTAAGTATTGCATCAGCTCCAAATTCTAAATTCTATAGCACTTGATCAGTTTCACTGCTACTTCAGTTGCCATTCATTAAAAAGTTCACTGTGCATACACAATACTCAACACATTCTTGGGTGTCCAGGCTCTTCCCCACCTCATTCAACCCTCTCCATGTGTCTCCTTTCCTTTAACTAAGTACCAACCTCTTCATTCCCATTTCTCACTGATACTCTTGCAAAAAGCCTCTCAAGGTATTTTCACTCAGCTACCCACCACATTGTTCTCTTTTAAATACTCCATGTGTTTAGAAAGTATGAAGAGATCTTAAAATTTCTGAAGTCTCTGTGGAGTTTTATATCTGCCTCTATTAGTTTGCTACTCTCAGACATACTTTCTCACATTTTATTCCTGTCCTGTCTTTTTCTGGCTATGTAATATTGATTATAGCAGCATCTAAAGCTGGTAATGGCAGACCATCCACTCTTGATGCCAAATAAATCTTCGTTTATAGTGATGGAGGCCAATGAAGTAGTTATCTAAGATAAGGTTGTGCATGTTGGTGGCATGTGAGGAATATACCACTGAAATCCCTCAAGTGCTGAAATTTATTTCATTCCTTAAAAAGGCAGTCCCATTTTCCAGCTGCAGAAAGCAAAATGTGAAAATAAATCATTATCAATAATTAGCATCAGGTTTCTTAATAAATGTATATTTTTAATATCCAGAATCACTACTTATGACTGATTATAACATGTGATATTTATCTGTAAAATATGGAATTAATTCCATGAAAGTTCAAAGCCTAACTCGAGAATATTTAAAATATGCTACTATACTTGAAGTATTTCTAGTAAAAACAACCTGAATGTTCCATTAATAACCCAAATGAGGCTTCTAGTCTTTGTACAAAATGAGTAGAATAATCATTCCAAAATAAA
Organism: Phyllostomus discolor; assembly: GCF_004126475.2. Lineage (NCBI taxonomy): Eukaryota > Metazoa > Chordata > Mammalia > Chiroptera > Phyllostomidae > Phyllostomus > Phyllostomus discolor. The sequence goes on along the minus strand of NC_040913.2, from coordinate 45,156,678 downwards.
GAGCACACATTTAAAGTGATTGTATTCTGTTATTTCTTTTGTACTGTCTTTTCTAATAATCAAGCCAACAAATCCAGAACAGTAGTTTATACTATAATGTGGCCACCTTTTTGTGGAGATTTGATCCTAAGTATGACCAAAAAAAACAGCCCCAAAATATCTCTTTGGTGATAATCTATTTGTTGGTTTTCATTCTATTCTATCACATTCCCTAAAGGACAGGCCAGCTAGGAGTACTTTTTTTTTAATCAATCAGCTAGTAGAACAACAGAGGGAAAAGTAGCAATTCTTACTTATGTCAAGAAATAGTCACTCTATTTTCAGGCAAAAGTGGACTTTAAATTCTTAAGTATTGACTAAATAACTTCTAGTTAAAATGTAGATTGAATACAATTTATTATTTTCCCTCTAGAAATCTAAGAAGCAGTGAAGGCACTAAAATATATAAACTCAAAAGTATAACGAGAACAGGAAAAGAAATGACAACAAAATTTTGAAAGTTTGAAATCAGATGAGTGGGTACTAACTTAGGAAAATAAAAAAAGTTTGGACGTGGTTTGAGGTGGGAAAGCCTCAATCTTACTCCAAAAATAAGCAGATGCATATTACAGCCACAGAAAGCCTCTGTAATCTGTAACTGGGCTTCGATTACCTCTGAAAGTGGGAGGTTCAAGTGATACTGAAAGCCAGAAGCTTATTTGAAAATGTGTATAAGAAACAACATCATAGAGTTCCTCCCCAGCCTGCTTGGCCAAATGACTACCTCTGCAGCACCATGAAAGAAAACAGAATGTTTGTACACTGGAGAGATTGAACCAGAGACTCTAGCCTTGCCTTGACACATATTTATACTGCAGGAGAATGGTACTAAAAACACGGAGAACAGACCAAATGTAAAACTTCTGAAAGGTGAACCCTCCTGACCCTTCTTCCACTCAATTCCCGGTATGCAGGCAGGAAATCCTAGCTCTCAAGCATGAAACCAAAGGATTTATCTCCAGGGAAACTAACCCGGGGGGGGGGGGGGGGGGAGCCCTGGCTAGTGTAGCTCAGTGGATTGAGCACAGGGTGCAAACTAAGGGTCACTGGTTCAATTCCCAGTCAGGGCACATGCCTAGGTTGCAGGGCAGGTCCCCAGTGGGGGCCACATGAGAGGCAACCACACATTGATGTTTCTCTCCCTTTCTGTCTCCCTCCCTTCCCCTCTTTCTAAAAATAAATAAAAAAGAAAATCCTGAGCTATAATTTTTTAAAAAATCCTACAAATATTGACAGCTTCTCTAAGAAAACACTCAACCAGATTATCTTAGAGGGAAATCCATTTATTTCATAAGGCCCATCCACTTATTCAGAACCTATAAGCAGTCTTTTTTGGTACCTTGAATATGAGCACGCACCCAACAATAACACTGAAGATAAGAAAGATCTTTGATATGAAGGACACAAACCAAAAGTCAACAAGCAAATATAAAAAGAAGAGTCAGAGAAAAACTTCAAGCAAAAAACCCCCAAACAAAACCAAACAAAAAAACCCTAATGCTCATAAGCTTCAGAAAAATAAAATAGAGATAACATCCACAAAACAAGAAAAGGAGGCTATAAAAAAGCAACATTTATCGAATAAAAACAAACTCATGAGAATTAGAAAAAAAACAGAAGAAATGTTCATAAACACTTTAATAGAAGGGATAGAAGATAAAGTTTAGTAAGTCAAGTAGCAATTATAACTTATTTGTTCAAAAATTAAAAATAGAAAAAGGTAATATTAGAGAGTCAATCTATAGGTCAGACATCATTTTAGTGGAACCTTCAGAACGAGAGAAATAAAACACAGAAGTAAAAATTATTGAAGAAATAATTTGAAAATGTGTCAGAAAAAAATGAGAGAGAGCCCTGGCTGGTGTAGCTCAGTGGACTGAACACAGGCTGTGAACCAAAGTGTCGCAGGTTCGATTCCCAGTCAGGGCACATGCCTGGGTTGCAGGCCACGGCCCCCAGCAACCACACATTGATGTTTCTCTTTCTCTCTCTTTTTCCCTCCCTTCCATCTCTAAAAATAAATAAATAAAATCTTTAAAAAAATGAGAGAGAGAACTTCCAAATGAAAGGACCAAAAAAATACCCAACACAGAACCACATCAATACTCATTGTTAGGAAACTATAGCAGCTGAAGGAAATCAAAAAGCTTCCAAAAAATGAAACACCTGAAGATCAGGAATCAAACTAAAATCTATCACATTACATAATTACAACAACTGCAAAATAACAAAGTGCAACATCAGAATCTAGAAGGTTCCATTGAACAAGACCTTCAAAATATTAAGGAAGATGAATTGTATTCTAACAACCTAGTCAAATGACCCATTAATTATAAAACTAGAATAAGACAGCAAGTTCTAGAAAGACATTTCCTATGAACTGTTTCCTAGGAAGTTACCACAAGATGTGTTTCATCAAAACAATGGAGGAAACCAAGAAATAGGACAAAGGATTTAGGAAACAGTGGGTCCTGTGTAGAAGAGAGGAAAGGGGAATGCCAAATATGGTGATGCAGGAAGATTTCTTGGTAATATTCATGTGGCAGGTGGAGAGAAAAAATAATGTAGTAGGTTACCTGATGTAATTAAACATAATCAGAGGATTTGTACTTTGCGTAGAGTTCAAGAATGAATTAACAGTATTAAACAGTATATAGAACTAAACAAATGAAAAAAGGAGGTGATTATTAACTCTAGAGAAAACAAAATGGCATAAAAGAATGCTGTCAATATTATTTGCGAGGGACTAAGAATGTAGATAACAAATACTGATCTAACAAAAACTATGCAGAGAAAATATAAGAGTTAAATGATCTTTCATAGTAGGCAGTTAGTAGATAATATCAAAAGCTGAAAATTAAGAAATAAAACATGAAGCACATTATTGAAAAATGCAAAATTAAATTCCAGAGAAAAAGACTTGAAAGAGATTTTTTTAGCAAAATGCTTATTATAGTGTTATACAAAGAATTTCCAGTCAGAAAATGTGTATTAGAAAGAATTGAAGAGAAAAAAGAGAACATACATTTGGCATGTGCCTTAAAAACCTCCAACACATGTCTGAAAGGGAGGCCTGGATCAGCCTGCAATTCTGAAAGCCTACTGCACACACCTGCTGTGCTGAAGTGCTGAAGGCACAGACTAAGACCTTTCAATCGTTTGGAGGAATGTCAGCCCCACTGGGATAAGCTAATGTCAGTAGAACTGCTGTGTCTACGTCTGTCAGGGCCTCACTGTTAGGAATCTAGCTGAGGGATCAGGTCCTTAGGTGACCGCTGGAACTCCAGGCTCCAGACTCAGAATTGGTGTACCTGCACGGGTCATCTCCCTATGGCCTGAGGGCAGGCCAGCCAGCCAGTCACCATGGCTGGGGACCCGGGTCCAGTGTTTCTCTAGGAGGGGAGCTGGGCTTGTCACATGACAGGGGCTCAGACAGAGGAATCTCTTCAGTGTCATTCATAGTGGCTTAGAGCTAAATTTCTTTAAGGAACATGTGCACTGTTTCCCAGGCCCTGGCCAGGATTCTATATTGGATTCTGCTCTATGTTTCCAAATACTTTATTACCAATGAGTGTCACCAACCTCCAGTCACAAACTGGCCACCCAATGCAGTTTACTGTCTTCCCTTCTGCTAAGGGCACCCCAGTGACTGTCTGGGCCACTTCCCAGCTCCACCCAAGGCCCTTGCCAGCCAGTGGTTTGTGGAGGGGTTGCTGGGCCTGTGAGAGGGCCCCTCCGTTCCTCCCTGTCCAGAGCCCAGCAGGGCAAGACTCATTCAGCAAATCACATACCCAAATTCCAGAACAATTTTCATTCCTCAGAGATTCCCAAAATATGTCTCAAGATGTCAGTGTCCCATGTGTCTGGGGGCCACCAAGACCTATCCTGAAAGCATTCCTGGGAAAGGTTGCATGTAGGGGATGTGGTGCTGCAACACCAGGGCAGGCAAGCTCTCCTGGGCCTACCAGAACCTTCTGTGAGTTGAAGAAATTGCTTCTTTAAATGAGATTTGGGGATAGAAAGAGGTGGAGTAAGAGACAACTGTGTTGGCCCTAGCCAGGTCGCTCAGTGTTTAGAGCATCATCCCCAAACGCCAAGATTGCGGGTTCCATCTCCCATCAGGGCACATACAACAAGTAACAAATGAAAACATGAATAAGTGGAACAACAAATCAATGTCTCTGTCTCTCTCTCTTAACAATAAATTTTAACAAAATAGAGACTACTATTTTCTATCTATAGTCTTATGGAACTATTTGACTATTTAAACTATGTACATATGTAAAAGTAAAACTAAATGTAAAAAATTTAAAAATGTGTTAGCTACAACTCACTGGTATAAAATTGTAAAAAAAGAAGAGCTTAATTACAACTGATTGGAAAATGTATATGAAAATGCAAAATATCTAGAATTTCCAAGGCATATAAATACTTTTTGTAAAGCTTTAGAAGTGAAATGTTGTGGTACTGGCAGACAACTAGAAAAACAAAGCAATGAAACAAAGTAGAATGGAGAAAATATCCATACATATATAGTCATCTGACCTGCAACAACAGCATTGATGTACTTTAAGGGAAAAAGTTTGAAATTTTCAACAGATGTTTCTGAATTAATTGGATAAGGGAATGAACCTTGACCTTTACCTCATACCCTATACAAAAGTAATGGATTCCATATCTAAAAGTAAAATAAAAAATTATTAAAGCTTGTTGAAGAGGACAGCATACCATATTTGTGAACTTGGTATAAGATTTAAGTAGTATGAGAAAAGTCCTAATTACAAAACAAAAGGCTGATAAATTTCATCAAAATTAAGAAGTACTCATCAAAAGATATCATTAAAAGAAATAAAAGGTAAGTCATGTTCTGAGATGTTTGTAATACATACATCTGACAAAAGGTTCACATTCAGAATATATAAAGAACTATGAAGCAGTAGTACACTTGAAATTTATATAATGTTATTAACCAATGTTACCCAATAAATTTAATACATTTTAATAAAAAAAGCATAAAAAGGCAATCTAATTTAAATAATTGGCAAAATATTTGTGTAAGGACTTTACAAAAGTGGCTATTTGAATAATTATTTGGAAAAATGCTCAATTTTATTATTCATTTAATACAAATTAAAACTAGAGTGGATATAACCTGCACTCACCAGAATGGCTAAAATTTAAACCACAGGTAATAGGAAAACTTGGTGAAAATGTGGGGCAACTGGAATCTTCACATGTTGCTAGAAGAAATTTAAATTTTATAACCACTTGGGAAAATTGTTTGACAATACCTCATATTTTTCTGCCTCTCCCTGTCTTTTACACTATTCTTATTCCTTCTTTTCTCTCTAGCTACATCTGATATACAGATGAAGAATTAGATAACTTTAGAGGAATTTTTTTAGAAATTAACATATTTTTAGAGGTTTACTCCCCTTATCCTGCCCCAGGAAACACCAGTTTTTATGTAACATGGTCTAATTTGTCCACAGCATTCAACTCAGGCTCTTTTTATTTTTTAAATATATTTTATTGGCTATACTATTACAGTCATCCCAGTTTTTCTCCCCTTTATTCCCCTCCATCCTGTACCCCCCTCCCATCAGCATTCCCCCACCTTAGTTCATGTCCATGAGTCATAAATGCAAGTTCTTTGGCTTCTCCATTTCCCATATTATTCTTAACCTCCCCCTGTCTATTTTCTACCTACCATTTATGATAATTATTCCCTGTACTTTCCCCCCTTTCTCCCCCTCCCCACTGATAACCCTCCATGTGATATCCATTTCTCTAATTCTGTTCCTGTTCTACTTTGTTCACTTTGTTTTTGTTTTTGTTTAGATTCAGTTGTTGATAGTTGTGAGTTTGTTGTCATTTTACTGCTCATGTTTTTTATCTTCTTTTTCTTAGATTAACATTTAACATTTCATAGGATAAGGGCTTGGCGATGATGAACTCCTTTAACTTGACCTTATCTAAGAAGCATTCTATCTGCCCTTCCATTCTAAAGGATAGCTTTGCTGGATAAAGTAATCCTGGATGTAGGTCCTTGCCTTCCATGTCTTCGAATACTTCTTTCCAGTCCCTTCTTGCATGTAAGATTTCTTTTAAGAAATCAGCTGATAATCTTATGGGAACTCCTTTGTAGGTAACTGTCTCCTTTTCTCTTGCTTTAAAGATTCTCTCGTTTTCTTTAACCTTGGGTAATGTAATTATGATGTGCCTTGGTGTGTGCTTCCTTGGGTCCAACTTCTTTGGGACTCTCTGAGCTTCCTGGACTTCCTGGAAATCTATTTCCTTTGCCAGGTTAGGGAAGTTCTCCTTCATTATGTTTTCAAGTAAGTTTTCAGTTTCTTGCTTTTCTTCTTCTCCTTCTCCTTCTGGCACCCCTATATGGATGTTGGAACATTTAAAGTTGTCCCTAAGCCTCTCCTCATTTTTTTGAATTCTTGTTTCTTCATTCTGTTCTGGTTGAATGCTTATTTCTTACTTTTGCTCCAAATTGTTGATTTGAGTCCTGGTTGCCTTCCCTTCACTGTTGGTTCCCTGTACATTTACCTTTATTTCACTTTGCATAGCCTTCACTTTTTCCTCTATTTTGTGACAATACTCAACCAGTTCTGTGAGCATCCTGATTACCAGTGTTTTGAACTCTGCATCTGATAGGCTGGCTATCTCCTCATTGCTTAGTTGCACTTTTTTCTGAAGCTTTGGTATGTCCTTTCATTTGAATCATATTTTTTTTGTCTCAGCATGCCTTTTAGTAGTTAGGGGAAGAGCCTTAGGTATTCACTAGGGTGAGGCAACCCATTTTTCTGTGTCCTGGCACTGTATGTGAGGGAGGGTTCCAAAAGTGAACAATGCCACTTGCTCAGCTCTCTGTGCACTTTCAGTTATTTCCCCCACTACTCACAAGCAAATTGGGCCCTTCTGGTGCTGATTCACAGGTGAGTGGGTTTGTGTACATTCTAGGACCTTGTGGGCCTCTCCAATGAAACCTCTTGGGAGGCTGGGAGTTTCTCCTGCCACCACAAGACCCACAGGTTCTCTCAGTCAGAGGTTTTGAGGGTTTATTTCCCTGTGTTGGAATCTTGGATTGCACCATCTATTTTGTTTCCCTGTTGCTCCTCCTGGTTTATCTGCATGCAAATGTGTGACCACCTGCTCCACCAACCACCACCTCACCCCATCTGCCAGCCCCCACCTTGCTCACCCCAGTCCTGTAGCTGCTGCTTTGCTATGAGCCCTCTCTACCCCTGGCTTCCTATCTCCACCCCTCCTACTGGTCTGGATGAATATTTCTTCTTTAACTCCTTGGTTGTCAGACTTCCATATAGTTCAATTTTCTGGCAGTTCTGGTTATTTTTCATTTTTAAATTTGTTGTTGTCCCTCTTTTAGTTGTGTGAGGAGGCAAAGAGTATCTACCTACATCTCCATCTTGGCTGGAAGTCCTCAACTCAGACTTTTCAAACAACAATGTAATGTGGAATCATTGTTTCACAGGGACTGCAAAGTTCAAGTGAAAGGAATCCCATGTTAAGACTGCTTACTTTCACTATGATAGTGAAACTGCTATTTCTATGAATGCGTGTGTAAAAATCATTTTTGTGGAAATACATCTATTTTTAGATGTTAGATCTACCTACCACAGGGAGTATCCAGTCAAACAAAATTAAGTGACTTAACAGAGATGGAAAGTGCTGAGATTTACTTTTCATATCTAGGATATGTCAGATTTCTTAGAGTGAGTTCTGTGCTTTTAGAATCATAATAAATGATGCTAAATAGCTGTTTAAATGCAGCAATATTATGGCCTTCTGCAGTCATAGATCCCAATATTCTTTCCCCAAGATAATTTACCTTCCCACTTCTCAGGGTTATATTTGCATCATGTAACCAGTATTATTTTCTTCTCCAAAATGGGGTTATGGCCCATGCTTTACTTGTCCAAGTATTTTGTAGCATGGAGCTGTATGCACATGGTGTTGAAATCCATTGACAAATGCCATATCCTTATTGTAAAACAGGCAATGAAAGATGGAAAGTCTCTCTTTACAATGTGATTACCAACTCAATGGTTAATATTTTGCATTTTACAATTTTCTATACAACAGGAAATATGCAATAGCTTCAAAAATAATTACGCAGCCCCAGACATTCTTAAGAGATATGTGCTGAGACATTTACAAATTCCCAAAATCATAGATACCATTAGAGCATAGAATTGCTCTCATAAAGTTCAGTCAAGTATCACTAAAAACTTTTAATTGGCCACTTAAGACCTTTATAATTCTATAAATAGAGGACTAGACTCATTTATAAAGTTAATAATAAGAATTCTGTCTGCAAAATTTACTGTAGTTTGTGAATTGCCTTTCCTCACTTACTTATGGAGCACATGGTAAAAGCACTCATATCATCAGTCCAAGACACTGCCAATGTGGCATTGCTACTTTATTATTTATTACCAAATTCAATTTTATTGTATAAGCATAATCTATTTCTTAGATTTCTTAACTTTCTTTTTACTTCCATGCCAATGTTTTTACTGATTGGTTTTAGTTGTTTTTGTGGTTTTTTTTAAGTTTGTTCTTTTCTTTAGCAGGGGCATTTCCCATAAAATACAGAGACTTTCTTGCTTCAGAAAAGGTACATGGATGTGAAGATGAGCTAAAAACCATAAAATCAGGCTATGTTGAAGATCCTTGGCATTGGATAGGCTCAACACCAAGAAAGTGACTCACTCCTGCCAACCAGCCTCTTCTAGTGTATAAGATTCAAATGTGCATCTCCAGAAAATTCAAATGATGTGGACCACTAGAGTTATTTAGTAATAGTCAAACTGCACATATTAGCACTGACTGGGTAACTCACTTGGTTAGAGCATTGTCCTGATACAAGATTGTGGGTTTGATCCCTGGTTAGGGCACATGTAAAAATCAACCAATGCATCAATAAGTGGAACAACAAATCAATGTTTCTGCCTCTTCCTTACTCTCTCTACAAAATCAGTAAATGAAAATTAAAAATAAACTTCACGTGTTAATTCTCTAAGTGTCAAATGCCTTATAATGACTTTTTAAAATGCTCATAATTTGCGACTATACTTTTAGAGAGAGGTTGAAAGAGGCTAAATTAGTGAGCCTTGCTGTAAGTAAAGAACTGGGTTACTTGCTTTATGCTCTAAAGACATGACATCATTTAATTCTCCTGGTAACTGTATGAGGTAGGTATATTATTCCTAGTTTTACAAGGGACTAAAACTCTGAGAAGTATCAATAGTCCAATATTATACAAGTAATAATTGGTTGGGAAGTAATTCAAGGCTGAGTCTTTCTGTTAGTTTCATTGAAACACTGTTGTTCCAATGGCCTCAGCCTACACCACAGTTAAATTCTAAAGCTTCAATACCAAATTTCAGCAAGTTGTGGCAGGTTTTTATATCTCCACATCAACCAGTACCTGTATACCAGCTGCCCCAAGGAAACACAGCAGCTCCCGTCAAGAGGGGCAATGCCTAAAGAAAGCTGACAGCTAACACTGCTTGCAGCACTCCCAACAGCTTGGGAAATGTGTTTTTGTACTGAACGAGGATAAGAGTAGCACCTCATGGAGTCCATCAGGGTCTGTCCTTTGGATCCATTGCTTTGTATACATCCTGGAAGCAGCTTTGTTAGGATGCAGATGCATCTTTTTCTCAGGTAAACCTTGTTGAGGTTTAGTGTCATGAAATGCAGCCCTAACCACTGCAGCCACTCTTGGGATCACAAGTAAAATACATAGTCTCCCTCCCCTACTATTCATTCTATATTATCCCCAATCTCAAGTAGTACTTTCACATGTCAGGTAGTACTTTCAATGGTATTGTCAGAGAGAGCACATTTTGGAGTAAGTTGTTTTGTTTTGTTTTGTTTTGGGCTGGGGTGGAGTTGTAAGAGTGAACTGGCAACCCTTTTAGGGCTACCCAGGCTCCAGAATATGAAGGAGGAGTAAAAAAAAAGAAAGAAAAAAATCATATTAAATGACTAGAATTTATGGAGCAATATAGACCTCAAAAATTATGTTACTTAAACTCATTTATTAACTGTGTGCATTTGTCAGTTAGATGTAAGATCAGATGATAACTTATTTCCAAAAGCCAAGTGAAACTGAGGTTAAATTGTACATATAATTACTTAAAGAAAACCATATATAAATATAGTTAATATTTTATACCTAGAACTATCTATCTATATACAAATGTACATTTACATAACTAGATATATAAGGATATATCAGATGTCAGCTGGTTTCCAGATAGTGAAATTTGAAATATTAAAATGAAAATAATACTCTTTGAGACTATAGGTTTTTACTGAATTGCTAGGACCAGTCTATCCAAAACACACTTTTAATAATGGCATGAGATATGCAGAAAAAATAAGGAAGAAAAATTTATGAAAACAGCTAAGGCCAAAATCAAACTGAAAATTCAAGGTATCTAAAATTCAAAAGGGCATTCATTATGTGCACAGGAGTAGGCTGGAGTCAGCCAGGCTGCAGCACAAACAGCTCCCAGCTCAGCTGCAAGGGTCAGTACAGGATTTTCCCATCTACCCTGTTCCTTCTTCTTTGGTTTTTGCATGAACCTAAATAAATGCACTCTTTTTCTAGAAGAGTGTGCCCACCTTCTGCTGTGTGTCTAGTGACTGGCTTCAGAGAGGGAGCAAGTACTGAAACTGGCTGTGGAAACTGTTTTATTTTGCCTTGGAGCTATAGTCCTGTTTGCTCCAGGAGAGGAGCTGGCTTCAGGAAAGAGGCATTTTTTTATTCTTTTTTTCCTAAAAAAATACTTTCCCAAAGATTTTCTTTTTTATTTTATTTTATTTTATTTTATTTTTCCACTGCCATTTAGTAGCCTAATACCCACACCCCAACAATCACACAGCGTTGTCCCTGTCCATGAGTCCTTTTCTTCTCTTCTGCCAAATTTCAATGACTAGAATCAATGAACAAAGTCAGGACGCTGAGGAGTGGAAGTCATGGCTGCAGGGCCTTCTCTTTCCTCCCCTGAAGTCTGAGGTTACCCCAAAGTAAAAGCCACCTTCTTTTGAAGAGAGTTATAGAAACAATACATAATATTTGCTACTTATACATTTTTACTAATAATTAGCAAACATATTCTACAGGTTATAAATTGAAGGTGCTTGAAATTTAGAATGTCATTTTGCCTTTAAATTTCTCTTCCTTAAAGATCGAAGGCCAGTACAGTCAGTATAAATAAAGTCCACATTTTGGAGGATATGCAAGAGAGTAGGCTTAACTTAAGTATAGTCACCAGGAGAGCAAAATTCAAGGGTTCATGACAAATCCTGATATGTCTGTTTTTATCTAGTCATGTATAGGGGCCAAAACATTTAGTAACTCCTTCAGTAGGTATTACTCTTCTTAGGGTATCTCTGATTCCTCTCAATTTATTTCACTGACAAAAAGCATGTTTTTAATCTTCCTGAATCACTGAGCCAACTGAGAAAAGGGGGAATACAAAATGAGCTCCATTCCTTATAGATTATTGAAGCACACTGTCAATGATGATAAATCCTGATGGCTGATGACAGCTGCAGAGCAAAAAAGATCCAGCCCAATCTGTGGAGCCTGGTAGGAGGAGAAGGAAAGGAAAGTCACCCCCCGAATGAAAAATTGAGGAAACTCCTATTTAGATTTAGAATGTGGATTTGGGGAATCTCTTCACAATCAACCCCAATCAAAATTAACCAATAAGTTATTTTTTATTTTTTTAAAATTTAGAGTCTTATTTTTAATTATATTTTATTGATTATGCTTTTACAGTGGTACTGATTTTTCCAGCTTTGCCACCGTCTACCCAGCACCCCTCAATTCCCTCACACAATCCTCCCACCACTGTTCATGTCTATGGGTCATGTATATAAATTCTTTGGCTACTCCATTTCCTATACTGTACTTTACATCCCCATGGCTATTCTGTAACTACCTATTTATACTTCTTAATCCTCTTACCTCTTTACCCATTCTCCACACCCACCTCCCATCTGGCAACCATCAAAACATTTTCCATAACCATGATTATGTCTCTGTTCTTGTATGCTTAGTTTTTTAGATTCAATTGTTGATAGATATGTATGTTTTGTCATTTTATTATTCATAGTTTTGATCTTCTTTTTCTTAAATAAGTCCCTTTACCATTGTATAAAATAATGGTTTGGTGATGATGAACTCCTCTAGTTTTTTCTTGTTTGGGAACCTCTTCATCTGCCCTTTGATTCTAAATGATAACTTTGCTGGGTACAGCAATCTTGGCTATAAGTGCCTACTTTTCTTGTCTTTGAATATTTCTTGCCAGTGTCTCCTAGCCTACAAAATTTTTTTTGCGAAATCAACTGACAGTCTTATGGTGACTCCTCTGTAGGAGACTAAATGCTTTTTTCTTGCTGCTTTTAAGATTCTCTCTTTATCTTTAACCTTTGGCATTTTAGTTATTATGCGTCTCGCAGTGGGCTTCTTTACATCCATCTTATTTGGGATTCTCTGTGCTTGCCGAACTTGCTTGTCTATTTCTTTCACCAAATTAGGGAAGTTTTCTTTTACTATTTTCTCAAATAGATCTCCAATTTCTTGCTCTTTCTCTTCTCTTTCTAGCACCCTTATGATTTGAATGTTGGTACATTTGAAGTTGTCCCAGAGGCTGCTTATACTATCCTCATTTTTTAGGATTCTTTTTTCTTCTTGTGATTTTGATTGGTTGTTTTTTGGTTCCTTATGTTCTGAATCATTGATTTGATTCTCAGCTTCATCCACCCTACTGTTGTTTCCCTGTAAATTGTTCTTTATTTCACTTGGTGTACCTATTATTTCTGACTATCTTTTTTATACTGTTGAGGTCCTTACTAATAACATAACTCTTTTGAACTCTGCATACGATCAATTACTTACCTCCATTTCATTTAGCTCTTTTTCTGGAGTTTTGATCCATTCTTTTGTTGGGCCATGTTTCTTTGTGTCCTCATTTTGTCAGCCTCCCTGTGTTGCTTCTATGTATTAGGTACAACTGCTTTGACACTGTGTCTTGGTAGTGTGGCCTAATGTAGTAGGTGTCCTATAGGATCCAGTGTTACAGTCTCCCCTATCACCCAAACTGTGTACTTGAAGTGCACCCTTTGTGTGGATTGAGTACACCCTCCTGTTGTAGTTGAGCCTTGATTGCTGTTGGCAGGTCAATGGGAGAGATTTACCCAGACTAGTCAGCTTCAAGGACTGGCTGTGACCACTGACCGCCAACCTCTGTCCTCCATGGAGGATCAGCTGTGCAGGGGCAGGGTAGTGGTGATCTGATATGGTCTATAGCTGCCCACTGGGTGCACTGACCCTGGGGTTTCCCAGGTGGTGCAGATCAAGGTCAGCTCCCACATGTGTTTTTCCATGGGCTCCCTGGCTGAGCTATAAAGCAATCTGAGATAGCAACTATTTGTGCTGGACTTGGAGATGCCCAAGCAAAGCTACACTGTGAAACTAGTCTGGCTGCTGCTAGTGCTGGGCCTGGGGCCCACTGAAGCCAGCTATTTCTTATTTGATAGGATTTAGGAATTTGTGACACATGAGCCAAGACCAGCCATTCATATAGAAAAGCAGCTTGGGTAGGCCCATAATTTAGGTGGCGTAGAGTCTCTGGAAATCTCTAAGACAGGTCAAACAATGTTAGCCAGGTTGATGGAGTCTCAGATATGGCACCACTTTGCTGGCTTTGTTCGGGGAGGGTTTAGAAAAGGGACAATGGTTCCTGCTCCCCTTGATGCCAGACACTTCAGTTTCTCCCTATATACTATTGGTGCCTTTCAAGCTGCTATCCTGGTGCTAGAGCTCAGAGGTAGTGAGTGAGTAGGTGGGGGAACTGCTTGGAGCTCCAGAAGTTTCTTCCACTGACTCAGTTCCTGCTGGTTTTTATAGCTTGAAGTTATGGGGACTTATCTTCCTGGCACTGGAACCCTAGGCTGGAAAGCCTGGTGTAGGGCTGGGTCTCTTTACTTTCAAGATATCCCTCCTGAATTTTTATCCACCACACTTGATATGGGACCAGCCCCATATCCACAGGTAGGAGGGGCAACATCTGTGTCCCTTCTACCAGTCCAGATGGATGTGGTTTCTTTAATTCCATAGTTCACAGACTTCCATTCAACTCGATTTCTGACAGTGCTAAGAGGTGGTTGTTCTATATTTTCATTTTGATTTTGACAAGGTTGTGCAAAGAGGTGAGCTATGTCTGTCTATGCTGCTATCTTGACCAGAAGTCCTGAGTTATTTTTTTAAATTAGTGGATAAAGTTTTATACTGTTTCTGTTGTTCTTGTTCTTTCTTTAACATCTTACCTGGTTGTGATCAGGGCCCACTGAAGTGATTTAAATGACAACTTTCAGAGGAAAAGCTTGTGGACACTTACTGCAAATACCTCTTACGCCTTACTTCTTAATACCTTCTGTAAAAAGGGTGTTTAAAAAAACATATAAAATAAAGCAGGCTTGTTAGTTTAACCACCTTATGAAAGTAAAATAAAGAAGACTGAATATTTTCATTGAGTTCATGTGAGTTCCATTCTCCTTCTCCTCAGTTCTAATTCATTACCTATTCATTCAGCATGCTAAGGTCTCTCAGTAACTTCCTCTCTGCTCTTTTTGAAACAAATATATTCTTGGAAGGTATTTAGAACTTCTTATCCAGCAAAAGGATAAGAAAAGATATCATAACCATGGTGTAAATAAAAATTTTTCTGTTGTATTAATTTAGGAGTTTATTTTCATCCACCCTACATTATTAAATGTCCAGGAGTAGCCAATATTAATCATGTATTTTGTTTCAAGAAACACCATGAGCTCCACAGACTCATTAGAATGGACTCGTGGCCTAATGCCAAAGGGAAACGATACCATCGGGTATCACTTAGTTCCAGTGGAGCACATGCTTTCCCTCTCAGGACCTCAGCAACCTGCATCTGTATGACCCTAAGAGTGAATGTATCCTTATGTTTGGCACCCCAGGCACCTCACTCACCCACCTTAATCCAGGCCCTGCCTTAATGATACTATGGTGAGCTTTATGACTCCAGAGACACCTTGGATATGAAGAGCTTCTCTCTTCTGTTTCCTTACAGTGTAAAACTAGTGACTTCAAGAGTAATTGCACCCCAAAGCCCAGATTTGGCAGATGCTTTCCTAAGGAGCTGTTCCATGCAGAGTTAGGAAACACTGTTGTACCAAGAACAGTCATGAGAGCATATTCTTAATGCCAACTCTGGACATCCTTGTTCTGTGTTAATTGCTCCTCTGATTCCTGTCTTGTGTTTTGGCCTTGAGCTTTGCTAACTGTGACTTTTTGCCTTGGTTCCTTTCTGGTTTCTACGTCCTGGCTTCCACCTTGTCTCAGCAGCAGAATTTTCAGCTCTGACCATCATGCACATCCCTGATCAGGTTTGTTGCATATATTCCCTTTAGGTTTCCTGCTCTCTTTTCTTCACAGTCCTGGGCTGAGGTCTAAAGGCCATTTCAAAACCCATGGTGTGGTCACTGACAGAGTGTCCTGAAAAAGTGAAAGGCAACCACAAAAGCTTGTAGTCTAATGTTCTTTCCCTGCCATGAAAAAGAAACTAAAAATGTATTTTACCCTTTGGACATAGGTGTGTTGCAAAGATTAATGTCTGTGAAGCCTGTGTGGACTAATGTGAAAAGCAGCCACGTAAAAGATTGCCACTTGATTGCCTTAGCAATATCTCCACCTTAGGAAGAAGCCTCTAGCACAGGCTGTAATTGTAAGGTAAGGAGGCTGGTTTGTTTTTTATCAAAAACACCAAATCTAGGTATTCCTTGTCTCCTTGAGATTCGCCATTTTGGGAAACCATCACTTATTTCATTATTTCAGAAATTAATCCCTATTCAAAAAAAATGTTTGCAGTAAACTTTTGGTATTTCCTTTAGAGCTAGTGGCACGTTTTCCCCCAAATTTAATTAATGGGAAAAAAATCTTTGTCCTATTAGGGTGGCTCTGAATCTTGGGAGAAAATTAGTCATTTATTTATGAAATATTGGAGAAAGGGATATAGAGAGAAGTGGAGGGAGATGAAAAGAAGGAAGGAGGGAGGAAACAAGGGAGGGAGGGAGGGAGGAAGGGAGAGAGAGAGAGCAAGAGAGGGAGGGAGGGGACAGAGAGAGAGAGAGATGATTCTGTTTGTAACTATAAAAAAATAGACCTGATTCTAAACTAATGAAGTGATGTGTGTGTATGCATGTATACACGTGGAGGGAGGGGGGTGAGTATGTATGAAAGACTAAGAGAGAGAGCATATCCCAGGTATTTCAATTTGTTGGTAGAGTAGTGACTTTACATCTCATGAAACAAAGAATTCAAATCTAACAGGCCGTGCATAGTACAACTTTCACCCCATCAGGAAAATTTCTCAGCTTTATTCTTGATTGAAAGCACAAGGTTTTGGGAAGTTTTTTTGCTTGTTTGTTTGTGTTTTGTTTTTTTGAACCAGACAATGCTGTCAGCTAGAAAGCAGAAAGTCCCATGGGGCTCACCATGTGAACGAACATATTTTGTCCAGTTGGGATCCGGAACCTTGTCAACATCTGTGATTTCTGCTACTGCAGAATACCAGGCAACAGGAGTTGGATGTGCAGATTTGTGAATGCTTTCAACTGAATTTTTGAGGAAAAGATTACTTTTCAAGCTGGTCAATTTGTTCCCAAATTGTAAACTCTCCCCCTCTCCACCCCAAACACTCTCCCCCTTTCCCCACTGCTATTAGTCTCCATTTCCATTATGCCCTCCCTGCGGCCTCTCTCTGTCTCTATAAAGATAAACAATTATTTTCAGCTTCAAGCAGGATGCTGCCCCTTACGGGACCTCCAAATGACATAAGTCTGGGAGAATGTGGATGATTTACAGACCCAAGAAACCTGGCAGATACTGTGGGATACCAGGGGACTAATGAGCATAATTTTACTAGTCAAAGAGAAATCTGTAAGACAAAAAGAGGAATCAAGCCTCTCCCCCTCTTGTGGAGGAATCTGGTTGCTTTTTTCCACCCACTGGCAGATAATTCCACCTTTAGATGCCTACAAAAAAGACAAAACCATTTTTGTTTTGTGAGTTCTGGTATTTTCTAACTTATACTGTATGTAATTCCTGGCAACATCAACAATGGACTGAAACTCCCTGGGTGTGCAATATTTCATGGATCCCCAGAGGGCTCTGCCTATCAGGTTCTACTGAGGATCAGGATGTAAGCACTCAGTCTATGCTGTTGTCCTAATTCTCAGCTGTACTATTCACCTTCTCATCCTGTAATTGGCATAGCTACCTTCCCAGCTTGCCTGTACCACCAATTTGCCACACTTCAGGGACTGCTTTTGTGTATGCCACAGGATTCTGAGGTTCTATGTTCATGGGTTTTTTTATTCTTCTGGGAGATTACTGCTATATTGTAAAGGAGATGAGTTGGGTCTGTTTTGTCTGCCAGTTAAATTCAATTCAGCTTAACAAGTGTTTATGAAATCCTTGCTATGGACAAAGATAAAAGTTGCAGAGGTTACATAAAAAGTTAAGACATAATTCACAATGAAACTGGGTCAATAATTCAAGCACAAAAGAATGTAGCACAAAATAGAGTAAGATAGAGGTCTCAGGATGCATAACACATTGTTTCTTTACTATGATACTATTAGAAGTTGGCCCTGAGGGATAGGATAATGATGAGAAAAGGGGTGAACAACAGAAAGCAGGAAATGGGCTCTATCAAACATTTCTACAATAAATAAACCTAAACTGAAATTCTGAGAGGACCCTGTGCCCTTCTGGCTACACTGGAACTCTGGATAGTGCTATGTTTGTGTGGTCTATCTTTTTCAGGGTATAAGTGTGAAGGAGCCATTATTTCATGTTTTAAAACTTATTTTTTTAGAGCAGTTTTAGGTTCACAAAACAAAATTGAGAGGAAAGTCCAGAGATTTTTCAACATGTCCCCTGCCCCCACACATGTACACCTTCCCCCCTGATCAGCATAACTCACCAGAACAATATATTTTTTTACCAGGGGTGAACCTATATTGACACATTGTAATTACCCAAAGTTCATAGTTTACATTATGGTTCACTCTTGGTGTTGTATATTCTATAGATTTGGACAAATATTTAATAACATGTATTCACCAATATATATCATTCAGAATATTTTTATCACCCTATAAAAAAAACCTACTATGCCTATTCACTCCCTGACCCCAGAAACTGCTGATCTTTTATGGTCTCCATAGTTTTTGCCTTTTCCAGAATGTCATAGAGTTAGAATTATATAGTATGTATCCTTTTCAGATTGGTTCTTTCACTTAGTAATATATAGTTAATATCCTTCTGTATCTTTTCATGGCCTGATACATCATTTCTTTGTAGTGCTGAATAATAGTCCATTGTTTGGATGTACCACAGTTTATTTATTCATATATCCACTGTAAAGGAAGCACTCAGTTTTTCCCTTTCTATGAAGGAAAAAACTCACCTCCTATGTTTATCCTTCCTGCATGTCTCCTGTACTGCTCACACAAAACACTTCACTTCTGACACCTTTGATCGCCAAATGTGTGGAAGTTTTTCCTTACAACAATAAGCAAATATCTAATACCCACCCCTAGAACCTCTTGTCTCTCTTTTAAACCTCATTTTACTGCCTGCATTGAAAACTGTTCTACTGAACAGTTGAACATACATGTCTGAAGCTTAGAAAACGGACGGGCTAGAGATTCTGATTTGGAAATTGTTAACATACAGTTGAGTTGATGGGAATGAAAGAGGTTCTGGAAAGAATGAGTCGGGTGAGAAGGGAGCAAGGTTTAGAGCAAAACACTCATGAACACAGGAAATCAGTGATTTTTTCTGTTGACCCAAAATTTGCACTAAGCCCTTAGAGTTTAGGCTTTTGAGATCCTCTAAGGGGCTATTGAGTTAGAAATGTATTTAGTTTGGGTCTAGTGAAATATATATATATATGTGGTTGTTAGTCATTTCCATGTATACTTAAGTTACTGTTAGCTGTCCTGATATGGGAATGGCTTCCTGAATGTTTCTACCACTTATCATGCCAATTTTCACAAAAATTGTAAGAGAATGTGTGGCCAGAAAACATGTAATCATATAAACATTACAATTGACACTGGAAATGCATAAGTAGCAAAGAAATAAAACATGAACTATTCAGAGCCAGAGTCTAGTCTATGGAAAATTCCTCCAATTACAAATCATATATGAAAGAAACATGATTGAGGTTTCCCCAAATTTGACAACAGTCCTTAAAATGAGTTATGAAACTAAATGAGTTATGACCATTCATATAATGAGTTATGAAACTGGAAAACTGTTTTAAACCTTATCAATAATGAAAACAATTTTTATTAACCATGTTAGAAGACAGAGAGGATTATTTTTCCATTATTTCTATAGAAAATACTATAAAAGACATTGTTACATGAAGACTCAATAAAATGTTAAAAGGATATGCAGTCAAAATATATTTAAGCAGTGATATAATTAAAAACATGTTATGTATACCTAATTCTTGTATGCACCCTGACCGGGGATCAAACTACAACTGGGTGTATCAGAATAATGCTCTAACCAATTGACTTATCTGGCCAGGGCCCTATCTGAATTTCTTGATGTTTGGTTTTTGTCAGCTTTCTAAACTTTGTAATTTATTATGATCTCAATAAAATAAATAGAAAAATCATAGAATTAAAGTCCACAATATTACTAATTATATCAAATGTAATTGTTCTAACCATATCAAATAAAAAGTTGAGATTGTCAGATCAGATAACATGTCAAAAATCAATAACATGATACCTACAAGAATCTTACTTTAAATATAAAAAAGTATATAGAATTAATTAAATAAGATAGTCCATGGTAACATGAATTAAAATATATCTGGAGTTATATTAATATCAGACACAGTGGATTTCCAAGGAAAGAATATTAGCAGGGACAAAGAGTATCATTTTATAATAATGAAAGGATCAATTAATCAAGAGAATATAAAAAGTCTAAATGTACCTACCAACGAAACTTCAAAATACATGAAGCAAAAACTGATAACACTAAAAAAAGAAACAAACAAATCCACTGTGGGTGTCAGAGATTTCAATACTTTACTCACAATAATTGACAGATGAGGCAGAAAGAAAAGCATTAGATACATAGAACACTTGAACAACACTATCAACAGAACTGACCTAATTAACATTTACAGAAGATTCCGTCCAAGTTCAACAAAATATCCATTATTTTACAAATACACATGGAACATTCACTGGATGTATTAGTTTCCTAAGGCTGCCATAAAAAATAGCACAAACTAGGTGACATAAAACAATAGAAATTTATTCTTTTACCTTCATTGGATTGAGGTCCACCCCAAACTAGCACGACCTTGGTTAGAGCTGCAAGGACCCTACTTCCAAATGAAGTCATTTGCAGATACCAGTGTTTTTTATTGAAGATACCAGGACTTGAATATGTCACTTTGGGAAGCACAAGTCAACCCACAACACCAGATTAGACCATATTCTTGACCAAAAAACAAGTTTTAATAAACATAAAAGGATTAAAATAACAAAATGTATATTCTCTTAGCACAATGAAATTAAATTTAAAAATCAATAAACATAAATATATTCAGAAACTCTCAAACTATTCAGAAATGAAACAACACACTTCTAACAACACATAGATACAAAAACAAATCATGAGTGAAATTAGAAATTAAGGTGAATTAAAAGAAAAACACAACATATCACAACCTGTCAAACTCACCTAAAGAGTGCTTAGGGACATCATAAATTCATATTAACTGCTTGTAAAATAATATGCTTACATTAGCAGACTAGAAGGGGTTAAAATGAATGATTTAAGTTTGCACCCCCCAAAAGTAGAAAGAGTAAATTAAGCCCAAAATAAGCATAAAATAAAATTAAAATAGAAATTAATGAAATAGAAAACAAAAATAAAAGTCAATGAATTAGTTTTGGCTGATGTGGCTCAGTGTATTGAGTGCCAGCCTGAGAACTGAGGGGTCACGGTTCTACTACCAGTCTGGGGCACATGCCTGAGTTGTGGGCTGGGTCCCCAGTTGGGGTCGTGTGGGAGGGCAACCACACATTGATGTTTCCTTCCTCTCTCTCTCACTGCCTTCCCCTCTCTCTAAAAAATAAATTTTTAAAAAATCAATGAAACAAAAAATTATTTATTAAAAATAATAAAATTAATCATCTCTAGCTAGAATGATTAGGTAAAGAAAAGAAAACACCAAACTCCTTGAAAGACACAAATAACCAAAGCTCACCTAAGGAGAATTAGCTAGCCTAGATTACCCTTTTTTTAAATTGAATTTATAGTTAAATTTCCAAATGCATGCAGGTTTTTAAGAGTTATTACGTGATATCAGTATTTTTTCCTAGTTACTTTTTAAAATCTTCTTCTCATCTTTTGTGTTCTGTAGTCTCCCTATAATGTTGTCTAGCATATTTTCTGGCATGGTACCCATCGTGTTTCCTAAATCTGAGGGTTCATGGCCTTCATGAATTCTGGAAAATTCAGAATTCTATACTGCCAGAGGTTGAACCTCCACCATTCAACTCCTTTAAGTAAGCAATGTTTGGCTGATTTTTGGTCAATGACTGTAGACTGTATTTAGGCATACAGCTCTTACCCAGCTAAAATTCCAGTTCTAAGAGGTCTTTAATTATTGCAACTCTTTTAAATTTAGGTAGGCTCTTTTAATAAGCCACCAATGCCCTGTCTCCAGATAGTGGAATACTGAAAACTGCAATCCTAGACACATTCTCCGGTATCTGCTGAGTCCAGGCACCTTCAAAACTGCTCTTTCACTCTGAACTTGTGCTGTTATATTTGTAGCACATGACCTTTTCTTCCTTAATTAAACACATTTACACAAAGACGAGTACCTTGCCCAAAGTAAGTTTCCCTTTCTTAGAATTTAGAATGAGTACACGTGAGACTGATAGAAGGAAAGAAGAGACAGAAACCAAAACAAATGAAGTCAATGCCTTTGGAAAGTAGGACACTAGTGTGAGGACTAGAAAGTACAGTTGGTAACACCCTCAGAACTGACACTGTCTTCCTAAAAGGATTATGTTCCTGCTAGATTTGAATTCCCCCAAAACACTCAATTTACTTAAGATAAGTGGTGCGGGGATATCCCAGCTGAACCAAATAATCAGCACACTGGTAGCTGTCCATTTCCTAGTCATTAATCTTCAGTCTTTGAACCTGACAGTGGGTGAGAAATAAAATGTTTACTTTCAGAATAGTAGCTTTGTCATAGAACAGAATGTGTTAATTACCCATTAGAATTCTAAATTCAGTGTCACAGACCTTGTTGCAGGTTCAATCCCCTGTCAGAGTGTCTACAGGAGGCAACTCACTGATGTTTCTTTCTCTCTCTCTAAAATCAATAAACATATCCCCAGGTAAACATTTTTTAAAAATGAATGCACTGGAAGGGTAATAATTGTACATGTTCCTTTTGCCTTCTTTAGATAGTAAGTGGTCAAGTGTTCTACAGTGCAACTGAGGACCACTTCTGGCTCCCAGGTTGATTTGTTCAGTGACCACAGGAGTGGTTTCACTTCCTGTTCTTCAAGCATAGTAAGAACAGTAAGTGGAAATAATAATTCCACTTTTGTAAATGGGCAAAAGTTTTAATATAAATGTGTTGATAAGGTAATCTGTGGCCTCAAATGATGGAAAGGAACCAAAGGGTCAAACTGTGAGTCCCAGAAGAAAAAGGAAGGTGACTATTATCCTGAGAGAATGAAGAATGTCTACTTCTGCTTCTCAGCAGTGTTGCTGGAATTGCAGAAAGGGGTGCTCACACACTGTTGTCAGTTCCTGATTATTGCACCAATTAGGTGAACAATTAGGCCAAGTCATGCACACTTGACGTTGCTTTGAGAATTGGAGTTAAAGGCACTTAATTAGCTTATATATGCAAGCAAAACTCATACTAAATTGACATACTCTCAACTGCAGATGAGAACTTCATGCTAGGACATGCTAGACATGGCGGCAGGAGGAGGGGCAGAGACACAAAAGGGAGTAAGGACATCAAAGAAAAGCCCCTAGTATAGGTACAGATAACCTGAAAGAATTCTCTTAAAGATGACAACAGTGAGACTATGCACACACCTGATTCCATCACCCCTCACACTCAGTTCCAGCATTCTCATTAAACGTTACACATAAAAGAAAAGTGATTTAATTGTCTCGTTTTCTTCAAAAGAAAAAAATATATAAAATTTAAATTTTTACATTAAAAAAGATAAGTAATATTTAATCATACTCAATATACAATAGTACTATAAATTATCCTTTAGTCTCAAGTATGGTTCATTAAGGGAAGGGAAAGGAGAAAAATGAGAGGAGAGGAGGCAATAAAAGAAAAACTTGTACATAGAGAACAAGAATAAAGAGGAGAAAGGAAGGCAATGAGGGAGGTAAAGAGTAACAAAAAGGAGTCAGATATATCAATAAAGATAAAAGAAACAAATGTTACTGTAACAGGTGGGATCTGGCCAGGTCGGGGGCAGAGGGGCAGGATCCCTGAGGCAAGGAAGAAGACTGCACTCCCCAAAGCGTGGGAGGGGTTTCAGGAAACCCAAGGCAGTAGATTGAAACTATTGATGAAACTGTGTGACAGACTTCCATACCCCCAGGGAAGAGTAAACAACTAATACAGTGCCTAACTAAGCTTGCACAGAGCATGCGTGTGCTGAAAAGGTCACAACACACCTGATTCACGGAGGCAAGTGTGGCGACACCCTGCCCTGGGCAGAGTTGCTGTGTCTTTGTGCATGGCTAGACACCCTCCTGCCTGCATCTGCAACAAGGCGGCAGGAGGAGGGACAGAGACACAGCTTGGGCTGATGTGAGTGATGGACATTAACCTGGATTAGCTAGCAAATTGAATGCTCCCACAGTGCAGGACTTGGGGGCAGAAGATTTAAACTGAGTGTGTGGAGACCCGGCCCTTTTTCGCTTCCCCTCGCTAGCCTGGTTGGGGGTCTGTGGCCAAGCTTTCCTGGGCGGGCAGGCCCTGAAGACTGCCTGGCCAAGTGATAAGCCCTGCACCCCTCCTCGCACAAAAAGAGATGGCAGCATTGGCAACTGGCACTGCTCTGTGCGGTCCTGTTTGGCCAGGTATATGGATGCACCCGCAAGCTGATGATTAGAGAGACAGGGTGCAGGCACTGGGCCAACAGGCAGCAACCAGAAGAAAGGGTAGGATGAAGTGAATAGGAAGCCACCAAGCACAGACTCCAAAAGTCGCCTGGAGCTGGGCTGTGACCAGGAACCAGCTAAGTTGCCTGAATAATCATGCTACAACCCCTTGTGTATCACAAAGGATGGTATTTTTAATTGAGAGAAAGAATTCCAGGCACAGCCTTGAAGCCTTGAACTGATCTGGCAAAGGGTGCAGGGGTTATTTGTTTTGGGTGTTTTAAAGGGAATGGGTGTTGAGGAAGAAGTCCGTTATTCTTCCAAAATTGTATAGCCTTTAAATGAAAGACTCATTTCCTTTTTCACCAAATCTTTGCCTCTGAAATTTACAAGTGGCAGGCAACAGAGCCCCACATGACTGTATGGTAACATAATGACTACTGGTAACAAACAGCATTTTGGTAAAGACTGAAGTAATAACAAAATACCTTTTCCTTCCCATTCCTTTTGCTTCCCTCTTTATTGCATTTGTAATGACCTTTCAATTTAAATGTTGACAATAGGAACATATAAGTGTTTGGATTTTTTAATGTTTTAATTTTTAACTTTTTAAGAATTGTAAAAATGTAGTTATCTGGAAATTTTCAAATTCTAACAAAGTATCATTGGACAAAATATGCTAATTCTGCTTCTTGCATCATTTTGAAAGGCATCATGATACAATAATTTTAAAAGTTGAAATATAGAAGGAGATGGGGAGATGGGGGAAAAACCTTATTTCTTTTTTCACTTTCAAAGTTCCTATATCTTTTTGACCAGAAAATGAACTCTGAGCTTGCCTTCAGGGGCATGTTAGTTGTCTCTCTGAAACAAGGAAGAAAAAAGATTACTGCTTCCCGATACCTGTTTGTTAAAATTTAGTGGAGCACTTTTCCTTTCTTTCTTTTTCTTTTTCTTCCTTTTTTTCTGTCTTTCTTTTTTCCCTTTCTTTTTCTTTTTAATGTATTTATTTATTTATTTCTGGCAGGAGATTAAAGGGTCAGCCAATTTGTTTCTGTCAAAACGTTAAATCAGATGAGTGGATACAGGGAAAAAGTTGCTGAAAATGTGGCCATTGTTCCCCATAGTGATAATCATAGCAACATTACCTAAAGAAAATTTGAAGTCATAAAATAAAATTCATAGCAAAGGTCCTGTCCTACAGTGATATCATGTCTAGTGACTACTCCAAATGGCTCAACTGTCTAAATTTTCATTTTTAATAGGTCCAATCACCTACAAACTATAAAATCTTATTTCATTTTCATATAACAACTCTACTACAATGTATAGATGGTGCTGAGATTTTCTGTACAGATTCTCAACTCTGTAGAATAGGACCCCCAGATTGTTCCTTAGTACCTACTGGTGCTCCCAAATCAAATTTGTAATAGACACTGAGTGATATTTTACCTCCTAGGCCAGGGGTGTCAAACTCATTTTCACCAGGGGCCACATCAGCCTCATAGTTGCCTTCAAAGGGCCAAATGTAATTTCAACTCCTTAACAGTTAAGCAGTAGTTACATTTATACAGTCCTAAAATTATGTTGGCCCTTTGAAGGCAACCACAAGGCTGATGTGGTCCCTGGTGAAAGTGAGTTTGACATCCCTGTCCTAGGCTAATATTTCTCATTTAAGTAAATTATGAACTCCCTTTAAAAGGATATTTTTTTAATAATCCATTTTTAAATGAAAGCATACAATTAAGTATAAATTACTTTACTTTAAACAATATACAACTATCAAATCAAAAGGAATTTATAATTATATACTATACCCAAATTAAAACAAAATTAGGAAAATTTAAATTTGCAACATTAATTTAGTTTCATGTATGATGTTTTGCTGAAACTAGATCTCTGATGTAGAAAAATGGAAACTCAGATCCAGTTTTAAAATATACTTTCTCTAGAATGAGTGTTACCAGGCAGGGTCAGGAGGTGGCAGAGATGGGGAAATGTTGGTTGAAGTGTTCAAGCCTTCAGTCACTAGATAAAAAAGCTCTGGGAATATAATGCACAGTACAGTGATTATAATTAATCATGCTGTATTGTGTACATGACATTTGGGAAAAGCATAGACCTTAAGCATTCTAATCACACACAAATAAAAAAAATAGTAACTACAGGGGGGTGGGCAAAAGTAGGTTTACTTTTGTTTGTATGGAAAATACAATAGTTAATAAATAATAATGTCAGAATAAACTCCAAGTTTTGCATACTCACAAGGATAAATCTACTTTTTCCTACCCCTCTATGTGCAGTGATGGATGTATTAATTAACCTAATTGTGATAATCATTTCACAAAATATATGTATGTGGAATCATCACATTGTACATTTTAAATACAATTTTATTTTTTAATTATACTTCAACAAAACCGAAAAGAATCTGAAAATAGCATATACTTTCTCCAACCATGAAAAATCTTCTCCAGAATGTACAGAATAACACCTAACTCCTTAGCACAGCATTTTATAGGTACATCCCTTTCCAACATCATGTCCCTTTATATCCCCCACTTGCCTTTCACCAATTTCCAAGTGGACAACTTACCATGACTTGTCATTCTCCCAGAAAACCCCTATCTCTGCATGTACCTGTGACTTTGCTCATGCTGTTTTTCAGCCTCCACTGTCTTTTACCTACCAACATTCTAAGTTGGCTCTAAGATTCAACTCCAATGCCATCTGTTTCACAAAGGCATCGTCCAGTCCCCTGGAATTGAAAACTGCACCATCCCTTGAGTTTCCAGAGTGTATTGTTCATATCTGTTTTCAAGTTGCCTGGTATCATGTTAGCTGTTTATAGATCTGTTTAAGGAAAATTATATAATTGAATTTGTATAATATAATTTATATAATTTAAATAAGGTTAACTACACTGTTAACCTTATTTTAAAAACAGTTTATTGAGATTAATTCACAAGTATGCAATTGAATACTTTTTTAAATTTTGTTTATTTATTTTTAGAGATAAGGGAAGGGAGAAAGAGCGGGAGAGAAACATCAATGTCTGGTTGCCTCTCACTAGGCCCCCACTGGGGACCTGGCCTGCAACCCCAGCATGTGCCCTGACTGGGAATCGAACTGGCAACCCTTTGGTTGGCAGCCCAGTGAGCTACACCAGACATGGCACAACTGAATAATTTTTAATATAGTTACAGAGTTTTGCAGTCATTGCCATGACTTTTGAACATTTTTATCAGCCCAAAAAGAAATCTCATACTCATTAGCAATCATTTTCTACCCCTTTACCCATAGATGTAGAAAAAAACATTAAATCCTTTCTGCTTTTATATATTTGCCTATTCTGGAAATTTCATATGAATGGATTCATCTAATATGTGATATTTCATGTACATGTAAATCTTTTATAGGCAGAGATCAAGTCCTATTCATGGAAGGAGGAGTTGATGAGCAGCACCGTATGTGCCATAATGGAAAGAGATGAATTTGTACCCACACAGACCCAAGTTAAAATCTCAGCTCACCCATTTACTGATTGTGTAACTTTGAGCAAGTCATTTTATCTATCCAAGTCTCAGTTTATACATGTGTAAATGGAGACCATTCTTCTCTTGAAAGATGGTTGTGACAATTAGAAAAAGGATATAGTACATTCTTAGAACAGGTTTCTCAATAAATGGAAACTTTTATTTGTATTTATCTCTGTATAACCACCATAACTGGCATAATAGCTACGTATTGATTAACTAGTTAATGGATGAGTGATGAAGAATTATAATGTTTCTCCACCAGAGTGCCAATGGACTTTCAAAGGGTACTTAAGAGAAAGCAATAGAGCTCCCAGAGCCAAATCTGTCCTAGAATAAACTAGTTCCTTTTTTTTCTCAGCCACTGTTCTCCCTCAGAGGCTGGTCAATGGAGAGAGACAACAGAACCAATAAACAAATCTACATTCTGTAATCAAAGAGGATGCAATTAAGTTCTGGCTCTGATACTGGCATTCTAATGGCACTTTGAAAAATCAGCTCATCCACCTCACTCTAGCTTTCATTTGTATACTTCATCAAATAATCATATCTGTTGTACCTAATATAGGACAAAAGAAACCTCAATCACACCTGAAAAATATTTTCCTTAAGGTATGAGAGCAATACCATCTGAATTATGAGTAGAAAAAAGTACAAAGAGAAAAAGGCACAAAATTGATATTGATTCAAAGGAAACAAAAGTCTAACCACCATAAAACAATTAAATTATACCTAGAGATATCAAAATAAATTAAGAAACTTCAACATAAGAACAACAAGGTTGCCCTTACTGGTGTGGCTCAGAGGTGGTTGGGAGTCATTTTTCAAAGTGAAGTCACTGTTTTGATTCCTGGTCAGAGGACAAGCCTGGGTTGTGGGCCTGGTCCCAGGTCAGGGGTGTTCAGGAGGCAACAGGATTGATGTTTCTCTCACACATCGATGTTTCTCCTCCTCTCTTTCTCCTTCCCTTACACTCTAAGAATAAATAGAATCTTTTAAAATAGAACAACAAGGCTCCCTCACAGAAAACAAATGCACTAGCATACCAATCCAACCCCAAAACAGATGAAGGAAAAAGATAAAAGAAACAAATTGCAATAATAAATTTAGTTGAGTCACACCCATAACAGAGGATGTAATGATTGAATTAACAGCTTGAAAGAAATTGAATAATTTGACTGAAAACAAAAAGGGTACACAAGTAATTCAATCTTGTGTATGGGAGAGAAAAATGGCAGAAATTTTAAAGAAGAAAGGATCTAGTTTCCCAAAATTGGTAGTGCAAGTTACATAAATTTTTGGTAGGACTTTTGAAAAAAAATTTACAATAATAACCTTGCAAACCATGGGAATAATTAAGGATATAATCATTTAATTTAGCAATTGACAATTGAAACAGTTGTACAAAACTGTGAGTTGTACAAAAATAAAAATGAAACAGAAATGTTTTTGGAAACTGTTGTTACTTCAACATTTTTTGTAAAGGGCCAGACAAATTATGTTCTTCTAGCTACACACAACTGTGTGAAATTCAGATGTTGAAATATGAAATTGGTGCATGAAAATGCTTGACTTGATCAATTCTAGCCCTTAGAAGCAGGCTGAGGAAAATTTCAAACATAGCCATGAAGTAAATATCCATTACTGGCATAGAAATAGGTTGATTGTTCCCATCTCAAATTGCTCTAACTCTTTAATTTACCCTTTTCCAAATAATTTCTCAGGATAAGAGAATGCTTACTTTCTGATCCAAAGGAAAAGGGCCAATAATTTTTTTCATCCACAAATCTCTTTATAAATAAGACAAAAAAGAAAAATAAGAATAAAATAAGATTGATTTCTAATAGATATTGTTCCTTATACAAGTGGCCTGCTCACATATGTTCATAAACAAGTCATTTTACAACCTCATGCCATCACCTCACCTCCCTCTTGTGTAAACAAATACCCTTTCAGGAGTTAGAGGCACTTGGGCCCCTATTTCTATAGCAAATGCAAACAAGTGGGAATAGCTCCTGAAACTCTCTAAGAATATTTGCTCACTGTAAATAAGATGTTCTCTTAGTACCTAAACCTGAAGTTAAGAGTGATATATATATATATTTTTTCCCTTGTCATTATTTTGCAGATTCCATCACAGATGTATTGAATGTGCTTTCTAATAGCTTTAATAGTGAAGGCTACCTCAAAAACAGGTCCAACTCATCTCCATTGCTCAGTTGGAGGAGAAGCAATGCCTGCAGCTTTGACTTGGCCTTTGTGTAAGAAACTCTCAAAACTAAGACAGATTTTCAATACTGAGCATCCATGAAAGGAATCCCTCTAGGGACAACAAGTTGACAGGCTTGGGAATTGGGGGGAAAAGGGGGGGGATTTGAAGTAACAAAATGCTGGCATTCAGTATTATACTAAGTATAACTGAAGTGAATGAAAATTCAGAACCCAAATAACAGGCATAATACTGACTACAAGAAAAGAACAACAGCAACAACAAAATCCTCCAGTGTAAAATGAAGGCATAGAAAAATTGTTCTGATTCACCAAACTTCCTAATCTTTGAATATTCATAATTATTCTAGTTCTTGCCTGAGCATTAAATGTGTTTATTAAATCTCTTTCTGACAGGCCACACAAAATTAAGTTTTCGTATTTGAATTTGTTTTTTGTGCCCTTAACATTCCCTAATAGTTTTGTTTCAAAAATCAAAAATCTACTGTCTAGGCTAGACCACTGGCATATCCTGGATTCTTCTAGTGACCTGTTAATTTACCCAAGTGAAGTACCTATTTTTACTTCTCTCTCTCGTTTATCTATTTAAACATGGAAACAGTATTGTACCTATTATTTGCCATAACAGGGTTATGGTGAAGGCTCTGCAAACATTAGCACATGGAGATTCTTCTGAACAAATATGAAGAGCCGTTTTATACTGGAAATATTGATGTAGAAGATTATAGTAATAACTTTAACAGAGGTGAAAGTCAGAATTACATGTACACTCCAGCCCTCAGAATTCCTTATTGTTGCCCACAATCCTTTCCACTTTTCAGGACCAAAGAACCCAATGGTCCATTCAGTTTTTTCCTTTTTATCAAAATAGTTCATATCAACAAAAGTTCAATCAACTAAAAGGCTATGACCTGAGACTCAGATATTTTTAAAACTGACTAAGGTATCCTTTGGCATCTCAGATCTCTATTAACCCAGGATAGGCATGCAAATCTCCCTTACTACTTAATATTATAAAGGTTAGTTTTTGATGGGCAATTTAAGTCAATTGATAAAAAGGGCAGAATTATATAACTTCCGGCCAAGATGGAGGCATAGGTGGACACACTGTGCCTCCTCGCACAACCAAAATTAAGGACAACAAAAATTTAGAAACAAAAAAACAACCAGAACAGACAGAAAATTGAAATGTACAGAAGTCCCTACAACCATTCATCCAGACCGGTAAGAGGGGCAGAGTCCACGTTTGCGGAGACTGGTCACTACTGGAAAAAGTGGTGGCTGGCAGTCATGGCCATGGTTATGGTTGCGGGGAGGCAATGAGTAGATCCAGTGAGGCATGCAAGGCAGCTGGCTGTCCTCAGTCACACATTCACATGCAGATAAACCAGTTGAAAATGGGCAGCGAGACAGACCATGCAACTCAGGGCCCCAGCACTGGGAAATGAAGCCTAAAAGCACTGATTGAAAACACCTGTGGAGGTTGAGGTTCTGGGAGAGACTCCCAGCCTCACAGGAGAGTTTATTGGAGAGACCCATAGGGTCCTAGAATGTACACAAGCCTACCCACCTGGGAACCAGCACCAAAAGGTCCCAATTTGCTTGTGGGAAGAGACAGAAGGGACCGAAATCCAACAAAGAAAGGAGAAAGGGCCATTGTTCCCTCTCTGACCCCACCCCCACAAACAGCATCACAATCTAGCAATTGGGTTGCCCCACCCGGGTGAACACCTAAGACTCTGCCCCTCATAGGTACTAGGCACGACCAGACCAAAAAAAAAAAAAAAAAAGGCTCAAATGGAAGAACAAATCAAAGCTTCAGAGCCAATACTTTTAAGCAACCAAGAGATAGTCAACCTATCAGATGCACAGTTCAAAGCACTGGTGATGAGGATGCTCACAGAATTGCTTGATTTCAGTTGCAAATTAGATGAAGGCTACACTAAGTGAAATGAAGAAAAATGCACAGGGAACCAATAGTGATGGAAAGAAAAGTGGGTCTCATATCAATGGAGTGAACCAGAAGGAAGAAAAAAATATACAATCAGAAAAGAATGAAGAAATAAGGATTCAAAAATATGAGGAGAGACTTAGGAACCTCCAGGACATCTTTAAATGTTCCAACATCTGAATTATAGGGGTACCAGAAGGGGAAGAGGAAGAACAAGTGGAAAAGTTATTTGAACAAATAATAAAGGATAACTTTCCTAATATGGCCAAGGAAATAGACTTCCAGGAAGCCCAGGAAGCTCAGAGAGTCTCAAAGAAGTTGCACCCAAGGAGGAACACACCAAGGCACATCATAATTACATTATCCAAGATTAAAATGAAGGATAGAATTCTAGAAGCAGCAAGAGATAAGGGGACAGTAACCTGCAAAGGAGTTCCCATCAGACTGCTGGCTGATTTCTCAAAAGAGACCTTACAGGCAAGAAGGTGCTGGAAACAAGTATTCCAAGTCATGAAAAACAAGGACCTACATCCAAGATTGCTTTATCTAGCAAAACTTTCATTTAGAATGGAAGGACAGATAAAGTGCTTCTCAGATAAGGTCAAGTTAAAGGAGTTCCTCATCACCAAGCCCTTGTTATATGAAATGTTAAAGGGACTTATCTAAGAAAAAGAAGATCAAAATATGAACAGTAAAAAGACAGAAAACTCAGTTATTAACAACAACACCTAAAACAAAAGCAAACTAAACAAACAACTAGAACAGGAAGAGAATCACAGAAAGGGAGATCATATGGAGGGTTAGCAACAGAGGAGTGGGAGGAGAGAGGGGGAAAAGTTACAGAGAATAAGTAGTATAGATGGTAGGTAGAAAATAGACAGGGGGAGGGCAAGAATAGTACGGGAAATGTAGAAGCTAAACAATTTATGACACATGGACATGAACTAAAGGGGGGAATGTGGGTGGGATGGAGTGTGCAGGGGGGAGGGAAGGCGGGAAACTGGACAACTGTAATAGTATAATCAATAAAATATATTTTAAAAAGGGCAGAATTATAAGCAGGGGAAATAATTTATAATCCATTCTATATTCATTATCATGGGTCTCAATTCACCAAGGTATTGGCCTTTTGCTGCCTTAAGGATACAAGGATTCCACCATTCAGTGATGTATTGGACTGCATCACCTCTGTGCTCATTTTCCGAGGAATGTTGTATGGATAAGAGGAAAAGTTCAGGATTTTAATCTCACGCCCCCCAAATGTTGGATTTCAGTTATGTCGTATAATATTGAACAAATAATTTAATCCCTCTGGGTCTGTTTCTTATAAGATAGGAATAATTACACCAAACTTAGAGTGTTACAAATGTTTTGTTGCATTCACTGCATTAAATTTTGATTAGTTTAGAGTTCTGTCTCTAAGCTTCTTAAGGGCAAGGACTGTGTCCTCTACATCTGTATTCTTTGGATATCTAACCTATGCTCAGCAAATAAGACAGTCAATAAATGTTTGTTAAATTGTATGAATCAACTATCTGCACAGCTGTAGTTCTTTGAAAACTTACCGAGTAACATTTTTGTAAAGAAAAAAAGCACTGGTTTTAAATTCAGAGGGTATAGCAAATCAGATCTTTAACAAATGCTCGTCCTCATTCTTCATCTCAAAGAGAAGAGTGTGTTTCCTCACCTCTTAAATTTAGGCTTTGGCAGTGTGCCTTGCTTTAGCTAATAGGATGTCAGACATGACTTGAACAGAGGTTTGAATTGCGCTTGTACAATTGGGCTTACTTTCTTGAACTTTTTTCTGCCTTTTACCATATGAAGAGCATGTATTGAATAGGCACTAGTCAAAGGAGAATATGAGACACTTGGTGTCAATGTGTCCCAAAGGCAGACAAAACATTAATTGACCATTAGATGCATAAGCCAGAAATAGCTCATACACACTACTGTGTACCACTAAGTTTTGGATGACTTGCTAGACAGTGTTATTGTGGCATAGCTAATTAATACAGATGATATTCCCTTCAAGAATATGCGTCATTTACTATACTATTAATTCTCAAAGGGGACTATACTTTAAAACTATTGAATGAATCAATTGTTTAATTGAACTCAGCAGATTACCTACTAATGTCAATGTGTTATTTGTGTGATGTTTCCAGTGGCATATGATTAAAATTGAGGGCAATTTCTTAAAACAAGTTATTTCTCCCCAGGCAAAGTTTACCATGAAATATACTGTTTGAAATTTTGTTTAGTCACAAGGTTTATTTTTTCCATTGTTGTTTAGGTCCCCCATGAATGCCTGGCACTGGCTTTTGGGCAGAAATATCTGTAAAACAGGACTGAATTCCTTTTTCCTCAGGCAACAAGGTGTAGGGAACTCTCCATGGGACCATGATGTGAGTTGAAGGAGAGACAGCAAGGAGCACTACTTCTAGCCAAGAGAGTCTAGGTGCTGTCTCATAATTTGCATTTTTAACAAGTTCCCAGGAAGATACAAATACCAACACAGATTGTACCTGCAGATTGCAGACATAAGTGGAAAGAAATATTTGAAAGAAATTTACCAGACATAATTGTTCAACATAGTATGGGCATCAGCCAGTTTTTTTACAGAGAAGGAAATAGCGGTAAGTGGTGAAATTTATAAGTCAATTAAGTAGCAGTTAGTTAAGAAATTTCTTACTTTCCATCTCATATAGTTGCTGTAAGCTTTAAATGAAGTTATGAGTATAAAGCGGTCAGTACAGTACTTGGTATATATGAAAGCACTCAGTATTGTTATAATCTCTCACACAGCAGAAATCTGTTTTAATTAAGGCTTCATATTCACTGAAGATGCTCTTCTTTTTGACACAACTCTGATGTCCTGAAAATCTTGTTTCTTATCCAAATTTTTAATCCTGTGGAAAACATTTTTTTAAAAAAGTAGATTGGACTTTAAGTTAGTTTCTACTCCTATTTATAGAACTTAGAACTGAGGTACTATAAAGAGAAAAACCCAAACAGGAAAGGTAGTATTTTCTATTCATAGGGTCATACTTTTCCCATTTTGTTTTTCTCTGAGGGTTTCCTCAAGAAAACTAAAGACCCATTAATGGAAGTGCTACAGAAAAGAAACTGCTATTGTCTTTGTAGTTGTTGTTTTCTTTTTAAATTATTTTTATTGATTATGCTATTATAGTTTCCCCACTTTTTTCTCCCTTTATCCCCCCTCCACCTTTTCTCCCCAACTCTCCAGCATTCCCCTGCCATTTAGTTCATGCCCATGGGTTGTTCGTGTAAGTTCTTTGAGTCCTCTGTTTCCTATACCATTTTTATCTCTCCCAGTCTATTTTATGCCTACTAATTATGCTTCTTCTTCCCTGTACCTTTACCCCCATTCCTGCCTTCCCCCTCCCCACCGAAATTCCTCCATGTGATGTCCATTTCTCTGATTCTGTTCCTGTTCTAGTCATATGCTTAGTTTTTGTTTTTGTTGTTTTTCTTTTGTTTTTGGTTCATTTGTTGATAGTTGTGACTTTGTTGTCATTTTACTGTTCATAGTTTTTGATCTTCTTTTTCTTAGATAAGTCCCTTTAACATTTTATATAATAATGGCTTGGTGATGATGAACACCTTTAACTTGACCTTATCTTGGGAAGCACTTTATCTGCCTTTCCATTCTAAATGAGTGCTTTGCTGTATATAGTACTCTTGAATGTAGGTCCTTCCCTTTCATGACTTGGAATACTTCTTTCCAGCCCCTTCTTGCCTGCAAGATTTCTTTTGAGAAACTAACTAAAAGCTTAACGGGCCCTCTTTTCTAGGTAACTGTCTCCTTTCTCCCAGCTTCTTTTAGGATTTTCTCTTTATCTTTAGTCTTGGGTAACTTAATGATGATGTGCGTTGGTGTGTTCCTCTTTGGGTCCAACTTCTTTGGGACTCTCTGGGCTTTCTGGAGTTCTTAGAAGTCTGTTGCCTTCACCAAATTGGGGAAGTTTTCCTTCACTATTTGTTCAAATAAGTTTTCAATTTCTTATTGTTGTTCTTATCCTTCTGGCACCCCTATAATTCAAATATTGGAGAGTTTCAGGTTGTCCCAGAGGTTTGTAAGATTTTTTTCACTTTTTTGAATTCTTGTTTCTTCATTCTGTTCCCATGAGATATTTATTTTTACCTTTTGTTCCAAATTATTGCTTTGAGTCCTGGTTTCCTTCCTGTTGCTGTTGGTTCCATGAATATTTTGCTTTATTTCATTTTGAGTATCTTTCATTTGTTTTTTTCATTTTTCAACCAAGCTCAATCAGATCTGTGAGAATTTTGATTACTAGGGCTTTAAATTCTCCATAGGATAGGTTGGCTATGTGTTTATTGTTTAGTTCTCTTTCTGAGGTTATGCTCTGTTCTTTCATTTAGGCCATATTTCTTTGTTTTGATACGCCTGAGAAGGTAAAATGGGCAGGGCCTTAGGAATTCACTCAGGCAGGGCAACCCTCCTTGCTGGGCTGCAGTTGCCTGTGTGGGAGAGGCCAGAGAGGGAACAATGCAGCTCCCCTGCTCATCCCTAGCTCACTTTCTGATGGACTCTTGTGTGAGACTGGGAGTTTCTTGCAATGTAGCAACTGCTGCATCAACTCTGAGTCTCAGTTTCCCCTTAAGTCAGCCCCGCCCATCCATTCAGCTGCCTTGCCTCAGTTTTTCTCCACAGGCTGGCCTGTGTGGTCCACCATTTTACTGGTCTCGTTGTTCTGATTGGCGTTTTCTTCAATTCCTTGCTTGTCAAAGTTCCATGCAGTTTGATTTTCTGGCGCTTCTGGTTTATTGATTTTAGATTGGTTGTTATCTTCCTTTTGGTTGTGAGAGGAAGTGAAGGGTTTCTACCTGTGCCTCCATCTTGGCTGGAACTCCTTGTTTTTAATAATATGGTTCTAAAATACAGTAATGTGAGAAATTATTTATCATACACTGAAGAGAGGAAATTTCAAGTTGCTCTAGGTTTAGAAACTGCAAATAATTGAGTAAGATACCAGTGACTTCACTGAAGAATCACTGTCTAAAATCCTATACAATGACATTCTTATTTTCAGTATAACTTCACTTATATCAAGAACAGTAACGATGAGAAAGAAAAAGAGAGGAAATGAAATGCATGCTTGCCAAATGATGAATTTACTATTGACTCTCTGTTTCCCTTCTTTTGAAATGCCCTGTCTTTGACTGAAAGTTCCCTTTATGTTGGAGGGGGTGTGACTCTGCTTGTCTGTTGCTTCTTGCTGTACAATAAACCCTCTCTCGCATCACTACTTTTCCCACTCTACTCCATCTTTATTCTCTGCACACAAAAATGCTATTACTTTGTCATCTAAGAAGAATAAAAGCCTCTCTTGGTCCCTCAGCCCTCTCTAGGTCCTGTACATTTTCTGCTTTCATTCGCAGTAGTGGACCTCAGAGGCACGGTGTATGGTCACTCTCTTCATTTCTTCTTCTCCCATTCCATCTTGACCTGACTTCTCCTTCATTTCAATGAAATTGCTATCTCCTTGGTCACCTTTAGCTTCTACATCACTGAATTCTAAGGTCAATTCTTGGTGTTAATTGATTGTGCCCCCTTTTGAAATACTTTCTTAGTTTAATTTCCAGAACACTACCATCTTCTGCCTATCCTGCCTCCACCTCAGTGGCTATTCCTTCTTGACCTTCTTTCCTGAATCCTCCTTACCTTCCTTTACCTTCCTTAATGTTGGAATTCCCAGAGTCAAATCCTCACACCTCTCTTGACTAATTACATCTGTTTTCAAGATGATCTCACTCTTCCTATTGTTACAGAACAAACAAGAGGGGGCCTGGGACTATATACTATTATTAAAAAAGAAGCTCCCAGGTCCATCATGTCCGCCGCCAGAGGAAAAACATCTCTCAATGCCAGAGATTTGTGAAAAGGAAAGGAAATGTTTATTTAATGCTATAGAGACTTAAAGTAGTGACCTAATGTCTTCACCAAAATCCCAAAGTCCCTTAAAACACACACAAACACACATAGTCCTTCCTTCCTCCCCGCTTTGCCCAGTCCAGAGTACTGTATCTTAGGAAAGGAAATAGAAGTCCATGGCTCAGGCAGTCCTCTGGTTATTCCCAGTTAGTATTCCATCTCGACGGGGAGACCTCCCTGGGTTCCCGGCACCCTCAGCTGAGTCGCTGGGATCTCTGCTAAAACCAGGTGGTGGTTCCCCCTTCTAAAGCTGAGGGGGGTGGGGGGGGGCAGTCCCCACTCAGCCAAAACCGCATGCTTCACCCTACAAAGCTATGGAAAGGGGGAGCCCCCACTCTGGCAAAGCCGCGTGGTTCTCTCTCCAATGGCTGCCGCATGTGGGTTTAAATCCCCACGCCAGTCTTCCTCTGCAGCCCCATATCTGACTCCTCCCACACTCGGCCTCACATGCCAGGACTCATATCCTTCCAGCTTTACTGGACTGCCATCATGAGTCTGGCATGTGAGGCTCCATGTCATGGAGCCAATCTTCTTCAAGCTCCTACACAGGTGCTGTAGTTGTAACTCTGGGGACCTGCCCCCCAGTTACGTCTTGGTGGGGTAGTTACTTCCATTCCCCTGGCTCAGAGCATGGCTACAGCTATTTAACATATCTAAGCGACCAGCCAAAGGCTATAGATATGTTAAATGACCAGACCAGAGGTTAGCTACAAGGCTGTTGCTATGCAAAACAGCTCTCAAAGGCCCTGCTCCATTTGTCCCTTCCCCCAACCCACACCCTGGGGGGCGAGGGAAGGGAAGACATCTTCAAATCTCCTGGACACTTTAAGTTCTGGACCCCATTTCAAATGCCCATTTGGGGTACCCCTCTTGGCTGCACCCTGTAACAATCCCTCCTTTCAGATATACACCCACTTTAAATTCTTTTAAAGGACAATGGATGAAGATCTCATCTTCTTGTAACTGCTTCCAGCTGGAAATGGACATTGTTCTACCTCCCCATGGGTCAGGGGTGCCCTGAAAGGGTGGGGGGGGTGCAGCATGGAGGGAGTCCTTCCTGTAAGGGGAAGGACCTTACAGAATACTGGTCAGTTGGTTGTCACCAGGAAGTCGCAGGTTCGGTGTCCAAAGGTTGGCATTACTGGACCATTGGAGTCCTGGTCATATTCTGGAGGTGACAGATTTGGAAAGAGTTGGAAGGCACAATTAAATCATAACCACTAAATGACAAAGGCAGGTACTTAAGTAAGGAATGGCTTATCAGGAGGAAGGTGTACAAGGCATGCTACACCTATCTGAAACTCTTGTGGCCCATTATACTTCACTCGGGCTGAGGGGAATATGTTAGGATTTCCCTCCTTTCAGATATCTGGGCCCTTTCTGTCCAAGCCATCAAGACAGAAAAGGCAAAATTAGTTCTAAAGTGAAGCCCACAGACTGCCCAAACCGTTTACCAACCCAACCACTTAGTTCAGCCAAAGCGTTGAGTCTCAGGGGGCGATGATGAAGATGGGCTCCTTAAGTGAGGCCTATATTGCAACCAATCACTCAGGTAATGAAGTCATAGGCATACGCCCTATGAAAACAGAAAAACACACAGGTTAATTCACACAACAATCCCCAAACCAGTCTCTGTGCCTGTGAGACTGTCTTTTGGGAGGACATTCAATTGCAAGGTCCTTCCTGCAATAACATTTAGCAATGGCAATTTCACAGGTCCTCTGTACCTGTAAATCATACATCTTTGGTGATATTACAAACTCAGTTTCAACTTTCAAATGAAAACAATCTTTCAAGACAGTTAGCTGCACCATTCTGATGTCCAATACTAAGTATAGTGATTTTCTTTGAACTACAATCTTTTTCCTTAAGATCACCCTCACTTATTACAGGGACTACTTCGAGTCCCACTTTTAATTTTGACGGTTTGTTTGCATAAACACACCAAGAGCAGCCTGGATCACTTACAATCCTTGAGTCTACCTTGCCAGAACTTACGCAGGGAACCTTTAGATTGACTTCTCAGTCCACCCCTCGGGGCACAGAAGCAGAGCTACACATCTGCCATCTGGCTTCGCCTGTACCAGTTGTTTCACTCAAATCCTTGAGGCTTCCATTGTGCTTACAGGTTCCTTTTTGGCCATCTTTCAGGAAAGCAACCTTCGTTCCTTCCCTGGAAAGACTGCCATGAACCACACAACCAACCAAAGTACCAGGCTTTTCTCATGGGCTTACGCTAGCTTCACAAGTCAATCCCAGTTCCTCAGGGCTTTCTGGTGACAACCAGAACCCATACATGCCTCCCTCAGGCGTGACATTCCAGTCAAAGTCTTGGTTAACAAAACCACTATTAACGACTGGTCTTATTAGTTTTATGCAAAGAAACCTTATGTCTTCACTCACTCCTTCAGAATGCCAAATTCTGGAGGGATCAGGTAGTGAGAAAAATACAAAGCATGAAGGAAAATCTTTTTCCTTCTGATATCCACCACGCTTCTCAAAACTTTCCTACAGAGTGTGAAGTTTCAACCTTCCCTGGAATTCTCGATTTCCTTTGCAGAGCAGATACAGAGCAAAATCCAAAACATAGAGTTCCAGAATAATACACAGGTAGAAGCATTCTCTTGCACTAATGCGTCCATTGGTGCCTCGCAGAGACATGCTCCTTCAGGTCCAGTCTCTTGGCAGAGACATGCCCCCTTTGCCTCTGGCTGAAGCACTCGTCAGCCCCAAATGACCCTTCCTGGGTCTCGAGTAGCAAAGGCATTCCCTGCAACCGGTTACAGGTGACCTTTCCTAGGTCTTCAGGTGACCTTAAACAGGTCCTCAAATACAGGTTTCTGATCAGAAACAACACCAATGGCAGAGACATGCCCCCTTTGCCTCCGGTTGAAGCACTTGTCAGCCCCAAATGACCCTTCCTGGATCCCGAGTGGTGAAGGCATTCTCCCCAACTGGTTACAGACGACCTTTCCCTAGGTCTCAAAGTACAGAAGGTTTCTGATCAGAAACAAAACCAATGTGAGAAATTTGCTCTTTTTCCATGAAACCAGAAAACAGATAGTTCAGGTTCCCTTTACTCCAGGTTTAAAACTTTCACAACCTTTACACATAATTTTCACATCCAAATTTAACCATCAATCTCTTTTAACCCTGGTTCCTTTCCCACACTGGGAAGGACTATACTTAAACTCAGTACTTAAACTCAGCATATGGCAGCTAAAAGTCCCTAACACTACAGGTACCTTCCACTAAAAGTCCCTAGATTTGCAGGGACATCCTGCAGCTTTCTGAAGCTTAGACCTTGCAAACACCCTATATATCAGATGCTTACCCTTGGACCTCAGTTCATGACCTTCAGAACCAGAGCCATTACTATCAGAACCAGTTACACAGAGAATCTGACTGATGCAGTGCCCACACAGCAGCAGCATACAGCCCATAATCTGAAGAGAACCCTTAGCCCACCACCTTGTCCAGCTCCAAGATGGCAGCACCCATGCATACTGGGTCATCCAAGATGGCAGTGCCCATGCACACTGGGTCACCCAAGATGGCAGCGCCCATGCACACTCAGTCCTCCACGGTGGGGCACTCATGTGGCTCATCCTCAATTTTACCCAAAATGGCAATGCACCCACATGGTTTGCTGTCCAATCCCCACCATATATTCAGGCTTGGCTTACAGAGCCTAGGGGTTTGCTTCTTCCCCAAACCTGAGTACAGGTCCTCCTTACTGCCCCCTGGACTCCCTGAAACTATAAGTGAGCAGACAGGGGCAACCTGGGAGCAGCATGCTACCCAAACCATTATCCACAACCCCATTATTCCAAAACGGTGTTCAGAAACCAGTTTTCAACCAAACCATTTTCATGTCTCTGCTCCCTCCCCGTTTCATTTCCTTTTCACTTTTCTAGGTGTGATAGGCGGCCGATGCCCTCAAGAGGAGTGCGGAGAAATTCTTGATACGGGGAAAACTCTGAAGTCTCACTCTCTCACACCTGAGGGGGTTGGTCTGCCACGGACAATTATCTTCCCAGAGGAGTCACCAAAAACTGTTACAGAACAAAACAAGGGGGGGGGAGGCCTGGGACTATATACTATTATTGAAAGAAGGTCCCGGGTCCGTTATGTCCGCCGCCCAAGGAAAGACGTCTCTCAATGACAGAGATTCGTAAAAAGGAAAGGAAATGTTTATTTAATGCTATAGAGACTTAAAGTAGTGACCTAATGTCTTCACCAAAATCCCAAAGTCCCTTAAAACACCCACAAACACACACAGGCCTTCCTTCCTTCCCCCTTTGCCCAGTCCATAGTACCGTATCTTAGGAAAGGAAATAGAAGTCCATGGCTCAGGCAGTCCTCTGGTTCTTCCCAGTTAGTACTCCGTCTCGACTGGGAGATCTCCCTGGGTTCCCGGCACCCTCAGCTGAGTCGCCGGGATCTCTGCTAAAACCAGGTGGTGGTTCCCCCTTCTAAAGCTGCGGGGGTGAGGGGGTGTCCCCACTCTGGCAAAGGCACGTGGTCCTCTCTCCCAGGGCCACAGGAGTCCCCATTCAGCCAAAACTGCATGTTTCTCCCCCTGCGCAATGGCTGCAAGGGGGGTGGGTTGCCACACTGCCAAAGCCGAGTGGTGGTTCTCTGCTAAAGCCACATGGTGATTCTCTCTCTCAGGGCTGGGGGAGTCTCCACTCTGTCAAGGCCGCGTGGTTCTCCCCCCAATGGCTGTGATCCTCTCTGCACTTCCACGCAGTGGAGCTGCATGGCTCTCCCTCCTCAATGGCTGCTGCCTCTGGGTTTAAATCACCATGCCAGTCTTCCTCTGCAGCCCCATTTCCTACTCCTCCTACACTCAGCTTCACATGCCAGAACTCCTACTCTTCCAGCTTTACTGGACTGCCATCATGGGTCTGGGCAGGTGTGGCCCCAAGTCCTGGAGCCAATCATCTCCAAGCTCCCATGCAGGTGCTGTAACTCGAGAGACCTGCCCCCCATTCCCATCTTGGTAGGGTAGTTACTTCCATTCCCCTGGCTCAGAGCATGGTTACAGCTATTTAACATATCTAAGTGACCAGCCAAAGGCTATAGATATGCTAAATGACCACACCAGAGGTTAGCTACAAGGCTGTTGCTATGCGAAACAGCTCTCAAAGGCCCTGCTCCATTTGTCCCTTCCCCCAACCCACACCTGGGGGGAAGGGGTGAAGATATCTTAAAATCTCCTGGACACCTTGAGTTCTGGACCCCATTTCAAGTGCCTATTTGGGGTCCCCCTCTTGGCTGCACCCTGTAACACCCACAGTACCTGTTCCAGCCCATCCCCACATCTGACAGGGCATTGACCATGAATCCCTCTGCAGGCAGCCATGATCCACACTTAGACAAAGAAAACAGACATTGAACTCTTCCACAATCTTTGTGAATATTTTTCTGCTCCAGGACATCTAGCAGTTTCCCTGGATGGCCTTGTTTGAGTCTTGGAGCCAGGCTGTCTGTGCTCTACACCTAATTGTCATGAAGCTGTGCCCCAGGGCTAAGGCCCTCCCATTCTCCTGTTCCCCATCCCTGTACCAATAGCTACATTGGACTGGACTGGTTTGTGATGCGGACCCCAGCTTGTGGGGTCTGCCACATTGTGGATGAGATACAAGACAAATTCACATGGACTACTGAGTCCTGTGGAGGAAAAGGGACAGCATGGCTTTTCTCTCAAGGGGAGCAAAAGCCTCGGCCTCTGCCATGACCAGCCTTTATTCCCCACCCCCCTCCCCCGCACATTATATGATGGTCCTCATTTACTATGCACAGGTTAGCTTTAGGTTACCTTTTATAGAAAACAAAGGAGACATGCTGCTAATCACATCACAGAAGAAGGATATTTGCAAATGAAAAGAGAAAAGTGGTTGAAACAGTTACACTCATCCTTGGAAGGTTTAGCATGGATTTTAGGAAGTTACTTTGCAGTAAATGTCCTCAATTCAGGGTGAGGGAGTTTTAGCAAAAGCAAGTCTCAAAGTGGCCTAGGTACATTGTAGGCCTGATTTCCCACAGGAGAACCTATCCATGGGTGTGGGTCCTGTGCATCTCTGAGTGGGAGCTGGGCCCACACCATGCAGAATGGTGTCCTACAGTTTGGACATAAACTGAGATTGCCACCACTCCTTAGCTTCCCCCTCACTGTGCCCCTGAGGTCAGCCTCCTCCATCCTGGCATGCTGAGTAGTAAATCACTCAGGCAGCCTGCTATAATCC
The DNA here is from genome assembly GCF_004126475.2 of Phyllostomus discolor. Classification (NCBI taxonomy): domain Eukaryota; kingdom Metazoa; phylum Chordata; class Mammalia; order Chiroptera; family Phyllostomidae; genus Phyllostomus; species Phyllostomus discolor. The sequence continues at coordinate 45,112,397 of NC_040913.2, read as the reverse complement.
CACTCTGAGAGTTCTAGCTATTGCTTGCCTGGCACTGTTACATAAAATAAATGGGTGTTGAACAACTTGAAATAATAAATATTGACATTAATTATATACTCAACAAATATCTATTGAGTACCTAACATTTACCATACCAGATTCTATTCTGGGTTCTGGAGACATAGCAGGAAACAAGACTGAATCCTCACCCTCATAGAGTTTATATTCTAGTCATGATAAACAAATAAACTAATATAAAGTCACTGCTAAATGATAAGTGCTGTGACAAAATGTTAAGCAGAAAAAAGAACAAAAAATGACACCAGGGGGTATTATTTTAGAAACAATTGTCAGGAAGCCCTGAACATAGAGACATTTGGTATTTGTTTACACATAGATGGCACTTAAGGCCATAGTGTTACAGGGTGCAGCCAAGAGGGGGGACCCCAAATGGGCATTTGAAATGGGGTCCAGAACTTAAGGTGTCCAGGAGATTTTAAAATGTCTTCCTTCACCCCCCTCCCAGGATGTGGGTTGGGGGAAGGGACAAATGGAGCAGGGCCATTGAGAGCTGTTTCACATAGCAACAGCCTAGCAGCTAACCTCTGGTGTGGTCATTTAGCATATCTATAGCCTTTGGCTGGTCGCTTAGATATGTTAAATAGCTGTAGCCATGCTCTGAGCCAGGGGAATGGAAGTAACTACCCCACCAAGACGTAACTGGGGGGCAGGTCCCCAGAGTTACAGCTACAGCACCCATGGGAGCTTGGAGATGATTGGCTCCAGGACTTGGGGCCACACCTGCCCAGACCTGTGTTGGCAGTCCAGTAAAGCTGGAAGAGTAGGAGTTCTGGTATGTGAGGCTGAGTGTGGGAGGAGTCAGAAATGGGGCTGTCGAGGAAGACTGGTGTGGGGATTTAAACCCAGATGTGGCAGCCATTGGAGAGAGAACCACTCAGCTTTGCCAGAGTGGGGACCCCCCCCCCCGGCAGCTTTAGAAGGGGGAACCACCACCTGGTTTTAGCAGAGATCCCGGCGACTCAGCTGAGGGTGCCGGGAACCCAGGGAGGTCTCCCAGTCGAGATGGAGTACTAACTGGGAAGAACCAGAGGACTGCCTGAGCCATGGACTTCTATTTCCTTTCCTGAGATACGGTACTCTGGACTGGGCAAAGGAGGAAGGAAGGAAGGACTGTGTCTGCTTGTGGATGTTTTAAGGGACTTTAGGATTTTTTGATAAAGACATTAGGTCACTACTTTAAGTCTCTATAGCATTAAATAAACATTTCCTTTCCTTTTCATGAATCTCTGGCATTGAGAGACGTCTTTCCTCTGGCGGCAGACATGACGGACCTGGGAGCTTCTTTCAGTAATAGTATATCGTCCCAGGCCCCCCTTGTTGTGCTATGTAACATGGGTAATACAAGGATGAACAAAACAAAATCTCTGTCTTCAAAGTTCCCATAGACTTACAGAAGATGATAAGACAACCAATAGAAGTAAGATCATTACATAACATTTAACGCGCTCAGTGGAGCCATGGAATCACAGCAAATTATATCTGTAAAGACAGTTATTTCTGGATTGTGTTTAAATATAGAACTAGTCTCTTGGGTACAAGAAAAAGAACAATTTATCAGTCACAAATCTCTTCTCTGCAACATGCAGGCTTTAAATAGAATTTTAAAATATTTCCTTCTAGTTCTAAATTCCTATGCCTCTTAATTCATATGTATGTGAACCCTATGTAGATACATGGGAGAGTATATAAACATAGATAATGAAATCTTATTAATTTGGACTTTGCTAATTTAGAATTTATGATCAGCCATCTGAGTGAGGCTAGTTGAACTTTAGTTTTACTTTTGCTCTGTCAGTGACACCAGTAGCTCTTTCAACACACAGTGTGAACAAATTTTAAAAGGAATGCTCACCAGTGTTAAAGAACAAACTGTGGTCAAAGTGTCAGAGCTCCTATTTGTATACAAATAGCTAAAGTAGACGTCAGCTACTTGGACTAGTGTTTTTGATACACTTCAGACAGATTCCTGAGCTAGGGCCCTCTGAAAAGAGGTGGGTAAACATATCAGGTCCATGACCCTTACCCACCTCACCAGGGAACCTCAGGAATCAAAGTTTGACTTTACAGAGGGGAAGTCAGAGGAAAGCATATCCCAAGAAGCAGCACCTAAAACTTATACCCTGAACCTCCTGTGGTACCTCTTGCTCTGGCAGTAAAAATTGCTTATAAAAAATGAGTAACACAAAATGTGCATTTTCTTTATTAATAGGTTACTATGTAAAATTCATGCATTTGGAAAAAAATCGAATTCCTACTATGTAGGAGGCACTTTTACATATCTTTTTTATATTATAGATTTTTCAGTACCATGTGTTTATTTTATCCATAGCTCTTGAAAATATGCTAGAAGGACATCTCACTATTATACAGTTAGCTCTAATGGGAATTTCAATTTCATGCCTCAAAAGGCTGCATGTGGGCCTCACAGGCAAATGGGAATGTGACCAAAAATAGAAACTAAGTTGATCCAGGAAAACTAAAATTTACCAAAAGAATGTAAGACTAAGGTCAGAAAAGCTAAAGTTAAGAATGAGATGCAAACTGAAAAAAGGCCAGGAAAGGAATAGAAAACATTCTAGATACCACACAACTAGAACTTATACCTTAGAAATATTATAAATGAAGTGAATTCTGAACAGAGATGAGTAAGGGGAGCAATAATAGGAGTTACTACCCATACAACCCACCTGGCTGAATCAAAAGACTAATTTAGACAGGTCATTGTCCTCAATCTTCCTTGAACACCTTGAGGTCATTTCCAACTTTCTGTCTTTCCTAATGCAGCTCCCTTCATCCACTGCCTGACTTTTCAGACGCCGTTCATTCTTTAGAGCCACGCTGCTGTCTATCTTCTCCTTAGGGCAGCCCTCTCTACTTCCTTCTACCCAAAACCATAGTCACTTTCTGGATACCTATGAACCCTTATAACATACTGTTTACCAATAAAATGGCTCTTTAATGGGTGCTGAGTTCTTTTTCTGGATTAGACTATAGATTCTTTACTGGCAAGATTCATGCCTTAAGCCTTTTAAAAATTTATGAAGTTCTGAGAGAAGTCTTACAAGATATAAAAATTAGATCATATTAATTATATATTTAATAAATTGAAGAGGTCAGATGGGGAACTGTGGAACTGAAAGTTCTAACCTTGTGGTCATAGGGTTGGTTCTCCTGGCAACCAGTCCTCATCTTTAGGTTTCCTAGGAACTTTGCAAAAGTCACCTGATTAACATAACAGAAGACACCTTCATGGCTCTCATCACTTAGAAAATTCCAAGGGTATTAGGAGCAGATCCATCTCTGTCTGTCCTTCAGCATTGTTTTTTATCTTGCTTCAGGACTTAGCATCTCCACCCAGACTCCATGGTCATTTCCTAACCGATTGCCTTGTATCTGGTCTCCCCTCTCTCCAATCCATGACACACACAGCTTGGGATGATCTTTCTAAAATGCAAATCTGTTCAAGTTGTTCCCCTTTCCAAATATTGTAGTAACTTTTAATGCCTAAAAGATAAAGTCTGAACTTTGTTGCATGTTATTCAAGGGCCTTCATAATCTGGTCCCTGCCTTTTATTTTAATAGGAGCTTTGGCCATTTGCCTATGTGCATCATGCCTTCTTCCCATGCGAAAACTGGAAGGCTTTGAAGTACCATGACATTTCATCTTGTTACAGAACAACAAGGGGCTAAGGGGGTGGGGCTGGGACAATACACTATTACTGAAAGGAACCCCCCAGGTTCGTTATGTCTGCCACCCTGTAGGAAAGACATCTCTCAATGCCAGAGATTCATGAAAAGGAAAGGAAATGTTTATTTAATGCTATACAGACTTAAAGTAGTGACCTAATGCTTTCATCAAAATCCCAAAGTCCCTTAAAACACCCACAAACACACACAGTCCTTCCTTCCCCTCTTTGCGCAGTCTGGGGTACCCTATCTCAGGAAAAGAAATAGAAGTCCGTGGCTCAGGCAGTCCCCAGTTCTTCCCAGTAATCCGTCTCAGCTGGTAGGCCTCCCTCGGTTCCCGGCACCCTCAGCTGTGTCACCAGAATCTCTGCTAAAGCGAGGTGGTGGTTCCCCCTTCTAAAGCTGCGGGGGTCCCCACTCTGGCAAAGCTGCGTGGCTGTCCTTTCTATTGCCACAGCCATGTGGTCCTCTCTGCACAATGGCTTTGGGAGCCCCCACTCTGCCAAAGCCGCATGGTTCTCTCCTATCTATTGCCAGAGCCGTGTGGTCCTCTCTGCCAAAGCCGGGTGGTGATTCTCTCTCACAGGGCCGTGGGAGTCCCCACTTTGCTAAAGACCAAGTGGTTCTCTCACATGTCCTCGGCTGCATGGTCTTCTCTGCACAATGGCTGAGAAAGTCCCCACTCTAGCAAAGCTGCGTGGTTCTCCCCCTAATGGTTGCCGCGACTCAGTTTGAATCCCCGTGCCAATTTTCCTCTGTAGCCCCATTTCCAACTCCTCCCACTATCGGCTATACTTGCCAGCACTCTCATATCCTTCCAGCTTTACTGGGCTGCCATCATGAGTCTGGGCAGGCATGACCCCATGTCATAGAGCCAATCATCTCCAAGCTCTCACTCAGGCACTGTAACTCAGGGGACCTGCCCCCCAGTTACATCTTGGTGGGGAAGTTACTTCCATTTCCCTGGCTCAGAGCATGGCCGCAACTATTTAACATATCTGTGCAACCAGTTAAAGGTTGTAGATATGTTAAGTGACCACACTAGAGGTTAGCTGCAAGGCTGTTGCTATGCAAAACAGCTCTCAATGGCCCTGCTCCATTTGTCCCTTCCCCCAACTCACACCTGTGAGGTTGGGGGTGAGGACATCCTAGTATTTCCTGGACACCTTGAGTTCTGGACCCCATTTCAATTGCCTATTTGGGATCCCCCCTCTTGGCTGCACCCTATAACAATCTCACTATGTAAAACTATCTATGACTCTGTGTCTACTTAAACAATTTGAGTTTCTTACATATCTAACTTAAGGACTAATTATTTTCTTGACCACTCCCCAAGGTTGATACTGTGGTCACCAATATGCCTGGTAAATGCCTTCCATATATTTGTTCATATACTCATTTTACCAGCTACATCTTCTCTACTCTCAATAGGGTAGAAAGGGACAGAGCAGATTCTGGTTTGGGGATGAAGTACATACTTTGGCATTTCACATATTGCCATCACTATAATGACAACTCAAATGTTTGCTGAACACTGGTGAGTCAGAGATGAAAGCATTTAAAAGAGAGAAATCTCAGGGGAAGAGAATAGCAGGAGCAGACTCAGAAGCAGCAGCAAACTTGCAGTTGGCCGAGAACATCTCAGGGTGGTTTTTTTCCTGACATGGCTAAAATGGAGGGGTGTTGTTGTTGTTGTTGTTTTTAATGAAGCAGGTAAAGGTGAGGGAAGGAGCCAATTTGAACAAAGCAATAACTCAATAAGTAAAACATGAAATGAAACAGAAAAATAACCCAAAGACTTCTGCCTGGATGCTGGAATATTGGTAGTGCCTTCACAGAAAATTATAAGCTTGGATTGAACATTCAGACCAGTTTCCAAAATCTGATTTTGAAAAAATGCCTAGGAAGAGGAAAAACTGAATGGTTACCTACACTGTCCTTGCCAAGCTGAGGGCTTATGCCACGTGGTGGCAGTTAATCCAATTTTAGGTTCAATTCTTTAAGGAAAGAGGTGGGAGAAGAAGGGAAAGGAAACGTCTGGGCTGCTCCCCAGAAGGAGAGCAGTGACACTGGTTCCTTTGTCTTGAGGCTTTTATCTCTCTTGTGCAGACAGGAATCTTAGGGGAGGTCAAGGGGGAGGATTTTAGCAGAGTATTCATCAGTTCTCCAGGTGTGCCCTTTCAGGATCCTGATTGGTCAGTGGCAAAGCAGGGGGTCTTCAGTCACTGCAGTTGGTTCTGGCATCACCCACCTGGTTTTGCTGCTTTTCTGGGCCAGGAGCTGAATCACAACTGAGGCCTAGATGTTCTCTCCAAGGAGGAAAGGCCAGGAGAAGAGAGGTTACCCTGGGGGCCAGGTCCTTGTTTTCCCATTTTTGCCCCCTGCCAGGAACTCAGGGCTTTTTGCCCTGGTGACCACCTGCACCTGGCTGTACATTGCTCAACCATGGTGTTCAGCTACCTTTTTTCAGTTGTGCTATTTCACTTGCCAAGGAATTTTCCTAGCTTCTCACTATCCTCTGTCAACAGTATAAGAAGGTTTACCAGAGGTGACATGCAAACTTTTGGCAATCGAATTTGAACTCAGAGCTGGAGGAATCTTTCTAGTTCTGAACTAGGTTGCCTTCTGATTGTCATCATTTCTCCTCCTCAACTATGTATTTCTAATAATGGCTATCTAGATGCCATTCCTCCTGGTTTGACCCAGCCCCAGGATCCCTTGTAGCATGCTTGATCCCTTCCTCAAATCCAGGCCATACTCCTGGGTGGGAATTTAAGCGAGAACAAATACTACTATGATTTTTAGGCTAATATAAGGCTTAATATATGAAATTATGATATTATGTATTTGTCTAACTTTCTCAGCTAAAATGCAAGATCAAGATGAACAGAAACTTTTCAAGAAATGTATTCCTAGCACAAGGTCTTGCCTGAAATAGACATTCAGTGCTTTTTAATATTAACGTTTATACTCAAGAGTTAAGTGCCAATTCTAGGACAGAGGCAGGAATTATATAAGATGATTATGGAGACATTTAGTGCCAGAAAGTAAGAAGGTGCTTAAAAAAAGAGAAACTCATAATGATAGAGTTATGTCAAAGGGACAAAAGAGCCCAACAGAAAAGTCCCAGATGGCCAATGTGGATTGTAATCCAAAGTGTAAAATAAATATCCATGAGTCTATACTGACATGAAGCATTAAAAAAAATGGAGGAAAGTAGACAAATATCTTGTGGAGAAACATTTCCACTAATTTATGTAGATACTCTGCCCTCCCAGACATGTGCAGGAAGGGGGGACGGAAAGAGGCACTTTCCAGCAGAGAAACCTGATGAACCCGACTTCAGCATGGTGATCACCAGTGCTGTCACGTAGACTTCTGCGGTCTCCCTCCCAAAATCTATAACCCAAGTCTAGTCATTAGACAAAATATCAGAGAAATCCCCATTGAGGGGCATTCCATAAAATATGTGACCAGTCCTCCTTGGAGCTGCCAAAGTCAAAAAATAAGGAAAATTTGAGAGACTGTCACAGTTCAAAGTGTGCTAGGGAGACATGATGACTACATGTCATGTGGTATTCTGAGTGGAATCCTGGAACAGAAAAAGGACATTAGGTGAAAAACAAAGGAAATCTGAATAAAGTACAGACTTTAGTTCATTGTAATATAACAATATTGGTTTATTAATTGTAACAAATGTACTAAATTAATGTAAGATGTTAGTAATAGGGAAAATATGGTGTGGGTATATAGGGTAATTTCAATTCTCTTTAAATGCTATTTTAAAATACAGAATTGTTATCATTTTTTTAACAAAGCATAATCCTACCCTCCCACCACACTTGACAACATGTGGAGATTTGAGGAAATATCAAAGTATTATTAAGTACTTTTTAGAAAATTGGATAGCAGAAGGATACAGTAAAGAAATAGGAATGTTTCAATCTAGGAAGAAAAAAGATAAAAGATAGTTTATGCAGTTACATATACCTTTCACGTGAAAAAATAGCATGTATCATTAAAGACAATATAGAGACAGTACAAAAAAATGCTGAAAGGGAAAATGTAAGCAAGTTTTCATAATTTCATCATCTAACACAACTACTATTACTATTTTGTTTTCAATTTTTTAAAAGATCATATTCATTTATTTTAGGGTGAGGGTGAGAAACAGAGAAAGGGAGGGTGAGAAACATCAGTGTCAGAGAGAAACATCAATAGGTTGCCTCTCACATGCCCCCAGGAAGGGACCTAGCCTGCAGCCCAGGCTTGTGCCCTGACTGGGAATCAAACTGGTGAGCTTCGAGTTTGTAGGGTGATGCCCAACCCACTGACCCACACCAGTCAGGGCCAATTTTTAAAATATGTATATATTTTTATGGTTTTCCTCATGTTATAATCATGTGTGATATTCAATTTCATTTCTTAGATTTTTTACCCTCTCTTAATTAAAGATACATCTTACATAGAGCTAATTAATTGCTTATTAATTCATTCTGCATTTTGGACAGAATTAATTTAAGTAAAAAGGAACTATATAACTTCCCAAGATTATATGAATATCCCAAATTTACTCTACTTCTGTAGGATGTAACACAAAACCAAAAGGATCTTAATGCTTAGCTTAATGGTATGTCTCTTGATTTTACTGTGAAGGAGGTATGATATTTAAGAAACAAAATTTTAAAGAAGGCAAGAGCCACTGAAATAAGAGGTAGAGTATTAGAGTTGGAAAGTAATTTAGCAGAATTTTAAAAGGGTACATGTGTAAAGAGTGAGGTAGAAAAAAACTCTAAGATGGTAAGGAATGAGACCAAGAGGGTCAGCTGTTTTGTAATATGTGATGTGTGAACATGTTGGAAGAGAGTGTGGTTGAGTAAATGGTAGGAAATATTAACATTAAAACCTCCTTAGTAATTTTTTGGTTAGCAGCTTGAATTCAGACAATGCCGTTTCTTAAGATTTGATACAATGGCTATTTTCTAGATTAAAAAAAAAAGTTTTATATTTTGGATTCAGCTAGATTGAGGGAACTAGAAACAGTAAACATTCCTGAGTACATATTGCCACCCAGTGGACAAATATGTATGATGCACAAAACATTTGCAAAAGAAAAGACAAAAAAGAAGACAGATGACAGTGTTAAAACTTTGCTTATGTTCAGTGAAAGACAGTTATGTGATCCAAACCGAATCACATCACTTATTTAAAATGCCAGAGTAGATTTTAATATACATTTAAAAAATATTCTGATAAATAATATCAGTGGCTTTCAGCAATCAGAGAAAAATGTTGAGTGTGCCTACACCACGTTAAATACTGAAGGCTCATTAATGCTAATGAAACTTATGTCCGTGAACTTCCAATAAGACAGGTCAGAGATACTTAACTTAGAACAGGAAGAGGGTTGTCAAGACAGAGTTTAGAGATTCAAATCTTGACTCCCTGGGGTGCCATAAGAATCTTCTGATATTTTGTGGCCAAGTCTATTTACTGTGTTTCCTAAAAAGAATAATAGAATTTATGCAATCTGAATGACATTTAAAGTCCAAGGAAAACTACTAATCTGGGGCTTTATTTATTTATTTATTTATTTATTTTTTGCTATGTTTATGCAGTATCCTCACCAAGAGGTTTATCCCATGCCCCTTTGAACACCTCCAGAGAAGGAATCCACTAACTGATGTGCTTCTTCTTTGTTGGGTTTAGGATTTATTGATCTAACCCTACTTATATACTAATAAACCAGACTATCACTGTTTCATGGATATCGGCAGAAGAAATGAGATGCCTGAGTCAGAGACAAAAGATTTCACCATTCACAGTTAACAAGCACCATGAGCATCATATTTGAGTTAGTTCCTCTTATAACCCAAGTCCCATGGAGGCACCAAAGAAGGGCCCAAGTGTTTCTTGCGCACACAGAAGGTTTGTGTCCTGGGTTAAGAATAATAAGCTTGGGGTATCCACTGCTTTTACGATAAGTGGTCAAAAAGTATGCCTTTTCCAAAGTGGAATTTTAACATATTCCTCATGGTGCTTGCTGCAAACACAACTCTAATAAATGTCCTGGACAAGAAAAAGCCAGAGCCTTGCTGGGCTACTTAAGGCCCATGGTGGATTACCTTTTCCAGCATTCATACTAATCCAAATTCAACCTTCCTGTAATTTCCACTAATTAGTTCTGTTTTTTTCCTACCCCTTCAGCATTTTGTACTTCAAACATCTGCAATGTGCTATCCTACTGCCACTGAAAGATCTTTTCTCTGAGCTAATAACTTCTGATCCTTTTGACCATTCCTCCCATGATCTGGCTTTGGGCCCCCTCACCATTAGTATCATTTTTTTCTCTGAACTTGTTTAAGGGTTACTTCCCTAAATAGACTAAATACTCCAAAATGGTCTAATCACTTCAGGACAGAATAGAAACATTACTTTGCTTATTCTAGAATTATATCTCAATATGGCTACCTGCTGGGGACCACTTGTGTGGTTTCAGAGACTCAAGCAAGGCCTTGTCTCTAACTCTCGACTGGGAAGCCAGGAAACAGGCATCAGGCATGATGGGATACTAGCACGGAGCGTCCCGTGGGAAATCAGGCCTGAAGTATACATTGCATCCTTTGAAGCATGCTTTGGTATAGCCCTGTTAGTGTAAACCAGACAATTAAGTTCAAAGCATAAGGAGTAACTCCTTGCTTCAAGAAAAATGCCTTTACAACATCTGGCGTCAGCCTGTCCCACAGACCCTGACCTGAGACGATCTTATTGAGGTTTAACCTGTCCCTTGTTGTTGTTGTTATTATTGAAGCATTTGGTAGCAACTCACAGAAAACACATTAGTTTAGCCCTATGTAGTTCAATATAGATCAACATGGATATTTTTTCCAGAACTTCATTACCATTAACCTCTAAAACATTAACAATTCCTTGGTATTATTTAATATCTAGTCCATATTCACATTTCCCCATTTGTCCTAAAAATCATGTTTTTATAGATGGTGTCTTCTCATTGTAATCCAAACTAGGTCCACCCATTGCATGGAATTGTAATGTCTCCTAAGTCTCTTTTAATTTGAATAGTCCTCTTCCCAACCTTTCAAAAATTCTTAACCAGTTGGGAAAAGTGAATCATTTTTTTCCACTCTGAATTTATAGTATCTTAAATTTAATCCCCCCTTTCCCATATTTCTTATAAATTGATAGTTAGCTCTGGAGCTAGATTAGATTCAGACTCAATATTTGTGGAAGGAATATTTCAAGGTGGTTTTGTTTACTTCCTATTGCAGCACATTGAGAAGCAGCAATTATTGGTTGCCTCACTATGTACGGTTAAATCATATTAAGGAAATATCCGTCAATGTTTATTGAGGTTTTCTTTTCTTTTTCTTTCTTACTTTCCACCTCCTTATCCCTTCACCACTCCTCCCCTTTCTTTTGTCAAGAATGTGTTGAATTTTGTCAAGCCTTTAAGATATCTATGGAGATAGTCACATGATTTTTCTTCTTATAATTATTGGGATGATGAATTTAGAAGGTATGTAAATGAATTTTCTAATATTTAACCAACACTTCTGGCATTCCCAAAATGAATCCCATTAGTTTATATAGTATTTCCTAAATGTTTTTTATGCAATTTAATATTCATTTTATTTTTATTGAATTTATTGGGTGTGACATTGGTTATAAAATTATATAGGTGTCAGGTGTATAATTCCATAATACATCAGCTGTATATTATATTGTGTGTTCATAACTCCATGCCATGTCTCCTTCTATCACCATTCATTCCCCCCTTTACCCTTTTCTACCTCCCCTGACCTCATTTTCCTCTGGTAATCACCATACTGTTGTCTGTATCTGCAAGCCTTTTTGTTTTGTTCTGTTTTGCTTACATAATTCCTTCACCTTTTTCACCCAGTCCCCCAACCTCCACCCTTCTGACAGTTGTCAGTCTGTGTATCTATGATACAGTCTGTTTCTGTTTCTTTGTTTCAAATTATTTCCCTCTGTGTTATTTTATATTTTGTGAGCTTGTACTTGCTCCAGTTGGTTAATTAATAGTTTGTTTAAAATTGTTGATCTCTTTAATCAGTTTTTTAATTAGCTTTTTGTTTTTCTCTTTTCTAGCTCATGAATATCTCCCTTTATTTTTATCAATTTCTTCTGCTTACTTTTAGTTACCATTCTTATTTTTTGTATTTCATTTCATAAATAAACATATCTTATTTACATTCATCAATAAATTTTATTTTGAATTCTTATTGAAAAAGGTATTTAATACCCTTAATAGAAAATGTATTGGGCTGGCCAAAAAGTCCATATTTTTTTCATAAAATGAAAGACATATTATTTATTTTCACCAATAATTTTATTGATTGGATATTTTGAGTATGTCAGCTACCTCCTGTGTGGTATGACATTGATTGTTCTCAGTTAATGTCTTGATTTGGTCGCTATCAACTTCAGCTGGTCTACTTGACCATGAAACATTGTCCAGAAAGTAATCTTCAGCATGAAACTTCACAAACCACTTTGACACATTTGATTGGTCACAGCACCTGCTCCATACGCTGCACAAATCTTTTACTGCATTTCAGTTGCATTTTTACCTTTTTTTGAATTAATAAGGCATAATATGTTGAAAATGTTGCATATTTTCTTCTATAACATTAAAATGGCTACATGAAAATTAACCAATTTTGATTTTTTAAATGCATGCTGATATGACAGCTGTCACAATACAATCTAAAATTGCAATCTAAAATTGTTTCAAATGAAGTTAAAAAAAAACTAAGCACACTACTAGAGCCATGTTATGAAAAAAAGCAAAATAAATTTTTGGCCAACCCACATAAGTAACAGTAAAGGTCATTTAATGTAAATAAGCAGTAAATGTTCCTTGTAATATTTTTCAGCTATGTCCCATAGATTTTAATTTTTATTGTCATTATTTCCTAGACATCCTGGATTTATTTTTGTAACCCCTTTTACTTTTAGTAACTCTTAAAGCATATCTTTTCATCTTGCATAGGTCATGCTCCTGTTGGTGATGTGGCCACATTCCCCTTGGTTCTTGGATTTTGAGGAATTTCGTGTCACCAACTTTTATTAAAGATGCTATCTGTGGTTTTTTGTTTGGTTTTGGTTTTTGTTTTGCTATCTTGTTAGTCTGCTTGGTTTTCAATAAGAGTTTTTATTTTTTAAATATATTTTATTGATTATGCTATTACAGTTGTCCCATTCCCCACCCCTTTATTCCTCTTTGTCCTGCACCCTGCTCCCACCATCATTCCCCCACCTTAGTTCATGTCCATGAGTCATACATGTAAATTCTTTGGCTTCTCCATTTCTTACACTATTCTTAACCTCCCCATGTTTATTTTGTACCTATCATTTATGCTTCTTATTTCCTGTACCTTTTCCCCCATTCTCCCCACCCCACCCACCAATAACCCTTCATGTCATCTCTATTTCTGTGAATCTGTTCCTGTTCTAGTTGTTTGCTTAGTTCATTTTTGTTTTTGTTTTTCTTTTTTTAGGTTCAGTTGTTGATAGTTGTCAGTTTGTTGTCATTTTACTGTTCATATTTTTATCTTCTTTTTCTTAGATAATCCCTTTAACATTTTATGTAATAAAGGCTTGGTGATGACAAACTCCTTTAATTTAACCTTATTTGGGAAGCACTCTATTTGCCCTTCCATTCTAGATGATAACTTTGCTGGATAGAGTAATCTTGGATGCAGGTCCTTGCCTTTCATGACTTGGAATACTTCTTTCCAGCCCCTTCTTGCCTGTAAGATTTCTTTTGAGATATTAGCTGACAGTCTTATGGGAGATCCTCTGTAGGTAACTGTTTCCTTTTCTCTTGCTGCTTTAAAGATTCTCTCCTTATCGTTAATCTTGGCTAAGGTAATTATGATATGCCTTGGTGTGTGCTTCCCTGGGTCCAACTTCTTTGGGCTCTCTGAGCTTCCTGGACTTCCTGGAAATCTATTTCCTTTGCCAGATTATGGAAGTTGTCTCTCATTGTTTTCAAAACAAGTTTTCATTTCTTGTTCTTCCTCTTCTCCAAGTATCCCTATGATTTAGATGTTGGAACATTCAAAGTTGTCCCAGAGGTTCCTAGGCCTCTCCTCATTTTTTGAGTTCCTGTTTCTTCATTCTGTTCTGGTTGAATGTTTATTTCTTCCTTCTGCTTCAAATGATTGATTTGAGTCCCTGTTGCCTCCCCTTCACTGTTGGTTCCCTGTACATTCTCCTTTATTTCATTTTTTTCATAGCCTTCACTTTTTCTTCTATTTTGTGAGCATACTCAATTATTTCAGTGACCATCCTGATTACCAGTGTTTTGAAGTCTGCATCTGGTAAGTTGGCTCTCTCTTCATCAATTAGTTTTATTTTTTTCTGGAGCTTTGATCTGTTCTTTCATTTGAGTCATACTTTTAGTCTCAGTGTGCCTGCTAAGTAGTAAGGAACAGGGTCTTAGGTGTTCATCAGGGTGGGGCAACCCACACCCCTACTTTGTGGTGCTGTATGTGGAGGAGGGGTCGGAGAGGGAACAATGCCACTTGCTCAGCTCTTGGCCAGCTTTCAGTCACTTGTTCTGTTACCCCCAAGCAAATTGGTCCCTTCTGGTGCTGATTCCCAGGTGGGTGGGTTTGTGTACATTCTAGGATGCTGTGGGTCCCTTAGATGAATTTTCCTGTGAGGCTGGAAGTTCCTCCCACCACTGCAACCCCTATAGGTTTTTATAGTCAGAGGTTTTGAGGCTTTATTTCCCCACACTGGAATCCTGGGTTGGGTGGTCTGTCTCACTCCCCAGTTGTTCCTCCCAGTTTATCCACATGCAAACGTGTGACCACCGGCTCTACCAGCCACCTCACCTGCCTTGGTCCACCAGCCACTGCCTTGCTGTGAGTCATCTCCACCCTGGCTTTCTGTTTCTGCCCCCCATACCGATCTGGATGAATGTTGCTTCCTTAACTCTTTGGTTGTCAGACTTCCATACAGTTTGATTTTCTGGCAGTTCTGTGAGTTTTTTTTTAATTTGTTGTCCTTTTGGTTGTTCAAGGAGGCAAAATGAATCTACCTACACCTCCATCTTGGCCAGAAGCTGGTTTTCAGTATGAGTTTTAAAGTGATGATTCAAAATTGCTACTATGATCACAAATCTAGGATATCTCCCAGCAAATTAAGATAATCAGTTAGAATTGCAGGTATTTTAAAAAGAGATAAAGGTTATCATCACAGACCATACTAATAATTCTTGAAGTCTCAGTGCCTTTATAAGGGTTCTTTACAAGGATACTTCTTTTTTTGTTCTGTTTTGCAATTAGAGAAGAATAAACTTCCCCCCATCATGTGATTTCTTCTATTTTCTTCACCAGCAGTTTGAACAACTTGGAGTTTCAAGGCCAAGCACAGGAATCCCATTTGCACTGAGAAAATCAGGCCTGAGAAGCTCAAAACTTGCAATATGAAAAGTAGAGGATAGAATAGTAATTTTAGCAAATGAAATCTGAGCCATATACTATTACAACTATATCTTCAATCAAACCCACAGCTTTTGGAAGGGAAATGTAGAGTCACAGTGAAGGAGATTCCTGCTCAGACTTTCAAATGACTAAGATCTGCAATAAAACATTAAGTATTACCGAGGCCAGGTTTTTCTTTATGTACTTTAAACAGATGTGATCTTTGGAGGTTTATAAATTAAAATCTACTTAAGTAAAATTATATGAATAAAAATAAGGTGAAAAAAAGATAAAGCAGATAAAGTTTCTTCTTCTATGTCTCTTTTAATTCTTCTAGAGTAGTTTGGGAAATTAAAGATGTGATTTCCCATAACATTGTAACAGAACAGAACATTAGATTATTTTTTCCTGTTGTGGAGTGTTTGATGAATGGCTAAAAGTGAAAACAGTGGCCCCATATTCTAGATAGGAACCAGGCATGAAAACAGAATTTACTAAGAGGTAAACTCCAGACAACTCCTAGGACCCTAAAATTATTACCTACCTGCAGAGAATAGGGCTGCATGGGGTGAGCAGGTTGGTGAGAATTATTTAAAGAGCATTGTCAGAGTCTTGTGCATTTCCCTTCCCTCCTCAGAAGAACCCCTACTCCCCAGCAGAACCAGATGCTGCAGGGAGTTGCTGAAACCAGTTTGCAGGCCAAAGATGGAGTGCCTCCTGCCCAGGGTGCCATATCACTAAACTTTCTTGTTCCTTTAAATGATTCCACCTGACCAGTAAAGCAGTCAGCCAATCCCCAAACACTAAAGCTAATTCTGGACTTAGATACTTGTTCCTTCTTACCCCAAACAAGGTTGACTGTGACCCAGCCAATGATATTTTATTTTTCTCTTCTTGTTCTTTTTTCTTTATCCTATAAAAGCTTCCTTTTGCCTCACTTTGTTTTCTCTGAATAAAGACTTTATGCTTCATGAAATGTTAAAGTTTATGACTCCTAAATTGTGTTCTTTAATCATTTTTCATCTGATCTAAAGCAGAACACTTAAGAAACCTTACTAACCTTACTTGTGGCTCCCAAGTTTGGGGACTGCATGGACTGGAAATCTGTGCCTATCTCTCCTATCTAAAGAAAAGAGGCTGTCTGGTGGTTGGAGCTGCCTGGAATAATAGTAAAGAGAGAGAGAGAGGGCTATGTTGAGAGTAGACTGTATGTCAGAATTTGAAGGGGCAAAACTGCCAAGTTTCTAGTAGGTTAAAACACCAGAATTAGACAGTCTTTAAAAAACTTTCCCCAGGAAACTAGAGAACAGCTGTGTAGTGTACCATCAAAGCAGGAGCTAAAGGGTCAGCTGGACAGCACTTAGTCTGCAAGTGTATATGTGGAAGGTATAAGTTGAAGAAGTCTCCCATTAACCCAACCTATCTCTCACCCTTCTTTTCTATAAAAACTCTGGCAATAGCAGGTGGAAAAGTTGAGCATGATGGGGAAAATAGAGACAAACCAAGCCTTATTCCTCAATGTCTGTCTAGTCCAAGCTGAGGAGAGGAGAAGCTTTAAATTTAGATCAGATTGAGCTTGTTAATATTCTAAAATTTGTCACAAACTGGAAATAGGAAAGTCTAATAATGGGTAGAGTAACATGGGTTCCCCCCTTAAACGTATCTCCATTACAAAGTTTCTTTCCTTAGAATTACTTTAATGTGTCATTATTATTTACACAAATACAACAAAATATTGAAACTATAAAAGTACCTGTAAAAATTGACAACACACACAAACCCGAAAGTGGTTTATTAAGTTTATCCTTCAAGACTTGGTATTGGATCATTTCTTTCCCCCTCTCCTGACTCTGTTTTTTCTTCTATAGATATTATATGATTACATTGCATTAGGATCCTTGCTATAAACTAAAAATATGAAGATGGTTAAGACATGGTCCTTCCTCTGATGGAGCTCATGTTTAGTAGTAGATAGTAAACTGACCAACACTCAAAAATTAGTACACTAAGTACTGTACAAAATAATGCACAGGATGCTAGCAAGATAACCAGCCAAGGAAATGTTCTGAAGAGGTGACCCCAGATTCAAGTTGTAAAGGTTGTCTTATTCCAGAGAAGTGGGGTTAAGAATTGCTGTGCATAGAGAACCAGCATTAGGTACAAAACCTGGAGGCAAGAGTAAATATGGCTGTGGAGGACACTGGTAGGACCTACCATGGAGCCAATGAGACAGAAAAGAAGATTGTTTATATTTTTAGATGTAGGCAAGTTCAAAACTTGCCTTATGTGGTAGAAGATAGGCCTCTCAACATTATCATGGCCCCTCACCTTGTCTAATGGAACAAAAGCTACTGAGCTTCATATATGGTGTGACATACTAGTCACTGTGTATATTCCACATTGACAATGGAACTTTGGTTTTATCTCCATGAGAAACTAGGATGCTTAGGGTTGTATCCATTCACTTAGATGTATATATTACATACATTCTTGGTACTGCTTGTTTGCTAATTTAATGGAAAGCTTAAGTGAAAGTAGCCTTGAACTCAGAGTTCTAATCAGTCTTTGAACACAAACCAACCTCTCTGTGGTCTGACCTAGCTCAATGGAATATTTTAGGAAATTAAAAAAAGTACAGAATGGCTGGAATATATGGGGTAGAGTGAAAAGTGGTAGAAACTGAAGAGGTAACTGGGGATGAAGTCATGATAGCAGTTATACACTTTAGTGAATAGGTCTTTATCTTGGAGACGGTGAACAAGCCCTAAAATAATTTTGAGGTATGTAATATAACCAGATTTGTATTTTGGAGCAATCACTAATGGCAGTATAAAAAGGGATTTGATGAAGGACTAGTTAGAAGGCTGCTCTAATGAGGTAGGTGACAGATGATGATCTGAGTATGTGAAAATTGAGATAAAGACACAGGAACAGATTGTAGATTTCCAGTCAGTATAGTGTGGAAAGGGAAGGGGTGAAGGAAATGAAGGCACTCAGAAACACTCTAGAGTTTCTGGAGGGGCAGCTGCATGAATAATTTCATTCTCTGAGATAGCATACCAGAGGGGAACAGGTTTTGGAGAAAAAAACGAAGAGTTGAGTTTGGAGGATGTTGTTTTCAGAGGCCCATAGGGCATGTCTAAGAGGCAACTCTCTAGCCAAGTCTGAATACATATTTAAAAGTAGAAAACTCAAAAGAATTAAATTACCCTGTGAATATAAAACATGAATTATAAAAACAAAGATGATGGGAGGCAGATAAGAAAAAAAACTCTAAAACATATACTTAAGGAAATTAAAATAGGCAAATACTGGCAAGATGTAAACTAAAGCAATGTGTGATGCAAAATTAAGAATTAAGAAAACCAAGGATACTAAAAATTCACAACTCAATTGTCACCATGAATAAACTTATTTTCCACAAATGTTTCTCATGAAATGAGAGTACTCTTCTTTTGTTGTTAGAAAGGAATGTGGTATTTTGAGCTATAGAGTCTGCTGGAAATTTTAATTGTTTAATAAAATACAGTAACTGGACACCCCAGCCTTCTGAGAATTAAATAAAAAGCCTGCCTGCTCCAGATACAGAGAGGACATAGTTTACCTCAGGCACTTGGCACAAAGACATAGAAAATATGATATTATAGCATTTCTTTCTCTACAAAGAAAATACACCTAAGGAGAGTGTAAAGAGTTTGTCTCAACACAATTAACATGTTATCATTGACTCCAAACTAAACGTGTCAGGAAAAAAAATACTGGCAGATTTCCTTTTCCTTCATTAAGCAACAACCTAGCACAGAACAATGTCATTATTTACAGCAGCTGCATAGTCTTTGAAATCACAAGTTTAGAAATTCTGCCTACAGTGGAAATATACATGCTCTAGGCCAGAGTTCCCATAAACACATATGGTAAGCATATGGACCACATTTCCCATTCTTTAATGTACAGTTTACAAAAATTTTATAGAGGGAAGTCTATAATTCTACTGCATCTAATGTGTTTATCTGAATTTACATTAGCTAGAGCAAGAGGCTATATATCACACATAGAAGATACATATTTCTTGTACACTATTTAGAGGATACTATTTCTTGTACACACAGAGATACACACACACACACAAACACACATAACTGAGCAGTGCTTTCTTTAAAGGGCTGGACTTGACTCACATACATGGACAACATTGTAGTAATTGCAGGGAGGTGGAGGGGGAGTATAAGGGGACTACATAGTAATGGAAAAAATACAATAAAAATTTTTTTAAAAAGTGCTGGACTTCCATAGACTAGTGGCATTCACATAAAAAATGAAGTGGATACACTGTAAATTTAACTTTAGGACAACCTAATGAAAACAAATACCACTTTGAGATATAAAATGATGTAATTCAGATGGCACTGTCATCAGATCTTCCAGCTTCTGAATCCATAGGTATTATTTATGTTTTTGTCATGTAATACAGAGTAAGTTTCTCTAAATTCCACCCCCCAAATCAATTTACAGGAAAGCAGTTACTGGGGATTCTGCAGAAGTAAGATCCAGGTGGGTGAGGGTTCCTGAATGCTTTCATCTACTTGAACTACAATATGTTGTTACATCTAAAGAGATTCATTAACACTAAATGCTCTCCTTTTTCCTGTATAAGTAAATAGAGATACAGATTGGTTCAACTTTATATTAAAAAAAAGAGCAGAGTTATTTGAAGAAATGCCACCTCCTAGTAGAAAGATCTTTTTTTCTATGTGATTTATAAAGCAATAGAGTATAGTACATTTAGTCACTACAATATTATTCTTTATAATTTAAAGTTACAATTTACTGAGTTTTAGTTTTATAATTAGTACTTCAAAAAAAAATCATGTCATGAGCCTTTGTTTGATTTCCAAATTTAATTTCTCTTCTTAATAAAACTACAACTGATATTTCCTATGTGCAGCTAAGTAACAGTGCTTAGATTAAAAATAAAACTTATTAAAAATTATCATTGTGGTTGCAACCTAAAAGTCCCAGGAACCTATATACAAATGCTTAAGAATGACAGAGATCCTGTAGACGCCATACAATATGATCACTTAACAACCTAGTCATTTTGTTTCTGAGTTACTGAATCAATACTTTTCACACAATAAATAGAAGAAGACAACTTTTCACCATAGATAATCAAAACAATTTTTATTTGGGTTTTGAATATTTTCATACATAAAGTGAAATATGACTACCTAATACTCTATAAATTTGTAAACTACAAACAAAATAATGCACAGTAAAAAATTAGAAAGTTATCAACCATTTTCAATGTGATCTCAAGGACATGAAAACACTCCCCTACATTTTATGCCTCCTCTTTGCCTGGAAAATAAACTCCAAACTCTTTGACATGGCATTTGAAACCCTAAATAATCTGTTTCCAATTTGTTTTTCCAGAAACTCCTGTCCACACCCTCCTCTCTCTAGAACATGCTATAAACGTTAGGTTTCATGTTCTAGTTCATAGTGTTCCCTCGATGTGTTATTTTTCATTTCTCAAAAACTTATACATCTTTCAGGCCCATGTGATCTGTCATTTTCTCTGTAATGTCTTCTCCATACATCCTGCCCCTAGATAGTATTAATCCTTTCTTCTTCTGTACTCTTCTACTGCTATTAAAATTAAATTTAAGTGTTAAAATTATTTATCTCTTCCCTTGAATTACATACACACAAAGGGAAAAAGTCTTACTCATTTTGATTTCACTCAAGCTTAAAAAAATGACTATAAATAGAGGATACGCAATAAATACTTAGCTGAACAGACTTAGTCTTGATTTACATAACAAATTAAACAAACTTTAAGAATAATCCTCATCTATATAAAATGTAAAAGCCATATCACATTGATTTTTTTTGTCAGTTATTATCAGAATCAAATGAAAATCACTTGGCTTTGAATAATAGTGAAAATTTACCCTAAACATGAATTCTCCACATTATCCTTTTAGTATTAAGTAAATCAAACAACTAAATTTCTCTCAGTTTGGAAAGAGGCAGGAAATAGTTATGCAAAAATCCAGTCAAGTACCTGTAAAAAAATAGAAATCAAATATAAGATCCTTACTAATGCTATTAAGAGTATCAAGGTAAGAATCATTTAGTCTGTTAAAGTCTTTGTATGTTAAAGGGTTCGAGACATTTTGAAGACTAAAAAGAATATTAATTCAGTTAAAGGTAACATTAAGAAAAATTAGATATATGCTAAAGGGTCAGTATTAAATCACTGTCACAAAATATTTTTATACAACTCTAAAAATCTCTAATAAATTATAACTTAATAAAATTGCATTCAATATTGCTCTGTCGACTGTAGATCAGCTGTCAGTACACAATAGACTATAGGCCAAACTTGGCCACTCATTGGTTTTTTGAAAAAGTTTTATTGAAACCTAGCCATACCCATTTGTTTCTGTATCATTCCTGTCTGCTTTTGTTCTGCAAAATTGAGTGTAGGACAGAAACTGTATGTCTCACAAAGCCTAAAACATTTACTATTTGATCCTTTAAAGAAAATTGGCCAACTCCTGCTGTAGATAATCAACTGGAATTCTAGTTTGAAAACTTAGACAGTCTGTGTATGTGAGGATTTATTATTCTAGCATTTAGAATATTTATCCAAAGACTTCATCTCAAAAACAAACTTTTAAGAAAGGTATAAGAAATTATGACCTGACAAACTCACTTCTGGGCACACAGAACAAACATTATGGGTGGTTACCAAAGGGGAAGGGGGTGGAGATAGGGTAAAGTAGGGTAAAGGGTATCAGATTTTTTCATGGAGACAGAAGGAGGCCAGACTTTAGGTGATGAAAACACAATGGAATATACATTTCATGTATTATGAAGTTGTATATCTGAAACTTATATAATGTCATTAACCAACATTGCCCCAACAAAATTAATCTTTTAAAAAGGGATATTATGATAGGAAAAAGACACAAGGTAGTTGAATGGATAAGAAAACATGACCCACACATATGTTGCCTACAAGAGACCTACCTCTGAACAAAAGACCTATGCAGGCTGAAGGTGAAGGGTTGGAAAAAATATTCCAAGCAAATAAGGAAAAAAAGCCAGGGTAGCAATACTTATATCAGACAAAAGATACTTTAAAAAAATGGCCACAAAAAGAGACACAGAAGGACACTTCATAATGCTCAAGGGAAGAATTCATCAAGAAGATAAACATTGTAAACATATATGCATCCAACATAGGAGCACCCAAATATATAAGGAAAATCTTAGAGGACTTCAAGAAAGATATTGAGAGAAATACACGTATAGTAAGGGATTTTAACACCCAATGGTCAAAAATGGATAGATCTTCCAAACAAAATACCAATAAGGATATTGTTGAATTGAATGGTACAATAGATCAAATTAACTTGATATATACAGAAACTTTCACCTCAGTGAAGCAAAAGACACATTCTTTTCAAATGTGCATGGAACATTCTAAAGACAGATCACATGATAGGTCACAAAACAAGGCTCAACAAGTTCAAGAAAACTGAAATTACATCAAAGATTTTCTTGGACCAAAAGGGCTTGAAACTAGAAACCAACCTCAAGGAAAGAACTCAAAAACAGTCTAATTCATGGACACTGTATAACATGTTTATTAAACAATAAATGGAGTCACAATGAGATCAAGGAAGAAATTAAAAAGTTTCTGGAAACAAATGAAAATGAACTCACAACAGTCCAAAACCTATGGGACTGTCCTGAGGCAGTCCTGAGAGGGAAGTTCATAGTGATACAGGCATACCTAAAAAAGATAGAAACATTTCAAGTAAACAACCTAACCCTATATCTAGAAGAACTGGTGGAATAAGCCCAGAGCAAGTACAAGGAAGGAAATAAGCAAGATCAGAGCAGAACTGAATGACATGGAGACTAAAAGAACAATTCAAAGGATCAATAAATCCAGGAGCTGGTTCTTTAAAAAGATAAACAAAACTGACAAGCCTTTAAGCAGACTCATTAAGAAAACCAGATAATGAATAATAAAACCAGAAATGAAAGAGAAATTACAACAGATACCACAGAAATACAAAGGATTGTAAAAAATTACTATGAACAGTTATATAGAAATTTGAAAATGGTGAAATGGACAAATTTCAAGAAACATATAATCTTCCAACATTGAATCAAGAAGCAGCAGAAAGTCTGAACAGATGGTAACAGCTAGTGAAACAGAAATCAAAAAATTCCTGGCACATGAAAGCCCTGGACTGGATGGTTTCACAGAAGAGTTTTACAAAACATTTACGGAAGAGCTAACACCTACCCTTCTCAGACTATTCTAAAAAAATCCAAGAAGAGGAAAGACTCCCAAACTCTTTTTATGAAGCCAGCATCATCCTAATCCCAAAGCCAGATAAAGACACAACAAAGAAAGAAAACTAGAGGCCAACATTGCTGATGAACATGCTAAAATCCTCAACAAAATATTGATAAATTGCATTCAGCAATACATTTAAAAGATCATACATCATGATTAGATGGGATTCATCCAAGACACAAGGATGGTTAAATATTGACAACTCCATGAACATAATACATCACATAAACAAAAGGAAAGACAAAAATCACATGATTATATCAATAGATGTGGAAAAAGCATTTCATAAGGTAAAGCACCAATTTATGATAAAAACACTCAGCAAAGTGGGAATAGAGGGACATTCCTCAACACAATAAAGGCCATAGATGAGAAACCTACAGCCAACATCATACTCAATTAGCAAAAACTAAAAGCTTTCCCACTAAGATCAGGAACCAAACAAGGATGTCCACTTTTACCACTTCTATTCAACAAGTACTGGCAGTCCTAGCCACAGCAATCAGACAAGAAAAAGAAATAAAAGGTATCCAAATTGGAAAGGAGGAAGCAAAACTGTCATTGTTTGCAGATGACATGAGAGTGTACACAGAAAATCCTATAGACTCCACCAATAAACTACTTGACCTAATAAGTGAATTTGGCAAAACAGCAGAATATAAAGTCAATATTCAGAAACAGAAGGCATTTTTGTACACCAACAAAGAAATAGCAGAAACTGAAATCAGGAAAAATATCCCATTTGATATAGCAACAAGAAAAATAAAGTGCCTAGGAAGAAACCTAACCAAGGAGGTAAAAGTACTCAGAAAACTACACAACACTGAAGTAAGAAATTAAGGCAGACACAAATAAATGGACACATATACTGTGTTCATGGATTGAAAGAATTTTTTTAAAGATTTTATTTATTTATTTTTAGAGAGGGAAGGGAGGGAGAAAGAGAAAGAGAGAGAAACATCAATGTGTGGTTGTTGGGGGCTGTGGCCTGCAACCCAGGCATGTGCCCTGACTGGGAATCAAACCTGCAATGCTTTGGTTCGCAGCCTGAGCTCAATCCACTGAGCAATGCCAGCCAGGGTGGATTGGAAGAATTAATGTCATTAAAATGTCCATACTACCCAAAGCAATTTATAGATTCAATGCAATCCCTATTAAAATACCAATAACATATTTTACAGATATAGAAAAAATACTTCAAAAACTTCTAAGAAATCATAAATGATCCCGTATAGCCTCAGTAATTTTGAGAAAGAAGAACAAAGTAGGAGGGACCACAAGACCTAATATCAAACTGTATTACAAGGTCACTGTAATCGAAACAGCCTGGTACGGGCATGAGAACAGACACATAGATTAATGGAACAGAACAGAGAGCCCAGAAATAAACCCAAGTCTCTATGGTCAATTAATATTTGACAAAGGGGGCAGGAGCATAAAATGGAGTAAAAATAGCCTCCTTACAAATGGTGTTAGGAGATTTGGACAGCTACATGCAGAATAATAAAACTCGACCACCAACTTATACCATACACAAAAATAAATTCAAGATGGATAAAAGACTTAAATATAAGTTATGACACCATAAAAGTCATAGAAAAGACTATAGGCAGGAAAATTTCAGATATTCCATGCAGCAATATTTTCACCGATATGTCCCCTACAGCAAGGAATATAAAGGAAAGAATAAACAAATGGGACTACATCAAACTAAAAGGCTTCTGCACTGCTAAGAAAAGCATCAGCAAAATGAAAAGTGAACTAACAGGGGAACATATTTGTCAATGATATCTCGGACAAGGATTTTATCTCCAAAATATATACAGAACTCACACAACTCCACACAAGGAAGGCAAACAATCCAATTAAAAAATGGTCAAAGGATCTGAACAGATACTTCTCCAAAGAAGACATACAGAGGGCCCAGAGACATATGAATGGATGTTCAAAATCACTAGCAATCAGAGAAATGCAAATTAAAGTCACAATGAGATACTGGTTCACACTGGTCAGTATGGCTATCATTAACAAATCAAAAAACAAGCACTGGAGAGGTTGTGGAGAAAAGGTAATCCTAGTGTACTGTTGGTAGGAATGCAGACTGGTGCAGCCACTGTGGAAAACAGCATGGAATTTCCTGAAAAAACTAAAGATGAACTGCTTTTTGAGCCAGTAATTCCACTGCTGGGATTATACCCGAAGAATCCTGAAAAATTAATTTAAAAGAACCTGTGTACCCCAGTGTTCATATCAGCCATAAGGCCCAGTGCTGGAAATAGCCTAAGTACCCATAAGGAAATGAGTGAATCAAAAATCTATGGTACATTTCACAATAGTATGTTACATAGCAGAAAGAAAGAAGGAACTCCTACCATTTTCCAACAGCATGGATGGAATTGGAGAGTATTACGCTAAGTGAAATAAACCAGGCAGTGAAAGACAAATACCACATAATCTCACCTATAAGTAGAACTTAATCAACAAAACAAACAAGTGAGCAAAATAGACCAGAGACATGGAAATAAAGAACAAACTGATAGTTACCAGAGGCAAGGGAGGAGAGGGGTAATGGGGGAAAGAAAAGGAAGGGTCTAGTCAAGGAATAAGTATAAAGGATCCATGGACAAGGACAGTGATAGGGGGAAGATTGTATGTGGGGGGACATGTGGGCAGGGTAGGAGAGAGTAATGGGGGAAATTCGAGACAACTGTAATTGAGCAACAATAATGAAATAAAAAAAATAAAAGAGCAGACACTCCCCCCCAAAAAGGGATATTATGATAGGAAATGTATAGATGTCAACTACATGAAAAATATAAAGCATATACATATGGAATATTTTTAAAGAATAAATTATTTTATTTTAATACCTTTAACATATGCCTGCTTTATTGTTCTTCATTAACTAGGAAAAGTAACGGTCTTTATATTAGAGTATGTCACTGAAAATTAACTTTTCCACCACTGTTGCTTCACTAAAAAGTAGAAATTTAATTCTTCCTATATGGATAAAGGAGTAAAGTTAAATATAATTATTTTTAAAAATAAGGGGAGGAAATGGTGGAAAGAGGGAGAAGGAGAGAGGGGAGAGGGAAAGGAATATTGGGGAAAGGGAAGAGCAAACTCACTGTACCTCATTCTCTAACTGATATGAAGCCAATCTGTGTACCAAAATTAAGACCATCTCGGACATGGGAGAAGTACTTATCAGGATGGCAGGATGTACAGAGGTTGAGATCTTGCTTCTGGTCCTGAATATTCTGTGGCAGAATTCCTCCCTTTTCTAGAAGAATCCTTAGGATAAAGATTTTTCAAAACATAACAAGTTTATTTTACCAATAGCGAAAGCAATATGAAATAGGTATGGATACTGGTGTGAAAGAATTTGTAGAAAGATATGCTTGGAACAATGCAAGTTGTTATTTAGTTACAGAACTTGGACATGTCAGGAAATTATAGATTTTATCACCATTTATCTCCTATATGAACTATCCAACCTTTCATATTATCCTGCAGACATGATCTGGATACAGAATTTTATAACTGAAATCAAGTACTTATTTTAGAAGAAACTGTCAAGTTACCAGGGTATTTGTAGACAAGATTCTCTTGATTTGGACAGAGCATGCTTTTTAGTCATTTGATCCTCCCATCTCCTTTCTCCAAATTTTCCCTAGAAAAGGTGCTTCTCCATAAAGACTTTATGATATAAAATATGACTATAAATTAGTGATACTTAGTCCAAAACTAACATTTGTGTTTCTCTCTCTTTTTTTTTATTGTTGTTCCAGCGATAGCTTGGATGGATCTGGAGAGCATTATGCTAAGTGAAATAAGCCAGACAGTGAAAGACAAATACCATATGATCTCACCTCTAAATGAAACCTGATCAACAAAATAAACAAGCAAGCAAAATACAACCAAAAGTAACATTTAAGAATCCATTTCAATCCTTTCTGCTAACGTGCTAAATGAGGCAGAATCTAGGCAAGGTTTTGCTGAGTGAAATACATACATGATTCAAATAAGACATTAATTTTCCTTTGTTGAAAGGACAAATAATTTTTAACAGCTAATAATAACAAAACTTCATAAACTCAAAACTGTAAGGGACCATAAAAAATTTGAAAGTGACTATGTGTTTATATTATATGATATTTTTGCTAAGAAATATATTCCTCTATTCAAAAAATGCCAATGATTTTAAAATATTAGCTTCCTAGTTTATCACATTTAGGAGAATTTAGCT
Organism: Phyllostomus discolor; assembly: GCF_004126475.2. Lineage (NCBI taxonomy): Eukaryota > Metazoa > Chordata > Mammalia > Chiroptera > Phyllostomidae > Phyllostomus > Phyllostomus discolor. The sequence continues at coordinate 45,084,538 of NC_040913.2, read as the reverse complement.
GAGGAACAGCTATGAAGTAAGGTACATGTCAATTTGTCTATATCAAGTTTAACCTTCACTTTTAAATCAGTTAGAGATACTAGCTAGGAAAATGTCTATTATTAAAACTTAGATAAGAATATATTTCATATTTAAGATGAGTTTTTGTGTACATATATATGTCTGCTATTTAAATATCTGCCACCTGAATTTTTTCTTGCAGTTACTTGTTTTCTAAATTAATTTGAATTTTAGAAGCAATAAGCAAACTTGCAGTTCTGGAATGAAACCACACATACCTGGTAGCTTTACGAATGTCAACATAGGGATCTGATGAGTCAAACTGCCGCACACATTCAGGATCAAGATTATGAAATGCCTTTGCTGATTCCTTTGGAAGAGTAAAACAGCAAGGTCCTACTGAAGGCCCCAGTACGACAACAATATCTTCCAAACTACAGCCATATTCTGTTATCATAGCATTCACAGTAGCCATAGCAACACCTAGCAAAGTACCTCTCCAACCTGATAAACGGGAAGAATGAAAGATAAGGACAGTTAAAACATAACAAAATTTCACCTTAATTTTTATCTGTTAAAAATAAGCACAGTTTCTATTTTTTCAAGTCCAGAATTAGTAAATGAATTATAAAATTAATTAAGCTAAATGATGAATTAACGAATTAAAATACTGATTTTTAAATGAGGTATATATAGAAGAGACATTTAATAGGGGAGGGCGTCCCTTCCATTTCCTTCTAGTTTCCACTGGCATCATGCCTTCTTAGTCTTCACTTCCTGTCCCCCTCACTTTTCCCCCACATTTTTAAAAATTGTGAAAAAATATAAAATTTACCATTCTAAAGTGTACAATTAATAGGTTAAGTATATTTACATTGTTGTACAACAAACCTCTACAACTTTTTCACCTTGCAAAACTGAAACTCTATACAAGTTTTAAATAATAAATCTCCCTTCCAACCTCCCCCTGGTACCTAGTAACCACCATTCTATTTCCTGTTTCTATGAATTTGACTACTCCAGTTACCTCATGTAAGTGGAATCATGTAGTATTTTTCTTTTTGTGACTGGCGTATTTCACTTAGCATAATGTCCTCAAGGTTCATTCATGTTGTAGCATGTGTCAAGATTTCCTTCTTTTTAAAAGCTGAATAATATTCCATATTATGCATATACCTCACATTGCTTATCCATTAATCCATCAATGGACACTTGACTTGCTTCAACATCTTGGCTATTGTGAATAATGCTAATATTAGCATGAATGTGCAAGTATCTTATCGAGATCCTGTTTTCAATTAAGTTGAATATATACTCAGAAATGGAACTGCTGGATAATATGGTAATTCTATTTTCAAATTTTTGAAGAAACACCATACCATCTTCCATAGCAGCTACACCATGTTACATTCCCACCAATAATAGTGCACAGGGTTCCAATTTCTCCACATCCTCACCAAAACTTTTCTTTTTTAAAAAATTATATTTTATTGTTTGTTATTACAGTTGTCTCAATTTGTGCCCTTTACCCCCCTCTATCCCCCTCCACCCAGGCCCTATTCCACTCCTTCAGGCAGCACTCTGTTGTCCATGTCCATGGGTCATGCATACATGTTTTCTGGTTAATCCCTTCCCTAATAGGTGTGTGGTGATATCTCATGTGGTTCTGATTTGTATTTTCCTAATTATTAGTCATACTGAGCATATTTTCACATGCTTGTTAGTCATTTTTATATTATCTTTGGAGAAATGTCTAACCAAGTACTTTGCTTATTTTTTTAAACAGGTTATTTGCTTTTTAATGTTGTTATTGAGTTACAGGAGTTCTTTATATATTATGTACATTAACCCCATGTCAGATTTGAATTGCAAATATTTTTCCCATTCTTCGAGCTGTGATGCAGTTTTTAATTTTGATAAAATCCAGTTTATTTGTAATTTTGTTGCATGTACTTTTATTGCCATATCTAGAAAACCATTGCCTAGTCCAAGATCACAAGAATTTACACTTGTTTTCTTCTACAAGTTTATAGCTTTAGCTCTTTCATTTACTTCTTTGATCCATTTTTAAGTTAACTTTTATATGTGATATAAGACAATGGTCCACCATCTATTTTTCTTTGCATGGAAATGTCCACTTTTCCCAGAATCATTTATTAAAGAGATTATTCTTTTCCCATATGTACCTGGTCAAAAATCAATCGACCATATATGCGTGGTTTTATTTTGGGGTTCTCTATTCTATGTTGTTGGGAACTGTAGCTTTATAATAAGTTTTGAAATCAGGAAGTGTGAGATGTTTGTTATTTTTTAATAGTTTCATTTTGATAGCTTTATCTTTGGTATTTTAAAACTTAATATTTCAAAATCTAAGAATAAATAACATTCCCTTTTTATATCCAGGAACTAAGATTCAAATTTTAAGTAACTTTTGACAATGTCAAATAGCAATCCTGACTTCTAGTTGTATAATTCTATTACCTTAGCCACTTTCTTATTTATCTATGGCCTAAAAAGAAAAGCAGTCATAAATTTACAAGTAGAGGAAAATCCAGAAAGATCATTCCTCATTTCACATAGACATATAACCACTGGATAATCTAAAATAGTATTTTAAAACATTTCCAGAAAAACAAAATTCCATAACCTTAATATATAATCTAAAAACCCTTCTTTGTTCTTAGCATATTAAACTAAATGCAATTTTCCAAACATTTCTCACTTTTTCTTACCTCCATACCTTTACACATGCTGCTGCACTGTAATGAACACCTTTCTGCAACATGCCTAACCTTCCTCTTCCTCACTGCCTAGACTTCCAGGCTTCTCAGTAGCAACATCACACCCTGGAGAGTGTTTGAAAAGCTTGAAGGTTTTTTTTAAATTTTAAAAATCACAACAAACAGGAATTTCAAAATCTCAGCAAACTGTCTGCCATGTAAGATGATCTTGACCAAAATGTTACTACTAGCACTCCTGCTGAGCAACACTGGCACCTAGCCTAACCCTATAAATTCCTCAGGAATCAGCTTAGGTGCCACTTTTTCTGGGGGGAGTTCTACTCTGCTTCACATAATTTGATTTAGGTTCTCCTTTTATCTGCTTCTATAATAGTAGTATGCTGATCTTAACCCTATCTTTTTACTTATAACTGTTTATTTGTTTGCCATGCCTACCAGAAAGAAATTGTAATTTTTCCTGTGCTACAAAATGGTAAAATCCTAAATGTTTAATTAAGTTTACTTACCAGAGTGAGCAACCCCACATGCTTTTTTGACAGGATCTGCAAAAACTATTGGTATACAATCAGCACCAAGAGCTGCTATTGTGACGCCTCTCTGATTTGTGGTGATTCCATCATAAGATTCAGGTTCCTTCCTTCCCATGACCCAGACGTCATTGGCATGATCAGTCTAATATCAAAGATGTGTAATAAAAATGTTTTGAAAGTAGGATTTCTCATACCATAAGCTTTTATGAAAGTATTCATTTTGCACAAAATTATATAACCAGTTTAAGATTACTACCATTCATTAAATATTCACCTCTATATAAGATAAAATACCAAATTTACTTATCATTTCATTTTTGTTATAATTGCTGCATATTTTATTTAAAGAAAGCAGAATTTAACATTTAATAACAGTACCCATCACGAACACTTCCTACTAGAGATGGGTAAGTATGTGAAGTACTTTCCACAATGAACTAATTCATTGAAATAAGTTAATTACTAAGTCAATGATATTTTTATTTTTTCTGGACTCAAGTGAAGTTAAAATTCTGTAACAAACAAAGCACTATCTCATCAATTGTACCCCAAGTTCCTCCTGGTGTTAACTTAGAAAATAATGGCCTTTCTTTTCCACAATTCAGGAATCTTCCTTCTAGGTCAAAAAGGGCAGTGGTACTATATACTCTCTGAGAGTTAATTGTGCTTTTAGATGTGAGGAACTCCAGGTGAATGAATATATATATATATATATATTTTTTTTTTTTTTACATATATTCTTGATTTTTTAGGCTATGGTATATGGGTCAAAGAAAAACAACTATAATCATTATCCTAAAGTTTTAGATAAAACACCAGATGAAAAAAGTTAAATAGCTTGCATAAGGTCCATTAGTCATTAGCAGGCTTAAGAATATACTTTAGATCTTCTAAAATATGAAACATAATTTTACCTTTATTCGGTAAAAGTTCTTCACATTAAATCCTGCAGCACACCCCAACCTACGCAGATTTTCTTGAACAACTACCTTAGGATCTCTCCGTTTGGAACTACTGAAGAGATTTAAAGAGCTGAGAGTTGGTAGGTAAGATATTCCACCTGTTCTTGTAGTAAATCCATGTATGAAAATATCTGTTGAAGATAAATAGTGAAGAGTAAAAATATGCCATACAAAACACTATAAAAAGCATTATAAACTCTATCTCTTCGTAAGACTTTACCTGATCACTTCAACCTGTATTTATCTGGCACCTAATTCTATAGAACTTTGCACCTCCATGTGTTCTTATTACCCACTGCTTTGTTCTACCTTTCCTATGGAGTTTTACTCTTCAAAGGGAATTTTCTGTCCTATTTGTTTTTGTTATTCCCAATAGCATATAGTACATAGTAAATATTATTTATTCAAGAAGGCTGTTTTAAATTTCACTGTTCTGTCATGCCGCCAGTGAGTTGAGGCTTCAGAATTGCTAAATAGGAAATGCTTAGGGTTATAAATCTCATTTTAAAGGAAGCCTGGGGATCTGTCTTAAAGCTGAATTTGAATAAAGCAAATTTATTTATGCAGGGGGCTTTGAAGGGGCTATCCCTTCATATCCCTTGACATTCCTAACTCTATAAGATCATCCATGACATTCCCATGTTGCAACTGATGCCCACACAGTCTACAAAAGAAAGAAGGAAAAAAAGAAGTGAACAACTTCTAAAGAATGACTGGTTTTTCACATGCATGATGAAAACAACAGATGGCATGTAATATACCTGAAATCAAAGGAGATGTGATTATGGTTAATTCTCCTTTCAGTGTTGGCAGACTTCTCAAATAGGTTTCTATTTCATTCTGTATTGCTTCTAGTTCTTGAGCTGTGATGATGTTTACCTCAGAAGCCTGTTTCAAAAGACCTTCCTTCAAAGTTACCTCTAAATCTTCAAACTCAAAATTGTAAACATCAGTGAAGAGTTGATCAATGAAAGCCTTCATTAATGTCTTCCGGTGCATGGGTACAATTACCTTAATGCTGCTCAGATTTTTTTCATCAATTTTTTGTTTAATGGTATACAAAGACACAGCCATACTGGGATTGCTAACAGTCTCAAATTCTCTCAAGAGAGCTGATAATCCACTGCTTGTTTCTAATTCATAGTTGTCATGGTCACTGTTACTTTCACAGTTGATGTTGCTGCAACACATTATGCAAAGGAGCTTGGACTTGGCAGCATGGTGATACCCAAGAGCATTCAATGACTTCAGTAATGTCCGATGATCGTTTTTCTGAGAGTTCAATTTCAAACCAAAAAGATCAATCACCACTGCTTCCGCCATCCTTCGGTAAGGGTACACAGCTCTTCAAGAAAGTTTTTGTGCCCCCCACAGTCACCTGTAAAGAAATATTAGCATAAATAAGACTGTAAAATTATATTGATCTTCTTATAGTTACAACAGAAATTTGTGGCTGAGGTTAAAAAAGAATTGCATTGATCTAAATATGTAAGCAAAATAGTTACTCTAGACCTCTCCCAGAAAAGCTAGTTCATTGTCATAGAAGAATCATGACAATTAAAGCAAAGGCAACTGTTCATTTATTTTCTGAAAGTACATGTACATCTTCACAGCAAAACAACAGCTCCTGTGTTTCTCATATATGTGTTTCTCTTATATGTTTTTCATATAGGGAATTTCTTGTTGACTTAAAGTCCAGTTTATTAATTACATGGTATCAATTTAAGTTATATATTATTAATTCTAATAGGACTGGCACGTTAGGTCACATCCCTTGACAAGAAGTGCGGAATCTTAAATTCAGTAAGTTAAATGGAGCTGCACGTTAAAATCGTGTTTTTAAGAGACAAAAGCGGAGATGACCCACACATTTCTCTCCAGTATTTACACAATACTACAGGTATGGCAATTACCCCATGCCTCCTACCTGCTTTCCTACTCCTTCCCGTCGCGAGGATTTCTCACCTCACCAGGTCCTCCCACCGGGCAGTCGGTCGGCTTCAGGTGACTCGCTTCCGGGACCTCCTTTTGCCCAAGACTTCCTTGGGCCACCACTCCCAACCTCCACTCCCAACCTCCACTCCCTACCATCCAGGACTCTCGCCCGAATTCATCTCGTCAGTTTCGAAAAACAGTAAGAGAAGCGAGGGTGCCCGTGAAGTTCCACAAAACGCGTCTGTCACCGCCGGCCCGAGCTGGGCTCCCCCCCCCCCCCCCCCCCCCCGCTCCCCGGGCGCGTCCCTACCTGCCCAGGCACCTCCCCAGGCACCTCCCCTGACCTCGCCCCACCCCCTAGGGACTTTCCGACGGTCACACGCACACCTCAGGCAGCACAAAAGTACTCGCCTCCAAGTGCCCAACCTTCGCCGTGGACTCCGTCAGCGGCCAGGGGTTGGGATTTGCCCCACTCCCACCCCACGTCTGAACCCCGACAAAACCGGGAAGCCGCCAGACTGTCACCTGGAGTCCAAAGCCTGGACCCCGTGCCTCGGAGGGCTGGTGGGCTGTAAGGAAGCAGGTCCACCTCTCCCATCTCCCTCACCTCGCCCACCTCAGCACAGACGACGTATCCCCGCCTGGCATCGCCTAGCTAGGGTCCTGCAGTCCGAGTACGGCCTAAGCGACCGGGGAAGAGCTCAGGGGCTTGGACGCCCACCCGGCGAACGCAGTGGGCCGACCCCGGGGCCCCGGAATCCCGGGAGTTGCTGAGCGCAGCGCCTGAGGCTGCCTCTGCATTTCCGGGTCAGGGCGGCCCTTCGAGCTCGCTCCCCTCGGCCCTGCTGGGGGAAGAGGAACCGAAACTGGAGCCCGGAAGGGCGTCTGGCGGCTGAGCCGGAGGTCGGCGGGCTGGGGGCTGGGGAGGTACGCGGGCAAACCGGGCCAGGAGGGGCGCGGGTGGGGGAGACACCGGGCAAACGGGGCCAGGAGGGGCGCGGGTGGGGGAGACACCTCGGTCACAAGGCGCCACGTCCGCTTTACCTTCCAGTGGGGACGGGTCGCTGTCTCTGAAGTGTGGTCGCGACGCTTGGCGCAGTCACCAAAGCACGGGCCTGAGAACCGCATTTTCTTAGCACTTGGCAGTTTGTTACATGAAAGGTTTTCTTCCTCCTCCGTTTTTATTCCCAAAAACGAGTTGTTCGAACCTTCCTTTGTTTTCTTCTGATTCTGCCTGTTGCTGACTACCAACATCGTGCAGTTCCTTCACTTGTGTTGACAGATGTCCTGTATGCCCTTTTAAAAATATATGCCACTAGTAAAAAATTAGAAGTCACATTAAAATGGCGATAAAGGTGCAAATTAGGGTCCTGTATCGGCCCTCAAAGAGTGTAACATTCACCTTTTTTTAAAAAATTAAACAGACATGCAAAAGACCAATGCCAAGGTAAAGGGAGAATATATTCCACCTTCCAACAGTAGAAGAAAGGATATTTTCAGTGGATTGGTCATGATGGCAGGAAGAGTTCCCTTTTATTTTATAGTTGCTCAGACGGTACAGGCTGAAGAACCTTTACCTGAAAGAGAAATAATTTTCTTGGCTATCTGGGAGTTTAGAACAGCACTTGGAGGGGGCGAGTGCTTCTTTCTATTCTATTTGATTAGAGAATGAGATCACCAACTCAGAATAGGAGCCTACTGTTTAATATTCCTGGCAGATGTTTTTGTTAAAATTTGTATTTTCATTATTTTTGCTGGACATTTGTTAAGATCCCTGAGTGGTAGATTGTATACCTGATCAGAAGGTGCACTCTGCCCTCAGCTTGTTTTATGTTAAATATCACCTTAAGGGAAAGTAGTCTTTTAGTTGAAAAGCCAGTTTAACACATTTATTCCAGTTTTAGTAGACAATGGTGGGAATTAATTTTCTTGCATGTTACAGTAGTGGCATGTTACAGTAGTGACACTTTCATGTTACAGTAAAAATTGAAGAAATATTTCAACATAGGAAAGCTGTCAGGGAAGGGAGAGTTTGTCATTCTATATTATTGACATACTATTTTCTTTCAACATCTGGTCCTAACACCCACCTGGTAACACTCTTACCTCAACTCCAGTGGTTCTCTGCACTTCAGAATGGCAAGTAGAACTTTAGGGATAAAAAAATAAATCCAGAGGCTCCACTCCAGATATACATTTGAAACAGAATCTCTGGGAGTCAAGCCTGGGCATGTTTTGCTTTGTTTTGTTTTCATCTCTACAGATGAGTCAAATACATAATTAGGTTTGCAAAAGCAAGTTCCCTATTCCCAAGCCACTCAAACTCAAGGCTATTCCTTGGGAGGGCCACATGATTCTATCCTTTACATATGCTATTTCTTCAAGTTAGAACAACTGCATCTTCATATAGTTATTTGACTGTTTCTTCTTCAAAACTCTTAAAGCTCAAACATAACCTCCCTTGAATTCCCATCTTCTCATCAAGTACAATTAATTGCTTCTTTTTTAGCATTTTGTTCATAAAGAAGGAGCCCTTTCATAGAGCTATCTGACCCACAGGCAAACAATAAATTTTTAAAAATGGGTTAAACATGGAAATGTTACAAGGGTAAAGTTGCTGGCATATAATTTATCTAAATACATCTGTTAAAACGAAAAGTCAGTTAAACCAGAGAGCCATGAAAAAGTATAACATAAGTACCTTAAATATTTTGTTTTAACCTAAAATAACCATATTCTCATTTGTCACTGGATTGAGAAACTCCAAGGCCATTTGTTTACATATGGCCTGCCGGTAGGAGTTCTACATTGTATCTCTTACATAAACTATGCCTCCAAACCATCAGCTAAGCTATTCCAAGATTTTGTTGTATTTCCACACTATTTAATTGGTTTGCATAACATTTAATTAAGTTATGAAAGCATAGGAACAAGTGTAACTGATATAAGCAGGCTCAGGAACATACATAAATAACTCATTGGTAGATTGTACAAATCAACTGGTAGGATCAGAAGTGGGCAGACTCACTAAAAAGTAGCCTCCTAACCATTCAGTATTCATCATGATATGGGAATTAGCAGCTTATAATTTACAAAAGAAATAGAATGAGTTCATTAGAGTTTAAGTGTAATTAGACTTATTCTGTATTTATTGTACCTCCTACATTTTAAGTATTTGACTATGTGTCTATCTCCTTGTAATGACTCAGAGCATTTTGAGGGCAGAGATAGTGCCTATTAAGGGGAACCATTGGGAAAATCCCAGACATTCTCACATCACTATGTAAATCTTCCCATGAACACAAGAGGAATTAAAAAAATCTGAACAGTTGTTTTTAAGCCATTTACATTAAGGCTTATGGGTACTTCCAGAAAAGGATATATAACATGCAAATATTTTTAAAAGCTCTGTTGTTTTTCTAAAGTTGCCATAACAAATTAGCACAAATTGGATGGCTTAAAATGACAAAGATGTATTCTCTCATGGTTATGGAGGCAGAAGTCTCAAATCAAGGTTTTGTCAGAACCATGCTCCCTTCAAAGGTTTCCATGCCTCTTCCAGATACTGGTGGTTCCATGACTTGGGGCTCTCTGGCTTCATCCTTACATGGTCTACCCCTGTGTGTCTGAGCCTCAAATTTCCCCTCTATCTTTCTCAAATAAGAGCACCTGTGTGGAAATAAAGACAGGCCAACCATATGAGAACAAAGGCTATTGATTCAGAACTTTCTAGAGCAAGCGAGTCAGCCACCAAGGCAGGCATAGGAGTGGGAAAACTTTATTGTGGAAAAAAGGGAAATCTTCAGGTGTGCCCTGATTGGAGGCTGTTGGCATGGGGAAGTTGTAGGTGTTCTAATTCAAAGCAGGATGACATATGTGATGCATATTTGTTTTTCTCTGGTTGGTCCCAAGGTGGAAGTGGGGACAAAACTTAGGCAAGTTGTCAGTTATTAATCAAACACTGGCCATTTTGGACCAGTTGTTACAGGGTTTATTGTTTGTTTTCCTCAATTGTTATTAGAGATAGCGGTATAAAATCCTAAAAGTCTGATTTACAGATTAACTTTACAGATGGCTTCCTGGTTTGGTTAATGTAGATAATATGTGGGTGGATGGTGGTTTTCTGGGTTGTTTGGCTCAGGTTGTTGGTCAGAGTTCTATTTTTATATGTGGTCTGGTCTCTGCATATTCAGTCTCTCACCTATCATTGAAAAGAGGGCCCACTCTAAATCCAGAAAAATCTCATCTTGAGATCCATACCTTAATCTACAAAGACCCTTTCCAAATAAGGTCGCATTCACAGGTTGTAGGAGTTAGGACATTGACCTGTTTTTTTGGGGGGTCACCCTAGAACCCATTTCAAGCTCCTCTTATTTTAGAATCATAGTTATTTATTTATAGAGTTTTAGAAAAGACCTTTCCCTTACTGTCCTGAATTAGAAAAGCAGATAGGTTATGACTACATTTCACCAAGGGCCTATATATTTTTTCAAACAGCTTCTTGAATGGTCTCTTAAAGTTTGAATTCAAGCTACACGCTAATTCTTGTATGTATACATCCCAAAATGAGATGTTTTGGTAGTCCAGTATTATCTGTACATTCAGAGACATCCCACCTTTAGGAGAAAGCTATAGGCATGGTGAATAATATATGAATATTATATATGATAGGAAGTTAAGGAATATTACAAATTCTCTGGTTTCTCTCTGTTTTTAGCATTCTGACACTTTAATCTCATAACCTAGCCAAAAAAGAGAACAATCCATAGTTTCAGCAGGTTTAAGACATTCATATATAATAGGTATGCAATTTTTAAATGATTTAATTCTTAATTCCTTTTGGGTGATTCTGATGATGTTATAGCTTAATGAAAACATTGGTTGAAAAGACTTAGTCTTTTTTACCATGAAGTATGTATTTTTGATTATTACTCATTTATGCAGTATGTCGCATTTTCTTCGTTATGCCTCTTTAATTTATTGTTGAAATTGAACCACCCAGATCTGATTTTATCATACTTATTATAAATATAGACCATAATAATAAATTCCCTTGATACCAGAAAAAACTTTTATCTCATCTTTCCCCAGGTTAATTTTTTAGCTTACCCAATTGAATGTCACCTTTAATATTAAACTTCCCCTCCCTCTTAGAAAACAAAACAAAACAAAACAAAACAATTTCACACTTATGTGAAAATTATCTATATTTTTCTTTCCTTGCTTTTTTAACTGAAATATCTACTCTAAGGTGGGTAGGATGAAATTATGAACTTAATTACTTAAACTACTTGGTAAGTTCACACACCAGATTTTTCCATTCAAAATGGAAAATGGTGCTTTTGTGACATGGTGCACACATACAGTTGCCTCCTCTTAATTCTTCTAAGCCAAAAGCTCTCAAAAGCCCCAGTGGAGTTTGACAGGCTTGCTTTATTGTGCTCATTAACTTGGGAACAAGGTATCAGATAATGAGTTACCAAAAGCTGGAACCATGGCATTTTTAAAATCTCCTCCCAAGGGCCAAGAACAGGGGCTTGTCTCTGGAATTCAAATGAGATCATGCACAAATCATGCTTATCATAGTGTTTTGTTATATATTAAGTACTTAGTAAATAGTAATTTGGATCCTAATTGCTTCAAATTCCATCCTTCCTACTTGTTTGATATATGACCTTTGGTATTATTTCCTAATTTCTTCAAGTCATCGTTTTCTCATCTATAAAATAGAAGTAAAAATAAAATCTAGCTTGTAAGGTTGCTCTGAGAGGAAAAAAGATAATCCATGTAAAAACACTTAAAAAAATACTGGTTAGTCAATACCCAACAAATGTTAACTATAGTTAATATAGAAGAATGGTGGTTTATTATAGTATTTCCATTGCACTGTTTTCTGTAAAGCATTTTTAGTTGAAAGTTTTTTTTTAAACAATTTAGTTTTATATTAAATGCTTGGATATTTACTATCAAATACTTTAGATATTATAGGTTTATTTGTTTTAGAATCAGTCACTTAATTCATTTTTATATTTCCTATTATGCCTTGCATTTAATATGTATCCACATATGTGGTTTGAATGAAAGAATAATTTTTTAAATTTTTATTTTATTTTATTTTAATCATTGTTCAAGCACAGTTTTCTCCCTTTTACTCCCATTTGAATGAAAGAATAATTGATAACATCTAGTTAGTCTATAAACTTTTGTTTTGCTTTATACAATTATAATGAATGATCAGTAGATGGCAGTAGTTTGTTTTCATTTTTATATTTTGTCTATTATATAATAGAAAGCCAGAAAAAAACCCCTAAAACTTCCCCAATTTTAAAGCAGATATTTTTACATGAATAGGTGGTTTAAATAAAGATCATCCCAGGAGTTCTTCAATTTATGTTCTTTAGCAATATAGATCAAGAAGGACTAGTCACTTTATTTTTTATAGTATAAATCTAATTTTCTTCCTTTTTAAAGTTTGTTTATCAAATACTTTAGAGAACACAAAAATGAGTGAGACTTTGTTTTTTTCCTTTCTGGAGCTTACAGTCTAATGGAGAAATATAGTATAAAATAATGGAAATAATATTAAAAATGTGCTATATAGCAGAACTTCTTTTCTAAATGCTTTACAACATTTATTATTTAATTTAGTACTCACAGTAATCCTAACAAGGCCAAGTACTCCTGTTATTCCCATTTACAGGTAAGGAATCTGAGGTCTGGGTCATAAAGAATTTAACCTGATAAACTAGTAAGTGGCACAACCTAGATTCAAGAATAAGCTCTATATTATTTTGGGAACTCTACTGTTATAAGTCATGATATAATAAAGATATAGAAATAATTGTATGAAAGAGAGAAATCACATCTATTCAGGAAGATCAAGAAAGACATCTTACAGAAGATGCGATCTACGAGAGTTGAAAGATTGGTTGCAGTGTTGACATGATCAGAACAGGGTTTTAGGAGCATTATCAGTAGAACTGAATTGGAGTGGTGATAGAGTAGAATTAGAAACTTATTATGTGCCCAGCACTGTTCTAGGTCTCTGCCCTCATGGAACTTATCTTAGTAAAAGAAGGTAGAAAAGAAATAAATGTATAAGATGCAAGTGATAATAAATGCTATTTAGAAATAGTGAGGTAGTTTAAGGAAATGGAGTATAACGGAGGGAAAGTCATGTTTTTTTGAGAGACTTACCAGGGAAGGCTTCTCTACTAAGGTAGTATTTAGGAGTGGTGAGGAGTGATTGGATTGCAATGTAATTCAAAGGTGGAACCAATGAGCTTTGCTAAAAGAATTGCATGCACCTTGTAAGAGAAAGAAAAGAGTCAAGATTCTGGCTAGTCCTTTGGGTAAAACAATTGGGGCACCGGTGGTGAACCACCTACTTTAGGAGGATTTCCCAGAGGACCTGTGAACCACCAATAATGAGGTCTCATTTATGATTATCTTAAGCAAGTCTGATTCAGTTGCCCCTGGCTCTGCACCCTATTAGAGACCTCCCTGCTAATGTCTTCAGGGTTTTGGGCCTGAATAAGAAAAGTGAACCAATAATTTATTGAGATGGAGAAGACTATGAAGAAGCAGTTTCTGTGAACATGATGGATACCAGTGGACAGAGAAATCAAGAGTTCAGTTTGGAACATGTTAAGTTAAATGCCTATAAGAAATCCAAATGCAGACATCAGGCAATATGGTATCAGTTTAGAGCTCAAGAAGGATGTTCAGGTTAGACATGTAAACTTAGAAGTTGTCAGCCTATGAATGGATTTGAAAGCTATGGGACTGGATAGCATCCCTTGCAGAGTGAGTATATGGAAAATAAAAGGCCTGAGGATTGAGCACCAGAACACTCTAACACATGAGAAAGATGAGGAGAAACCAGCAAAGGAAACCAAAAAGTATGGTGTCTCAAGAAGGATGGCATGATCAGATATGTCAAATGATGCAGATAGGTCAAGAAAGATGAGGACTGAACTTGTTCACTGTAGCAACATAGAGGTCATAGATACTTTGATAAGAACTTTTTTTTAAACTAAGAGTGAGGAGAACTCCAAAAATCTTTCATGAGGAAGTCTGGCTATCTATTTTGGCATTCAGTAAATTTAGCATTTTGATCACATTTTCAGTTGGCAGCTTCACAAAAAGAATCTACAAAGCATAAAGTCACCATTAAAAATGAAAGCATGAGATTGAATGACCTTAGCAGTGTCTTTCCATTGGTATGGAACTCCACTCTGGGCAAGAAGTAATTTCTAAGAAGTTTATGTTGGGTTCTAGCTGATGAGGAGGAGGCATAAGTGAAACCTGTTAGGAATATCAGTCAAACAATCTGTGACTATTATGCAACCTTGGACCCATTGTCATTTTGTATAATGTATACCCAGTGTACTTGGAAGCAGGTAATCTTCAGGGTAGGAACAAATTACAGTTATGAAGGGAAGTCAGGGGTCAGCCAAATGCCCAGCTTGAGAAATTTGGCCAAGAAATGAAACGAGGAATGAAGAGTGAAAAAAGTCAGGAAACCAAATTTAGTAATAGGAGATGTAAAGAGGGGCAACTCACACTCTTTAAGGCCATTGGGTGAGTTTTTAAAGGATGTGGGGATGGGGAGCCAGTTTGAGAGCTTGACTGATATAGACTAAGAGTAACTTAATTTACTTAACAATTCTAATTTCTCCTCACATCTGTGTGGCTTCATGAGGTAATACCTCATGAGTGAGTGAGAATAATAAAACACTTTATTATTTAAATTGGGAGATAAATTGAAAATGTAAAGCAGGTGCTTTCCAGATGAGATTGACATATATTCATGGCTTTCTAAATTACCACACCTTCATGATTCCTTGAACATATTTGTTTACTTGGAATATTATGTGACATGATTCTAGAGAGGTGGTGGGTTGTAGACAGTGAACCATGTAGTAGTTGTCCATCTAACATAAAAATAAGCTTAGATATATGTGATATTTTCCCCATAAACTTGCATTTTTATTGCTACTAAAGAGTTGATAGTATTGTGCTTAGGATCTTTCAAGCAGGCCTTCAAATAATTCTTATTGAAAGAATGAAAACTGTGAGTTTCACTTTTTGTTATATTAGTGAAGTTACAAGGCTTAGAAGAAAAAACAATCTTTTTGAAAAATATTTTATTTATTTTTTAGAGAGGGACAGAGGGAAAGAAACAGCAATGTGTGGTTCCATCTCATGCACTCCCTACCAGTAATCTGGCCTGCACCCCAGGCATGTGCCCTAGACAAGAATCAAACTGGCAACTCTTTGATTCACATACTGGCACTCAGCTACTGAGCCACACCAGCCAGGGCACAGCCTGTTTTTTTTTTTAATGGTAAAGCACAGTGGTTAAGAGTATGCATTTTTGGACATAGTCATATTTGCTTAGTCTGACACCTACCAAGGTCTCCAGGGAAAAACACACATACTAACTTACATCCAACTGCTATTTTCCTGCAAACAAGGATTATTATAGGTCTGTGTTCTACTCCTGAAGAACCCAGAAAAGATACTATGAAGGCCTTGTTGATAACAGGACACACAGGATAAGGAAGTTCATATATATATATATATATATATCCGTAATCTCATCTAAGTGAACTTGTTTTTGGCTGTAATGCCTAAAATGTGATGCTAGCATCTTGGATCTGGCTGGCAGAGATAGGCACATGGCTGTCTATGGAAAAATAGCAGCAATAGGGTTGTGGTTGTTATTAGGCTGTTCACTGGTATTCTGATGACAACTACACGCCAGCAAACCCTCTTAATATATTTCCACTCCTCTTGCTATATAGTGGATATCACTCCCTTATTGTTTAAATTTGGGTGTGACCACAAACTGGCTTTGGCCAATGGAATGTAAGTAGGGATTATGTGTGTCATTACTGAACAGAAGACTTTGAAAGCATAATTTGCCATGTTTCCTTTCCTCTACCATGTTAATTGTGGAAGCTCATATTAAGATGGACCCTCTATCAAGAAAAATATAATAAAAGGCATCCAAACTGGAAAGGAAGAAGCAAAACTGTCATTGTTTGCAGATGACATGATAGTGTCTGTAGAAAATCCTAAAGACTCCATCAAAAAACTACTCAACCATAAGTGAATTTGGCAAAACAGTGGGATACATTTTCAGTATTCAGAAATCAAAGGCATTTTTGTATATCAACAATGAAATATCAGAAACAGAAATCAGGAAAAATATTCCATTTGATAGAGCAACAAGAAAAATAAAGTACCTAGGAAGAAACCTAACCAAGGAGGTAAAAGACCTGTACTCAGAAAACTATACAATACTGAAGAAAGAAATTAAGGAAGAAACAAACAAATGGAAGCATGTACCATGTTCACAGACTGGAAGAACTAACATCATCAAAATGTCCATACTATTTAAAGCAATTTACAGATTCAATGCAATCCCTATTAAAATACCAATAACATATTTCACAGATATAGAAAAAACATTTCAAAAATTTATATGGAACCATAAACAACCCTGAATAGCCACAGCAATTTTGAGAAAGAAGAGCAAAGTAGGAGGGACCACAAGACCTGATAACAAACTGTATTATAAGTCCACTGTAATCAAAACAGCTTGGTATTGGCATGAGAACAGACACATAAATCAATGTAACAGATTAGAGACCCAGAAATAAACCCAAGTCTCTATGGTCAATTAATATTTGACAAAGGGGGCGGGAGCATAAAATGGAGTAAAAATTGCCTCTTTGACAAATGATGCTGGGAGATTTGGACAGCTACATTCAAAAAAAAAAGAAGAAGAAACTTGATCACCAACTTACACCATACACAAAAATAAATTCAAGGTGGATAAGCCCTGGCTGGTGTGGCTCAGTGGATTGAGCATGGGACTGTGAACCAAAAGGTCACAAATTCCATTCCCAGTCAGAGCACATGCCTGGGTTGCAGGCCAGGTCCCCAGTGGAGGATGCTCAAGAGGTAATTGCCCATTGATGTTTCTCTTCCTCTCTTTCTCCCTCCCTTCCCCTCTATAAAAAAATAAATTAAAATTTAATTTTAAATTCAAGGTGGATAAAAGACTTAAATATAAGTTGTGACACCATAAGAGTCCTAGAGGAGAACATAGGAGGAAAATCTCAGATATTCCACACAGCAATATTTTCACCGATAATCCCCTATAACAATGAACAAAGGAAAGAATAAACAAATGGGATCTCATCAAAATAAAAAAACGTCTGCACAGCTAAATAAAACAGCATTAAAATGAAGAAGAACCAACTGTGTGGGAAAACATATTTGTCAAGGATACCTTGGACAAGGGTTTGATCTCCAAAATATATAAAGAACTTACACGACTCCACTCCAGGAAGATAGACAATCCAATTAAAAATGGGCAAAGGACTTCAACAGACACTTCTCTAGGGAGGACATACAGAGGGCCCGGAGATACATGAAAAGATGCTCAGTGTCACTAACCATCAGAGAGATGCAAATTAAAACCACAAGGAGATACCACTTCACACCAGTCAGAATGGCCATCATAAAAAAATCAACAAATAAGTATTGGAGAGGATGTGGAGAAAAGGGGACCCTAGTGCACTGTTGGTGGGAATGCAAACTGGTGCAACCACTGTGGAAAACAGTATGAAATTTCTTCAGAAAACTAAAAATGGAAGTGCCTTTTGACCCAACAAATCCACTGCTGGGATTATACCCTAAGAACCCTGCAACACCAATCCAAAAGAACCTGTGCATCCCAATGTTCATAGCAGCACAATTTACAATAGCCAAGTGCTGGAAGTGACTTAAGTGCCCATCAGTAAATTAGTGGATAAAAATCTATGGTACATTTAGACAATGGAATACAATGCAGAAGAAAGAAAGTAAAAGCTCCTACCCTTTGTGGCAGCATGGATAGAACTGGGGAGCATTATTCTAAGTGAAATAAGCCAGGCAGTGAAAGACAAGTACCATACGATCTCACCTATAAGTGGAACCTAATCAACAAAACAAACAAGCAAGCAAAATATAACCAGAGAGAATGAAATTAAGAACAAGCTGATAGTAACCAGAGAGGACAGGGAAAGGGATAATGGGGGGAAATGGGGAAGGGTTTTCAGAAACATCTATAAAGAACTCATGGACAAAACCAAAGGAGGGTAGGATTGAGGGTGGGAAGTGGGGATGCCTGGGGTGGATGGGAGTGGTGGGAGGAAAATGGAGACAACTGTACTTAAACAACAATAAGAAAAAGTTTAAAAAAGATGGAGCTTCCACCAGCCTTAATTCCCTTAGATGGGAAGTACTTCCCTACCAACCTTGTATTGACTTACAGCATCATAAGAAATAAACTTTCATTATTTTAAGCCAGTGAGATTTTTGAGGTTATTATTGCAACATAACTTTGCCTATCTCTTTTACATTTAGTTTTAATTATAATTGACATACAATATTATATTAGTTTCAGATATGCAATATAGAACTTTAAAGGTTGAGTTGTGAATGATTCATTATAATAGGCTTAATAAGAATAATAGGAAAGGAAGTGGACAGCAAACATCTTGGTTATGAAGACCAAAGAATACCTGAAGGAGGTTATAGGGTAAAGCAAGGGTGATTATTATTGTTAATTTTACCATGTGTTGTTCAGGATAATATCTTTGACTAAGTTAAGAAAGAAATTCTGTTGCTGTAACATTTGAAGTAGTAATGTCCTTGAGTAGAACAGAAAGAAGTACAAAAGTGGAGGATTTACCTTAGATAGAAACAAGGACACTTTATTCATTGCAAGAAAAGAATAGCTATAGATACAGGTGCAAGAAGACTGGTAGATGGGGTGTGGTTTACCATCCTCTCTGATTTTTCTACTCTCAGTTACATAAGTAGCTGGGTTATCAACTAAAAGAGGAATGGGAAAGATGTGGGAAGTTTGAAGACAGAGAAGGAACAAAATCAATACCTGTGAAACTTGGTGAATTCTAATGGCCAGTATCAGTGGTCCAATTGACACAGTTTTGAATTTAAAATGAGACCACAGAATAGGTATTTTTGAGGCATTCCAGCTACTAGAGTAGTTACACATACTAGAGTATGTGTAAAGCAGCTGGTTAGGATTTTTCCAGGGAAGTAGGACAGTGAGAGTGCTATAATAGAAGTGAGGATGAATGTAAAGGAATCTAAGCCAGGTAAGGAGTGAATTGAATATATGGTAAGACAAGGAAGTGTGAAAATGTAGAAGAGTCAATGTGATTGAACAGCTCTTATAGTCAAAATACTAGGAGGAATGAGCTGAAATTGAAAAGAGTTTGAATCTGCGATTATGAATGAGGTATAGTTATAATCTGTGGATGGGTGGGGAGGATAGGTGAAAGAATGCTTTAAAGAACTAAGAGGTCAAGATATGAGAAGTACCATTGTGTGGATGTTTAAATCCCAAAGAAACAGAAGAGGAGTAGCAATAGAGACACAATAAATTAAATGCTACAGTATAGGAGTAAAGAGTAGAGATCTGGAAGCCGACTGATAACAGCAAGGAAGGGTAAAGCTTATATAGTAGCCTGATGGCATGAACTTCAAAGAAATTAAGTAGTTTAGGGAAAGAAGAGGATAATAGTTTGTCAGTAGTAATGGAGAACAGAAAAAATGCCTCACCTCCAGACTTAATGGCTTAGGATAAGAAAGCACTATCTTTGAGGATTTCAGTTACAACTGGAAAAAAAGGATGAAAGAAGAGTACACTGAAAAGCTTGAAGATGTAGCTGATTTTGCTCAAATGGACTAGAATTCCAGGGTTCACAATGGAAGGATATAAAAGAATTGGGGAGTGGGTAGCATATCAGATCAAGGGACTTTCTGAGCCTAATTAGGATGGTTTTCATGATTAGGAATGACCCGAGGGCCTTAGGTTTCTAGCGAGTAAGGTTAACAGAGATGTGGGGTATAATAGGAATAATGCCCACAGCGTCTTAGGCAGATTGTGTTGATGACACTATGATTTGGAGGAGAGAGAAACAGGATCCACCAGAAAGGTAACTTACCTAGAAGGAAGTTAACAGGAACGTGAAGAATGCACTGAGTCTCCTCTTCAGTCATACAAATTGTGTGTTGAGGCTACTGGAGATCTGTAGGAACTGAAACAGTTTCATTGGTAGACTTGAGTGAAATAGTTCCCCTAAAAAGAAATGTAGAAATGGAAAGGAGAGGGTTAATTAAAGTGATATTCTAGCAATGCAAGAATACAAAAGTAGTTGGCTTCTAGAGTGGTATATAAAATATTACTCTTTAAAAAAATTATAATCTTGGTAGTCTAACATACTGGTCAAGAACATGAAACTTGGAGACAAATTATCTGAATTCAAATAAAATCTCTAAAAGCTGTGTGACTTTGGGTAAATTTCTTGACTTTGTGCTTACTGTATTTCTCTGTAAAATAGAAATTATAATAATAGTACTAACTCATAGGATTAAATGAGTTATTATTTGAAAGTTAATATTTGTGAAGTTCTTATACATGCACAAAATTACTATTAAGATTTGCTTTTGTTGTTTTTTTTATTTAAAGCAGTTAGAGTCTGACACAAAGTAAGAGCTATATAATCATTTACCTTTTTTTAAAATTTAAGTCATTTTTGTTTTTCAGTTATAGTTGACATGCATTATTATATTAGCTTCAGGTGTACAGCCTAGTGATTAGACATTATATAACTTACTAAGTTGTCTTCTGATAAATCTTGTACCCATCTGACACAATACATAGTTATTAGAATATTATTGACTGTATTCCCTCTGCTGTGCTTTATAACCCCATGACTATTCTGTAATTGCCAATTTGTGCTTCTTAATCCCTTTACCTTTTTCACTCATCCCCATAAGCCGCCTTCTGTCTGGCAACTATCAAAATGTTCTCTGTATCTATGAGACTGTTTCTATTGTGCTTGTTTGCTTATTTTGTTTTTTTCATATTCAATTGTTGATAGATATGCATTTAATGCCATTTTATTGTTCATATTTTAATCTTTTTTTCCTTTCTTTTAAAGGAGACCCTTTAACATTTCATGTAATACTACTTTGGTGGTAATGAACTCCTTTAGCTTTTTCTTGTCTGGGAAGCTCTTCATATGTCCTTCAATTCTAAATGATAGCTTTGATAGGTAGAATAATCTTGGTTGTAGGTCCCTGCTTTTCATCACTTTGAAAATTTCATGTCAATCTCTTTTGTCCTGCAAAGGTCTGTTGAGAAATCAGCTGACAGTCTTATGGGAACTCCCTTGTAGATAACTGCTTTTCTCTTACTGCTGTTAAGATTTTCTCTGCCTTTAACCTTTTGTATTTTAATTATGATGTGTCATGGTGTGGGCCTCTTTGGGTTTATCTCTCTTAGAACTTTTTATGCTTCCTGGACTTAGATGACTATTTCCTTCACCAGGTTAGGAAAGTTTTCTGTCATTATTTTATCAAATAGGTTTTTAATTTTTAAAAAAGATTTTATTTACTTAGAGAGAGAGGGCGGGGGGGGGATGAAAGAAAGGGGGAGAAACTCAATTGGTTGCTTCTCATATACACTCCAACTTGGAACCAAACCTGAAACCTGGGCATATTCCCTGATTGGAAATGGAACTGGCAACCTTTTGCTTTGTGGGATGATGCCCAACCATTGGAGCCACACTGATCAGGGCAGGTTTTCAATTTCTTGCTTTCTCTTTTCTCATTCTGACACTTTAATGATGCAAATGTTGGTATGCTTGAAGTTGTCCCAGAGGCTCCTTTACATTATCCCCCCCCCCTCATTTGGGGGGGATTGTTTCTTCTTTTTTGGTGTTCTGATTAGATTTTTTTGCTTCTTTATTTTTCAAATTACTGATTTGACTCAATTTCATCTACTGTACTGTTGATTCCCTTTAAATTATTCTTCATTTCAGTTTGTATATTCTACATTTCTGACTGGTTCTTTTTTATGGTTTCCATGTCCTTTTTTATGCTGTTGAAGTTCTCACTGAGTTCATTGAGCATCCTTATAACCAGTGTTTTGAACTTTGCATCTAGTACATTGCTTATCTCTGTTTTGTTTAGTTTTTTTTTTCCTGGAGTTTTGTTCTGTTCTTTTATTTGGGACATGTTTCTTTGTCTCCTCACTTTGGCCACCTCCTTGTGTTTATTTGGTAGAGTTGCTACATCTCCTGGGCGTGGTAGAGTGGCATAATATTGTAAGTGTTCTGAAGGGCCAATGGCACAGCCTTCACAATCACCCAAACGGGGCATTCCAGGTATACTCCACCCCCGCCCCCCCCAACCATGTGGGCTGTGTACACCTTCCAGTTGTAGCTGAGCCTTGATTGCTATTGGCATATCAATGAGAGGGATTTACTCTAAGGCTGATTAGCTGCAAGGACTGGCTGTGACCACTGACTACTAACCTCTGACCACTGTGGAGGATCAGCAGTGCAAGGGCCCACCCCACAGAACAGGACAGGGCTCTGGTGCCCACTAAGTCCACCCCTTGACTGTCACTTCTGCAGGTGATTGAGTGGTGCTTCAGTGTGATCTGAAGCTGTCCACTGGGTGCACTGGCTCTGGAGCCTCCAAGGTTTTGCAGGCCAAGGTCAACTGCCACCTATGTTCTCCCTGGGGCCACTTCACATGAACTACAAAGCAACCTGCAGATGGAAGCTTGGAGGTACCCAGGCAAGGCCGCACTGTGTGAATCAAGGCTTGCTGGTACTAATGCTGGCCCTGGGGCCATCTATTGTGAGGCCAGATGCTGCTTGTTTGAGAGATTTTAGGGAATTTTGAAGTGTGAGCCAAGACAGACCATTCATGTGGAAAAGTGACTGGAAACAGTTTAGAAGAGCCTTCAGGTTGGGTTAGGCAGGGTCTCAGGAAACCACCATGGTGGGGAGAGTAGCATGAGCCTGGTTGATGGAAACTCAGATATGGTGCCTAACTGTTTGGCTCTGTGGACAGCAGAAGGACTCAGTAAAGGAAGAAGGGTTTCTGCCAGTACTTCTGTCTGACAAAAGCTACCTCCCAGCTCTCACTCTGATGCCAGATAGTTCAGTTTCTCTCATATGTCCCTGGTGCTTTTCAAGCTGCTGCCCCAGCACTGGATCTCGGAAGGAGTGAATCCAATTAAGTCCATGTATGAGCCCTTTTAAGAGGAACTGTCTGGGACTCTAGAAACCCTCTGTCTGCCTCAGCCTCAATCCCCTCTGATATTTACAGCCAGAAATTATGGAGACTTATTTTCCTGCCACTGGAACCTCAGGCTGGAGGGCCTGGTGTGGGGTTGGGGGGCTTGGTGTATGGCTGGGGTCCCTCACTCCTCAGTGGGGACCTCCACAGCCAAAATATCCCTCCCAATTTTTATTCATCACATGTGGGACCAATTCATTCTGCATCTCTACCCCTCTATCCAGTCTTGCTGTGCTTCTTCCTTAAATCCCTTGTTGTAGGACTTCCATTCAGGTAGATTTCAGGTGGTTATGAATTATAGTTATACTGCAGTTTAGCTGTAAATTTAACATGGTTGTTGGAGGAGGCAAGCACTGCATTTACTTACACTGCCACCTTGACTGGAAGTCTAATTGTTTACCATTATAATCAACTGAGAGAACTAACTGAAAGTATAAATATGCATTTTCGAGATCATTAGGTAGAATTAAGGATAAAGTCTATAATCATAAAGCCCATACAAAAGAGCTAGAGGGAAAAATCAGATTTGGATTTATTAGCATTAATCTGAGAATGCTGATGATGATGAAATGTTTGTATGTTAAGCAGAAAGGTCATAGGTTAACAACATAAACAGAATGAATGGGCTCAGTATCAGGGAAGACATCATAAAGGAGGCAAATTTGCAGTGAGATTTGGAGGAAAGAAGGGACATGAAGAAATGAGAAAGAATCATAAATTCTGAGGGGTGGTTATGACCCTGTGCTGAGTAAAGTTCTCAAGATTTCTTTATTTCTGGATAGATTTGAGTCTCCTGACTTAGGAAACAATTTAACTTTGCTGTTCTTTTCTTTTTTACTTAGATATCAGGTTTCAGCCTTTTATGTTTTTGTTTTTGGAAAACACATGTAACTAGTATATCAGTATTTTGCATGTAATGAATCTTTAGGAAAGATATTTACTGATTTTGCAGATTTCATTGTAGAACTTTCCTTATACATGCCTTACTGTATGGTAATGTTTCACTTGTTTTGGCATACAAAGTATCATGACTTTTTTATGGTTGCAAATATTCACAAGTTCTATAAAATTTAACTAAGATTTTTTTAAAGAATGTCATTTAAATAAAAAATTCATATGTTCAAATGTTAATAGGAGATAACAATTTGAGAAGTATTTAACAACATTAAATTTCTTTTATTAACCATGCAGTTTTGTATGATCTCTTTTGCATAGGAATGGACAAGCAAATTCAGATACTCTTGTTCCTAAAGATGCTAATGTCTTTATCTATGCCAATTTAGCTTTCAATTTGCTGTGTTGGTAGAGGAAGGAACACTTTTTTCTCATCTTTCAAAGGAGAAAAATATCTACCCCTTCATCTTAACAATTACTCCTAGGTATAATAGAGGTTAAAATATGATTTTAAAGTTGCATAGGGCTTACTCAGGCCAGAATAG
Source organism: Phyllostomus discolor (assembly GCF_004126475.2). Taxonomy (NCBI): domain Eukaryota; kingdom Metazoa; phylum Chordata; class Mammalia; order Chiroptera; family Phyllostomidae; genus Phyllostomus; species Phyllostomus discolor. Next base: position 45,059,747 of record NC_040913.2, on the reverse strand, counting down.
CACTGACAGGAGAGCTGTATTTTCTACAACCTATACCCAAGGCAGAAATTGCTAATCCAGTTTGGCACTGTTTCTGCCTGATTCTGGCTACAGTTTTAGAATCCATTTCATTACAGTAGTGGAAGTACCAGTTACTAATCCATAGTAATTAATTACTCATTAAGTATGTCAGTTACTATGCCAACCATGTTATATATATATTACCTTAATTATTACAACAGTCCTGTGAGGTTTTACAGATGAGTACACTGGTGACCGAAGAAGTTAAGAAACTTCCTCAAGATTATAACACTAAAAAGCAGGAGAACCAAAATTCAAATACGGTTTTACTTTCCTCCAAAACTCTCTTACTTAACTACTGTAGTTTAAGTCTTGAAACTAATGATGAAATGTCATTGCCATTCCTATGAGGTATTTGGCAATTAACTTTCTTTTGGAATCACTAAGATGTATGAAAAGAAAAATGAAAACTGAAATATTATCAACATTGATTATTTTGTAGGTGTAAAGAAGGTGAACTAAGAAAGGGAAAAAGGCACAAAAAAATGTCAGGTGACAAAGAAAGGAAGAATCAACAAGCTCCTGAAGAAGGTGACAAAGCAATCTTTAGAAATAACTAATGAAAAGATAAGCAGTAACAAAAATGTACATGATAGGATAATTGTGTTAAAGTCATAAGTTTTAGTAAATAAAATAATAGAAATAATAGAAAATAAATAAGAAAATTAGAATATTGGGAAGCTTCTATATTTCTCCAAGAAAAAATTTATTCAATGTTTAGAAAAGGCATAACAACCTGAAAATGCAGGTCTGTAATGAAAATTCATCAACTATAATCGCTATATTGTTGTTATGGTGGCAGTATAATTATAGGATATGTGATGGTGGTCTGGATAAAAACAGTTGGTACAGTCAGAATATTTATACTGTTCCATAAAGAAACAAGTATTAACATTGCAGTAGGATATTTTGAATTCTCAATTATTACGGCATTTGATTTGGTTTGGTTTATAGCCAGAAAGGGAAAATGACCAACCCTAAATTTATTTATGAAAAAAAATCACATATTTTATGACTGAGTACAGAAACATGACTTGTTTGCTTTTCAATTTTTATTATGTATGTTATTCCTTTCTCTAGTTCTGACTCAACAAGACACATCTTCATTAACTGATGCTGTAGAGCAAGTTGCAAAGCAACAACAATCACAAACATCAGAAATAGAAAAAAACAAAAAAATTCTGTATCATTTACAGGTAACTTGTTTTTATACTGTTTTCTAAATGAGTCTTCATTTTCTTCAAAATTAAATTGGTAATAGGAAAATTATTGAGGGTATTTAATTTGGGGACTCAATTTAATACCCATATTTTTTTATTAAAGCTTTCTCTTTTTTAAATTTTAATCATTGTTCAAGTACAGTTTTCTGTCCTTTACTCCCATTCCAGCCCACCCACCCATTTCTCCCCATCTCCCCACCATTTCCACCCCCACCCCCTAGTTTTTGTCCATGTGTCCTTTATATTTGTTCCTGTAAACCCTTCCCATTCTCCCCTGAAATTCCTTCCCCTCTCCCCTCTGGTCACTGTCAGCCTGTCCTCTATTTCAGTGTCTTTGACTATATTTTGCTTGTTTGTTCGTTTTGTTGTTTAGGTTCCTGTTAAAGGTGAGATCATATGGTATTTGTCTTTTACTGCCTGGATTATTTTGCTTAGTATAATGCTTTACAGCTCCATCCATGCTGTTGCAAAGCGTAGGAGCTCCTTTTTCCTTTCCACTGCATAGAATTCCATTGTGTAAATGCACCATAGTTTTTTGATCCATTCATTTACTGATGAGCATCTTGGTTGCTTCCAGCATTTAGCTATTGTAAATTGTGCTGCTATGAACATTGGGGTGCATAGGTTCTTTTGGATAGTGTTTCAGGGTTCTTAGGATATAGTCCCAGCAGTGGAATTGCTGGGTCAAAAGGCAGATCCATTTTTAGTTTTCTGAGAAAATTCCATACTGTTTTCCATAGTGATTGTACCAGTCTGCAATCCCATCAACAGTGCTCTAGGGTTTCCTTTTCTCCACATCCTCTCCAACACTTGTTGTTTGTTGCTTTGTTTATGATGGCCATTTTGATTGGTGTGAAGTGGTATCTCATTGTGGTTTTAATTTGCATCTCTCTGATAGCTAGCAATATTGAACATCTTTTCATGTGTCTTTGGATCCTCTGTATGTCCTCCTTGGAGAAGTATCTGTTCAAGTCCTTTGCCCATTTTTTTAATTGGGTTGCTTGTCTTCTTAGAGTGGAATCGTGTAAGTTCTTCATATATTTTGGAGATTAAACCCTTGTCTAAGGTATCATTGGCAAATATGTTTTCTCGTACAGTTGGTTCTCTTTTTATTTTGATACTGTTTTCTTTAGCTGTGCAGAAGCTTTTTATTTTGATGAGATTCCATTTGTTTATTCTTTCCTTTATGTCCCTTGCTCTAGGGGACATATCAGTAAAAGTGTTTCTGCATGAAATATCTGAGATTTTCCTGCCTGTGTTCTCCTCTAGGACTTTGATGTTGTCATGGTTTATATTTAAGTCTTTTATCCACCTTGAATTTGTTTTTGTGTAAGGTGTAAGTTGGTGCTTGAGTTTCATTTTTGTGCACATAGCTGACTAGTACTCCCAACACCATTTATTGAAGAGGCTAGTTTTACTCCATTTTATTTTACTGCCCACTTTGTCAAATATTGATTGGACATAGAGACTTGGGTTTATTTCTGGGCTCTCTGTTCTGTTCCATTGGTCCATGTGCCTGTTTTTATGCCAGTACCAGGCTGTTTTGATTAAGTGGCCTTGTAATATAGTTTAGTATCAGGTATTGTGATCCCTCCTACTTTACTCTTCTTTCTCAAAATTGCAGCAGCTATTTGGGGTCATTTATGCTTCCATATAAATTTTTGAAGTGTTTGTTCTATGTCTGTGAAATATATCATTGGTACTTTAATAGTTATTGCATTGAATGTGTAAATTGCTTTGGGTAGTATGGACATTTTTATGATGTTAATTCTTCCAATCCATGAACACTGTATATGTTTCCATTTGTTTGTGCCTTCCTTCATTTCTTTCTTCAGTGTTATGTAGTTTTCTGAGTACAGGTCTTTTACCTCTTTGGTTAGGTTTATACCTAGGTATTTTATTTTTCTTTTTGCTATATCAAATGGGATTTATTATTGATTTCTGCTTCTGCTGTTTCATTGTTGGTGTACAGAAATGGCTTTGATTTCTGGATATTGACTTTGTATCCCGCAGTTTTGCTGAATTCATTTATTAGGTCAAGCAGTTTTTTGGCTGAGTCTATAGAATTTTCTATATACACTATCATGTCATCTGCAAACAGTGACAGTTTTGTTTCCTCCTTTCTGATTTGGATGCCTTTTATTTCTTTTTCTTGTCTGATTGCTGTGGCTAAAATTTCCAGTACTATATTGAATAGAAGAGGTGAAAGTGGACAACCTTGTCTTGTTCCTGATCTTAGTGGAAAAGATTTTAGTTTTTGCTAATTGACTATGATGTTGGCTGTAGATCTCTCATATATGGCCTTTATTATGTTGAGGAATGCTCCCTCTATCCCCACTTTGCTGAGTGTTTTTATCATAAATGGGTGCTGTACATTATCAAATGCTTTTTCTACATGTATTGACATGATTGTGTGTTTTTTGTCTTTGCTTTTGTTTATGTGATATATTACATTTACTGATTTGCAAATATTGTACCATCCTTGCATCCCTCGGATGAATCCCTCTTAGTGATGGTGTATGATCTTTTTAATGTATTGTTGGATGTAGTTTGCCAATATTTTGTTGAGGATTTTAGCATCTATGTTCATCAGCAATATTGGCCTGAAGTTTTCTTTCTTTGTTGTGTCTTTATCTGGTTTTGGGATTAGGATGATGCTGGCTTCATAAAAAGGGTTTGGGAGTCTTCCATCTTTTCAGATGTTTTTTGAAAAGTATGTGAAGGATAAGGGTTAGCTCTTCCTTAAATGCTTTGTAGAATTCTCCTGTGAAACCATCTGGTCCAGGGCTTTTGTGTGTTGGGAGTTTTTTTTTAAATATTTCTTCAATTTCTTTTGCTGTTATTGGTCTGTTCAGGCTTTCTGCTTCTTTTTTCATTGAGTTTTGGAAGATTATATTTTTCTAGAAATTTGTCCATTTCACCTAAGTTTTCAAATTTCTTGGAACACAGTTCTTCATAGTAATTTCTTACAATCCTTTGTATTTCTGTGGTATCAGTTATAATCTCTCCTCTTTCATTTGTGCTTGTGTTTATTTGGGTCTTCTCTCTTTTTTTCTTGATGAGTCTGCTTAAAGGCTTGTCAGTTTTGTTTATCTTTTTAAAGCAACAGCTCCTGGATTCATCCATCCTTAGAATTGTGCTTTTAGTCTCTATGTCACTTAATTCTACTCCTATCTTGGTTATTTCCTTCCTTCTGCTTGCTCTGAGCTGTCTTTATTGTTGTTCCTTGAGTTCTTGTAGATGTAGGGTTAGGTTGTTTGTTTGAAGTGTTTCTAACTTCTTTAGGTGGGCCTGTATCGCTATGAACTCCCCTCTCAGGACTGCCTTCACTGTGTCCCATAAGGTTTGGGTTGTTGTGAGTTCATTTTTACTTGTTTTCAGAAACCTTTTGATTTCTGCCCTAATTTAATTCTTGACCCATTTATTGTTTAATAGCATGCTATTTAATCTCCACGATTTTGAGTGTTTTGTGTTTTTTCCTTGGGGTTGGTTTCTAGTTTCAGTCCCTTGTGATTCAAGAAAATGCTCGGTATACTTTCAATTTTCTTGAAATTGTTGAGGCTTGTTTTGTGTCCTATCGTGTGGTCTATCTTTGACAATGTTCCATGTACATTTGAAAAGAATGTGTATTTACCTTCTTTAGGATGGAGGGCTCTGTATATATCAGTTAAGTCCATTTGATCTAGGGCATTGTTCAATGCCACAATATCTTTGTTGATATTTTGTTTGGAAGATCAGCCCATTTTTGATAGAGGGGTGTTAAAATCCCCCACTATAATTGTGTTGCTGTCAATATCTTTCTTGAAGTCCTCTAAGATTTTCTTTATGTATTTGGGTGCTCCTATGTTGGGTGCATATATATTTACAATATTTATTATGTCTTCTTGGTGGGTTCTTCCCTTGAGAATGTTGAAGTGACCTTCTGGGTCTCTCTTTATGGCCCTTTTTTTGAAGTCTATTTTGTCTGATATAAGTATTGCTACCCGGCTTTTTTTTTTTTTTGTCCATTTGCTTGGAAAATTTCTTTGCAGCCCTTCACTTTCAGGCTGTGTAGGTCTTTTATCCTGAGGTGGGTCTCTTGTAGACAGCATATGTGTGCGTCATGTTTTCTTATCCATTCAGCTATTCTATGTCTTTTTATTGGAGCATTTAATCTATTTACGTTTAAGTTTATTATTGATAGGTACTTATTCATTGCCATTTATGTACCTGTGTTCCCCTCTCTCTCTTTCTTTTCCTTCCTTTCCTTAAAGCAGTCCCTTTAGCATGTCTTTCAGAGCTGGTTTGGTGGAGGTGTATTCTTTTAGACTTCTTTTGTCTGGGAAGCTTCTTATTTAGCCTTCTATCTTGATTGAGAGTCTTGCTGGGTAAAGTAGCCTTGGTTGCAGACCTCTGATTCTTATTACTTGCAATATCTTGCCATTCTCTTCTGGCTTGGAGTGCTTCCATTGAGAAATCAGCTGCTAGCCTTATTGGGGCTCCCTTGTATGTTACTTCCTGTTTCTCCTTTGCTGCCTTTAAGATTCTCTGTCTTGAAATTTTGCCATTTTAATTATGATGTGTCTTGATGTGGGCCTCTTTGGATTCCTCCTGATTGGACTCTCTGTGCTTCCTGTATTTGTGTGACTTTTTCTCTCATCAAATTAGGGAAGTTATCCATCATTTCTTTTTCAAATAGGTTTTCTATCCCTTGCTCTTCTTCTTCTTCTTCTGCTGGTATCCCTTTTATGCAGGTATTATTACATTTCATATTGTCTTGCATTTCTCTTAATCCCTCTTCATTCTTTCTGAGCCTCTTTTCCTTTTCTTTCTCTTTCTGGGTGTTCTTTTCTACTTTTTCCTCCAGTTTGCAGATCTGATCTTCTGCTTCATTGATCCTACTTTTCATTCCTTCTACTGTGTTCTTCGGTTCAGAAATTGTATTCTTCATTTCCTTTTGGCCCTTTTGATAGTTTCTATTTCCTTTTTCACACTGACATTGTTTGCAGTGAGTTTTTTGTAGCTTCCCTGTAGTTTCTGGTAGCTCATTGTGAGCTCATTGAGCTTCCTGATAATCATTTCTTTGAACTCAATATCTGATAGCTGAATTGCCTCTATTTCATTTAGCATTCTTTCTGGTGCTTCCTCCTTTCCCTTCATTTGGGGATTGTTTCTTTGTCTTTTCATTGTTCATGAGACTGCTCTTGTTAGCCTCTGTTTCTTAAATTGATCTGTTCTGGTTCCCTGGGTTTATGGTGTGAACTTCTGTCATAGAATACCTGTGAGATTCAGTGGTGCGGTCTCCTTCAGGTATCCTGATGTTTACAGCTTCCCCGTACTCTTTTTTTTGTGATCAGTTGTAGGAGTAAGGCAAAATGTTTTAAGACAGCAAGGGAGTATTCTATGATATTTACAGTAGCAGCCAGTAGAGAAGAGCTAGGAGATCTTTTGGCTATGTATAGTGTTAACCACAATCTTCCATCCCACTAGCCACATTTTAGAAAGGATGGAAAGAAGATAAGACTCTTATTGGGGAGGAGAGGATTGTGAGTTGGATCTAGAAAGCAGTGAGGCTGTGGAAGGTCATATTTTGAGGTAGGGTGAGAGTAAAGAATAGTAAATAGGTGTAGTGTGTAAGAGAGTAGAGTTAACCACTACAGTAATAGAGTTCGGGAAACCACGAAGTGGGCTGAGATCTGGGAATGGTGTTGTGTAGTATTTACAATTGTATGGAATAGATCTTATTTACAGTAATATTAGAGCAACAATCATATGGCCGAATCTATGAGATCTAGGTAACAAGAATATGGAGTATAGAACCTTGGGTAGTGTTCTAATAGAATACAAATGAAGGACGGTAAATTAGCAGTACACTATGGATGAGCTAACAGGGGAATCCTATCAAATGATACAGTATACTCAGCCAAACAAAGAAGACTATACAGAAATAAGAGGAATCCTAAAATACTAGTAAAATTATTAATGTAAGAATAATGAAAAAAGGATAAGACAAATTTGCAGTAACTTGCAGGTTCAAAAAAAAGGGAAAAAAGCAAAAGATGGAATGAAGAAGAGATGAATTTGGAAAGGAAGGAATAACACTATGATGAAAGGAAGAGAAGCATAAGGAATTGAGAGATATAAAAATAATAAGAATTAAAATCTAAAAAGTTACTTAAAAATAGATAAAATTAAACAGTCAAACAAGAATAGCAACAACAACAAAACCTTGTGTTCGTTTCTAACTGGGCAAATCAGTTTTTCTGGTCTTGCTGGCTTCAGCAGGCTGAGGGGCGATTGGAATGCTTTTCACCCTTCTCAGTCAGGACTCAGTCAGTCTCTCATGTACTGCCCCCAGGGCTAGCTGCGTGGTCTCCCCATAGCCTGTCTGGTGCCTCTCTGCAGGGCCCTGGTTGTGGGTCTGGGTGCTCCCAAGCATGCTCTCTGGAGCCCACTGCTGCGGGCTCCCAGGCTCCGGGATCTCTCAGAGCACATGCATCTTTTCTGGGTTCACAGTGTAAGCTGCGGGGATCCCGAGGGTGCAGGTACTCCCCCGAGTTTACTGCCGTGGGCTCCAAATTCCCACAGAGCACCTGCACCTTTTCTGTATCAGGGCTGTGGGGTCTGAGTCTTCCACAAAACCACACTCTCTCTGGGTTAGGGGTTCAGGCGCATGGCCAGGCCTCCCTTGGTCACACAGGCTAGGGCACACACTCTTCCCAGAGCTATGCGTGGGTGCTCGCAGCCCCTGTGTGATTGTCTCTCAGTCCTCACTCCCCTCTCTGTGCCTTAAAGCAACAAGGCCTCCCCCAGTACTGCTCAATCCTTGTTTGGCTGGGGAGGGAGAGGTTGACCCTGCTCTCTCACCAGTGTCCGGGGCAGACCCGGAGCACCGGGGCCTGGGGGCTGCAACCTCCCTGGCCCCTGCACTGATTCCTGGGCCCTTATTATCCTGAAGCAGCCTCCTTACCACCTGGTTTTTCAATGTCCGCTATAATTTTTGATGTTGTATTTTCATATATGGTGTGATATTGTTGGCCCCTTGCTCTGTTCCTCCGTAGATTGGTTACTTTCTCTCCCGTGCATAGGGGGAAATGGAATCTGCTCCCTCCTACCACACCGCCATCTTCCTCTGGGATATACCCATATTTTTATATTTATGTCTTTCTTAATTATTCTCCTATCCCTAAGTGAAATCCAAATGAGTATTCCAGTTTTGTGGAGCATTCTACACACCCAATATACAAATAATCAACAATGTCATTGCAACTCTGGTGTGAGCATATAATACCCAGTGTGTCTCATAGAATTAATTTAAATTCACTTCTATTTTCAGCATTTCCTAAAATGCTGAAATCTAGGGAATGTTAAGTTTTTAAGCCAGTGTTTTTAAAGTTATAGCTTGTGAATTACTAATTGTCAGTGTACATTTCAAATAGATAAGGAACATTCTTGTGTTTATTACATTTCATAATATATTTATAATTCCACTATAGGCAATCTGGAAGCCATATTTGGTTTTTGCATACAGCATAATATATATGAATAATATGTTAATATAGCTTAATATGTTAATATATATTTAGCATAATATGTTAATATAGCTTTAAAAAGCAAAATGGAAACAGTACCTTTACTATGTGGTTTGCAAAGGTTTTTTATTAAATATATCATAGATATGAAAAGAAGAGGTTTCAGAGCTGACTTACCTAGTTTGAAAGACAAGATTTACTACTTCCAGCTCTGTGATTTAATTTCTCCATGCTTCTGTTTTCTCGTTTTTTAAATGGAGGTAATAATAGGAACTGTCTATAAGGTTTTCATGATCACTAATGAATTAATACTTGAAAATGTTATGTGAGGTATCCTTGCTGGAGCCCCAGCAGACAGTATAGGACTGGATTTTTTTTTTAAAGATTTCATTTATTTTTAGACAGAGGGGAATGGTAGGAGAAAGGGAGGGAGAGGAACATCAGTGTGTGGTTGCCTCTTATGTACCCCCTACTGGGACCTGGCCTGCAACCCAGGCATGTGTCCTGACTGAATCGAACCAGCAACCCTTTGGCTCACAGGCTGGCTCTCAATCCACTGAGCCATACCAGCCAGGGCAGGCCTGGATTTTGATATTGGCTTTAAGAATATATTAATGCATCAACAGAGATCTGATGATTATAATATAGTGGTAATATGTATGTCTTATGCATATTTGTATTGCATTAATCACTGTTAGAAAAGAATTCATATTTATAATAGAATATAATATAAAAATAATATCTTCAGTTTCTATAAAGGAATTTCCTGCAATACTTCTCAACCTTCAAAGAGTTTCACAGATGTTATTTCACTTATATTGAGGGACTTCTTTCTATTAAGCATGTTGCTGAATATGATCTACTTTTTTAAGTTGCTCATTATCATTTGAAGAGGGAGACAAAGAAGTAAAACAAATAATTGCAGGGTTTCAGTGTCAACAACAGAGGCATGAATACAGATTTAACACTGAAGTTGTGATCACAAAGAAAGTTATCTTCAATTGAGTTTTAAAGGACAGAGTTCACCTTAATGATTGGGTGTGTGGGACAGGTTTAAGGGTTAAGGGATGAGGAGCACAGTATTCCAGGCAAAAATAACCTGAGAAAATTCAGAGACCTGAAATAGCATTGGTACATTCACAAAACTGTAAGTAGTTCAGTGGTGGTGTAGCATAGAGTGTGTTTGAGAAGTGGTGAGAGATGTATGCCATGGTATGAAACTTGGGCTTTACTTTAAAGGTTGTGGGAAGGTTCTGATAGTCTTTAAGCAAGGGAGCAAGTGATTAAATTTATGTTTTAGAAGGAAATTCTAGATGTGTAAAAAATGCTTATAATACAACAACCATTTATGATAAAAACTCTTAGCAAATTAGAGTTAGAATAGAAATTCCTCCATCTAAAAAAGGGCATCTACATAAATCCTACAGCCAACTAAACATGTAATGGTGAAAGACAATGTTTTTTTCATAAGATCAGGAACAAAGCATAGTTGTGTGCTCTTACCACTTCTATTTATTTTTTGGTACTGGTGGTTCAAGCCAGTGCAATCATGCAGGGAAAGGAAATAAAAGACATCCAGACTGGAAAGGAGGAAGTAAAATTGTTTTTACTCACAAGCATGATTTATCTTTAGAAAATCTCAAGGAATCTATTTTTTAAAAAAGCTGTTAGGAACAATAAGTTAGTTTAGAAAGCTTATAAGATATAAGATTAATTACCAAATCAATTCTATTTCTATATACAACAAAGGAAACCATCAACAAAATGAAAAGAAAACTCGCTGAATGGGAGAACATATTTTTCTAAACATATGATGAGGGTTGATATCCAAAATTTATAAAGAACTTATAAATCTCAACACCAGAAAACCAAGCAATCCAATTAAAAAATGGTCAAAGGATCTGAATAGACATTTCTCTAGAGAGGACATACAGATGGCCAATAGACATATGAAAAAACACTCTATATCACTAATCACCAGAGAAATATAAATTAAAGCCACAATGAGATATCACCTCACACCTGTCAGAATGGCTATCATCAGTAAATCAACAAACAACAAGTGTTGGAAAGGATGTGGAGAAAGGGAAACCCCTGTGTACTATTGGTGGGAATGCAGGTTCATGCAGCCACTGTGGGAAGCAGTATGGAATTAACTCAAAAAATTAAAAAATGGAACTGCCTTATGACTCAGCAATTCCACTTATGGGAATTTATCCAAAGAAACCCAAATCACTAATTCAAAAGAATACATGCACCCCTATATTCATTGCAGTATTATTTACCCAATGAATATTGCATAATGAATATTACACAATGAATATTGTGATCGGTTATTTACGATCGTCAAGATATGGAAGCAGCTGAGGTGTCCATCAGTAGATGAGTGGATAAAACAGCTATGGTAAATTAACACCATGGAATACTACTTGGTCATAAAGAAGAAGAAAATTTTACCCTTTGTGACAGCATGGATGGACCTGGAGAACATCATGCTAAGTAAAATAAGCCAGAGAAAGACAAGTACTATATGATTTCACTCATATGTGGAATCTAATGTACAGACCAGACTAACAAGAAACTAGAGACAGACTCATAGATAGAGAGCAGGCTGACAGCTCTGAGTGGAATCTAGGGGTAAAGAGAGTAAGCAAAAAAGAAGAAAGTGAGAAAAAACTCATGAACATGAGCAACAATGTGGTGATTGCAGGGGGAGGAGGTGGATGGAGGTGGAAGAGGGTATACAGGGGATAAATGGTGATGAAAAAATAAGATAAAAATAAGTTATACAAAAAAAGGCTGATCATACCAAGCGTTGATATAGATATGAAAGAACAGAACTCTCAGACGCTGTTATTTGGAATGTAAAATGGTATAACCACTTTACAATGGATAACAGTTTACAGTTTTTTAAGAAGTTAAAATATATCTACCATATTACCCAGTTATTCAATTTCTAGGTATTTGTTTACACAAGAAAAATAAAAGTGTATGCCCATTGGAAATCCGGAAACAACCTAAATGCCCATCAGATGAATGGTTAGGCAAAATGTGATATATTCACATAAGGAAAACTACTCAGCAATAAAAAGGAAGAGCTACTGATACATCCAACAACATGGATGAATCACAATTATGCAGAGTGAAAGGAGTGAGATTTTAAGAAGTATAGTTTGTATAATTCTATTTATATTAAATTCTCAAAAATGTAAGCTAATGTTTAGTGACAGAAAGCAGGTAAGTTGTTAGCCAGAAACAGAGATGAGGAGGGAAGGGTGGATTGTAAAGCAGCAGGAAGAAACTTTTGTGGATAGTAGATATTTTTATTATATTCATTATGATGGTTTCATGAGCATAAATGTATGTCAAAATTCATCACACTGTAAAGTTTAAATATCTGCAGTTTATTTACATCAAATATACTTGATTAAATCTGTAAGTTAAAAAAAGAGGAAGAGGGGGAGGGAAAGGAGGAAGAGGAAGAAGAAGAAAGAGAGGGAGAGAAGGAAAGAAAGAGGGAGAGGGAGGAGGAAATGTGAGGGGGAAGAACAGCAACAAGAAATGTAATTCTAGTGGACGAGATTGAAGGAGGAAGGGATTGAAGGAGGAACTGTCTAAAGCTGGGGAGAAAAGTAAACAGTCAATTACATTAGTCCAGGAAAGAGAAGAAATGATGGCCAAATCAGTGGAAATGCCATGGCTTCCCATATTAATCAATAGGGTCAACAGCTTGATCTGCTTGGCATGGCATGTGTCCCTTACCTGATGATTCCATGTTCATCACTAGTCATTCATGTAATAATATTTATTGAGCACTGCTTTGTGCCAGGTACTATTTTAAGCACTGGGAAGACTGTGATAAAGACGATATAGACAAGGTTACTATACCCATGGAGCTTACTTTCTAGTAAGGGGAGGCAAGCAATAAAGAAATAAACAAAAGTTAACTCGATTGATATGTTAAAAAATACAATAGAATAATGTGTAGAGAGTAACTTTGAGAAGAGGGTGGGTGGTTAATTTATATTTTGATTCAGGGTAAACTATTCTGAGGATTAATAATAAAGCTGAGTTGTGAAAGGCAGACACTAACAGGTGATAGCTAGGGGTAGGGAATTCTAAAGTAGAGACAAGTACAAATGCCCTTAGGTGGGAGGGAGCTAGGCATATTTAATAAACAGAAAGGGGGCTGGAAAATGGGGAGAAAACTATAAGAAAGGTGGAAATGTAGGTAGAGGCTAGAGCATATATGACCTTGTAAACCACATTAACGATTTGAATTTTATTATTAATGAAATGGAAAACCATTAGAGGATCTTAAGCAGGGAAGTAATATAATATGATTTGATTTTTAATGGAACTTAGTTGAGGTACAGGGGGAAGAACGAAAGCAGGATGATCAGTTAGAAGCTAAGTTCTGCTAAAAAAATGGTCAGCAGTGAATTTGGGATTTTATTTTGGAGGCTAAAACATCAAGATTTGCTGGTAAGTAGGTGTTGGGGTTAAAATAAAGGGAAGAATCAAGAATGACTTCTAGATTTTTGAGTATTCAGGTGGAAAGTGGTACAGTTCATTGAAGTTAGATGACTGGGGAAAGAACACATTGAGTGTGTAAATTAAAAGTTCTTTTCTGAACATGTATAGTTAATATGTCTACTAGTTATAGAAATAGAAATGTCAAGTGGGCATTTGAAATGTCAGAACTGGAGATAAATACTGAGATTCATCAGCATGTTGTATTTTTCAGTATACTTCCCTCTTGTTTGCCAGGAAAAGGATAGACTGGGTCTGCTTTTTAGTGCAGTGACGCCCTCCCAAAATTATAACAGTGTTCAGAGTAGAACCATACTAGATAGACAAAAAAGGTTGGTTTGATATCAGTTAGATTTACATAATAAGGAGAAGCAGGGGCACAAGTTTCGCCCCCAAAATAGTACCATTAGTTAACTTGGTACTTGGGAAAATAGGCATAAGGTAATTTGCATTTTGGTCCCATTCTTCATTGTTTTGTATATTCATACCCTTTGCTATGTATCATTATTATGCTCTCTCATAGTGGATGGGCATACATCTAACCTTTGACTGTGAATTTCATCATGTGACCAGCCAGGATGTTATTCAAACAGAAGCTTGAAAAACCTCTTGCATAATTGGGCTTCAGTTCTTCTGCATTTGATATCATCATGAGAAGAACATGCCTGGCTTGGTTCAGTCGAGGATAAGATATGTGTGTTGCAAAGGCAAGACACCCCAGCTGGCCCAGTCAGCCAAACTAAATTATCTGAAAGCCATCCAACCTCCACACATTTGAACAAATCTAGCTGAGGTCAATGTCTCAGTCTTCAGCTGTTTCCAGTCACATAAGCAATAAACACTTATTTTTAAGTGTTTGAGGTTTTATCATTCTGACAATACATAACTGATACAAGGAAGAATAGGATGGAAATGAGGGGAGGATTAGTCTGATTTTTGGACATGCTGAATTTGAAATGGCTAGTAGCAGCTCAGTGTAGGACTCAACAATTAAGTTTTGTGAATCATCAGCATATATGTAGCTCAAGTATGGATAATGAAAGGAGGAAATTATGATGACTGTACTCTAAGGAAAACCTGCATTTGAAGGAACCATTGTGACTGAAAATGAATGCTCAGAAATATCAGGGGAGAATCAGAGTGGTAGTGTGGAAACAAGAAACAAACTCATAGATACAGAGAACAGACTGATGGTTGCCAGGGTGGTGGGTTAGTTTGGAGGACTAGGTAAAAAAAGATGAAGAAATTGAAAAGTACAGATTGATAGTTATAAAATAGTCATGGACTATAAAGTACAGCATAGGAATATAGTTGATAATATTGGAATAACTATATGGCACCAGTTGGGTACTGAAAATATCAAGGAAACACTTTGTAAAGTATATGATTGTGTCACCTGAAACTAATGTAAAATAATATTGAATGTAAACTGTGTTTGAAAAAAATCTTTTAAGATTTAAAAAAGGAAGTGTTTGTTAGAACTGCCAAATGCACAGAGAGGTAAAGGTAAGCATTTTTATACTCATTTTACAAATAAAGAAAAATTAGGTTTGGATAGTTTGATTAAGTTTGTTGTGTGTGATGGTAACAACTGGTGAATAACGGTAAGGGCTCTAGAACATAGGTCTTTCCAATTTTTTAACCCGGGGCTTTATCATTTTATCATGTTGTCTCTCTTCAGTATGTATTTTGATATAAATATATTATTTAAATGATTGTAAGGTATCTTTTACACATAAGATGTTAAAACAAATAATACAATTTTAATATTTAGAATTACATGAACAGTAAAAGATAAGAAATATCATAAAAAAGAAAATTTTACCCTTTGTGACAACATAGATGAACCCAGAGAACATTATGCTAAGTGAAATAATCCAGTCAGAGAAAGACAAATACGATATGATCCCACCTACATGTGGAATCTAATGAACAAACTGAAGTAACAAGCAAAATAGAGACTCATAGATAGCAGGTTGACAGCTCTGGGGGATGGTGTTAGGGGGTGGAGGGATCTGGCAAAAAGAAAAGGACTCACGGACGTAGATAACTGTGTGGTGATTGCAGGAGGGGAGATAAATGGTAATGGAAAAATACAATAAAAATAAACTATTAAAAATAAGAAATAACTGGGCTCCCACTGAAATTATAACAATCTTGTTATGCTATTGAATGTTTCCTTCCATTTTACATCCATTTTTCTATAGCTGATAAATATTTTCTCATATTGTGATTTCCTGCTTGAACAATGGATTGAAAAATAACTTTTTCTCTCATGTTGAATATCATGAATTGATAATAATGTTGAAATATTTTACAGAATGAACTTCATGAGCTGGAAAAACAAATAGCATCTGTTTCTGCAGAAACTACAGAAACAGAAAGGCTAATTTATCAGCAAGATGCTGCCATAGAGAATAGCAAACTTCAGTGTGAAAACCTGGAAATGCAAATCAAATCCTTACATATAGAAAATGTAAAACTTAAATTTGACATAGAAGCAGCCCAAGAAAATTTTGAGGAACACCTGATAAGATATAATGATTACTATGCAAAAATAAAAGTGCATAAGAACAGTTTGAGGGAGGAAGAAAGCAAATGGCCATTTATGACTGAACTCCATGAAAAACAAGATCTTGTTAAAAAACTAAAGACAGTGAAAGAGGAACTAAGGCAAGATCTCCAGAATCCAGAAGGAAACTGGATGAAACAAGTACAGGTTTGAAATATCACTTATTAAATTTTTCTATTCTTTTAAATTTACACTTATTAAGTGATAAATTTATCATTAATAAAATATCATGGCTTCTCTAACTAGATTCAGAAACTAATATTTTCATAACTTTAAAAAGCTTGAATAAGTACATGACTTATATAACATCTATGCCAAATGTCCAAGTGTGTAAAGAAGACATACCCAGCTCCCATGTGAATTAATGAAAGTACATAGTCAAACAGAATCATGGTGAACAGTTAATCCATTTGTTGCAGAAAGTGTGATTCACAAAAATGTTGAAACCCTAACTTCCAAGTGATTGGATTCAGGCCAAGAATAGTCAGTTTAGAATGCTTAATATTGTTATGCAAATAATATGAATTAATCATTGTAGTTTACACATCTATTTTTTTACTATT
Source organism: Phyllostomus discolor (assembly GCF_004126475.2). Classification (NCBI taxonomy): domain Eukaryota; kingdom Metazoa; phylum Chordata; class Mammalia; order Chiroptera; family Phyllostomidae; genus Phyllostomus; species Phyllostomus discolor. Next base: position 45,043,288 of record NC_040913.2, on the reverse strand, counting down.
CTTTGAAAAGAGTGGAAGACACAAACTTAACATATCTATTATGTGTTGCTAGAAACTTACGAGTATCCTTTACACTGTTGCTGGATAATTACCATGGTGCCACTATCCTTTATGTCTTATTTTCATTTGGATTTTAGTTCTAAATTTTTAAATCTATGGTTTGTTTCTTGGGATAATAGATAATAGTTTTTTTTTATTATATGCTCCTGTAGAAGTAACATTCTAATTCTATTTATCAAAATTAAATATCATGACTAGTTTTCTTATATTATAAAAACACTGAAAATCTTGGATTTATATTTATTGTTCATTGTTTGACTTTATATTTTCAATTTTATAAACATACAGGAAGATATTACAAAGTTAAAGGATGAAATTACAACTATAAAAGAATCTATCATCGAAAATACTTGTTTTCTTCAGGTAGAAAATAAGACACATGAAAAATTAAGAAAAGAAATAGAGGTAAGTCTTAGTTACCTGGATTTCAGTGTTTGATGGGATCGTTTCTTAAACTTATACTATTCAGACTTTCCATAGTTAACTCTCAATCCTCCTAACAGCTAGAGAACAATAAGGAACCATATAAAGGATTGGATAAGTCCAAATCATTAATAGATAATTAGAGATAACTCTCTCATTCAAAGTTATTCAAATATGAATGTACTTAGACAAAGCAAGCAATCACTCATATTTAAATCTGGCCAAAAATTCTGCAAGGTTTCATTCCACCAACAACCTGGTGACTGAATAATGGCTAGAAAGCA